>NC_133324.1:747381841-748581841 GCF_042186555.1 Aquarana catesbeiana
TGGACGATGTCACTTCTCATTTACAACAGCAATAAACATTTATGAAGTGGCAGGGCGGATGTGCATGTATGTGTCAATGTCTTGTTCTGGGGTGTGCTCCATTGTTGCCCCCAGAACTCTGATCCAGCTGTCACCAACAGCTCATGGTCAACTACAGATTATCAGGAGCCAGTAGGAAGGACTTAATTTACACCAGAGCTGTGCAGCCAGTCACATTGCCACATAATCAGATGGGCCCCTTTTAACAGCTTTGAGCGTCACAACCTGTTTAAATCTCGTATCGATGTAAAGGGGTTACAGCTGTTCTCTAATCAGCTCTAAAAATTGACAAGGCAGTGCACCCAGTGCAAAGGCTATTCATTTTGCTTACTGAATTAGGTGATGATACGGTCACTTTGAAAACAAAAACAATGTACAAGGGAAAAATAAGAAAAAGACATATTACCTAGTACATGATTTATGCTATACAGTTTTGAATAATTAAAGCAGACCTTCACTATGAAAAGTTACTTTGCACTATTAGACTTATCCTGCCTCTATAATGTCAAAAAGCCAACCTTTTTTGAGTGTTTATTTTTATTTTGTGTTTTTAATTATTTATTTATTTGTTTTACAGCCCAGCTAGCCCAATGCCGTCATTCTTGCCTCTCAGTGAGAATCATGTCTCAGCCTTCCCTACAGACTCCTGGGACAGAGCTGGATTCGCTGCGTCTGTATGTTAATTCAGTTAACCCAGCGCCCAAAGTAAGATGGTGGTGGTGGTGAGAGGTCCTCCTTAAAGTGAAGACAGTTTCACCTTATTCACTATGGTAAGTAAGGATGGGCTCGGGCGTGTTTGCACACTCCACGTGCAGAGCCCGCCAGGAAGTCGGCACGGCGCTGCGCTAATCACAGGCAGTGAGACATTTCCCGATCTCTGCAGCCGCACATCGGGAAATATTGGGACATCAACACAATTCTAATCTTTTTGGCTCTATACACCACCACAATGGATTTGAAATGAAACAAACAAGATGTGCTTTAACTACAGACTTTCAGCTTTAATTTGAGGGTATTTACATCCAAATCAGGTGAACGGTGTAGGAATTACAACAGTTTGTATATGTGCCTCCCACTTTTTAAGGGACCAAAAGTAATGGGACAGATTAACAATCATCCGTCAAACTTTCACTTTTTAATACTTTGGTTGCAAATCCTTTGCAGTTAATTAGAGCCTGAAGTCTGGAACGCATAGACATCACCAGACGCTGGGTTTTATCCCTGGTGATGCTCTGCCAGGCCTCTACTGCAACTGTCTTCAGTTCCTGCTTGTTCTTGGGGCATTTTCCCTTCAGTTTTGTCTTCAGCAAGGGAAATGCATGCTCAATCAGATTCAGGTCAGGTGACTGACTTGGCCATTGCATAACATTCTACTTCTTTCCCTGAAAAAACTCTTTGGTTGCTTTCGCAGTATGCTTCGGGTCATTGTCCATCTGCACTGTGAAGCGCCGTCCAATGAGTTCTGAAGCATTTTGCTGAATATGAGCAGATAATATTGTCTGAAACACTTCAGAATTCATCCTGCTGCTTTTGTCAGCAGTCACATCATCAATAGATACAAGAGAACCAGTTCCATTGCCAGCCATACATGCCCACTCCATGACACTACTACCATCATGCTTCACTGATGAGGTGGTATGCTTTGGATCATGAGCAGTTCCTTTCCTTCTCCATAATCTTCTCTTCCCATCACTCTGGTACAAGTTGATCTTGGTTTCATCTGTCCATAGGATGTTGTTCCAGAACTGTAAAGGCTTTTTTAGATGTTGTTTGGCAAACTCTAATCTGGCCTTCCTGTTTTTGAGGCTCACCAATGGTTTACATCATATTCAGAAACTATTAACACTGAATCAAAATGACATCCACGCATTTTCAGAAAGACAGATCAGCAATTAGAAACTTTTATATTTCTCTTAGAGTAGGTTTCCTTTAACATTTTGTCACAAGAGTCTTTTATACAGTTAATGGAGAACATTGAGCTGAATGCACTGGCAATGTATTATGTTTTATAGTAAATTATGATTTTTTTTTTTTAGGGAGGATGTTGCCGTTCACAGCTCTGAGCAGGAACACAGATTGCACTGATGGGTGTGACACACACACACAGACCTATGAAAACTGTTGTATACACTTTATAGGTCTTATTACAGCAGACCTTAATCCCCCTCTTCCCAATATACCGCCAAAACTAATGAAATTTGCACAGTAAAATAAGTTTACTTATCTACTGTATAGTAACAAGCTTCTTCTTAGTCTTGCACACTGCAACTGATCTTCCTGCCCATGCGCCACTTTCCACACTGCCATTACAAAATATTATATCAGGCAGTGGCGGCTGGTGAAGTTTTAGAATGGGGGGCGCCAGACCCTGCCCTTCCTTTTTGACCCTCCCACTTGGTGAAAATGGGCGTGGTTTCAGCGAAATAGTGGGCGTGGCTCTAAGGTGGTGTGGTTAGTGTCTGAGATGAACGAGAAATAGAATTAGAAATTTGTGTATTCTAGAAAGTTTAACAATCAGCAGATAAAGATCCTCCAAACACCTGGTGTTAGCACGTCAATCATCCCAGCATCATGGTTGTTATGGTGTCAGGATGATTGAAGCGCATTATTTCTATTATTAGATTGTAATATATAATGAAATCATTCAACTCACCATAATGCAGAATCAGTGGGAGCCCTGAGCGTGTCACTAACCACGTCGCCTGCCACCAGATGCCATCAGGTGTCCCCAGCGGAGTCCCTCCTTACATCAGGTGCCCCCAGCGGAGTCCCTCCTTACATGCAGCCTGTGTCACATAAAATGCAGCCTGTGTCCCACCAAATGCAGCAGCATGTGTCACCACCAAATTGCAGCAGCATGTGTCACCACCAAATTGCAGCAGCATGTGTCACCACCAAATTGCAGCAGCATGTGTCACCATGAAACCCCCCTCCCCCCGGTTACTTACCTTGCTGTGTGTTGTCCTCTCCAGCGGTGTCTCCTGTGGAGAGGTCCGTTCATCTCATACTTCCTGTGTCTCTCTCCTGGGTGCAATTGGAGAGAGAAACAGGAAGTGACATCATACTCAGATGTCAATCAAACCACCCGGCCATAGTAATACATACTAACGCCAGGCGGAAGCTACTTGGCGCTTCAGAAAGCGCCGCAAGGCGGGCTGAACGCCCGCAAGTGAAGCACCATGGCTGCAATCTCGTGATTGCACAGACGTGGCGCTTCCCATAAGTGCACTATGTCCGGCATTGCACTCTGTCCGGAGTCCGAACACAGTGCACTTAAGGACATTTTTTTGTATTTTTTTTTTAAAGGGCCAGCTTTAAAAAATTTTTTTTTTTTGGGACTGCCTGGAGGGGGAGGGGGCGGCACCCAGGCGCCCCCTATGGACGGGCCGCCATTGATATCAGGGTTCCCAGAGTCTCCCCATATTACATCAGGATCCATCTGCATTACATCAGGGTCCCTGCGCATTACACCAGGGTCCCTCCACATTACACCAGGGTCCCTCTGCATAACATCAGGGTCCCCCACATTACATCAGGGTCCCCAGAGTCCCTCCGCATTACATTAGATTCCCTCCCTTAATTCAGGGTCCCTCCGCATTACTTTAGGGTCTCTTCGTATTACATCAGGGTCCCCAGAATCTCTCCATATTACATCAGGGTCCCCAGAATCCCTCCGTATTACATCAGGGTCCGCAGAATCTCTCCGTATTACATCAGGATCCCCAGAATCTCTCCGTATTACATCAGGGTCCCCAGAATCTCTCCATATTATATCAGGGTCCCCAGAGTCTCCTCATATTTCATCAGGGTCCCTCTGCATTACATTGGGATCCCTCTGCATTACATCGGGGTCCCCAGAGTCTCTCCATATTATATCAGGGTCCCTAGAGTCTCCTCATATTACATCGGGATCTCTCTGCATTACATTGGGGTCCCTCCGCATTACATCAGGGTCCCTCTGCATTACATCAGGGTCTTTTGAGTCCTCTGCATTACATCGGGGTCCTTCCGCATTACATTAGGGTCCCTCTGCATTACATCAGGGTCCCTCCGCATTACATCAGGGTCTCTCCGAATTACATCATGGTCTCCAGAGTCCCTCTGCATACATAGAGTCCCCTACTTTACATCAGGGTCCCCAGAGTCTGTCCATATTACACCAGGGTCCCTCCGCATTACATCAGGGTCCCTCCGCATTATATCAGGGACCCCAGAGTTCCCCACATTACATCAGGATCTATATGCATTACATCAGGGTCCCTCTGCATTACATCAGGGTCCTCTGAGTCCTCAGCATTACATCAGGGTCCCCTGAGTCCTCAGCATTACATCAGGGTCCTTGCACATTACATAAGGGTCCCTCAGGATTACATCAGGGTCCCTCTGCATTACATCAGGATCCCCAGAGTCTCTCCGCATTACATCAGGGTCCCCCACATTACATCAGGGTCCCCAGAGTCCTTCCGCATTACATCAAGGTCTTTCCGCATTACTTCAGATTCCCTCTGCATTAATTCATTGTCCCTCCGCATTACTTTAGGGTCCCTCTGTATTACATCAGGGTCCCCAGAATGTCTCCGTATTACATCAGGGACCCCAGTATCTCTCCGTATTACATCAGGGTCCCCAGAATCTCTCCGTATTACATCAGGGTCCCCAGAATCTCTCTGTATTACATCAGAGTCCCCAGAATCTCTCCGTATTACATCAGGGTCCCAAGAGTCTCCTCATATTACCTCAGGGTCCCTCTGCATTACATCGGGGTCCCTCCGCATTACATCAGGGTGCCAGACAAACAAGACAAACAAGATATTTGGGGGGCACACCCTAAAACATGCATTAAATATGGTGCAGCCATAAGACCATGAAACAGAACAAAATATTACAGCGCACACATGCAAAAAAAAACATTTACCTCCTGCAAGGCTATTTAAAACACCTGAACATTTTAAAAAAATATGTGGATTTGATCACACCATATTGCTATTTGGTGCTTGAGCCCACTTTCAGCAACAAAGTACCCCATGGTTAGTGGGTCCTACGCTATCCATTGAATGGGAAATCCTGCTTCTCTGAACCATGGGAGAAATACACTCCTCTATATGGGAGAACTAAAGGACTCCACCTATGACACAGGTGGACACTAATGAGAGGCAATGATGAGGGAGTGGGGTGCTCCTGCCCAAAAGGATTTGGTCAGAATCTATACAATAGACAAACAAGATATTTGGGGGGCACACCCTAAAAGATGCATTAAAGATTCACACATGCATTCTCACATAAAAACCACACCCATAGGGGCGTGGCCTGCCGCGGAGAGGAATGGACGCCTGAGTACAGAGCTCCGTTCCACAGGCACTGATCCGCAGCAACACACAGCGACATTCCGACCCCGCTCCGGTCACACGGAAGGGGCAAGGATCCGTGACCACCCCGGGCATGTCAAGACGGCGGAACAAACCGCCAGCTCCACGCCGCCTTACAGACTACTACGGCAGCGCAGCCATGAACAAGGCCCAAGATGGCGCCGGCTCCGGGAACACCGCCTCAGGCACAGCCCGCACAGCGCCTGATGAGGAGCGCCGTCTGACCCTCTCACAGGAAGACTTCCCAGCGCTATCATGCGGAGACAACATGTTCAGGGAAGAGATGGACACCATACCCTCACCAGATGCTGCGGTATCCCACACCAGCATGGACAGAGGTAAGAGGCTGGCTTCTTCTCCGGCCCTCTCCCCCAGCAAAGAGCCCCAGCTCAAGAAACATCAGTGGGCAGACAGGGACACTGATACCACACACGTCCCTGCCCTAGCAGCAGTCCCTGCATCAGATAATCCTGTCACTGAATCCATGTTAAAATCAATGCTCCTCACACTGCAGAAAGATCTACACAGAGAACTGCAGCTATCTGTCTCCCAAATACATGACAGGGTAGACTGCTTAGAAGAAAGAGCTCATCTGCTTGAAGACAGCATGCATGACCATGTCAAAGCTCATAATGAATTACTGGATGCGCATCAACACCATGCCTCAGAAATACACCACATGAAATTAAAATTGGCAGATTTGGAAGACCGTTCCAGAAGGAACAACATAAAATTTAGAGGCATTCCCGAATCTGTCAAATCAAATGAAATTACTCCTTATCTGCAGCAGCTATTCTCACGTCTATTGCCTCGTTTAAATGCACGGGATATCACCATTGACCGGGCGCATAGGATCGCCAAACCTACGCACCTGTCCCAGGACATCCCACGGGATGTTCTAGCAAGAGTGCACTACTTTCACGTTAAGGAGCAGATTTTACAAGCAGCTAAAAACGCCAAACCGCTTCCAGCACCGTATGCAAATGTTCTCCTATTCAATGATCTCTCCAAAGCCACCATGGAGATGCGAAGAGCATTCACCCCTGTCACCTCCATCTTACAAGAAAAAAAAATCACTTACAAATGGGGCTTCCCTACCAAGCTTCTGGTAACTTATCAACAGCAAATAATCCCTATTCACACCCCCAAAGAAGGGTACAAAAAATTAACCAACTGGGGTCTTCTCCCATTACCCCCTGCCACGAGTGACCGCATGGGCTCCCATCCACACTCCGCTCCATTCCGGAATCAGATCCCTGGTAGAGGCGAACACCCTCACATTCCGAAGGCCTTAGGTCACGACCACTCCTAGGATCCTCTGTGGGCACTGCTTTAGTGTTACCTCACCCCCTCAGGTTATAGTGTGCCACGCACACTGATACTCTTGTTATTAGTGTTCATTTTGCCTTCTTTTTTGAAATTGTTCTTTTTTTTTTTTCTTTTTATCTCTTTTTAGTGCTTGTTTGATTGCTCTCTTTTTGAGTACTTTACATATTGCTTGACTAGTAACAAATAGTGGTAAATCACCTGTGATATATTCAGAAAGGTACAATACTCTATATATAGTATCATAACAAAGTTGCTTACCTTTTTTTTTTTTTTTTTTTTTTTTTTTTTTTTTGGGGACTCTCTGACAGGATCTAAAGTTGCTTAATCTTTTAAGTGTGGTCTCGCTCCCCGTGTCCGCATCCCAGGTCACCTCCTACTAAAATGGCCGTTAAAATCACCTCACTGAATGCCAAAGGTTTGAATTCCCCCTTTAAGCGTAATCTCCTCTGGAAAGAAGCACTGACTCAGAAAGCAGACATATTCTGCGTACAAGAAACACATTTTCTCAAAGACAAAGCACCAAACTGCACACACAAACGTTACCCACACTGCTTCTTTGCCAATGCCACCGCCAAAAAGAGAGGAGTGATGATTGCAATTAGCTCATCCATTTCGTTCCAGTTACACCACTGTGAAACTGATGAAGATGGTAGATATTTGATCCTCTCCGCAACATTTGAAAACCAACGCTTAACATTAGTAAATCTCTACGCACCCAACACAGGCCAAAAATTTTTTTACAACAAACTACTCTCCAAATTGGCACCTTACAGATCCGACCCAGTAGTACTGTGTGGGGACTTTAATGAAATCATTGATAATTCTCTAGACACATCTAACCCAAGCAAACGTAGGCCTTCCACACTTTCCTCTCTCATACAAAATGAAGATCTTTATGACCCCTGGAGATGCGCACACGATACGGAGCGAGACTACACTTTCTACTCCAACTCTCAACACTCTTACTCTCGGATCGATATGTTCCTTACAGATAAATTCCTACTACAAACAATCACAGAGGCGCGAATTGGTACAATTACCTGGTCGGACCACGCACCGATATCGATCACACTATTTAATAGCAACAAAAATACACGACATACTATTTGGAGAATGAACACATCCCTGCTCACCAACCCAACACTGGAAAGGGAACTTAGATCCGAGATTGAGAGCTACTTCGACAACAACCAATTCTCTATTAACGATCAATCTATGATTTGGCATGCGCACAAAGCTTACTTACGTGGCATTTTCATAAAATTCGGAGCACAGGCAAAAAAGCAACACATAGCCACCACTGAAAAACTATTAACACAAATCCGTGCGTTAGAAATTGTCAACAAAAACAAAATATCCAGTACCATCTCCGATGATCTAAAAAATTTAAGACACCAACTTAGTGAGCACCTGCATAAAAAATTTGAATATTATATTAAACGCCTTAAACTCCAGCACTACTCCTCAGCCAACAAATCAGGAAAATTCATGGCCAGACAAGTGAAAAAACACAATGCTAAAACGAAAATACAGACCCTAATTAATTCCCAAGGTAAACGAGTACACAACCCCTTAGATATTGCAAACGAATTTAGTGCATTTTACTCTAAATTATATAATCTTAAAGACTCTGATCAAGAAGCCCATCCTACACTAGAAGACATTGACAAATTCCTCTCCTCCATTCATCTTCCCTCTATTTCCACTGCACAGCTAGAGAACATTTCTACAGCCTTCTCTCCCACCGAAATCCTCAAGACAATAAAAACACTGCCACTACATAAAGCCCCCGGCCCCGATGGATTCCCAAACGAATATTACAAATACTTCTCTGACTTACTCACCCCACATCTATGTAACACCTTTAATTACTACACTACTACAGGTAAAATTCCCAAAGAATCTTTAGAGGCCCTAATTGTTACCATACCCAAACCGGGCAAATCCCCTGACACACCAGCACACTACCGCCCAATCTCACTGTTAAACACAGACACCAAAATTTACGCAAAATTGCTAGCTCAGCGGCTCTCTACAATTATTCCACAAATAATACACCCTGCTCAGGTCGGATTTGTACCTGGCAGACAAGCCTCGGACGGCACTAGACGCCTCATCGACCTAATCCAGTGGGTAGAGCACAACCAAACGCCTTCTCTCTTCCTCTCACTGGACGCAGAGAAGGCGTTTGATAGAATTCACTGGACATACATGGAAAAAGTACTATACAAATTTGGCCTATCAGGACCTATTCTGACAGCGATATTAAATTTATATTCCTCCCCCAGCGCCCGAGTCTGGACATCAGGGATAACGTCCACTCCATTCAACATCACTAATGGCACCAGGCAGGGGTGCCCACTTTCACCCCTGATTTTTGCCATGGTGATGGAGCCCCTGGCACAAGCCATCAGATCCACAACAGCAATCTCAGGTATTAAAACAGGGGACGTTGAACACAAAATTGGACTGTATGCAGACGATGTCATTATCACCCTAACAGAACCCGAAATCTCCCTCTCAAATGTTTTAGAGATCCTAGAAAAGTTCAGCCTAATATCACTTTACAAAATCAATAATAGTAAATCCACTATGTTGAACGTAGGGATAAACCAACAGACCACACAGACCATAACGAAAACCACACCTTTCACATGGTCCAAAAACTCCTCACTTCAATACTTGGGGATTCACCTTACCTCCCCGAGCAAGACATTACTAAAAGTAAACTATGCCATATTACAGGAAAAGCTTCTGCGCAATGCCAAAGACCTGAGTAACGCATATGTCTCATGGGCTGGTAGGATAGCCCTGGTCAAAATGTACCTGCTCCCACACATTCTGTATATGTTTCGCACAATCCCTATACCAATGCTCTCCACGCAACTGAATCAACTACAAGGACTGATCAATAAGTTTATCTGGCAACAAAAAAAACCCAGACTTAAACAAAATATTCTTCTGTCACCAGTCCAACACGGTGGAATGGGAGCCCCCAACATTCACGCCTACTACAAAGCAGTAATATTAGACCAATTAAAAGAATGGTGGTCTCCCACATCCAGGAAAACGTGGCACCAAATTGAGTCCGCAGCTATCACGCCAAACTTGAAACACGTCTTGTCAGCTACCCTACTAAACCTAAAACCACAACACCATTTTCTACAATCTACAACATCGGCTCTCCGGGTCTGGACAGCTCTTACACAACAAGCAAGGGGAATACCCAATTCAATCCTTTCCAAACTCCCCATTCAAGCATTAGAAATGATATCGCCTGACCTGTCTGTCCACCTATGGACACAGAAAGGTCTCGTCAACATTGGACAACTGATGACCACATCCGGGATCCACTCATTTGTTCAACTTCAACAATTATTCGATATTCCCACATCAACCTTTTTCCTATACCTACGGATCCGCTCTATCATATCCCCAATCACTATACTCACAGACAATGCTCCAATGGCTGATATATTAAAATTCTATGACATCCCAGCACCAGCACAGAAAGGAATCTCAGTAATGTACAAAATACTAACGACATCGTCTGCAAATCAATCTTCTCCCTCCATTGACTTCTGGTCATCCCTCACCACCACTCCACCACCACCTGCAAATTGGTACAAAGCCTTAACTCTCCCACTTCGAGCGTCACGTTGCACCTCCCATTGGGAATCAACTCAAAAACTGTTCCACAAATGGTACTATACCCCAGCCAGACTCGCAAAAATATACCCAACCACCTCATCTCAATGCTGGCGGAATTGCACCGAAGCAGGCACTCTGAGGCACATCTGGTGGGAATGCCCTGTAATTCGCAAATTCTGGCAAGATGTTGCAAATCTCCTATCAACGTTGTGCAAAGTCCCCCCTCCATCATCCCCCCTAGATCTTCTCCTGGGTCTTGATGTCCCGTCCTGGCCGAAACATATCAGAGTAGTGGCGACTCATATCCTTATTGCAGCCCGCTTAGCTCTAGCGAAAAAATGGAAATCACCACAACCTCCCCTTCTATCAGATCTCATTGTTCTTTTAAATCACCACTTCCACATGGAATTCGCCTTCGCTAAAGCTAACCTAAATACCGCCTTGTTCCTCCAAAAATGGGAACCTTGGATATCCGATTCGAGAAGCACAGCTCTCTCATAGATTCTACCTGAACTCTCTCGCTTAAACCCCTATTTACAGTAACCTATTTTCACTAAGCAGGACTTACAATTCTTTGTCATGACTAGTTTAAAGTTACACACTCTTAGGCCTACTTTATTTGTTTCTGTTGATTGCAGTATATTTCACGACTGGCGGTTGAAGGGCTGGCTCACCCCCCGTGGCACAGTGAGCGCCCAATTTGGGGTGCCAGGGTGGAGAGACAGTGCTGACACCACCCACCTGATGTATGAGTTAAAAGTATAGAGTTGAATCTGCATAATCCACATCCTATTACGCGACTAATATCTTACTCGTAATTGATGTATATTGTATTACTCAATATGGCATATTGATGTAATGCTTTTTTGTTTTTTTTACACGCTTTGTATGGATTCTCATGAAAAACTCAATAAAACTTGAAATATAAAAAAAAACCACACCCATACACCAATGCAAAAACATGCACATAGATATAGCCCCACCCGTGACAAATCGCACACCCACACCACCATCCGTACCACATTTGCATGCATACACACACTGCAACCACAAATGTAACACGACACATGCACTACCATGCACAACATTTCCTGCACGTGCACACACATACCCGCACACACAACCATACATGCACATACATACACAGACTGCAACATTTTCACTCACACGTCAGCACCCAATTTGCAAAGTCATAACACCCCATTTATGAAACAATACACCAGCCAATATGCCAGCCAACCCAGTCCCCCTTCATTCATAGCCTCTTAGTCCCATAACCCCAGCCAACAGTCACCAAGAGCAAACCAAACCCCATGGATCCAGAATTTTCCAGAGGAAAAAAAAAAAAAAAGCAAAGCCAGCAAGAACTAGGAAAAGAATGCTTACACTTAGCAGCTATCGAGGAAAGCAGTCCCCCCTCTTCCTTCACAGAGTGTCCCAGGCGCTTCCAGGTGGTACAGGACCACAGCCATTGCCTCCCCTTTCTAACAGTCCTGCCGGACCTGGCCGGCGTGTGACATCACGCACAAGTGGGCGACCGGTGACTGAGCACAAACGCTTCAATCCCAGGACCCAGACACAGCCAACGATCACGGCTGCGCTGGGAATCTATGGTGAGGCGAGGATTGCATGAAGCGGCAGTAAAAGACAGGATATTTCAACCACTGCGCTGTTAGCCAGCGCTGTCAGCAAAACTGATGACTGGCAACCCGCCTCGCGTGCCAACATAAATGCAGCAGCATGCCATGTCTGGCACGCATGCCAGGGGTTGCCGCCCCCTGATCTAAACCATACATTTATGATATTTAGTTTGCTAAAGCAATGTGTGTCATAATCAGTTTCATGGGTTTTTTTGTGTTACTGTTTTGACTTTTTTTTTGCATCTTTGTGCTGCTGTGTCCAGCCATTTTTAACCACTTTTCGTTCACATGTTACTCCAGCATTGGATAACATCATTGCTCAGGCCTGGCTCCCTGAATGATAGTGACAACAGTGGACCATGCTTGTAAAATATGCATGTGCATGGCAGCTTTTAGCCTCCGGCAGGAGTGCATGTGACAGGGTGACAATGCAAACATACTATTCCCAAAGCACACATTCCTGCAAAGTGGCTATAGATGTTAAGGGGTGCTGCAGCAACAATCGTCTGGAACTGAAGGTAATCACAGCAAGAGAATGTCATCAGCACAGCAATGATCTCCAGATCCTAAGCTTTTATTTAGCGATCGCATCATTAAAACAGAAGGGTGACAATGCAGGAACACAAAAGGAGACAGTCGTCATCTATAAAAGAAATTTCCCAATCAAGGTCTTTTCACAACAGGATTATTGAGCTTTCTTTTAATTAAAGCTGCATATTTAAAAAGATGTCAAAACACTTTTTCAATTACATTAGCATGTCAAAGCTCATAAGAGTTATACATTTATATTAAATGAAAGTATTTTGAATTAACACAAATTTTGAAAAGTATAATGTGAAAATGTTCCATTTTGTGTTGGGTTTTCTTCTTTTTGTTTATAATGTATCTTTGTAAATTGTAAAACAGCTAAAGAATGCATACATTTGTTCATGAATAGGTGAGCTTTAAGGAGAACCTGAACTCTGGAAGCTGCACCTGAAAAAGTCAGACAATTGGCATAACAAAAAAAATTTTTTACACAAACGACAGATTTCAAAAGAAAGTAGGACACGCCCACCAGCATTCTTCAAATATATTAAAAGTAAAAAGATCAGGTCTGAGCATGTAGACTCTTTACAAAATAATCTGTAGTGGGTGACTGGGGACAAAGGCACATGTGATTAATACTTTCTTCACCTCTGTGTATACAAAGGAGCATGGGGAATCTCAAGTCTATAATAGCGATGATATTGCCATAGCCCCAAATAAACCATTATGGCTCAAAATTAATAGGGTCCAAAAATATTTAGGCAGAATAAAGGTGAATAAAGTATGTGGACCAGATGGCATAAACCCACGTGTCTAATGCCGCATACACACGACCGGACTTTACGGCATACTTGGTCCTGTGGACCGGAGTCCATCTGACAATTCGATCGTGTGTGGGCTCCAGCTGACTTTTTTCCCCAAAAGTTCGATGGACCTAGAAATGAAACATGTTTCAAATCTTTTCGACGGACTCGAGTCCGGTTGAAAAGTCCGCTCGTCTGTATGCTAGTCCGACGGACAAAAACCGACGCTAGGGCAGCTATTGGCTACTGGCTGTGAACTTCCTTGTTTTAGTCCGGTCGTACGTCATCACGTATGAATCCGTGGGACTTTGGTTGATCGTGTGTAGGCAAGACCGTTCATTCAGAAAGTCCGTCGTAAAGTCCGTCAAAAAGTCCGCCGGACAAAGTCTGCCATAAAGTCCGGTCGTGTGTACGCAGCATTAAAAGAATTGAACTCTGCCATTTCAAAGCCATTGTTTCTAATTTTAGGGACTCTTTAATGACTGGTATAGTATCACTGGATTGGTGTTAGGCCAATGTGGTGCCTATATTTTAAAGGGGATCAAAGTCTTTACCAAGTAACTGTAGACCTGTTAGTTTAATAAAAGACCACATACTGTAGATGAGTTCTCGCTAGAAAGAAATATTTTAATCAACAGACAGCATGGATTCATGAAAGACAGAAGTTGTCAAACACATCTGATTTATTTTTATGAGGAGGTAAGCAAAACCTTAGACAAAGGCGTGGCTGTGGATATAGTGTACTTTAATTTTGCAAAAGCGTTTGACACAGTTCCCTACACATGGCTAATGTGTAAGGTAACGTCTACAAGCCTGGAAAAATCAGTTTGTAAATAGATAGAAAACGAGCTAAAAGACTGTATTCAGAGAGTATTGGTTAATGATTCTTACTCTGAATGGTCTAAGGTTATTAGTGGTGTACCCCAAGATTCAGTGTTGGGGCTCTTAATTTTTAACATACAGTATTTCTAAATAATATAAGGTCTGGACATAAAAGAACCATTTTAGTCTTTGCAGATGACACCAAGCTATGCAGTGGAAAAGCATCATTACAGGATGTCCCCAACTTACAAGATGACCCCAGTGCATTATTTAATTGGACAACTATGTGGCAAATGAGGTTTAATGTTGATAAATATAAAAATATGCACTTGGGAGCTAAAGACACGCATGCAACATATATGTTAGGAGAACAGCTGGGGGAATCAATGGTAAAGGATCTGGGTGTTCTGGCAGATCATGAACTTAATAGTAGCATACAGTGCCAAGCTGTGGTTTCCAAAATAAGCAAGATCCTTTCTTGTATTAACCACTTCCCACCCGGCCACTGCACATAAACGGCCGGATGGGCGCTCTCTCCTTCTGAGTGGAAGTTCAGGAACGTCCCTCAGAAAGAGGCGTTGCGATCCCGATGCGCTTGTGTCGCCCGGACACGGTGCATCTCTGAGCTCTGTGATTGGCCCTCCTGATCACATGATGGTCGTGTCCAATCACAGCTGTCATGTGATGTAAACAGAGATCCGGTTGCTGGGCGATCGGCTCTCCTCTCCTCACACAGAAGTTGCCGGTGAGGAGAGGAGAGCGGATCGCTGCAGCCGGCTGGTGATCAGTGAGTTTGAGCTGTTTTTTACAGCTTTTTACACACTGATGACCAGTGTAAAACACACATGTAAAACATGTACACAATGTAAAACACACATGTAAAACATGTACACAATGTAAAACACACATGTCCCCACACACATGTTCTCACATAGTAAAAACACCTGTCCTCCACAGATTTAAGACCCAATCATTATCTGAACACATATGTCTGTGATCACCTGTGCACATCTGTACATGATCATCTGCGTACATATGTCCGTGATCACACGAACCAATTATTATACACTTAACAGAATTTTTTTTACCACAGACATGTAGTAGAATACATTTTGGCTTAAATTTATGACAAAAGAAAATATTGTTTTTTTTTTTCCAAATTTCCACTCTTTTTTGCTTATATCGCAAAAAATAAAAAACGGAATTGTGAATAAATACCAACAAAAGAAAGCTCTATTTATGCGAACAAAATGATACAAATTTCATTTGGGTACAGCGTAGCATGACCGCGCAATTGTCATTCAAAGAGTGACAGCGCTGAAAGCTGAAAATTGGTCTGGGAAGGAAGAGGGTGAAAGTGCCCAGTATTGATGTGGTTAAGAGAGGAATGGACTGCAGAGGGAAAGACATCATGTTACCCCTGTACAAATCATTAGTAAGACCTCATCAGGAGTATACAGCTCAGTTTTGGACACCAGTTTACAAAAAGAATATTGGGAACTGGAGAAACTGCAGAGAAGGGCAGCCAAACTGATAAGAGGCACCATGGAGCTCAGCTATGAGTAAAGAACAGCTGAACCAAATTTATTCTCTCTTGAGAAGAGGAGATTAAGGGGGGATATCATCAACATGTAGAGGTTAAATTCTACCATTGGTCTACCTCTTACCTTCTAGCTTTGGCTACAGGGCCTCGGCAGTCCCACCCAACCAGACACAGACACTGACTGAAAAGAATTGTTTATTTTGGCCTGTGTGGCATCTTAAGTACACAGGATGAGATGGGTGTTAATAATTATTTTCCACCAATAAGGGGTACATGTTAGGATGACATATTTCCTTTATAATAAGGGGAAGATCCAATATTCATTATCCAATCTTAAAATACACTTATTAGAATACATTGAATTATACATAAGATATAGAATAATTTGAACTAAACTTTTCCATCAGACAGCTGTCTCGCTGCTATGCTATTCTTGAATTTATAAGTTCCTTTATTATGTTTCACAACGACTTTAAGTAGCACTGTACAGCCTGAAATATTATTCATCATTATATTAAACAATTATTTAACCCTTCACAGCATGAATAAATACATAAGTGGTCCATATAGTGAGCTTGGTGTTGAGTTATTCACTTTAAGGTAATCACTGAGGACAAGGGGGCACGTTTTACATCGGGAGGAAAAGAGATTTAACCTCCAAATGGGGAAAGGCTTCTTCACAGTAAGAGCTGTGAAAACGTGGAATAGACTCCTACAAGAGCTGGCTCTGGCCAGCACAGTAGATTGTTTTAAAAAAAGGCCTGCATTCTTTCATAGATATACATAATATAACTGGATACTAATATTTATAGGTAAAGTTGATCCAGGGAATATCTGATTTCCTCTTGGGGGATCAGGCAGGACTTTGTTACCCCTGCTGGAGCAAATGGTATAGTGCTATATTGGGTTTATTTTGCCTTCCTCTGGATCAACTGAGGGTATATGATTGTGTAGATAGGATTGTATATGTTTTTTTTCCCTTCTGTTGGTTGAACAGGATTGACAAGTGTTTTTTTTTTTTTAACCAGACTAATTATTTAACTATGTAAGAGTCATGAGCACTGGGAAAATAGGAAACAGCAGCTCCTTTAGGGGTGATCCCTACTCAAAGCAAATCTTCACTTTCTGAGATCAGATCCATTTTAACAAAAATTTGGGCGTACAACATTTACATATTTACAGATTTGCGATGAGCATACACATATGCAGTATAAGACTGTGCTCTCTTGTACTTATCTAGTCTTTGGGCTGATACGAGGGAAATATGGTCTATTGGCTGAAAATTTCTAGAGCATTGTTTTCCCTGCCTGCTGTCCTTGAGGTCATCTGCTTGTTTCCTACACACAATGCAATTGCCATAAAAACTGGCTGATACCACATGTTATGAGACAATGATGGCTCTTGCTTTTGGGCACATCAGATCATGGAAAACATAGCACCTATAAAGATGATTATTGTGACTTTTTTGTCACAAAGTTATTTAATAGATATGCAGTACTAATATAATGCACCTAAATTATAATTTTCATCCTCATTTCCTTGTTTTTTCTCCTTTGTATGCTGTACCTATAAATCATAATAAACTCAGATTGAACTAAAAAAAAAATAAATAATAATTTTTGACTTTTTACAGCATTTAGGCCAAATGTCTGCATGTTGTCATCACATCTGATCCATCTGCTGGCTTGTGTTTTGTCTTTCCTAATCTCATCTGGAGGACTAAGTTATTTTCGTAACACATCAGCACAACTACAAAGCAAAATTGTCACCAGTTTTGTTCCTGCATGTTTTTTATGGCACCCTTTTCACTTCATCCATCTGGAAGGATGAGAAAAAAGCAATCAATAAAAAATGGAGACTTTTCGTAAAGGTCACTGTGAGAACAGAGGCCATTGGATCTTTAAATTACCCAGACACTGCAGTCAGCTTTAAGTAACATTTTCTTCAAGTCTCTGTTTAGCATACAGTGCCACTTCCTATCACGCCAATGGAGAAAAAGCAAGTGTCTTATTCCATTAGCTTCAAGTTTCTGTATTTCAACCCTTCAGAGTATATTTTTCTAGGAATATATGACGCATTCCATGCAATGTATATTTTGCGCATTTGTGCAGTTATACACAGACAATGTATTATTGCAGAGATATTTTAATTTAATTTCCATATGTATAGAAAAGAGGGCTAAAGTGCTACTCTGTTTATGAATTCCCAGGTTGTTTCAACAATCAGTGGAGTGAAATAGATGGGAAGCTACTATTTTTAACCAGCATTGACCTTTACGGAATTTTATTATTTGTCATTTGCAGTGGAGAGATAGTCTTAGTTGATGGTCAGATGAGTAGGAACTAAATGCTAGACAATTATTAGGATTACTGTAATAGTTTAAAACATTGTTTCTCTATATACTGTATGTTTTCTGTTTGCATCAGCAACAAAGCTTGTTTAAAAAACCTGCTATGTACTGGACAAATGTGATACACGTTAACATAACCTACTAGGTGGAAACAATACAGTTGTTCTGCCCTCAAAATGTGTTTGTAGTACAAGGTTTGGCAGACAGCTAACAACTAGGGATGAGCCAAACACCCCCGGTTCGGTTCGCAGCAGAACATGTGAGCAGGCAAAAAATTTGTTTGAACACGCGAACACCGTTAAAGTCTATGGGACACAAATGTGAAAAATCAAAAGTAATCATTTTAAAGGCTTATGTGCAAGTTATTGCCATAAAAAGTGTTTAGGGACCTGGGTCCTGCCCCAGGGGACATGTATCAATGCAAAAAAAAGTTTCAAAAACGTCAGTTTTTTCGGGAGCAGTGATTTTAATAATGCTTAAAGTGAAACAATAAAAATGAAATATTCCTTTAAATATTTTGCCTGGGGGGTGTCTATAGTATGCCTGTAAAGTGGCGCTGTTTCCCCCTGTTTAGAATAATACCACAGCAAAATGACATTTCTAAAGGAAAAAAAAGTAATTTAAAACTGCTTGTGGCTGTAATGTATTGTCGGGTCGCTGCAATTAAAAAAAACTGCATGGGTCGCCCCCCAGTCCATTATCAGGCCCTTTGGGTCTGGTATGGATATTAAGGCACCCAATTTTTTTTTTAAATGGCGTGGTGGTCTCCCAGGCCTCCAGGCACTATATACTCTGAACAGCAGTATATATGCTATATGGCCTGCCCTGTATCATCAAGATTGAGGAGGAATAGGATAGTCAGCATAGGCAATCTTCAAGAGATCCCACATCCATAGAAAATTCAATCAGTTACATTAGCATCAGGTGCTTGATAGCTGCTGATCCAAGACTGATTCATTTTTATGAATGTGAGCCTATCAAGGAAGTCTGTGGACAGGCGCATTCTATGATCCGTTACAAACCCTCCAGCAGCACTGAATGTGCGTTCAGAAAAAACGCTGGATGCAGGACAGGCCAGTAGCTCAATTGCATATTGAGCAAGTTCTGGCCAGTGGTCCATCCTCAAGACCCAGTAACCCAGTGGATGCTGTGTTGGAAAGGTCTCCCAGTCTGCTCTTGCCCCTTGATATTTCTTCACCATGTAATGCAGACATTGGCGATGGTTGCTTGAACTGATCAGACCTTGGCGCTGAGGATTGAAAAATTGTTTAAAGGCATCGGTCAGCAGGCCACCTTCTCCAACGCTCTTTCTCTGACTGAACGAAACCTCAGCAACACGTTGTCCAGCACCAGGAAATTGTAATCTCCCAGGGTCTGGAAATCCATTGCACAAACCTTTCTTCAAGGCCTCCTGAAGATGTTTCATCCTCTGCTCCCTCTGCAAAGGCAGGATGAGATCTGCAACCTTGTAACGTGGATCAAGAAGGGTTGCCAGCCAGTAATGATCCCTCTCCTTGATACCACATATCCTAGGGTCCTTTCGCAGGCTTTGCAGAATAAGGGAGGCCATGCAGCGTAAGTTTGCAGAGGCATTCGATTCTGAGTCCTCTGGGTCACTAAGGATCACATGATCCGTAACAACCTCCTCCCAGCCACGTACAACTCCTTGGGCTTCTGGGGACTGAAAACCATCCCTTGAAGAATGCTGCTGAGTGTTATTCTCCACGTCCACGCTGACACAATCCTCCTCCTCTTCCTGTGTGTTAGGCGGGCCCGCAGGAATGCTACCTGGATAAAGGGGGCCTTGAGAGGTAAGGAAGTCCTTCTCTTCCTCCCGCTGTTCTGCCTCAAGTGCCCTGTCCATTATTCCACGAAGTGTGTGCTCAGGAAGGAAGACTAGCGGGATGGTGTCACTGATGCATGCATTGTCACTTCTCACCACCCTTGTAGTCTCCTCAAATGGTGACAGGGCAGTGCATGTTTCCTTGATCAGTAGCCACTGGCATGGCGAAAAGAAGCCAAGCTCCCCTGACCCTGTCCTGGTGCCATACTTGCACAGGTACTCATTGATGGCCCTCTGCTGCGTGTGCAGCCATTGCAGCCTTGCCAACGTTGAGTTCCATTTGGTGGGCATGTCACAAATGAGGCGGTTGGTGGGCAGGTTGCACTCCCTTTAAATATCAGCCAGCTGAGCACTGACATTGTATGACCGGCGGAAATGGCCACAGACTTTTCTGGCCTGCCTCAGGAGATCCTGTAAGCCTGGGTAACTGCTCAAGAACCACTGCCCCACCAAGTTTAAGACATGTGCCAGACATGGAACATGGGTCAATTGTCCCTGTCAGAGGGCAGAGAGAAGGTTGGTGCCATTGTCGCATACAACCATTCCTAGCTGAAGCTGGTGTGGCGTCAAATCACCTCCGAGCCTGCCCCTGCAGAGCTGACAGAATCTCTGCCCTAGTGTGGCTCCTGTCTCCTAAGCAGACCAACTCAAGAATCGCATGGCATCTTTTTGCCTGACTGCTTGCGTAGCCCCTTGAACGTTTACGGAGCACCTGTAGTTCAGAAGACAAATCTGCAGAAGAGGCCATAGAGGTAGAAGAAGAGGGGGTGGAGGAGAGAGCTGTTGCAGAATCACCACTAGCATTTTGGAGGCATGGTGCATTTTGGAGGCGTGGTGTCCTGCATCCTTCCCAGCTACCAGCAGAGTTACCCAGTGCGCCGTGAAGGAAAGGTAATGTCCCTGCTCATGCCTGCTGGACCATGAGTCAGCGGTAATATGCACCTTACTGCTGACCGCCCTGTCCAAAGAGGCCAAAACATTGCCTTCCACAAGCCGGTAGAGAGCGGGAATGGCCTTCCGTGAAAAGAAATGGCATTTTGGAACCTGCCACTGAGGTACGGCACATTCCACAACTTCATGAAAGGGGGCAGAGTCTACCAGCTGAAAAAGCAGCAGTTGCAGTGCTAGCAATTTGGCCAAGCTAGCATTCAGTCGCTGAGCATGTGGATGGCTGGGATCGAATTTCCTTCTACGGTTCAGCAACTTGGGTAGGGAAATTTGCCTGCTAAAATCAGATGGTGGTGTACTGCTAGCAGATTGGCTGCAAGTACTTGGGACACCTATTGCTATACCTTCATTCCTCTCAGTGCAGGTTTTTGAGAGGACTGGAGGTATAGTGAGTTGGAGAACCCAGATGAGGAGCAAGGAGAAGTCCGCCTTTTTCTTTGATGTGGGTCTTTCAAGTGCTGTTGCCAATGGACTGCCTGGCAGGTTGTCGTATGTCTGGTCAAGCATGTGATGCCCAAGAGGCTGCTGTTCTGGCCATGCTTGATCCGCTTCAGACATAGGTTGCAAACAGCAACGGTGCGATCTGCTGCACATGTTTAGAAAAAAGGCCCACACCAAGGAACTTTTAAAAGTCAGTGAGGAGTCAGCAGCGCCCTGCACCTGCGGAGCTCTGCAGTGTGATGTAATAGGGTGGCTGCCCTTAAGCTACCACCTAGAGGACATCCTGCCTCATTGGAGTTGTACCTCCTCCTCCTCTCTTCTCTCAGGCACCCAAGTAGAGTCAGTGACCTCATCATCCCCTCCCTCGTCACTGGAGCAAACTTGGCAGCATGCTGCAGCTGGGGTAACATGACTGCCAGTTTCCGCAAGTTTCTTGTCCTTCTTGGGCACCCCCTCTCTCTAGGCTCATGTTACTCCCTCCCTCAACCTGGGAACCATCGGAGCCTTCAAATCGCTGCTCATCCTCCAGCAGCATGTACCTGACACTGTGGTCGAATAGTTCTGGGGACTCCTCCAGGCATGATGGTGGGGCTATGGAAGGAGTGACTCAGGACAAGGAGCCAGTGGAATAGGCCGCTTTGGCAGCTGCATTGGAAGGCAAACTACTCTGAGCCTGGGTGGCAGAGGATGAGGAGGATGAGGACAGTTTTGTTATTCACTCCACTAACTCTTCTGCATGTTCTGGCTCAATTACAAGGCCAGCAGCAGAAAAAAAGGACAAGCGTGCCTCACGGCCACCTGCAGAGACCAGCACTGTTGACTGTAGACACAGAGGCTGCTTGCCCTCTTTTAGTGGCCTGTTAGCGTCTGCCTCGCCTTGGTGGCCTTTCCAGACATGATGTATATTTTGTTTTGCAACACCACACTACACTGTATTAGATACTGTGTACACCACCAGAAGTGTAGTAGAAACTCTACACACTGTATTAGATACTGTATACACCGCCTGCACTGTATTAGCAACTGTACTATGGCTGCACTGTATTTTATACTGTGTACACCACCAGAAGTGTAGTAGACACTGTACACACAGTATTAGATACTGTGTACACCACTTGCACTGTATTAGCAACTGTACTATGGCTGCACTGTATTTTATACTGTGTACACCACCAGAAAAGTAGTAGAAACTGTACTACAGCTGCACTGTATTGTGTACTGTGTACATCACCAGAAGTGTAGTAGAAACAAGCCGGTAGAGAGCGGGAATGGCCTTCCATGAAAAGAAATGGCATTTTGGAACCTGCCACTGAGGTACGGCACATTCCACAACTTCATGAAAGGGGGCAGAGTCTACCAGCTGAAAAAGCAGCAGTTGCAGTGCTAGCAATTTGGCCAAGCTAGCATTCAGTCGCTGAGCATGTGGATGGCTGGGATCGAATTTCCTTCTACGGTTCAGCAACTTGGGTAGGGAAATTTGCCTGCTAAAATCAGATGGTGGTGTACTGCTAGCAGATTGGCTGCAAGTACTTGGGACACCTATTGCTATACCTTCATTCCTCTCAGTGCAGGTTTTTGAGAGGACTGGAGGTATAGTGAGTTGGAGACCCCAGATGAGGAGCAAGGAGAAGTCCGCCTTTTTCTTTGATGTGGGTCTTTCAAGTGCTGTTGCCAATGGACTGCCTGGCAGGTTGTCGTATGTCTGGTCAAGCATGTGATGCCCAAGAGGCTGCTGTTCTGGCCATGCTTGATCCGCTTCAGACATAGGTTGCAAACAGCAACGGTGCGATCTGCTGCACATGTTTAGAAAAAAGGCCCACACCAAGGAACTTTTAAAAGTCAGTGAGGAGTCAGCAGCGCCCTGCACCTGCGGAGCTCTGCAGTGTGATGTAATAGCGTGGCTGCCCTTAAGCTACCACCTAGAGGACATCCTGCCTCGTTGGAGTTGTACCTCCTCCTCCTCTCTTCTCTCAGGCACCCAAGTAGAGTCAGTGACCTCATCATCCCCTCCCTCGTCACTGGAGCAAACTTGGCAGCATGCTGCAGCTGGGGTAACATGACTGCCAGTTTCCGCAAGTTTCTTGTCCTTCTTGGGCACCCCCTCTCTCTAGGCTCATGTTACTCCCTCCCTCAACCTGGGAACCATCGGAGCCTTCAAATCGCTGCTCATCCTCCAGCAGCATGTACCTGACACTGTGGTCGAATAGTTCTGGGGACTCCTCCAGGCATGATGGTGGGGCTATGGAAGGAGTGACTCAGGACAAGGAGCCAGTGGAATAGGCCGCTTTGGCAGCTGCATTGGAAGGCAAACTACTCTGAGCCTGGGTGGCAGAGGATGAGGAGGATGAGGACAGTTTTGTTATTCACTCCACTAACTCTTCTGCATGTTCTGGCTCAATTACAAGGCCAGCAGCAGAAAAAAAGGACAAGCGTGCCTCACGGCCACCTGCAGAGACCAGCACTGTTGACTGTAGACACAGAGGCTGCTTGCCCTCTTTTAGTGGCCTGTTAGCGTCTGCCTCGCCTTGGTGGCCTTTCCGGACATGATGTATATTTTGTTTTGCAACACCACACTACACTGTATTAGATACTGTGTACACCACCAGAAGTGTAGTAGAAACTCTACACACTGTATTAGATACTGTATACACCGCCTGCACTGTATTAGCAACTGTACTATGGCTGCACTGTATTTTATACTGTGTACACCACCAGAAGTGTAGTAGACACTGTACACACAGTATTAGATACTGTGTACACCACTTGCACTGTATTAGCAACTGTACTATGGCTGCACTGTATTTTATACTGTGTACACCACCAGAAAAGTAGTAGAAACTGTACTACAGCTGCACTGTATTGTGTACTGTGTACATCACCAGAAGTGTAGTAGAAATTGTACACACTTTATTAGATACTGTGTACACCACCTGCACTGTATTAGCAACTGTACTACGGCTGCACTGTATTAGCAACTGTACTACAGCTGCACTGTATTTTATACTGTGTACACCACCAGAAGTGTAGTAGAAACTGTACACGCTGTATTAGATACTGTGTACACCACCAGAAAAATAGGATTTTTTAAAACAGCTTACCTGTAAAATCCTTTTCTTGGGATTACATCATGGGACACAGAGCTCTATTCATTGCATCATGGGTTAGATAGCCACCTTCAGGTGTTGGGCACTGGCAACCCTAATTGTAAGGAGAGTTCCTCCCCTATATAACCCCTCCCATATGGAGAGTACCTCAGTTTTGTAGCAAAGCAATAAGTATCCCGATGCATATATATTCATAAATCCCGAAGAGTGGCGGGAGCTCTGTGTCCCGTGATGTAATCCCAAGAAAAGACTTTTACAGGTAAGCTGTTTTAAAAAAACATATTTTCTTGTTCATACATCACGAGACACAGAGTTCTATTCATTACATCATGGGACATCCCAGAGCAATGCCCAAATTGAGGGGAGGGAGACACAGATCAGAAAAAAGACCGCCATTTGACGTGAGGACCTACACTGCTGCCTGCAGTGCACTGCGTCCGAAAGCGGTATCCTCATGCCCTCTTACATCCACCTGATAAAACCTAGTGAATGTATGGACCGAAGACCAAGTTGCAGCCTTGCAGATCTGAGCCATGGAGGCCTGGTGATGCACTACCCATGAAGCACTTACTGTTCTAATCGAGTGCGCCTTAACATGAAAAGGAGGAATCTTCTTTTCCAAACTATAGGCCTGAACAATAACTTGTCAAATCCACTTAGCTACAGTGGACTTCGATGCTGCCTGGCCCTTTCTGGGACCGTCTGGCAGAACAAACAGAAAGTCAGTCTTCTGCATCTGAGCAGTCACATCAAGATACATTTTGACTGCTCTAACAACATCTAGAGAGTGTAACACCATTTCCTCGGTGGACTGTGGATCGGGAAAAAAGAATGGTAGGACCACATCTTGGTTTAGGTGGAACCCTGATACCACCTTAGGTAAGAAAGCCGGGTGAGGACGCAAAACCACCCTATCTTTGTGAGGAATTAAGTGTGGCTCTTTACATTAAAAAGCTGATAATTCCGATACCCTGCTGGCAGAGGATATGGCAACAAGAAAAACCAACTTCTTGGTCAAAAGACACAAAGATGCATGGCATAATGGTTCAAAAGGGTGTTTTTGCAAAACAGACAGAACAAAATTCAAATCCCATAGGCACACGGGCGCCCTGACTGGTGGACTTAAACGCAGTGCCCCCTGAATAAAGGCCCAGACTAAGGAATGAGAGGCAAGCGGTTTCTGAAAAAATACCGACAAGGCAAAGATCTGACCCTTGATAGTGCTTAAGTTTCATCTCTATTCCTAATTGAAGAAAAGCAAGAATTCTACCAATAGCATACCTTCTAGGATGTCATCCTTTGGACTCACACCAGGAGACATATGCCTTCCAGATTCTATAATAGATGAGCCTGGCGGCCGGCTTTCTGGCATTAACCAGAGTGGTTAGGACAGGACCCAAGAGCTCACCTTTTTTTTAGGACGTGGATCTCAACAGCCAAACTATCAAATTCAGACTTTGTAAGGAAGGATAGAATATCTGCCCTTGAGATAGCAGGTCTGGTTGCAGTGGGAGCACCCATGGCCTTCTGACTGCCATTCTCACGATCTCTGCATACCAGGACCTCCTGGGCCAGGCCGGGGCTACTAGGATTACTGGCTTCCCTTTTGACTTGACCCTGCGAAGTAACCGAGCAAGAAGCAGAACTGGAGGGAACGCATAGATCAGAGAAAACTGATCCCACGGAACTATCAAGGCATCTGAACCTTGTGCTAGCGGGTCCTTTGTTCTTGATACAAAGACGTCCAGTTTTTTGTTGAAACTGGAGGCTAGTAGTCTTCATCCGGGGTACCCCATCTCTGGCATATTGCCTGAAATATGGCGGGGTGTAACAACCATTTTCCTGGGTCCAGTTGCTGGCGGCTTAAAAAGTCTGCTTTCCAAATTTCCACTCCTGGAATAAAGACTGCCGATAGACAAGGAACAAGTTTCTCTGCCCAAGTGAGAACGTGAATCACCTTCCTCTGGGCACTCAGACTCCTGGTGTCTCCTTGGTGATTGATATAGGCCACTGCTGTGGCATTGTTGGGCTGAACTCGGACAGGACAGCCTTGTAGCCTGTCTGTCCAGGTCTTCAGGGCCAGATGGATTGCCCGAAGTTCCAGAATGTTGATGGGTAGAGACCCTTCGGTTCTGGACCATTTGCCTTGGATCGAAGCTTCTTCCAGAACTGCTCCCCAGCCTGAGAGGCTGGCATATGTAGTTACGACTTTCCAAAAAATTGGAACAAAGGACTTTACCTTGTGTAGATTCTTGTCTAGTAACCACCAATTTATGGCTCTGGCGTACTGATGGTAACAGGTGCATTCAAGATCTGAGGCTTGAACTCTTTTGTTCCAGGCAGACAAAATGCTGTTCTGCAAAGGCCTCAAGTGGAACTGGGTGTAAGGAACAGCCTCGAATGAGGCTACCATCTTCCCCAATAATCTCATACAGAGATGAATGGAAGGATTTTTCCTGGCCTTAATTAGTCAGACCAAATCCTTTATGGCTTTGGCTTTGGACTGTGTCTATGACCATGCCCAAATATTCTAGCCTTCTTAGGGGCTGTAATAGTGATTTTTCCAGGTTGAGGACCCAGCCTAGATACTCCAAGTATCTTACTGTGCTGAGCACATTGTGCTTCAAGCATGCCATGGACTGTTCTACCAGTAGTAGATCGTCTAGATAAGCTGTTACTACTATGCCCCGATCCCTTAGTTTTGCCAGGAGCGGAGCTAGAACCTTTGTAAATACTCGAGGTGCTGTAGCTAGACCGAAAGGGAGGGCCACAAATTGGAAGTGTCGTTGCTCTACCGCAAACCTTAAGAACTTCTGGTGAGCGGGAAAAACTGGCACATGTAGATATGCATCTTTGATGTCTGTTGATGCCAGGAATTCTCCCCCCTGAAGGGTGGAGACCAGTAAGCGGATAGACTCCATGCGGAGCGAGTGAATGTTTAAGAACTGATTTAAGTCCTGTAGATCCAGAATGGGTCTGCCATCCCTGTTTGGCTTCAGGACTGTAAAGAGGTTTGAATAAAACCCCAAGCCTTGCTCCTCTGAAGCCACCTCTATGATCACCCCTTGAGACAACAGGTGATCCAAAGCCAGAAACAAGGATCTCCTTTTTTCTGGGTGCTTGGGAACACCTGACCAAAGAAGACGGGATGGTGGAAACTCCCAAAATTCAAGCTTGTACCCAAGAGATACCGTGGAGGATGCCCATTTGTCTTGAATCTCTTTCTGCCAAACACCCGCAAAACATCGAAGCCTTCCCCCCACTCGGCCGAGCAGGGGCACCCCTTCATAAGGAGGCTTTGGGATTCTGATTAGCAGATCTTTGACCCCAAGGCTTCTTTTGCCTATGGGCTTGGCCTTGGACCTTTCTTCTTGTACTGGACTGGGAAGGTCATCGCCACTGCCTAGAGGCCGAGGTACTTGGGGCTGGGGAAAGAGAACGTTTAAAAGAAGGATGTTTATCTTTATTTTTAACCGGCAATAAGGTGGTCTTGCCACCGGAAATCTCCTGGATATATTTATCCAGATCATCCCCAAACTAGCGTTCCCCATGAAACGGGAACCCAGCTAAATATCTTTTGCATGAGGCTTCAACTGCCCAATGTTTAAGCCAAAGGGACCTACGCATGTGTACCATCAGGACTGTAAGGTGGGTTGCTTGCTGGACAGAATCCATAATAGCATCTATTGCAAAACATAAGGCCCTGGGAAGAGCTGCATAGCCTTGAACTTGTTCAACAGGAAGAAAATTAACTACCTGCTTCACCTGCTCCTTCAAATATTGGCACATACCAATTGCTGCAACCGCAGGTTGGACCACAGCACCAGCCACGGAAAAAGAGGCTTTAAGTAATGATTCCAGCTTTTTGTCAGTTGGATCTTTAAATACCTGAACATTGTCCACAGGACAAGTTAGGCTTTTATTCACACAAGAAATAGCCGCATCTATTGCTGGCACACTCCATTTCTTGATGAATTTTTGGTGAATTCTTGGTGAATTTTTCCTCCATAGGGTAGAGAAGGGAGAATTTCCTAGAAGGAGAAAATGATTTATCCAGGTGAGCCCAACCATCATACAATAGTTTTTTAATGGATGGATGGGAAAGTAAAAAGGAGCCTGTGGATACTTCTGAGATCCCAAGGACGAAACAGGAGACACAGCTGGTTCAGTACAGGGCAAATTGTATGTGGTACACACCACCTCTGTATAATATTGTAGCTGTAGCCTGAGAGCCTGCGAGGTAGAAGAGAGCTTCTCCTCATCCCCTGATTCATCTGACTGCTTGTGATCCTTGTCCCCCAACAGTGTTGTATCATCATCAGACTGCTGATCGTCTGATAGGGAACCCAGCGCAGAGGAAGGAGACTTACCCTGTTTTCTGCTATCTGCTAAGGATGCTGTGATAAAGGCAGTAATCCTTTGTTCTAAACCACCCAATGCTGCCTCCATAGCATCTTCAGTAACATATGCAGGAGCTGCAATACTGGGAAGGGCAGCAATGCCTGACAGCAGCGATGGCTCACCCTGCATGGCTGCATCCAGTCTCTCCGGGGGGCATATTACCCTGCAGGCACGTCTAGAGTCCCCCCACCCTGACGGTGATTTCTTGGTGCTCTTTTTACCTGTCTCTGAAACATTTTTGCGTGGAGACATAGTCCTAAGCTAACAAAGCAGAGGTACTAAAAACAATTGCATACACTGTTGTGCCTAGCTTGCAATATTAATGTTTGCTTAAACTTGCACAACCTGATGCTAAGTAGGTGTCTAGGTGTGCCTGTATCCAATCCACATGAGATGCTTACGTGCCCCAGCTCTGTGTCCTGCTGCTTACAGACCCCTGGCCACCTGGGCTCTTTAAAACAAGCGCCTCGCACACTGAATCACCGCGCACTCCACACATGCATGGTGCTCGCAACCACGCCCCCTCCTTCCCCGCCGTTTTCGCCGTAAAAGCGCGCCCCCCTGCACGCACGTAGGACCAATATGCTGGCGGCTGGGGGCGAGGGGGGGAAAAAGAGAAGCCCTGGAGGCTACTCGGAGACCCCAAGACTGCGTTGGATCCCCTTTATCATTAAGTGGCAGAGCCTGCAACAGAGGAGGTGAGCGACTGACAGAGCGGCTTCACTGAGCTGTATTTCCTGGAAGCATGTAAGTAACACCAGGTATGCCTCTTACTCCATCTAGTGGCGGAAAACAGGTAAGACATGCAACAACTCAAAGAAGCTAATTCTTAAGGTGTTTACCTAGGATTGCTTCACTTACCTTATCCCCGCCGCAGGATACTGCTGAGAACAGCCAGACCCAACCTTCACCCATCACGGCGGGTAGTGTTGTGCCAACCTTCAAGGTTTTGGGTTCCTACTTACAGGAGCCTCTTACCTGGACCTGTAGAAGACTCTGCTAGAAAAACTTTGTGCATTTTTAATATATGTGCTCAAAAGTACTGGATCCCAGAGCCCAGTCCTCAGAGAGAGACATTACAAGCAAAACCTCGTTTCTTCTTCCACAAGGCCCAGGTACCATCCATCTTAGGCGATATAAATGGGCCCGAGGTATGGATCCAGTTGTGTAGCTCCTAGAACCCCGCAGGGACCATCAAACAGAGCTTTCTTCTAAGCACATCTTGCATCGTGACCAAACACCTTAGACACTGGCAAAAAAATGAGGTGCTCTCCATATGGGAGGGGTTATATAGGGGAGGAACTCTCCTTACAATTAGGGTTGCCAGTGTTCAACACCTGAAGGTGGCTATCTAACCCATGATGTAATAAATAGAGCTCTGTGTCCCGTGATATATGAACAAGAAAGTAGTAGAAACTGTACTACGGCTGCACTGTATTGTGTACTGTGTACACCACCAGAAGTGTAGTAGAAACTGTACACACTGTATTAGATACTGTGTATACCGCATGCACTGTATTAGCAACTGTATTACGGCTGCACTGTATTTTATACTAGGTACACCACCAGAAGTGTAGTAGACACTGTACACACTGTATTAGATACTGTGTATACCGCCTGAAGTGTATTAGAAACAGTACACACGGAATGCACTGTAGATATAGGCTACACTGGATGCAGAGTATATATATATATATATATATATATATATATATATATATATATATATATATACAGTATATCACAAAAGTGAGTACACCCCTCACATTTTTGTAAATATTTTATATCTTTTCATGTGACAACACTGAAGAAATGACACTTTGCTACAATGTATAGTAGTGAGTGCACAGCTTGTATAACAGTGTAAATTTGCTGTCCCCTTAAAATAACTCAACACACAACCATTAATGTCTAAACCGCTGGCAACAAAAGTGAGTACACCCCTAAGTGAAAATGTCCAAATTGGTCCCAATTATCTATTTTCCCTCCCCGGTGTCATGTGACTTGTTAGTGTTACAAGGTCTCAGGTGTGTTAAATTTGGACCATCAAAGGGGGTGAGGAATCTGATAAGTGGGCCTTATATTTTTGTCTTTAACTACTTGACATCCGCGCTGTGGCTGTCATTCTTGCCTGAATTCCCGGGAGGCCATCATAGGACAGCCTCCCCTGTGCACGCACCCTTTGCGCGCCCTGCAGGGCACGCACCAAGCGCGCTGTGATCACCGAGTCACTGAGACTCGGCTGATCACCGATCCGAGTAAGGGGCCGGTTCCGGCCCCTTACCATGTGATCGGCTGTCAGCCAATAACAGCTGATCACATGATCTAAACAAAAGATCGGCAATCATTTTTTTTCTACTCACGCTGATAGCGTGAGTAGAAAAAAAAGCTGATCACCAGCTCAGATGAGAGGGACAAAGGTCCTGAAGTGGAAGAGGCGCATCTGCCTCATCTTTGCCAGCTAACAGTGCCACCTAACAGTGCCCACAGTGCCACCTAACAGTGCCCACAAGTGCCACCTAACAGTGCCCACAAGTGCCACCTATCAATGTCCACAAGTGCCACCTATCAATGCCCACAAGTGCCAGCTATCAATGCCCACCAGTATTGCTAATCAGTGCCACCTAGCAGTGCTGCCTATCAGTGTAACTGATCAGTGCCCATTATTGCCACCCATCAGTGCCCATCACTGCCACCCATCAGTGCCCATCAGTGCCGCCTCATCAGCGTACATCAATGAAGGAGAAAAATTACCTGTTTTAATTTTTTTTATAACAAAATATAAAAAATATATATATATATATATTTTTTAATTCAGTCTTTTTACATTCTTTTAACAAAAAATAAAAACCGCAGAGGTTATCAAATACCATCAAAAGAAAACTCTATTTGTGGGGAAAAAAATGATAAAAATTTCATTTGGGTACAGTGTTGTATGACCGTGCAATTGTAATTCAAAGTGCATCAGTGCTGAAAGCTGAAAATAGGATAGGAGGGGGGTTTAAGTGCCCAGTAAGCAAGTGGTTAAATACTCCTTAAAAAAAAATGTTATACTGATGTTGTGAAAGAATGTTTTTTGTGTAATCTGCTTGCAATGTTATGTGCAAAAGTACTTATATTTTTTTTCTTGTTTGACTCCACAGTTTCCTTCAACGCCACAGGAATGGCAGAATGGTGGCCTCCCATTTTGCTGACCGTTGGGACTTTCCCAATTGTGGAGGGGCTATAGATGGGAAGCATGTCCGCATTGTGCCACCACCCCATTTGGGTTCTTACAATTGTAACTATAAGGGGTTTAATAGTGTAGTGTTAATGGCGGTGGTATTGGCACACTGTGAGTTCCTCTATGTGGATGTGGGGAAGAATGGCCAGATGTCGGATGGAGGAGTCTTCGCCCAGACGGAGTTTTACCAGCGTCTCCAGACTGGTGGCCTGGCATTGCCACCTGATGCGGATAACGTGGAATCTAATGTGGATCCCCTTCGTCTTTATTGCAGATGAAGCCTTCGGTCTGGGCGAGCACCTGATGAGGCCATTTACCCAAAGGACCCTCACTCCAGAGAGGAGGGTTTTTAACTACTGGCTGGCCAGAGCAAGAAGAGTCATTGAGAATGCCTTTGAGAATGGCCAGCTGGTTCCGCCTGTTTCTGACAGCAATCCATATGGCGGACTACAAAATCAACCATATCATCCTATGCTGCTGCATACTGCACAATTACTTACAAAAAAATTCACAGTATTATATAGCCTCAGTTGGGCCTGAGGCCGGACTTATTACACAGAATTCCCTGACGGGCCTGGATACTGGCCGTACTGGCTTGGCCCCCCAAAGCGCCCGTGAAGTTAGGGAGAAATATTTTAATTATTTTATGGGTAGGGGGGGCCATTGCAATGCCACACAATGTCTATTTTTTTTTAATAAAAAAAAATGATCAGATAAAATCTTGACATTTCTTTATTGTTTGCTGTTCTTTTTTGGCTGTCTCCTAGGTTCTCCTAGTGCTTTAGTAAATAAGCCCCATTGTCACTGTAAACACAAAATTACTTACAAAACTGGTATTGAGCATTGAAAGAAGAAGCCACACATTGTTGTGTCTCAAAATTTTTACTCTGTGCACATTCACATGTGCGTTTAGAAAATTTAAAAAAAAAAAATTTCTCAATATTTTTTTTTCTTTACAAACAGGCATGTTTTAAAACATAACATACACAACTCTGGAACTTACAAAGTTCAACATATAACAACTGAAGGCAATATCAGACATTATAGTGTCAAAAATGTCTTGATTTTGCGTTCATCAGATGGGGTGATGGGTATTACTTTTACCTAAACATTTTTTGCTTTATTGGAATGTTTTGGGGGTGCAACCCCTTCCTCTCACCTACTAGAGTTACGAGGAAGGGGTTGCACCCACAAAACGCGTACATTGAGATCCCCTGATGGCAGATAGCACATGTTGACACACCATGTGCATCTTCAAAATTTGGCTTTTAAAATGTACAAAAAACTATTTTTTCAGGGAGTCCAACAAATGGGAAAATAGATGTGATTTGCTAAAAATTTAGAATCTCCCCAACACATCTATCATGTTCTGCATTTGCTGTTCCATAACAACCCACACCGATACCACTGCTTCCTTCTGCTTCTGCTAACCAGTCCGTCCGGTGGATCACCTCTACTTATCTGCATCAGCTACCACGGATCATACAGGCGCTCCTACCTCACTGTGCTCCTGTACCACTGTTGCAACCCCAGTGGTCACCCAGCCAGGGCTGTAAGAGAGGTCTCCTTCTACAGTTGGGCTCTGATACCAGGTACGTGACAGTATCAGACAGCCATGACTGAGCCTACAGAAGGAGTCTCACAGATGGAGGAGGTGGGCCGCCACCTCGCAGCCCTTACGCAAGCTGTACAGTCCCTACATGAGGGGTATCTTTTTTTTTTTTTAAATTCCTTTATTTTGATATACAGAAGGCATAGAAATACAGTCTAGGTTACAGCAGGTAATGTATTCCATACAAAAATACTTTTGAATCATATGAAGTATAACTGTAGCCCAAAATCCAAGTTATTTACCAAACAAATATGGTAGCATAGATATGTTCCAGCCAAAAGTATATCTGTTTCATACATAATATATTATATCAAGGTTGCCTACCAACGGGCCTCCTTGCATAAAACTTAAATTGTTTATGAACAGTTTTGATATCTATTAAAACATTTAAACCTTTAAAGACAGATATGTCTTTTGCTATATAGATGAGTGTTACCTGCTCACTTCAAAAAATGTCGTTCACATTATATTCGTAATCGCCGTCACCACGGCTGCTTAGTGAGCTGATCGAGACATAAGATACTAAAAGAGAAGAAAAGAGTAGAAAGTGGAAAGAAAAGCGGGGTAGGAAAGGGGAAGGGGGTGTATGAGAGGGTGAAAAGAGGGCAAAAAGGAAGGGGTTGTAAAGGAATGGCTGCGACACCGCCCCCAACACGATCCCACCCGCCACACCCCAAAGGGGTGTACACGTATATCTGTTTCAATGGGGTTTTTTGGGGTTGTATCTCAGGTAGGCGGAGATTGTGTCACTGCCATGTCCTGCAGATATGCGTCTGTACCCACAAAATATCTCCAGGGTCTCCATTTGTCAATAAATTGTTCCTCTCTGTTCTGTAGAGTTGCCGTCAGTTCCTCCATGCGTAAAATACAGTTAACTTTTGAATACCACAGGACCCTGGACGGAATGAGGGGTATCTTAAGTTGGAAGGACAAATTCAGACACTCCCTGTCAGCTCAGTTCCAGTATCCTTCACTGCACCTCCACCTGAGCCCAGAGTTCCTGTTCCTGAGAAATTCTCTGGGGAGCGCATCAAGTTTTGGGCCTTCCGCAACACATGTCAGCTGTATTTTGCTTTGCAACCCCAGACTTTCATGCTGGAATCCACCAAAATGGGGTTTATAATTCGCCACTACAAGGGGATCCTCAAGCCTGGGCTCACTGGTTGCTGGAAGGAGACAACATACAGACTCATACCATGTCGTCTTTTCTCGATGTCACAACTATATGACGATCCATTACGTACTTCCACGGCAAAAGCTGCTCTCCATGCACTCCAGTAAGGCCACAGAATGGTTGAGGACTATATTTTGGACTTCAGATGCTGGAGCACAGACACCCAATGGAATAATGCAGCTCTGCAGCACCAGTTCCGCATAGGTCTATCTGAAGACTTGAAAGATGAACTCGCCCGAGTGGAAATACCTGATACTTTGGAAGGACTTATCAGTCTGGTAATTCAGATTGATCGGTGGCTCCGTGAGCGCCAATCAGAGAGATGCACCCAGCAGACCCACTCTGTATGGATGACACCAAAGGCTCCTGTCCGGCCCCTTGCCGGCTCAAGTCCTATCAACCCTGCATCTGCAGCGCCAAGGCCCATGCAACTCGGAGTGATGCGCCACACGTTATTTCCAGAGGAGCAATCATGCCGCCGGCAAAAGAATCTTTGCCTGTATTGTGGAGAGGCCGGCCATTATGTTCATGGGTATCCTGCAAAGATGAGAAAGCTTTCTCCTACTAACCTCACAATGCTACGTGCCCAGTCAGCCCACCTTACCCTTCCTCTGTTAGTTCAGCTTCCAGAAAAGACAATTCCCGTTAACGCTATTGTGGACTCCGGAGCATGCAGTTGCTTTATTGACTTAAACTTTGCCGCCCAGCAACATATTCCCTTGTGACCAAAGACGCATGGACTGTCTGTCTTTTTAGCTGACGGCTAACGTATAAGTTCTGGACCAGTAACTCAGGAGACGCCTCCTTTACCCGTTACTTCCTCCCATCAACATAAGGAACTTTTGAGCCTTGATGCTATCACTTCCCCCTTGTTTCCTGTCATCCTGGGTTTACCTTGGCACCAGGCCCATAACCCTCAGATTAACTGGTTGTCCGGGGAGATCAAATTTTCATCACCATATTGTCTGAAGCATTGTCTACCAGAACCTACATTGGCAACGCTATTCTGTATGGACTTTGACCAAGATGTTCTTCAATCTGTACCCAAACCCTACCACCAGTACCTTGATGTCTTCAGCAAACAAGGAGCTTATACTTTGCCGTGCCACTGCCCATATGACTGTCCTATTGATCTCTTGCCCGGAGCTGTGATTCCATTTGGACGTGTGTTTCCATTGTCAGAACAAGAACAAGAGGCATTGAAAGAATATGTTGATGAGAACCTCAAGAAGGGGTTTATCCGCCCATCCACCTCCCTGGCAGGAGCAGGGATGTTCTTCGTAAACAAAAAAGACCACTCTCTCCACCCTTGTGTTGATTATCGGGAGCTAAATAAAGTTACGGTTAAGAACCGCTATCCCCTGCCCCTAATGACTGAGTTATTCCAGAAACTGAGATCTGCAATTATTTTTTTTTTTTTTACTAAACTGGACTTAAGAGGTGCCTATAACCTGATACGTATTCAAAAAGGGGATGAGTGGAAGACGGCTTTTCGCACCAGATTCGGGCACTTCAAGTATCTGATCATGCCCTTTGGGCTCTGCAATGCCTCTGCCACCTTCCAACATTTTATTAATGATGTGTTCCGAGACCTATTGGATATCTTCGTAATTGTCTACTTGGACAATATCTTAATCTTTTCTGGTTCCCTTGATCAACACCGAGAGCACATCAGTATTGTGTTAGGCCGACTCCGTCAACAAAACCAGAGAAGTGTGAATTTGAGCGGCAGAGCATTCAGTTTTTGGGACTAGTAATTTCTACAGCAGGAGTTGAAATGGATCCCCAAAAGGTGTCTGCCATACTGGAATGGCCTGTACCCACAGACAAGAAAGGGGTACAATGCTTCGTAGGTTTTACAAACTTTTATAGGAAGTTCATTAAAGGGTTCTCTGCCATCATCACCCCAATAACACAACTAACCAAACAAAACCTACGATTCTGCTGGAACTCTGAGGCACAGAGCACTTTCGAAACGCTAAAGCAACTCGGCTCCTATCCTCAGCCACCCTGACCTGTCCTTACCCTAGATCCTCGAAGTGGGGGCAGTTGTTTCCCAACGTCAAGGGGTTAAAGCCTTGATGCATCCTGTGGCCTTCTCACGGAAACTTTCTCCAGCAGAAAGAAATTACGACGTAGGAGATTGTGAGCTATTCGCCATCAAAGCAGCAGTGGAGATACTTGTTGGAAGGCGCTAACCATCCCATACTGATATATACTGACCATAAAAATTTTAAGTATTTAAGATCTGCCAAAAGACTGAAGCCACGACAAGCTCGATGGGCCCTGTTTTTCACTCATTTTTCCTTTCACATAACCTACCGACCTGGATCAAAAAATACATAACCGGACCCACTATCTCGTATGTACGATGACCCCAAGGACTTGTCAGCACCAGATACCATCCTGCCTACAGGGAACTTCCTACTTCCTTCTGCAGATGGATCTTTTGTCACAATTCAAAGAAGCTTCCGTGAATATCCTCAGCCCCTCTGGGGTGATACTAACCCCTAAAGACGGCCTGCTTTGGAAAGGAGGCAAGATTTTTGTTCCTGAGTGTGTGCGAGTGGGGGTCCTAAAGATATTCCATGATCATCCACTGGCAGGCCATTTTGGCATACATAAGACTCTTGAACTCATACGACGTACTTTTTGGTGGCCTGACCTAGAAAGATTCTGTAAGAAATATGTGAATTCATGCTCTGTTTGTATTCAGAACAAGACAAGGGGGAAGTAAGTCCTGGGGCCTGCTGAAACCTCTACTCATTTCTGATAAACCATGGCGGATAATCTCTATGGACTTATAGTGGACCTTCCACCTGCCGAGGGATGCACGGCAATCTTTGTTGTAGTGGACCGATTAACCAAGATGGTCCATTTTTTGCCCCTAAGGAGTACCCCATCTGCTATGGAAACAGCCCGAGTGTTCATTAAGGAGATTGTTAAATTGCATGGGGTCGCTGCAAACATCACCTCTGATCGTGTTGTACAATTCACCTCACGCTTCTGGAGAGCCCTATGTAAAGTGTTGAAAATTGGGTTGGCATTGTCCTCAGCATACCATCTCCAAACTAATGGGCAAACAGAGAGGACTAATCAAACGCTCAAACAGTACATCCGGTGTTTCACATCCTTTGCTCAAGATGATTGGGTTACTGCCATTAGCAGAATTTGCCTACAACAATGCGAATCACTCAGCTACAGGTCAATCCCCTTTCTTTTCTAATTATGGTTTCCATTTATCATTTTGCCTGATTTCATTTCAGAGTCTACAGTTCCAGCAGTGCAGAATACCATGGATTTCCTCAACCGCAATAATAAGATCTTGCAGGAAGCAATGGCCAAAGCGCAAGCTGACAACAAGAAGGCTTTTGATAGGAAAAGGAGAGGAGAACTGAACCTACAGCCGAGTGATCAGGTATGGCTTTCCACAACCTTAACCACTTCAATACCAGGCACTTAGACACCTTCCCGCCCAGGCCAATTTTCAGCTTTCAGTGCTGTCGCAATTTGAATGACAATTGCGCGGTCATGCTACACTGTACCCAAACATTTTTTTTACCATTTTGTTCCCACAAATAGAGCTTTCTTTTACTGGTATTTGATCACCTCTGCGGTTTTTATTTTTTGCGCAACAAATAAAAAAAGACCGAAAATTTTGAAAAAAACAAGTTTTTCTTTGTTTCCGTTAAAAATTTTTGGAAATAAGTACGTTTTCTTCTTCAATGATGGGCACTGATATGGCTGCACTGACAGGCACTGATACGGCGGCACTGATGGGCACCGATGAGGTGGCACCAATGAGGTGGCACTGATGAGGTGGCACTGACGGGCACTGATGATGGGCACTGATAGGCGGCACTGATGGGCACTGATAGGTGGCACTGATGGGCACTGATAGGTGGCACTGTTATGTGGCACTGATGGGCACTCATAGGTGGCACCGATAGGCACTCATAGGCGGCACTGATGGGCATTTGTAGGTGGCATTGATGGTTACTTATGGGTGGCACTGATGGGTACTTATTGGTGGCACCGATAGGTGGCATGGATGGGCACTGATAGGTGGGCACGGATGGACACTGACAGGTGGCACCGATGGACACTGATGGGTGGCACTGATGACACTGATTGATGGCACTGATGCCCCTAAAGGTGGCATTGCTGGGCATCAGTGCTATATAATGGTGCCAATCAGTGCCCATTTGTGGGCACTGATTGGCACAGATTGGGCACTGACTGGGCACATTAGGCACATGTGGATGGCCATGGGGTACATACCTGGCCATCCACATGTTGCCCCCTTCCCTGGTGGTCCTAGTGGCGATCCCTGGTGGTTCAGTGTGGTGATATGAGGGGGGGGCAATCAGCGCAGACCTCCCCTGTCAGGAGAGCCGCCGATCGGCTCTCCTCTACTCGTGTCTGTCAGACGCGAGTGAGGAAAAGCCGATCAACGGCTCTTCCTATTGACATTGTGATCAGTCGTGATTGGACAGACCGACACACCGATCCACCGATCGCCGCAATGCGCACCCCCGCGGGCGCGCGGCGGCATGTTATCCTGCTGGACGTCATATGACGCCCAGTCAGGATAACTGAACCACCGCCCGGCCGTCATCTGCTATGGGCCGGGTGGGAAGTGGTTAATCTTAATCTTAAGTTGAAATGTCCATCGAAGAGGTTGGCACCCAAATTTACTGGTCCCTTTCCGGTGAAGAGGAGGTTACATGAAGTATCATATGAACTGTCTTTACCTGACTCATTTAAAATACATCCTATATTACATGTTTCACTACTGAAACCTGCAGTACCTGATCCTTTCCCTGACAGAGGTCCTAAACCACCGGAACCTGTTTTGACTGATGGAAATGAGGAATATGAAGTGGAGGCTATCTTGGATTGCAGGAGAAGGCGAAATCAGGTGCAATTTCTGGTTAAATGGAAGGGATACGGCCTGGAGGATAATTCCTGGGAGCCTGCATGCAATATCCATGCAAGAAGGTTAGTTTGTGCCTTTTTTCTTACTCACCCTTATAAGAAGAACCTGTTGGGCATCCGGAGGTTGCCCCTTGGGGGGGGGGGGGCAATGTCAGGGATACCCTGTGGCAGGACAGACACTGAGGCGTGAGCGCGCACATGTGTCCCTATGAGAATGCGCTGTATTAGGCACGCTAACTCGGTTTGGCGCAAGTTCCCCTTTAAAAGGCTGGCAGCTGCTCTGGTACAGTGCTGTCTGATCTGCAGCTTTACCTGAGTCTGATCCTGAACCTGCTGTATTACCTGATCTTGCTTCGTTGACCACTGCTGCCTTCTCCTCTCCTGACCCGGCCTGCCTTGACCCTGCTACTTCTGAACCTGTTGATCTGCTGTTGCCAAACCTCTGCCTGCCTGCTGACTACTCTTTGCCTGCTGATTGTACTACCTGTTGCCCGTGCTGACCCGGCTTGTCTCACTCTGCTTCAGTCCATTCCTGATCCAGCTCTACCTAGATACGGGGGTCGCTGACCCACACCAATACCACCGCTTCCTTCTGCTTCGCTTCTGCTAACCAGTCCGTCCGGTGGATCACCTCTACTTATCTGCATCAGCTACCATGGATCATACATGCGCTCCTACCTTACTGCGCTCCTGTACCACTGTTGCAACCCCAGTGGTCTCCGAGCCAGGGCTGTAAGAGAGGTCTCCTTCTACAGTTGGGCTCTGATACCAGGTACATGACACCTATATTGGGATAAGATAATGAGAGTTTAGGCTGACATTAGTGTTTTTGTCATGTGTATTGCCTTACAGCAAAGATGAATCCCTTTAAGAACCCAGAATTCATGGGCAGTTTCATAGACAGATGCAGGGAGATGAGGAATTTGTGGGAGGTGAAACACAGCTTATTATAATAAACCAGCTAGGAGTTCATCGCTGGAGTAACTTCTGGAATTTGTGAAGACTTGGGTCCCCGATGCAACCATCAAGTTTGTGGAAAATAAAATTGGGATCTTGAGGAACATGCATAAGAAAGAGCATAATAAAATCAAGAAATCCCTCAGATCAGGAGGCTCAGCAGCGCAAGTGTATGTACCCAGACTGTGGTTTCTGGACGACCAGACTGAAGCCAGGGAACCACTTTCTACCTTTCCCTGCAGCCTTCCCTCCACCATTCCCTCAACCCTAGCAGAGGCTGACGAGGAACAACCTGGGCCTTCCATCCTGGAAGAAGTGGATGTGCCCAGCTGGAGTCAGGTATATTCTTTTTTAGACATATTTATTGTCCAAATATTAATGATGTTAACTAGATGTTAGAATTGCTTACAAATCAATGATTTTATACAAAAAATGATGTATACATATCACTGGACAGTAGTGGCCAAAAATGTTGGTGACCAGCTTGAAAAATGCTGGGGTCAGAATGACAGTCTTTTCTATTTATTAACATTCAATTTGCAAGTCATGAGCTGAAAATTGTGTGTGATTGATGAAGCAAAAAATACAACTATGTCCCTTTTTTATACACAGGACGAGCTCAGCCAGGAGGAGGGTCTGGAAAGCGTCAGCCAGGAGGAGGCCGTGACCAGTGGCAGCCAGGAAGTGGCTGGGCCCAGTAGGAGCCTCACCCAATCCCAGGTGCCTCCCCTCTGCCTTATCACCAAAAGATACCACCAGGACCACCAGGGATTGCCACCACTGATGACCAGCAGGTATGCCATCCATGGCCACTAGGGATACCAATCTGTGCCCAAAATCGATGCCAATCAGTGCCCACAAATGGTGCCAGTCAGTGCCCAGTAGTAATGCCTGCCAGTGCCTCCTTATCAGTGATGCTCATCAGTGCCATCTATTAGTGTCCATCAATGCCACCCATCAGTGTCCATCAGTGCCACCTTTCAGTGACCATCCATGCCCATCAGTGCCCATCAGTGCCACATATCAGTGCCACCCATAAGTACCCATCAGTGCAGCCTTTCAGTGCCCATCAATGCCGCCGATCAGCGCCCATCAGTGCCACCTATGAGTGCCCATCAGTGCCGCCTATCAATGCCCATCAGTGCTGCATACCAGTGCCACCTATCAGTGCCCATCAGTGCTCATCAGTGCTGCATATTAGTGCTCGTCATCAGTGCCACCTCATTGGTGCCACCTCATCAGTGCCCATCAGTGCCGCTTCATCAGTCCCGGAGACAGTGTAGGAGAAAACATACTTATTTATAAAATTATATAAAGGAAAACAAAGGAAAATTGGCTTGGGCAGGAAGGGGGGAAAGTGCCTGGTATTGAAGTGGTTAAACTGCACTAACTCTCATCCCAGCTGCTATCTTACCTCCTTTACAGAGCCATGGCCTCCTTCCATGTTTACAGCCTGCTCCATTAAAAAATCCCAAAGTCCCAATAAGTTGGAATGGAGCCGAATACTGAGTCTTGATATATGGCCTATTTAAACCTATGGGAATTTGATCGAGTTTCATGGTACAGGGTGCAAATACCACAGGCCACTGTTCTTCATTGGAAGTAAGTAAGATGTTTGGGTGAGGAAGGGGGTAGTGCAGTTTAGCCTGGGAGGGGTGTGTTGGCGGTTAGTTAAAGTTTCGTTGCCATAACTTTGGAGAGATTTCTTCTCACTTCCTGTTGTGTCTCAGGAAATTAAGAGACACTCCATAGCTGGAATAAGGTAAATAAAAAAAAACACAACATGACAGCTATGCCCCTTTCTATACCCCTGTCCTAGTCCTCTAACCTATTCTAAGCTAAAACCTAGCTGCCAATATACCTCTTTCCATTGGCAGCAACCTCCCACTGTGTTTACAACCCATTGGGGGTTATTTATGAAAGGCAAATCCACTTTGCACTGCGCTCTAAATCTAGAGGGTAGATCTGAAATGAGTTGAAGCTCTGCTGATTTTATCATCCAATCATGTGCAAGCTAAAATGCTGTTTTTTACTTTCCTTGCATGTTCCCCTCGGATCTACATCAACTGCACTTCCAAGTGCACTTTCAGTGCACTTTCAAGTGCACTTGCAGTGCAAAGTGGATTTTCCTTTAGTAAATAACCCCCATTGTCCCACACCACCCGTGCTGTAACTTCCTTTAGAATTGAATGGGGCCTTGTTCCAACAGTATGGGTATGGCCCATTCAGGTCTATAGTAAGTTACTCTGGAGGAGCGGGCAGTGCAGGACATGTTTTCTGTAGCTTAGCACCATGGCAGACTGCCACCATTGGAAATAAGTAAGTACTTGGGTCAGTGGCAGAACTATAGGGGTCGCTGCAGTCACACTTGGGACTGGGCCCTGCCATTCTGCCGCTGTGGGAGGGCCCAAGACCCGGCATCTTCCCCTGCACCTCTTGCTTGCCGTTTAGAATGCAGTGGGGGGAGGTGGGAGGCAGCGATCTGCAGCTCTATTGTGCCTGTGGGCGGTGGGATCTCCCTGGAGCTTGTAGTTCTCTTGTAGTTCTCTCTTTCCGAATGTATACAGTGTATACAGTGGAGAGAAGAGGGGAGGGGCCCCTGACCTGGGCAGGTATCAGTTTCAGTGAGTGGCTCTGCTAGTACACTGCTGCTGATACATGCCCGGGTCAGAGGCCCCTCCCCTCTCCACTTTATACACTCGGGAGAAGAACTACAAGCCTCATGGAGATTCCCTGCCTGTGGACCCCATAGAGCTGCCGATCGCCGCCTCCCACCTCCACCAGCCAGGTACATGGGGAACCTCTTGAGGGGGGGCAGCTGTCTGGGGACCCTGATATAGGGGGGGCTTTCTGGGGACATTAATGTAAGGAAGGGGCCCTCTGCGGTATGTGATGTAAGGAGGGGCTCTCTGGGGACCCTGATGTAAGGAGGGGCTCTCTGGGGACCCTGATGTAAGGAGTGGCTCTCTGGGGACCCTGATGTATGGGGGGGCTCTCTGGGGACCCTGATGTATGGGGGGCTCTCTGGGGACCCTGATGTAAGGAGGGGCTCTCTGGGGACCCTGATGTTAGGGGGGGTCTCTGGGGACCCTGATGTAAGGGGGGCTCTCTGGGGACCCTGATGTAAGGAGGGGCTCTCTGGGGACCCTGATGTTAGGGGGGCTTTCTGGGGACCCTGATGTAAGGAAAGGGATCTCTGGGGACCCTGATGTAAGGAAAGTGGTCTCTGGGGACACTGATGTAAGGAAAGAGGTCTCTGGGGACACTGATGTAAGGAAAGGGGTCTCTGGGGACCCTGACGTAAGGAGGGGACTCTCTGGGGACCCTGATGTAAGGGAGGCTCTCTGGGGACCCTAATGTAGGGGGGCTGTCTGGGAACCCTGATGTAAGTGGGGCTCTCTGGGAACCCTGATGTAAGTAGGGCTCTCTGGGTACCCTAATGTAAGGGGGGATCCCTGGGGACCCTTATGTAAGGAGGGAGGTTCTCTGGGGACCCTAATATAGGGGGAGGCTCTCTAAGGACCCTGATGTAAGGAGGGAGGCTCTCTGGGGACCCTAATATAGGGGGAGGCTGTCTAAGGACCCTGATGTAAGGGGAGGCTCTCTAGGGACCCTAATGTAGGGGGGGCTCTCTGGGGACCCTGATGTAAGGAGGGCTCCCTGGGGACCCTAATGTAAGGGGGGTTCTCTGGGGACCCTGATGTAAGGGGAGGCTCTCTGGGGACCCTGATGTAAGGGGAGGATCTCTGGGGACCCTAATGTAGGGGGAGGCTCTCTGGGGACCCTTATGTAAGGGTAAGCTTTCTAGGGACCCTAATGTAGGGGGAGGCTCTCTGGGGACCTTGATGTTAAGGGGAGCTCTCTGGGGACCCTAATATAAGTAGGGAGGCTCTCTTGGGATCCTGATGTAACGAGAGGCTCTCTAGGGACCCTAATGTGGGGGGGCTCTCTGGGGACCCTGATGTAAGGAGGGCTCCCTGGGGACCCTGATGTAAGGGGGGGTTCTCTAGGGACCCTGATGTAGGGGGGGCTTTCTGGGGACATTAATGTAAGGAAGGGGCCCTCTGAGGACACTAATGTGAGGGGGGCTCTTTGGGGACACTGATGTAAGGGAGGCTCTCTGGGGACCCTAATATAAGGGGGAGGCTCTCTGGGGACCCTGATGTAAGGGGAGGCTCTCTGGGAACCCTGATGTAAGGATGGGCTCTCTGGGGACCCTGATGTAAGGGGGGCTCTCTGGGGACCCTGACGTAAGGAGGGGCTCTCTGGGGACCCTGATGTAAGGAGGGGCTCTCTGGGGACCCTGATGTTAGGGGGGCTTTCTGGGGACCCTGATGTAAGGAAAGGGATCTCTGGGGACACTGATGTAAGGAAAGGGCTCTCTGGGGACCCTGATGTAAGGAAAGTGGTCTCTGGGGACACTGATGTAAGGAAAGAGGTCTCTGGGGACACTGATGTAAGGAAAGGGGTCTCTGGGGACCTTGACGTAAGGAGGGGACTCTCTGGGGACCCTGATGTAAGGGAGGCTCTCTGGGGACCCTAATGTAGGGGGCTCTCTGGGAACCCTGATGTAAGTGGGGCTCTCTGGGAACCCTGATGTAAGTAGGGCTCTCTGGGTACCCTAATGTAAGGGGGGATCCCTGGGGACCCTGATGTAAGGAGGGAGGTTCTCTGGGGACCCTAATATAGGGAGAGGCTCTCTAAGGACCCTGATGTAAGGAGGGAGGTTCTCTGGGGACCCTAATATAGGGGGAGGCTGTCTAAGGACCCTGATGTAAGGGGAGGCTCTCTAGGGACCCTAATGTAGGGGGGGATCTCTGGGGACCCTGATGTAAGGAGGGCTCCCTGGAGACCCTAATGTAAGGGGGGTTCTCTGGGGACCCTGATGTAAGGGGAGGCTCTCTGGGGACCCTGATGTAAGGGGAGGATCTCTGGGGACCCTAATGTAGGGGGAGGCTCTCTGGGGACCCTTATGTAAGGGTAAGCTTTCTAGGGACCCTAATGTAGGGGGAGGCTCTCTGGGGACCTTGATGTTAAGGGGAGCTCTCTGGGGACCCTAATATAAGTAGGGAGGCTCTCTTGGGATCCTGATGTAACGAGAGGCTCTCTAGGGACCCTAATGTGGGGGGGCTCTCTGGGGACCCTGATGTAAGGAGGGCTCCCTGGGGACCCTGATGTAAGGGGGGGTTCTCTGGGGACCCTGATGTACGGGGGGGCTTTCTGGGGACATTAATGTAAGGAAGGGGCCCTCTGAGGACACTAATGTAAGGGGGGCTCTTTGGGGACACTGATGTAAGGGAGGCTCTCTGGGGACCGTAATGTAAGGGGGAGGCTCTCTGGGGACCCTGATGTAAGGGGAGGCTCTCTGGGAACCCTGATGTAAGGATGGGCTCTCTGGGGACCCTGATGTAAGGGGGGCTCTCTGGGGACCCTGATGTAAGGAGGGGCTCTCTGGGGACCCTGATGTTAGGGGGGCTCTCTGGGGACCCTGATGTAAGGAAAGGGGTTTCTGGGGACCCTGATGTAAGGAACGGGGTCTCTGGGGACCCTGATGTAAGGAGGGGACTCTCTGGGGACCCTGATGTAGGGGGGCTCTCTCGGGGCCCCGGTGTAAGGGAGGCTCTCTGGGGACCCTAATGTAGGGGGTTCTCTGGGAACCCTGATGTAAGTGGGGCTCTCTGGGAACCCTGATGTAAGGAGGGAGGCTCTCTGGGGACCCTAATATAAGGGGGAGGCTCTCTGGGGACCCTGATGTAAGGGGAGGCTCTCTGGGAACCCTGATGTAAGGATGGGCTCTCTGGGGACCCTGATGTAAGGGGGGCTCTCTGGGGACCCTGACGTAAGGAGGGGCTCTCTGGGGACCCTGATGTAAGGAGGGGCTCTCTGGGGACCCTGATGTTAGGGGGGCTTTCTGGGGACCCTGATGTAAGGAAAGGGATCTCTGGGGACACTGATGTAAGGAAAGGGCTCTCTGGGGACCCTGATGTAAGGAAAGTGGTCTCTGGGGACACTGATGTAAGGAAAGAGGTCTCTGGGGACACTGATGTAAGGAAAGGGGTCTCTGGGGACCTTGACGTAAGGAGGGGACTCTCTGGGGACCCTGATGTAAGGGAGGCTCTCTGGGGACCCTAATGTAGGGGGCTCTCTGGGAACCCTGATGTAAGTGGGGCTCTCTGGGAACCCTGATGTAAGTAGGGCTCTCTGGGTACCCTAATGTAAGGGGGGATCCCTGGGGACCCTGATGTAAGGAGGGAGGTTCTCTGGGGACCCTAATATAGGGAGAGGCTCTCTAAGGACCCTGATGTAAGGAGGGAGGCTCTCTGGGGACCCTAATATAGGGGGAGGCTGTCTAAGGACCCTGATGTAAGGGGAGGCTCTCTAGGGACCCTAATGTAGGGGGGGATCTCTGGGGACCCTGATGTAAGGAGGGCTCCCTGGAGACCCTAATGTAAGGGGGGTTCTCTGGGGACCCTGATGTAAGGGGAGGCTCTCTGGGGACCCTGATGTAAGGGGAGGATCTCTGGGGACCCTAATGTAGGGGGAGGCTCTCTGGGGACCCTTATGTAAGGGTAAGCTTTCTAGGGACCCTAATGTAGGGGGAGGCTCTCTGGGGACCTTGATGTTAAGGGGAGCTCTCTGGGGACCCTAATATAAGTAGGGAGGCTCTCTTGGGATCCTGATGTAACGAGAGGCTCTCTAGGGACCCTAATGTGGGGGGGCTCTCTGGGGACCCTGATGTAAGGAGGGCTCCCTGGGGGCCCTGATGTAAGGGGGGGTTCTCTGGGGACCCTGATGTACGGGGGGGCTTTCTGGGGACATTAATGTAAGGAAGGGGCCCTCTGAGGACACTAATGTAAGGGGGGCTCTTTGGGGACACTGATGTAAGGGAGGCTCTCTGGGGACCGTAATGTAAGGGGGAGGCTCTCTGGGGACCCTGATGTAAGGGGAGGCTCTCTGGGAACCCTGATGTAAGGATGGGCTCTCTGGGGACCCTGATGTAAGGGGGGCTCTCTGGGGACCCTGATGTAAGGAGGGGCTCTCTGGGGACCCTGATGTTAGGGGGGCTCTCTGGGGACCCTGATGTAAGGAAAGGGGTTTCTGGGGACCCTGATGTAAGGAACGGGGTCTCTGGGGACCCTGATGTAAGGAGGGGACTCTCTGGGGACCCTGATGTAGGGGGGCTCTCTCGGGGCCCCGGTGTAAGGGAGGCTCTCTGGGGACCCTAATGTAGGGGGTTCTCTGGGAACCCTGATGTAAGTGGGGCTCTCTGGGGACCCTGATGTAAGGAGGGAGGCTCTCTGGGGACCCTAATATAGGGGGAGGCTTTCTAAGGACCCTGATGTAAGGGGAGGCTCTCTGGGGACCCTGATGTAAGGGGAGGCTCTCTAGGGACCTTTATGTAGGGGGGGCTCTCTGGGGACCCTGATGAAAGGAGGGCTCCCTGGGGACCCTGATGTAAGGGGGGTTCTCTAGGGACCCTGATGTAAGGGAAGGCTCTCTGGGGACCCTGATGTAAGGGGAGGATCTCTGGGGACCCTAATGTAGCGGGAGGCTCTCTGGGGACCCTTATGTAAGCGTAAGCTTTCTAGGGACCCTAATGTAGGGGGAGGCTCTCTGGGGACCCTGATGTAAGGAGGGGCTCTCTGGGGACCTTGATGTTAAAGAGAGCTCTCTGGGGACCCTGATGTAATGAGGGGGGCTCTGGGGACCCTAATATAAGTAGGGAGGCTCTCTTGGGACCCTGATGTAAGGGGAGACTCTCTAGGGACCCTAATGTAGGGGGGCTCTCTGTGGACCCTGATGTAAGGAGGGCTCCCTGGGGACCCTGATGTAAGGGGGGTTCTCTGGGGACCCTGATGTAAGGGGAGGCTCTCTGGGGACCCTGATGTAAGGGGAGGATCTCTGGGGACCATAATATAGGGGGAGGCTCTCTAAGAAACCTGATTTAAGGGGAGACTCCCTGGGGACCCTGATGTAAGGGGGGGGCTCTCTGGGGACCCTGATGTAAGGAGGGGCTCCCTGGGAACCCTGATGTAAGTTGGGCTTTCTGGGTACCCTGATGTAAGGGGGGGGATCCCTGGGGACCCTGATGTAAGGAGAGAGGCTCTCTGGGGACCCTAATATAGGGGGAGGCTCTCTAAGGACCCTGATGTAAGGGGGGGGCTCTCTGGGGACCCTGATGTAGGTGGTGGATCCCTGGGGACCCTGATGTAAGTGGGGGATCCGCATTCAGATATGTAACGATATTTATATATATATATATATATATATATATATATATATATATATATATATATACACATAAACATATATTATATACATGTGTATGCCCACCAAAGTGTATGACTTTCCTTACTTAGCTGCTATGGGCTGTAGCCCGAGATCTTTTGTAGACCTAGCAACACCCCTGGTGGGGGCCCTTCATGGTTTCTTGCACCGGGGCTCTGAAGGTTCTAGTTACGCCTCTGACTTGGGTTAAGGGTTTTAATTTGGAACAGGTTAGTGGTTTACGAAGGGGTGGATGGGGAGTTTGTATTTTTAAAGTCAACCTGTTTACATGTATGAAGTATTTTTATGTAGATGTAATTTTTCTTACTTTACTAGAGTAAATCACAACTGTGTTTAGTGATAAGATTACTGTATTTATGACAAATTTAGACTTATGTTGTGTTATCAATTTCATCGCAATACTTCCAAGCATAGTAACATAGTAACATCTAATTTTATGCTAGATTGTTCTGCACAATCATAAAGAAATTCCCATTTTCACGTAGTTGTGGTGATCACTGCATCTTCTGAAGACAATAATTACAAGCTTCTTTAAAACTCCAGGAGGCTCTTACATTTCTTTAACGTGTCAGCTACAGACAATTTACAGTTTATTCTTTGTTTCATCCTTGAATGCACAATTCTGCTAGCTGGGTTTGTATGATGAGCTAAAAATGGAGTATCCTTATTTATTGTTATAAGTGATGCAGTGAAAACAGCATCTACTTGTCTTAGTTTTTTATCTAATAGACCTAGGCAGACCTGCTGGGAGCAGCAGACACGGAAGAATCTGGCTTGTCTGAAAATAGGGTAGTAGGCACCACACAAATAACGTCATTATGAATCTGACACATTTTTAATTTACACTGAACATATTTGTTTTTCTGAGAAATTATAATTTGATTTTTCTCACCTTTCACTCCTCTTCTATTTTTTCAGTTTCTTCTCATTTTCATCAAATATGCAAAATAAAAATATACATAGTGTGGGAGACATGGGATGTGCAAGCAATTTAACTGACAGAGGCAGCGGAATAACTATTTATATGATGGAACCCTAGAGCAAATACCTTTAGTAACTCTCTTCTATGTACGGGCTGCTTGCTTCTTCTGTGCCAGTATCTTAGTAAGCATTGAAGATAGTGTTGGCCAGTCAACAAGCATTCTCAGGTGCAGATCAGGAGTGCTGCTGTGTTTCTTTCATGTAGAGTTTCCTTGAAAGTGTCTTCTTCACTGAAATAATTGCAAAATAAAAGAGTCTTTATGCTTAAATGTCCCAGTGCCTACTCGTGGATTTTTTGTTCTGTTGAAGAGCAAAGCCACCTGAAGGATCTAAAAATATGACACATTTTGGGTATGTTAAATACCTTCATCCCCTGCCGTACACTGTGGTTCCTCTTGCTGGCCCTTACTTTACTACAGAATACAGTAGTGATATAAGGGTTGGCATAAGGAACCACAGACCACAGCAGGGGGACACAAGTATATTACATACTAGAACCGGGGTCTTCAAACTATGGCCCTCCAGTTGTTCAGGAACTACAATTCCCATCATGCCTAGTCATGTCTGTGAATGTCAGAGTTTTACAATGCCTCATGGGATGTGTAGTTTCACAACAGCTGGAGGGTCGTAGTTTGAAGATCCTTGTACTAGAATGTGCCAGATGTGAAGATTCTTTGGGCACCCTATCTCTGTAGCAGGCAAAAATTCCACCAGTTAGCTCTGGGACGGTAAAGTGTAACATTTTTACAGTTTTCCTTTTTTTATTTTGACACTTTAAGGTCCAATTCAAGGAAAAATGAGAAAAAATCCACCCTTGCAGCACCCCAAGGATTAAAGTATGTCATGTCTAAGAAGAGATGAAGAGGCTCTATAAATTATCTGATTATTTGCTGCAGCCAACTCCAGCACATTCCTTCTCCTTCTGAAGCTCTAGTCTGTGGGCAGAACCTTGGTGTCATCACATACAATACAGAGACATTAAAGTGGTTGTAAAGCATCATTTTTTTTATTTTAAACAGGTTATACTTACCAGCCCCATATCTGCCCAGATCCTCCTCTTCTAGGGTCTCCTGCCTGTGCTCATGGCTCCTCTTCTTGGTGTGCCACCATAGGAAGTAGTCTATAGACACAGACACTGTGACTTGGCCCTGCCCTCCGCTCCCTTGTCACATGATTTGACGAACAGCAGCGGGAGCCAAAAGCTTCCACTGCCTCAGTAAAGCCTGTGAAACCAACACACTACAGATGGGAACCGCATTGGACTAAGTGAGGACTCGGGTAAGTATAAGGAGGGCGAGGGGGCGATACAGGTACTGGAACATGTTTTACCTTAATGCAGGGAAGGAGGAATGTGCTGTGGAGGCAGAAACGTATCTGCTCCTAGACTATATGAGCAGTCAACCCTTTCTGTGCGAGGGGCCCAGTGATGTGGATGTACAATATATATGTAAAGCACTGTGTAAATTGACAGCGCTATAAAAGTACCTGTAATACATAACATATACTGAAATGTGAATTTTGAAAAGAATTCCAGGAGTTGGGCTTTAAAGAGGATGCTTAATGGTTTTGTTCATGTTTTCTTTGTTTGTCCTAATATGTATGAAAAAATAAACATAAAACTTATATTTTATCATTCATATTTTAACATTTATACTTTTTGTCAGGTAAATATGAAATATTGCACTGAAATTTAATGTAGTCTTCTATCCAGCCTTCAGATGGAGCTCTAGTCTACTTCACATTATTAGCATGATAACTTTTAGCTGTGCTGGAAAAATTTCCTAATTTACACAATTGAAATGAGTCGTCAGAGCTATTACTCTGGCTGTTTGATTTATAGCTTTGAAAAAAAAATGTTTTAAAGTATTTTGTAAAAATAGGCAAACAAAAGACCCTTTCAAATGATGCCTTTCATGCCTAATGCCGCGTACACACGACCGGACTTTCTGGGAAGCTAGGTCCGACGTTCTTCCCACTGGACTTCCGGCAGACTACCGCCGGACTTTCTGAACGGACGGACTTGCCTACACACGACCGGAATTTCCGGAATCCGTTTGAAAAATCATTTTGAACGTGACTCGGGTATGACGGGACTAGGAAAGGAAGTCAATCTCGTCGCTTTTATCGGAGAGATTGACACCTTGCTAGCCCCATCGCGGGACATCCCAGGCCCTTAGGTCTGGTATGGATTTTAAGGGGAACCGCCTACACTGAAAAAATGGCGTGGGGTCCCCCCTAAAGTCCATGCCAGACCTCGATCCGAGCACACAGCCCGGCCGGTCAGGAAAGGGGGTGGGAACGAGCGAGCGCCCCCCCCCTTCCTGAACCGTACCAAGCTGCATGCCCTCAACATGGGGGGGTGGGGGCTGTGGGGGAGGGGGCGCTCTGTGGCCCCGACACCCCAAAGCACCTTGTCCCCATGTTGATGAGGACAAGGGCCTCTTCCCGACAACCCTGGTCCTTGGTTGTCGGGGTCTGTGGGCGGGGGGCTTATCAGAATCCGGGAGCCCCCTTTAATAAGGGGCCCCCAGATCCTGGCCCCCCACCCTATGTGAATGAGTATGGGGTACATCGTACCCCTACCCATTCACCTGGGGGAAAAGTGTCATTAAAAAAACACTACACAGGTTTTTAAAGTAATTTATTAGACAGCTCCAGAGGTCTTCTTCCGACTTCGGGGGTCCCTCCAGCCTCTTCTCCCGGCGTCCAGTTGGTTCTTCTCCGCTCTCTCTGGCCTCTTCTCCCGGTGTTTGACCTCTGCTCCTGGTGTTCCAGTTCTTCTGCCGGCTCCTCCGCTATCTTCATGCCGCTCTTTTGCTAGCGGTGGCCCGGACTTCTGCCTTCTTGGCTTCTTCCCTCTTCTCTTCTTCCGATGTTGACACGACGCTCTCTCCGGCTGCAATGCTCTCTGAGCGCTCCAATGTGACTTATATAGGCAGTGACCCCGCCCCCTTATGCTGTCACAGTCCCTGGGCATGTGCGTTGTATCAACATCGGCAGAAGAGAAGAGGGAAGAAGCCAAGAAGCCAGAAGGCAGAAGTCCGGGCCACCGCTAGCAAAAGAGCGGCATGAAGATAGCGGAGGAGCCAGCAGAAGAACTGGAACACCGGGAGCAGAGGTCGAACACCGGGAGAAGAGGTCAGAGAGAGCAGAGAAGAACCAACCGGACGCCGGGAGAATAGGCCGTAGGGACCCCCGAAGTCGGAAGAAGACCCCCGGAGCTGTCTAGTAAATTACTTTAAAAACCTGTGTTTTTTTATTAACACTTTTTCCCCCAGGTGAATGGGTAGGGGTACAATGTACCCCATACTCATTCACATAGGGTGGGGGGCCGGGATCTGGGGGCCCCCTTTTTAAAGGGGGCTCCCAGATTACGATAAGCCCCCTGTCCGCAGACCCCGACAACCAACGGCCAGGGTTGTCCTCATCAACATGGGGACAAGGTGCTTTGGGGTGTCGGGGGCCGCAGGGTGCCCCCTGCCCCACAGCACCCAGACCCCATGTTGAGGGCATGCGGCCTGGTACAGTTCAGGAAGGGGGGTGCTCGCTCGTACCCACCCCTTTCCTGACCTGACCCGGGCTGCGTGCGCGGATCGGGGTCTGCTATGAATTTTAGGGGGGACCCCACGCTGTTTTTTCGACGTAGGGGGTTCCCCTTAAAATCCATACCAGACCTAAGGGCCTGGGATGTCCCACGCTCGCCGCAATAGGAAAATTTGTTTTTCCTATTGCAGCAAGCGCGAGATGCAGTACCCTGCCCTTGCGTCGTATCTGGTCCGTCGGACCAGCATACAGACGAACGGGCTTTCCGTCAGGAACTGAGTCCGGCGAAGTTACAACGTAAAGATTTGAAGCAGGCTTCAAATCTAAAGTACGTCGGATTTCCGACCGAAACGGTCCGTCGGAAGTCCAATGCAGTCCCACACATGGTCGGTTTGTCCACCGGATTTGGTCCATCGGCATCCGTCGGACAAGTCCGGTCGAAAAGTCCGACCGTGTGTACACGGCATAAGCCTATTTCTGACATTTGTTGTTTACAAGTTAAAATCTGTATTTTTTGCTAAAAAACTACTTAGAACCCCCAAACAGTATTTATATATAGCAGAGAATCTAGAGAATAAAATGGCGATCGTTGCAATATTTTATGTCACGCTGTATTTGCGCAGCAGTCTTTCAAACGCAATTTTTTTGGGGAAAAAACACACTTTCATGAATTAAAAAAAAACTAAACAGTAAAGTTAGCCCAACTTTTTTCTATAATGTGAAAGATGATGTTACGCTGAGTAAATTGATACCTAACATTTCATGCTTTGAAATTGCGCACACTCGTGGAATGGCGACAAACGACAGTACCTAAAAGTCTCCATAGGCGACGCTTTAAAAAAAATTAACGGTTACCAGGTTAGAGTTACAGAGGAGGTCTAGTGCTAGAATTATTTCTCTCGCTCTAAGGATCGTGGCGATACCTCACATGTGTGATTTGAGCATTGTTTACATATGCGTGCATGACTTACGTGTGCGTATTCTATGCTGCGCGAGCTCGAGGGGACGGGGGCGTTTATATTTTTTCTTCTCTTATTTTTTTTTATTTATTTTTATTTTCCTGTCGCATCTTCATGGCAGCATACACGTTGGGTTGTGACTCCGCCTCCACAACCTGATAGGACCACATAGCTATAAATTAGAGAGTAGACACCTGCCCCAGTATTCTCTTATTTTTCCTCACCTGTCAGGACGCACAGATCAGCACCCCCTTACCGCTTCGCCCCAGCCAGGTTCTAGCCTCTCCTGGATGGAAGTCCTTCTTGTACAGCCTCTAAACGAGCTAAATGGAAGGAGCCCCACTCTGGTGATCTCAGGGGCATACTCTCATCTCATTCAGCTGTCTGACCACAAGTATAAGCCTTAAACAGGCTTCAAGTGCAGCAGCCCACAAAAGCCTTAAACAGGCTTGCTGGAGGAATGGCCAGGAAAACTTCATTGTGGCCTCATGAAATAAGCCTTAAACAGGCTTAGTTGTGTGCAGCGGTCTCCCCCCCTCTTTCCCCCTCTCCTACCAGTGCCTCTGCCCGTCTGCTGGGCTCTGTGGTTCTCCTGATTTGCTCTCCGGAGCGCCGAGTGTTCTCGGCGTCCTCGCGCATGCGCGGTACGTCGTTTTGGGCACCGCTGGGCTGCTTTCCAGCTTCCAAGATGGCGCCGGGTGTCTCGCGGCGCTACTGCGCATGCGCGAGCGTCCGACGCTGATGGCGGCGGATTTAAAAGCCCAGCAGTAGCTGCATTTGCTGCTGCTGATTGTCTATGCATGACAGATTGTCTGTTTGGACTCCAAAGCGCTCTACAAAGGTAAGTGGCCTTCCTTTATACTGCCTTTAAGTCAGGATTCCTGCTCCCTCTGAAGCCTCCTCTGCATAGCGCTGTTTATTGTTTCTCACTGCAGGTTTCCAGTCCGCTTTCTCTCCATGGAGACCGCTGCCCCAGCAGATCACCGTCAGCCTATTAGGTAAGGGGGGGGAAGACAAATGTAAGTATTGAAGATCGAAAAAGAGAGCACTACTAACGCTGCCTAAATTGGTCAGCCCTACCAGGTCTTCAAGAACGTCTGCCTCAAGACAAAGAGAGTCCTCACGCAGGAGAAGTCGCTCCAGACATAGAAGGAGCCGCTCCTATCACAGAAGAAGCCGCTCGAGAGGAAGCCGCAGAAGAAGCCGCTCCCGGTCGCGCTCTAGACACGGCCGATCCCGCCACAGAAGATCGCCTTCACGCAGGCATCGTTCCCCCGCACTCCACTCCCGTCCTGCCGGGAACGCATGCTGGGTTTGCGGCGCAGCGGCTCTTCCAGGAAAACTGGTCTGTCAGACATGCCGGGAAGAGGCCGCAAGAGAGAGAATCTCGGAGGTCGGAGATTCAGCAGGGGCCGTAGCCCCCCAGGCCTCGGTATCCGAGGTGGATTTCTCTACCACTACCTCTCCAGCCCGGGCTAGCACATCGAAGGAGCAAGACTCCCTGTCGGATAATGAGGGTCTGGAGGTATCGGCCGGATTCGACTTCAGTCTGGTAGAACCGTTTATAAAATCGGTTAAGGAGGCGATAGGTTGGGAGGAACCCCAGCAAGCCCAACCGAAGCAGAGGAAGTATTTTCCTCAGCTTAGAAAGGATCCGGAATCCTTCCCGTTCATTGAAGAACTTGAGGACCTGATCAAAGAAGAATGGCAGAGACCAGAAAAGAAGTCTAGTCTGAATAACAGACTACTGAAGTTATACCCACTCAAGGAGCCTAAGGTGAACCCTCTGGTGTCCCCTCCGGTAGTGGATGCATCCCTGATGCGCCTAGCCAGACATGTTACCCTCCCGTTAGAAGACGCGGTAACGTTTAGAGATGTCCTCGACAGAAAGATCGACACGGATCTCAAGCGGGCTTACCTGTCGGCTGGAGGCGCCTGCAGACCTGCAATAGCACTTGCTGCAGTAGGAAGAGCCATCTCGAGCTGGTCCACAAGCACGGAAAAGCTTGTATCAGAGGGGGCAGACCAAGAATCAATAGTAAAGGCGTTGCAAGAGTTAAGCCTGGCGGGCGACTTTGTGGCTGAAGCTTCAGTCGACACTATCAGGTCTGCATCTAAATCTATGCTGGCTTCAGTAACAGCCAGAAGAGCATTATGGCTAAAGCCCTGGACGGCGGATCCAGCTTCCAAATCCAACTGGTGTCGTATTCCGTTTGATGGTGAGCACCTCTTCGGAACAAAACTAGACACAGCCATCTCCAAAGTAACCGGCGGAAAGTCCGGGCTCATCCCCTCAGACAGGAGACCCAAGCAACAGAGACCTCCTCCCTTTAAGCGGAACCTCCCAGAGAGGTATAGGGATGCGAGAGCATACAGACCAGGCAAGGAGTATAGAAGGAGCTGGAAGAACCCTCAAACCTCCTTCATGAAGTTTCAGAAGCCTAAGGCGCCTGCTTCCAGTGACCAGAAGCCCTTTTGAAGGTGCGCCCGTCCGACCAGCGGTAGTGGGAGCAAGACTCTCCAGTTTCAAGCTGGTCTGGGCGGAAACCATAAGGGATACCTGGACCCTGGCCACTATCACCTTCGGCCACAGGTGGTCCTTCAAAAACCGGCCCCCAGGGGATCAGTTCTACCCCACCCGTATTCCCCCATCTCGAGAAAAAAGGTTGTCGTTACTGAACTACATCCAAGATCTTCTCCAAAAACGAGCAATAGTAGAGGTTCCACTGGCACAACGAGGCAGAGGATTCTACTCTCCATTATTTCTCGTCAAGAAGAAGTCAGGAGACCTTCGTCCGGTTCTAGACCTAAAGAACCTCAACAGGTCCATCAGAGTGGAGTCATTCAGGATGGAGAGCTTGCAGTCTATCCTGCAGGCTATAAATCTGGGGGACTGGATGCTCTCCATAGATCTCCAGGACGCCTACCTGCATATTCCGATCCACGGGGCATTCCAGAAATTCCTACGATTCTCGGTGGGTCAGGGGCACTTCCAGTTTCGAAGCCTTCCCTTTGGCATCTCATCAGCCCCCAGAACATTCACGAAGGTGCTACTACCAGCAATAGCTTTTTTGAGGGAGAAAGGTCTAAGGGTCCACCATTACCTGGACGACATCCTCCTCCTCTCAAGCAGCCAGGAATCACTCGTCCAACATCGCGAGATCCTGGTTTCCACCCTAATGAGTTTAGGATGGATAATCAATTGGCAGAAAAGCAACACCCAACCTACCCAAAGGATGGTCTTCCTGGGAGCCGAACTGGACACCCGAGCGAACACAGTGGAGTTACCAAGGGAGAAATCGTCCCTACTCATTCAGAAAGTGAAAGAGGCTATCCCAGCGTCATGTCTGCCGGCCAGAGCATACCTCAGCCTCCTAGGTTCCCTATCAGCAACCATTCCAATGGTCAGATGGGCGCAATGGAATACCAGACCCCTACAAGCCTCCTTCCTGCGCCAGTGGGACGGATGGTCCATGTCCCAATTGATTCGCATCCCAGAGGAAGCCAGGCTATCTTTACGGTGGTGGACCCACCCCGACAACCTCAGCAGGTGCAAGCAGATAGTCACCCTCCACCAGGAGGTAGTAACTTCAGACGCCAGTCTGGAAGGATGGGGGGCACACTACCTACACTATGCAGCTCAGGGCCGCTGGCCCTTCAAAACCAAGGATGTAGTATCGAACATCCTAGAGATGAAGGCAGCCTTCCGAGCCCTCTTGGCATTCAGTTCACTCCTGAGAGGGAAACAAGTCCTCATTCAAATGGACAACCGAGTGGCGGTAGCCTATATCAACAGGCAGGGGGGTACCAAGAGCATCTCCATGATGCGGGAAGTCGGTCCGGTGATGCAATGGGCTCAACTGAACCTGTGGGACCTGAAGGCGACCTATATTCCGGGGGTTCAGAACTTACTGGCGGACTCCCTCAGCAGAACATTCGTTTCCAACAACGAGTGGTGTCTAAGCCCACAGGCCTTTGCCCTCATATGCCAGACATGGGGTCATCCAGACATAGACCTCGCAGCAACACCAGAGAACAAGAAGTGTCAGAGGTTTCTGTCGAGGAATCCCTTCCCCACAGCGGAGGGTACGGATTGTCTCCAGCACGCCTGGAACTTTCACCTAGGCTACATTTTTCCACCAACCCCACTGATAGCCAAGTTCCTTCTGAGGCTCAAACACTCAACAGCTCTAGTACTAGCCGTGATTCCCTTTTGGCCACGGAGGCCTTGGTTCACCACCCTCCTGCAACTGAGCACAGCGGATCCACTTCCACTCCCGGTAACAACGGATCTACTAACCCAGGGCCAGCTACTACATCCGAATCCAGAGAGATTGCACCTAGCAGCCTGGAGACTGAAAGGTCTAGGTTCCTAGAGCAAGGATGTTCTCAGAAGGTAGTCGATACCCTGCTTCAAGCCAGGAAATCCTCCACGAATAGCACCTACGAGAGAATCTGGGAAAGATTCTCTTCCTTTGCTCAGGAACAAGGTTGGGACCCGTCTTCCCCATCAGCAGTACAAGTGCTTGAGTTCCTTCAGTCAGGTCTAGACAAAGGCCTTAGGTCCAACACCCTGAAAGTCCAAGTCTCTGCCATCTCTGCCTTGACAGGGGTCAGATGGGCACTTAACCCTCTGGTGGTGCAATTTCAAAAAGCCTGCCTGAAGCTAAGACCACCCAGGAAACCTTCATTTCCAACATGGGACCTATCAACTGTCCTAGAGGTTTTATCCGGAGAACCATTCTTCCCCCTTGAGAATACCTCCCTCTGGGACCTGACTCTAAAGGTGTCTTTCCTAATTGCCATCACATCAGCGAAGAGGGTCTCAGAAATGCAAGCCTTGCTGATCAAAGAACCGTATCTGATGGTTTACCCAGACAGACTAACCCTGAAGCCTTCAGACAGGTTTATCCCAAAGGTCTCCTCTGCGTTCCACTTTAACCAGGAGATTGACCTCCCGGCTTTGATCACGGATCAGGGCGTCCCTCATCCCTTGGATGTCAAGGGCAACATTCTCCATTACCTTTCGGTAACCAAGCCATTCAGGAAGTGCGAGAACCTTTTAGTCATCCCACATGGGTTCAGGAAGGGCCAGGCAGCTTCTGCCCGTACCATCGCCTCATGGCTCGTGAAAGCTATCAAGAAGGCCTACTCCCTAAGCACCTTGCAGATTCCGGGAGATCTAAGAGCGCATTCCACCAGGGCAATGGCTACTTCATGGGCAGCTTACTGTAAAGTCTCAGCGGAAACCATTTGTAGAGCGGCCACTTGGTCTTCGAGGAATACCTTCATTTCTCATTATAGAATAGACGCTGCACGTTTAGCAGCAGTTGAATTTGGGAGGGCCGTTATACAGGCCAATTCTTCTGTTTCTTGTCAATAAATTTTGATTTTGCATTCCCACCCAGTTTGGCGAGTTACTCCCCAACGTGTATGCTGCCATGATGCGACAGGAAAACGGAAAATTGTATACTCACCTTTCCGTAATTTTCCTTTCCTGTCGCATCTTCATGGCAGCATACAATCACCCACCCTCTAAGGTGACATGTGTATATATTTACAGAGAATACTGGGGCAGGTGTCTACTCTCTAATTTATAGCTATGTGGTCCTATCAGGTTGTGGAGGCGGAGTCACAACCCAACGTGTATGCTGCCATGAAGATGCGACAGGAAAGGAAAATTACGGAAAGGTGAGTATACAATTTTCCGTTTTTTTACCATTTCTCTTTAAAAAAAAAAAATGTGATCACTTTTATTGCTGTCACAAGGAATATAAACATCCCTTGTGACAGTAATAGGTGGTGACATGTACTCTTTATGGAGAGATCGGGGGTCTAAAAGACCCCCGATCCCTCCTTTGCACTTCAAAGTATTCAGATTGCCAAAAACAGCGATTCTGAATACTGTCATTTTTAAAAATTTGCTGCCATTAGCAGCCGAACAAACCGGATGTGACATTGCTTCCTTGTTTACACATAGGTGACTGGAAAGAAGCCTTTTCTGTCTTCTTTTCAGTCTCACTCTAGCCAGATCGTGGATGGGGTCTCCCGTTGGGACAGGAGGCCAGGGAAGAGCGGTGGAAGGCGGCAGGGGGGGGCGCCCCCTCTCGGTTCTTCGGGATAACAGCCAAGTGGCTTTTAGCCGCATCAGTTGTTATCCCTGAAGAGCCGACCACCCGCTCTAAAAAACAGTACTGGGATGATGCCTGCAGCTGCTGGCATCATCCCGGCATAACCCCTTAAAGCTGAGGCCGCATATGTGTGTACGCTCGACACTAAGGGGTTATTCTTTCTTGGTTCAGTTCTATAAATGTAATTCAACCTATTTATTTGTAACCTATTAATGAATTGTACTGAATGTATACTGAATTTGTGCCGTAATATGTGCTTTATTATCATAGGGATCTAGGTTGTGGCTTGTGGGAGGGACCTCTCTACCCCTCTGACAACACCTAGAGCAGTGGACACCATTGCTCTAGGCCACTGGTCTCCAAACTGCGGCCCTTTGCTTGCTTTTTTCTGGCCCTTTGGGCACCATTTCATTCACTGATACCAACTTTATTCCCCCTCCACTAAGACTATTAAAGGGGCACAATTCCTCACAATTACACCAACAATGGGGCACAGTTCCTCTCAATGACACCAACAATTGGGCAAAAAGACACCAATGATTGGGGTACAATTCCTTCCACTGACACCAACAATGGGGCACAACTCCTCCCACCAACACCAACGAAGGAGCACAATTCCTCCCACTGACACCAAATATGGAGCATTGTTTATTCCCACTGATGTAGGGACCTTTTCTACTCCCACTGGCCATAGTTCGGCCCCCTAAAGTCTGAGGGACAGTAAACTGGCCCCCTGTTTGGAAAGTTTGAAGACCCCTGCTCTAGGTGATTCATCCCCATTGTTGTCTATCCACAGAGCTGGAGCACTATGGTAACATGATGGCATGGGAAACTTGAAAAACAGGTATTTACAAGGTGATTCTTTTCTAAAATGTATGCAGTTCAATGGGAAGCAATGGAAAGGCCACATTTAAAAGTAGATTAATTGATTAGCCTTAAGTTCTACTTTAAGCACAGGAACTTACTGAAAGATCTACAGTGCCTTGCAAAAGTATTTTGTTACATTACAGCCTTTAAGTCCCAAAATGTATGGAGCAAGGTGCTCTGGTCTGATGAGACTAAAATTGAACTTTTTGGCCATCAAAGAAAATGCTGTGTCTGGCGCAAACTCAACACATCACATCACCCAAAGAACACCATCCCCACAGTGAAACCTGGTGGTGGTAGCATCATGCTGTGGGGATGTTTTTCAGCAGTTGTGACTGGGAAACTGGTCAGGGTTGAGGGAAAGATGGATGTTGCTAAATACAGGGATATTCTTGAGCAAAACCTGTAAAACTCTGTGTGTGATTTGAGGCTAGAATGGAGGTTCACCTTCCAGCAGGACAATGACCCCAAACACACTGCTAAAGCAACACTTAAGTCGTTTAAGGGGAAACATGTAAATGTGTTGGAATGGCCTAGTCAAAGCCCAGACCTCAATCCAATAGAAAATCTGTGGTGAGACTTAAAGATTGCTGTTCACAAGCACAAACCATCCATTTTGAAGGAGCTGGAGCAGTTTTGCAAGGAGGAATGGGCAAAAATCCCAGTGGTAAGATGTGGCAAGCTCATAGAGACTTATCCAAAGCGACTTGGAGCTGTGATAGCTACAAAAGGTGGCTCTATAAAGTATTGACTTTAGGGGGGTGAATAGTTATGCACATTGACTTTTTCTGTTATTTTGTTCTATTTGTTGTTTGCTTCACAATAATAATAATTAAAAAAAAAAATCTTCAAAATGTGGGCATGTTCTGTAAATTAAATGATGCAAATCCCCAAACAATCCATGTTAATTCCAGGTTTTGAGTCAACAAAACACGAAAAATGCCAAGGGGGGTGAATACTTTTACAAGGCACTGTACATTAAATGAGTTGTAAAGACAGAATGTTTTTTATCCTAATGCATTCTGTGTGTAGCAACCTCCCCAGCACCCAATAATACTTACCTGAGCCCCCTCTCTGTCCAGCAATGTCGACAAAACCACATTCGGGACTCTCCCTCCTGATTGGCTGAGACACAGCAGGGGTATCATTGGCTCCTGTGGCTGTCAATCAAAGTCAGTTAGCCAATCAGGGGAGACAGGGGTCGGGGCCGAACAGCAGCTCAATATCTGAATGGATACACAGAACTGCAGCTTGGCTCGGGTGCCCCCATAGCAAGCTGCTGGCTTTGGGGGCACTCGACAGGAGGGAGGAGCCAGGAGCAGCAAAGCGGCACCTGAGAAGAGGAGGATGCAGGCTGCTCTGTTCAAAACCAACTGCATAGAGCAGGTAAGTATAACATGTTTGTTATTAAAAAACAAAACAAAAAAAAAAACGAGACTTTACAATCACTTTAGGATTATAGTATATGAAAACTGAGAGACACCACTTTCTCTATGGTTACTGTAAATTTATAGCTACTTAGTAGCAATAGGGCCTAACCAAGGCTTGCATTGGGATTCTGAAGCAAGTGAAGCTCAGTTTGCTAGGAAGAGCAGACAATCTGTTATGCGACTTTCTTAGGACATATGACATGTAAGGGTCTTTTCCACAGCGTTATGCAAAGAACACTACTAAGAACACCCCAGACTTCACACTGTGCTATGCAATTTATGAACAAAATGTATAATTTAGATGCAGTGTTGAATAATTACGGTGATACCTTGATGAAAAAAATATTATTCTCTCAGTTCTGAATCAGCACCTTAGCATAGCTGAAACACTATCAGTACCTTTCTTATTATCAGTGCCCATTTTACACAGCTCTTCATTTAAGTCAATCACTGGGCTCAGAAGTTAATTAGCTATGCCATAAGCAACAATCATAATGCAGAAGAGAGCAGGAGAAGAGAGCAGGAGGAGAGAGCAGTGAAGCATTGCAGTCTGTGGAGAAGAGGGATTTACATAGAGGGCAGTAGTTATCTATTCTATCATTGAGCTACATGCACTCTGACTTTGTTTCTCTTCCAGGGCTTTCAAGAAGTGACAGATGTTAAAATTTGACTTTGAACTGTTGTTATTTTGCCAAAAAAGAAAAAAACACTAGTAAATTGGATTTACACACAACATATTCATACATACTTTTGTGTTTTCTTCTGTACACAAGAGCCTGCCAAGTTATACATTTTACATTTAGTTCCATTGAAGCAGAATGTTTCCATAATTACCATAAATACTAAACCCAATAATTATGAATTCTCCAATAGGCATGATGCTGACATATAAATTATACAGGTGAGCAGGTGGTAGATAATATTTCTTTCTCATTTTATTAGAGAGGAATTAATTATAATTAGCAAATACCATTTGCTGAAATATTGTGATTTAGATCTATTCTATTGCCAGCCTTTTTTGTTGGTCTGCACTCTGGCATGGTTTAGACTTGTTTTGTTGTTGTTGTGTTTTTTTTGTTCATTAAACTTTGGAGTTGATTTAATTAAGGCAAATAGACTGTGCGCTTTGCAGAGTGCAGTTGCATGCTGAAACTGCAGTTGCCCCAGAGCTTAGAAAATGAAGCAAAGCTTCACTTTGCAAAGAATACCCAATCATGTGCAAAGAACATTTAAAAAAAAAAAAAAAAAAACAGCCTTTTTGCTTGCACATGATTGGATGCTGGAAGTCAGCCGAGTTTCTGTCAAAAATAGGATTTCAATGAGAGTAAAAGGTAAATCAAAAACTTAAATAATTTAATAATCGGATATAGCATGGTTTTACTAGCTATGTAAATTCATCCAGCTAGGTTTCATTCTAGCAAAAGACTTCCTATATAGGTAGTAGTTAAAAATGACATAACATTTATACTATGTGTTGTGTTAATGGCCTGGCAGTGCACTTAATGCATAAAGAAATAGACATGTTTTTTTTTTTCAAAATAAAGGACACTGTAATGCATCGTAATGTGGTTTGTGCTTTGCAGTAAAGCATTAGTGTGAATGGATCCAAAACACTGTCCCTTTTAGAAAAGCTCTATAATAAAAAATTTTCATACCATTATTAGTATTCTCCTGTTGTAAGAAAAGAAGCAGTGACATAACCTTTTCATATAGCAAGGATCAAAGTTAACACCAAGATAGATTTTTTCCATTTGTGCATGGTGAGATTTGACCCCTTTGGAAAGATTTCCAATTATTTATTTTCTAAAGACACCCAAGGCATTACTGTAAGCAGAACTTCCATTTTTCTGTGTCTAGAGGGCAATCACCATGTAATCTTCTAAAGGAGGAATTCTACTTTAAAGTGACACTAAACAACATCCTTGTTCACCATAGATAATCCATAAACCTCCACTACCTAATAGCCCTGTGATCTATTTCTCAATAAATATTTTTTTTTATGTTTTTCTGCCTCTTTGTAATATCCTCTGTAAATTCCCAAACTTCTCCTCTTCCCCCTTACTTCTGTTTGTTTCGAATGAGTAGTGCACAATAGTTGTGGTCATGTGCATTGCTCTATGCACACTACAAATCCCATTGTCCATAATCCATCTCAGGAGCAAACAAGGGTGGCTACAATCCTGCATACAGTGGTACCATGAAGAACAAATGTAGGCCAATCTCTAACAGGAAGTCGGATCAAAGCAGCTTAAAAAAAAAAAAGTGGAAGCTGGATTTGCTGAAAGAAACAGATAAATAGAAGGTAGTTTTTTGAGATAACAATACATATTTTAATAGAATTTTTATTTTTAAAACAAAGTATGAAGTCAGTATAACCTATGGCAAGGTAAATAGGAAAGGGAACCTTTTTTTTTTTTTTCTTAGGAAAACCTTTAAAAGATCCCCTGATATTAAGGGGCTTAAGGTTTGATATGAACATAGCAGAGGTCGAAACACTTGCAGTCACTTTGTCAAATAAAAAGAGATACAAATATGTCTGGGTTAAGACTCATGAAAACTTTAAAGGAGAAGTCAAGCCTGAGCTCATTCAGCTGGGCTTCTCCTATGGGTCATAGGAGTGCAATTCGTTTTTCACTCCTGTGACCCAATTTCAGCAGAGAGCGGACTGAATTCCGCTCTCTGCTGACGTCACAGGAATCAGTGATTGCGACAATAGTCTGGATCCACCAGGTACATGGACTGATACCCATCTCAGCCTCTTAGCCGCTGATATCCATCTCAGGCGAGCCGCTGAGAGCCTGAGATGGCCACTCCCCGCCCCTCCACAGCTCAGCGCTCCAGTGAGCGTGGAGGAGCAGATATGAGAGCTGCTGATTTACAGTCAGCAGCTCTCCACTCGGGGATTTATGAGAACCGAGCCATCGGGGGTGTTTGACCGCTCAGTTCTCAGTGCAGAGGCACTGGGGGACAGATGCAGCATCAGACCGATACTGCATCCACCTAGGTAAGTATGAATGGGAAAAAAAAACAACAACATACTTCTCTTTTAAGAAGAAGCCTAAAACTATAAATAGGCAATTATTTTAAATCTCACCTCATCTAATTCGTGTTAAACTAAAATGGGGCCGCTCAAATTATTACTGTACCTTGTAACATGTGCAGTGATACCTAATATGTATAGTTTTAACAAAGTCTATCATTATAATTTTTGTTGTACCGTTATGTCTTCTATAGGGCAAAGTTCATGTAGTACTTTGTCCCATGTTTCTAGGTGCTCTCTAACCCTAATTATGAGCTACGATTTGCCCCCCACCCCTTGCCGTGGCGATCCAACAACAGCTAAGAAGGAGACAGCTGATTCATAGCTGCAGTTTGTCTCGTCTATGAACACTTTCCCAAGACAAGCAACAGCAAAAGAAATGCAGAGGTTGACACATCCCCTCCTCCTTCTGCATTCCTCTTGCTGTTGCATGTCTTGGTAAAGTGATCACAGCCAAGACAAGCTACAGCTATGAATCAGCGGTGTCCTTCATAGCTTTGTCAGATTGGCAGTAACGGGAGGGGAGGAGGGCAGTGTACATGTCAGACTTCATAACTACGGTTAAGCATCGTACACACGGTTGGATTTTCCGCAGACAAAGCGTTGGACTTTTGTTGCGTTGGCCAGCATATAAACAACACACAACTGTCGACCAACAAACATGAGCATAGTGATGTACTACGTAGTTTTTCAGCTCTTTTGCGCCACCCTTTGGGCACCTTCTGCTAATGTTGTGCTTGGTGAGCATTAAATCCAAGCATGTGTGTTTGTACTTTAGACTTTTGTACACACGACTTGTGTACACATGATCGGAAAATCTGACAACAGACCGTTGTCCGTGGAAAATTTATAATCCTGTCATCCAACATTTGTCCGCGGAAAAGTCGATATCAGTTGTCCAATGGAGAATTCAAACGGTCGGATTTTTGGCCAACAGTCTGTCAACACACAATTCCCGTCGAAAATCTGATCATGTGTACGAGACTTTAGATTGCACTTAGAAACATGGGACAGAATTGTAAAATTAAAATTACAGATCTTCTTTAAAAAGTGTTATTGTACTCATCTTACATATATGTAAGTGTATGTTGTATGTGTATGTATATGCTTGTGTTTTGTAAACCTTTACATTATTATTATATTTGTTATTAGGGCGGCTTCACACTGATCTGCTGAGCTTTGGACCCACAATTTACATGCGGATTGGCTATGCTTTCCCATAGACTTCTGTTTCAGAAAACATACTAAACCTGGGGGACATAATAGAAGTCTAAGGGAAAGCGTAGCTAGCTGCAGCCGCGGCCAAAGCTCAGAGGATCAGTGTGCGCAGTTGCCAACATTGCAAAAAAATTTATAGGGACACTTTTTTGTCTGTCGGCGAAGTCTTGCTATAATTAGGGGGCGGGCATTCATTTAAAGGCGGGACACAGCAAGGAAAGAAAAATGTGGCGCAGTGGTGAAAGAAAATGGGTGTGGTTTAAACTGAAAATTGGGCAAGGTTTAAAACGGATGTGGCTCAAAGGGGGTGTGGATAGAGTCTGAGGTGAACGAGGGATGGAGGGAGGGAGAAAGAAAGAAAGAAAGAAAGAAAGAGAGAGAGAGAGAGAGAGAGAGAGAGAGAGAGAGAGAGAGAGAGAGAGAGAGAGAGAAAGAAAGAAAGAAAGAAAGAAAGAAAGAAAGAAAGAAAGAAAGAAAGAAAGAAAGAAAGAAAGAAAGAAAGAAAGAAAGAAAGAAGGAAAGAAAGAAAAGCCCAGATCCTACACCACAAAAGCAATATGCGTATTCCATAGAGTTTAACAATCAGCAGATAAAGATACTCCAAACACCTGGTGTTAGCACTTCAATTATCCCGGCACCATGGTTGTTATGGTGTCAGGATGATTGAAGCACATTATTACATTGTAATATAAAATTACATAGTTCAACTCACTATAATGCAGAATCAGTGGGAGCCCTGAGCATGTCACTTGCCACGTCACCTGCCACCAGATGCCATTAGGTGTCCCCAGTAGAGTCCCTCCTTACACCAGGCATTGCCAGCAGAGTCCCTCCTTACACCAGGCATACCCAGCAGAGTCCCTCCTTACACCAGGCATTTCCAGTAGAGTCCCCCCTTACATCAGGTGCCCCCCCGCAGAGCCCCTCCTTACATCAGGTTCCCCCCACAGAGTCCCTCCTTACACCAGGTGCCCTCAGCAGAGTCCCTCCTTACATTAGGTGTCCCCAGCAGAGTCCCTCCTTAAACAGATGCCCCCAGCAGAGCCCCTCCTTACATCTGGTGTCCCCAGCAGAGCCCCTCCTTACACCAGTGTCCCCAGCGGAGCCCCTCCTTACATCCAGTGTCCCCAGCGTAGCCCCTCCTTACATCGGTGTCCCCAGCGGTGCCCCTCATTACATCAGTTGTCCCCAGCGTATCCCCGCCTTACATCAGTGTCCACAGCGGAACCCCTCCTTACATCAGTGTCCCCTTTAGTTAGACACACGGGGCAGAGGGTTGGCGGCAGCTCCATTTCCCATCCTTCCCCATGTGTTCAGTGGAGAGGGGAGAAAGAAAGAATTGTCTACTTGTACACTAAAGAGAGAAGCGGATTGGCTGCATGGATCGGAGGCGCCTCCCTTCTCCACTGAACACACGGGGAAAGCCGGAAAGAGATCTCACAGCGGCCATCTTTTTGTAGCCCGCTGAGGTCTTTGCCAAAAACAGTCCCGATTCCCTGGACAAAAGCAAAATCCCAGGATTTTCATCGGGACGGACTCCGATCGGGACAAGGGTCCAAATATCGGGATTGTCCCAGGAAAATCGGGACCATTGGCAAGTATGAGTGTGAAGCCACCCTAAAAGTTCTCAGAGCTGACAGTTCACAAATTTCCCACTGCCTACCATACAGGATTTTCTTGCTGTCTGTATCTTTTTATTCCAGAGAGATCCCTGTAAAAAATATAAAACAACATTTTCAAATTTTATAAGCAAATGAAGAAGAAAAAAAAAGACCCCAACCGATTGTTGTTTCCATATAAGGTCATTTTTTATATTAATATTTATAGCAATGTAACACCATAGAGTTTTTGTAGATAAATACAATTTATTTTTGACTCACTAACATCAAGAAAAGATAAAATGAGAAATGACTGGATTCATGTGCCTACAGCACTCATTTGAAAAGCGATGTACAACCTGCAGCACTGCTAACGCTGGAACATTAATTTGCGTGATCAGGGAGACCTTCACAGATCAGGTCAGTTTGCAGTCTGAAACATTGCATATAGCAAAGCTTAGCTGTGGTTATTGACAAAAAATAATGTATTGCATTATGACAAAAAGATCTATCTATCTATCTATCTATCTATCTATCTATCTATCTATCTATCTATCTATCTATCTATCTATCTATCTACCTATCTATTGCCAAGCAAAAGTGTTATTATTTTGAACAATAGAACTAAGAGTAAATGATGCATTCATTGATACATACTATGGGATTTCTGAGAAGAAACACTGTAAAATGTAAATAAACTATGAGTAAAAGAAAATAAAAAAAGGATTAGAGTCTGTGAATGTGTGTTATAGAAGGTTGGTATTGTATATGTATAATGAAATAAAGTAGTAAATACGGATCCATCCACAGAGAAGTTTGTGGGTATTTGGGGCACATAGGTACTTATTAGTCTGGTACGGGTCTGGGAAGTGCTTATTTAGCAGTAGAAGGTGGCTGGAAAACAAGGTAGGTGAAGCCTCTGGTTCACATGCCAACACACGATAGGATTTTCCGACAACAAAACCATGGATTTATTTCCGACGGATGTTGGCTGAAACTTGTCTTGCATACACATGGTTGCACAAATGTTGTCGGAAATTTCGAACGTCAAGAACGCGGTGACGTACAACACGTACAACCAGCAGAGAAAAATTAAGTTGAATAGCCAGTGCGGCTCTTCTGCTTGATGCCGAGCATGCGTGGAATTTTGTGTGTCAGAATTGTGTACACACCATCAGAATTTCCGAAAACGGATTATGTTGCCGGAAAATTTGAGATCCAGCTCTCAAATTTTTGTTGTCAGAAATTCCGACAACAAATGTCCGATGGAGCCTACACACGGTCGGAATTTCCAACAACAAGCTCACATCGAACATTTGTTTTGGAAAATCCTATTGTGTGTACAGGACATAAGAGTTATTAGCAGGACTGGGACAAGAGGGTGGGAGGGCAGAAGGGGAATTTGCCCTAGGCGATGTATGGTCCTGTGAAAGAGGGGGCATGGGAAGCTTGTCAGTGCTCCATTCTCCATCTGCCTGAATGAGAGGAGTGATCATGCTGCCATCTGAGGCAGCTAGAGAATAGAGCACAGAGCGGGACTGCTGGAGGGAGGATTCTACTCTTACCTCCCTCCAACAGTAACCTGATGTGGTTGAGAGAAATTGGGTAGAACAGGCCCTGCCAGAGACAAAAGTCTTACTCTTGGTGAGGGAAGAAGAGGAGGTGAAGGTGGGTGAAACCCACTGGTGACCTAATCTGTGATCCCAGGCGCCGCCCATACCATGGCTGGTTTGATTGGGGAGGTGGGAGATTTAACATAGGAAGCTACTCCATCTTTTCTAGAGCGATAGGGGGAACGTATGGGCTCTCTCAGAAAAGGGACACACATCGGAGAAGCAATAATTAAGTCAGAAGGTGCTTGAGGTTTTTGTCCTTTACTTCATATTTAGAATTGGACACTATGACTGTCATTATAAAAAAAGGTAGTAGCACTCTGTTTAGGGTGAAATGTATTTAAGCCACTGGTAATAGATATAATGCTTCTGTCTTCTCAGTGGCATATCATCCATGGGTGCAATGTGTGTGGTGCACACAGGACCCAAAGGATGAGTGTGGGAAACCTGCATTGCATGCACATTTCCCACACAGCATTTAAAACACACTGCAGTTACGATCTGCAGCAGGTGTCATTATATATATATATATAACTAAATGACACCCCAAATACAGGACACAAACGCAGTGCGTTTGCCTGCACTGGATCATATGGTACAGAAGTACCATGCAATCTGTGCGTTTTTTAAAGTAGTGCATGCACTACTTTTGTTGTGGACCAGTGTGTTTCAGCCCATTCAAAATGAATGGGCTCAAATCACACCGCACTGCACCACATGTGAATCACATAGGAATGCACTGCGTGTTCCTGTGCGATTCCTGGTGTGAGCCAGCCTTCACACATTGCACAACATGGTAAGATGCCAAATCTCTTTTTTTTGTCTGGGGAAAGAGCCAAGTGGGTCACACATCACAGTTAACCCCATGCCTGCTCGAGGTGGAGCTCGATCGGAGCTGAACCCCACAACTGCCAAACACATTTATACTATGTAACCAGCGGGTGCTATCGAAGCACCTGTTGGTTACTTAAAGTGGAGTTCCACCCACTTTTCCAACTCTTCAGCATCCCTCACTAAACTTTGCACTGTAAACAAATTGGATATTTTTTTTTCTCAGCACCTACTGTATATCTGCTGTATTCATTTTACACTTCCTCCTCCCTGGCCGCGGCCCATCGCATCATTTCCTGTTTGCAATGCCTTCTGGGAAGGGGCGGCAACTTCCTCTGAAACTGCCGTTGCTATGGAAACCTGACCTGAAACCTATTACACTGCTTGTGCTGCACTGAGTATGTGTGAGATCTGCAAGCATGAGATCCAGGAAGAAATACAGTCTGGCTTCAGATGCTCACACTTAAGATGGCCACGACCTGCTGTAAGTTTATAAAATAACAAACTACTGCTATAAACTAACAAAACAGACCTTAGTTTACAGGCTAACTTTACGCCTTGTAGATTACAGGAGACAGTATTAATAATCATTTTTTAGTTATCTGTCTGCTTAATTAGTAGTGCTTTATTTTATCCTGATGGATCCAAAATGTATATATTTAAAAAAAAAACCCAGGCAGCAAATAAAACCATTAACTACTGCTATCCAGGAAACCATGCAGCTGTGTAAAAGACACAAAGTCACTCAGTAATTTACCTTGAATCTCAATTGTATATAATCCTTTGTAGCCAGATTCACCAGGCTGTTCTTTCTGTCAGGGCAGAACCCTTAGACCCCATTCACACTGACAGTGCACACCGTTAGCGCTAAAGCGTTTTGGCTGTGCTTTAGCGCTGTTTTAGCAATGCTTTTGCGGCACTTTTCGGTTGCTAGCGGGACTTTTTTACCCCAAAAAAAGGGTAAAAACTCCCATTTTGCGGCACTTCTGAAGCACTTTTCAGGCGCAATGGACAGGCTGTTTTGGGAGCACTAAATACAGTGCTCCCAACCCACCCCAAAGATGCTGCTTGCAGGACTTTTCTGAATGTCTCACAAGCGCAGCGCCCCAGTGCGAAAAGACACACTGCAATAAATGATCCTGCAAAAAGTGGACTTTTTGCAGGATCAAATAAAGGGCCATGCTTTACCAGTGGCCATCAAGATTAGACCAGTGGGCCAAACAGCTTCATAACATGAATATTAGGATGAAACTAAGCCATCTCAGCAGGAAGGTTGCAACGCTGAGGGAATTTAAATGAAATGTATAGTGTATTTTCAATGAATACATATTATGTGTTATTATTGCACTGTCTACCTTCCTAATATTTATGTATTTTATATTTTACCTGTTTGTTCTTGTATATGTTTATTATTGCATTAGATGTAGCGAAATGGACTACCAGCAGAAAGCACCATACCTTTCAGTGTTCCTAGGCATCATTTGTCCGTGTAATAATCAGTGTAACCAGTGACCTCATATTTGTGTGCCCAACAAAGTGAATTATGGGACGTATAGTTCTCCTTCAGAGAGTTGCTTTGCACCCATGTACCTTGAGACTACACATCCCAGGGATCTTTGCTGTAACAGGAAGATTGCTGGGAGTAGCTATAAAAGAAGCAAAAAAGTCTCTCCCTCCTGGGCCTGACGCAAGACGGACCTCTCTGTGCAACAGGGAGAGAGGTCACGGCCTACCACGCAGAGTCTTACTTCCAACCCAAGGCCTACGGGGCCTAGCTCTGTTATTTGCTGTTGGACATCCTGTCATCAACATCACCCGGATTGCCTGCCTGTCGGTGTGGGTGCATGTGGCAAGCTTCACTTCAGAGGATCTGCTGCACGAGTGCCGCTACACGAGTTTCTGGACAGAAGACATCGGAGCGATTTGGCCTTTGGTGAGAGAGCAAGTTGCTCAACCTTCACCTATTTATTGCCACCGTTACAGAGATACTGTGCACAGACATTTTTACCCCACGAACACTTTACTGCATTGCTTGAACATTGTGCTCAGACACCTTTAGATCTTCACCACTAGGAATATATTTCTTTCATCAAACACAACGGATTACAGTTAACAAGCTCCAACTAGCTAGCGAGGAACATCAGCTCTGCAAGGTGAAACTCTTTTGCCATTACTTATAGGAAGGCCTCTATACTACTCTTTGTAGACCCGCTCCTTTCATTAGGATAGCATAGGTTGACTAGATTACACCTTTACTAGTGTGGCCGCATAAGTAGTTAACTGAAACATCCACTAGGAGGTGACCTGTGATCAAAAAGGGAGTGTATATATATATATATATATATATATATATATATATATATATATATATATATATATATATATATATGTATATATATATATATAATATTGTTGTAGCAGATAAGCACCTGAATGACCGCAACATACCGGAATATACAAGGTAATACTGACACATAATCACACATAGGTTGGACTTAATGGACTTGTGTCTTTTTTCAACCTCACCTACTATGTAACTATATATATATATTGTTGGTGTCTTTGGGAGGAATTTGTTTGCTGAGTTGATGCTATTACCTTGACTCAGCAAAATTATTAACGCTCTCTCTTTGAAGTAACTTTCCCTTATTGGGTCCAAGTCAAGTATTTCAGATCCTAATTATACTGAGTTGTTTGATTATTGCAACACAGTGCTACAATAATGTCTGAACCCAGAGTGTCAGATGGTTTGGAAGGTTCACTTGGTCATGGCCGTGCAGATGAGCAGGTAATTCTCAGCAATCCCCAAGGGGTCAGTGCTACATGAATATACTAATTTGTAATAAAGTATATTTTAAGCAATGTTTTTGTTTATATTGTTGTCATCTGAGAAGTCCCACTTTGTGTTGAACATATGTTCTTCAATACATGGTTAATTGGGGATATGGTGCCCAGTGATCTCCCATCAGATCTCCCATCAGAGATTTCCCTTTAATCACTAAGCTTTCTTGTTTAATAATTGGATATCAGTCACATAAGCTTAACACATTGGGCCAGATAAATTATTGTTGGTGCGCCAAATATTTTGTACATGGAAACCAAAATAACCAAATAATAGCCCACAGGGAAGCTTTTACCACATAAGGGCAAGGATTTGAAAAGCGCTTGGAGAAACATCAGGGAGGTGGGAGAAAAAAGGGTTAACTGAACCAACACCCTTTGATAGAAGGGGTGGGTGCTAAAGGGTTAAAAATGGAATTGGAAATATATTAAAATGTCCATGGGATGCAGGAAAAGTCCTTGTATTGTGAGGCCCCAGGAACACTCTTTATATGTAGGCAGCAAGCTTTCAGAGTAAGAAGCAACTCTGCAAGCAAAACACAGGGAGATACAGCAGCACCAATCTGAGTGTAGTATTAGAATGTACACAGTTTAATAAAAGGTAAACAACTCACATGATAAAAGATGACTAGGCGCATATCAAGCAGTAGACCTCTCTGCACTGTGCAAATCCGGACCGCTGTGATTCGTGTAATCCTCAGCCACAGCCACGCTGGCGGATTCCAGAGCTCCAGGGCTGGTGGAGAGATACAGGGTTATTGGCCCTTTACTGCAATCTGTGATCAGATGTGCCTGCATGCTGCAGGAGGCGCGTAGGGGGCAGTGTTCTGAGAGGACGTCCCTGCACTCTGTTCCTCCTGACTTACTCTCCCACTGCAGTGCCACTGCAGAAGAGCGCCACCTGTAGTGGAGAAAGCAGACTGCATCTGCCTACACATGTACATCCATAATTATGGACTATACATTAAAAAAAAAAAAAAAAGATTTTAAAATGTAAACATACATTGCTCAGATTGTTTGTAAAAAAAATCATAAAATATGACCATGTATGAGGGTAAAATGATTACAACTAGTTGTACCTAGCACAAGCCTCAGCAACAAAAGTGTTTGCGAGAGGCAAGCATCTCATGCCATGCAATCTTATCACTAGTACACAATTATTAGATTAGAAAGAACAAAATTGGCCAATGTAATTAAAATGGGATTGGCACATATATCCTCACTGGCCGCTGTCCCAGTTTCTCCATTCAATTATTACACATTTTAATTAGTCTTACACTGACCTTCCTCTATAGTATTATATGCAGTTTGTACAGCACACTGTTCAATGAAACTACAAATGTATTAAATCAGGCATCAGCTATTGATGTATAATAGCTCCAAAATATATTTTTTAAATACATGACAGCTCCATTGTATTTCAGTAATAGATTAGGTCTTCATGTGTTCAATTTTTAGGCAAAAGAATTACACTATTTGATGTAATAAAAAATCATCAGCTGAAGGGCTGAATACAACTAGGGACGAGCTTCAGTTTCAGGTCAACCTATATGAAATTCTATGAGTTCAGTAAAGCTATAACAACACATTTCTGGCACTGGTTTCCTACAGAACTACCTTCATCTAATTTAGACAAGCATTTGCACTAGTGTTGGTAACATTTGCCGAAACAGGCGACAAACTTTAAGAACTATGTTGCTATGGTAGTGACAGACTCTCAAAGAATTACTGGCAAAAAAGGAAGAGAAGTGCCAGGCGAATCCTAGTGCAGCATTATTTTATTTGATTAAAATTAAAATTGTTGACAATATAAGGTGCACTTACATAGTGCTAGTGAGGGTAGGTGCTTTCCAGATCCAGCATAGCAGAAGAGCCACTGGGGTGTCCCTGTGGAAGAGTCCACGAGCCCCGTGTGTCAGCAGAAAGCTGAAGCCTCTAAGGACCTGGGGAGGACACCGGCTGTGTAACTCTGTGTAGGAGTGTTCTGGAGCTGTCAGAATGGGGAGCCGCATACCATTGTGTCTAGCCAATCAGAACGTGGTTCGAAGGCACGGCCAAGCCTCCTTCATGAGTGTGTGTTTTTTCTAATGTCAAAAAATTACTGCCAGTTCTCAGGTTAGGAAACTCATGGTAAATAAACTGAAACTAAAATCTCAAAGATGCTCACCTCCACCTTCTAACAATGCAGCGGTTACATCCCTCATTGATCAATGTCATCTTCTCCCTGCTACTTCTGGGTGCTGGGTTTGGACCTCTTGATTGGCTGGAGGGGGAATGATGTCATCCCACCCATGTGCAAGGGAGTCGTCATTCTAGCACAACCGGAGTGTACCAGAAATGCATGCTGAGATGTGCAGCACAGTGTACATTCGAGAGAAGATTGAGAGCAGGCAGGTAAGGGTTTGTTGTTGCAAAAGAGACAAGCATGTTTCTTCTGCAATAAAGGGCTGTCGGCTCACAGGTTTTTTACTAGTTAATGTTTGTTCCACTTTAGACTAATTCCCCATCTGGTCCACTTTTGATTGACAACGCTCCCTATCAGGGTCTGCCCTTAATGCCCCTTAGCCATGTGCCTATCAGAGTGATGGGCACAGTGACCGAGGAGGGAAGGAGTGCTGCACGGTAATAGTGTCCATTGTGGGTACCAACAAATGCATGTAATTGTCACGGACATTTTTGGTGCTACGCCCCGATGAAATTCTAAAGGGTGACTTTATGAATTCCCCCTCTGTGTTTCGGACAGTGATGTAGCAGGTTAGAGAAAGATTACAGCGTTTTTGCAGGGAGAGATAGCAATGATATCAGTTGCTATTTAGCTTAGTTTCTGAATAACTACCCCCCCACCCACCAATTGTTTTTTCTGAAGTGTTCCTTTTTTCTACTTCATGTTTTCATATTTTTATTCTCTCATTTAGGTTTAAAAGAAAAGGAGTGGCATTGGGTTCAACAAACAAGACTAAAATGCTGGGGGGTTTTAAAATTAAAAGCTGGTTGTTGACAAAATGGCTAAGTGAAAGTGTGTAAAGACTGTGCACATACTCACCTCAATATTTTTGGGGCATTTTAGAGACATAAATACACTGTTATGTAGATTTCTTGATTTCTTGATTTCAAAATGGCCGGTGTGGGTCCTGTAGAAAAAAACAGCATTATCAAAGTGTTTAAAAAGCTGCATGTACTCATCACAACATTTTGGGGGAGTTTTGCAGCGAAATAGGTAACATTAATTTTCTTTTTTTTTTTTTTAAAGCTAGTTGGTGCGGATTCTGTTGAAAAAGCGGCCTTGTCAAAGAATTTAAAGACTGTATGTATGCACTGCAATATTTTGGGGACTGTTTTGAATGAAATAAAAACACTATAATGATGATTTTTTTTAAACTAAAGTAGAGTTCCAGGCTATTACTAACTATGCTTAAACCTGCTCCCACCCCCTTCTAAAACCTATACTATCTACCCTGTAGAAGGTAGATGCTTATACTTACCCCTTCTCAGGGCACTCCAGTCTGGTCACATGATCTGCCCCTAGTAACCGTTTCAGGGGAGAGGAGGCACAGCTGATAATGGATGCGCTATAGTAACCTATGTGTGGTGTCACCACCCTGGTATTGAATCAGTTGTCGGTGATCTCACCTCTTCTCTATCTCACCACTGGGGATATCATGGACCGGACTGGAGCACTCTGAAAGTAAGTATAAGCATCTTCCTTTCACAGGGTAATAGTCTTTCAGACTATTACCAAGCCTAAAGCCTCGTACACACGATCGGATTTTCGGCAGGGAATTGTGTGATGACAGACTGTTTGCCTAAAATCCGACCGTTAGTACGCTCCTTCAGATAATTGTTGTCCAACTTTCCGTCAACAAATGTTGGATGGCAGGCTAGTAAATTTTCGGCCGACAACGGTCTGTTGTCAGATTTTCATATCGTGAGTACACAAGTTCGTCACACAAAAGTTCAAAGTGCAAACACGCATGCTCGGAATCAATGCTCACCAAGCGCGACACTAGCAAAAGGTGCCCAAAGGGTGGCGCTCAAGATATGAAATTCCACATAGTATGTCACTACCTTTGTGTTTGTTGGCCGACAGTTGTGTGCCTTTAGTATGCAAGACAAGTTCCTGGCACACGCCCTTCAGATAAAAGTCTGATACTCTGTTGGCCAACAATCTGACCATGTCATGTGTACGAGGCATTAGTTAGTAAAAGCCTAGAATTCCACTTTAAAAACTGACTGCTGTGAGTTCTTTTTAAAAATCGGACTAGTGAAAATGTTGTGCAGGTACTCACTACAATAATTTGTATTTTTCACAGAAATAAATATACTGTCATGTTTATTTTTTTTATTAAACATTTGCATGTACTCACTACATTTTTTTTATAGTGAAATAAATATACTCTAATGTTCATATCTTGATTTAAACATGGCTACTTTGGTTTGTGCTAAAAAAGCAGCCTAGTCAAAGTGTTTAAATACTGTGCACATACTCACTACAATATTTTCAGGGCTTTGTACTTAATTACACTCAAATGTTGATTTTTTTAAATTGAATCCTGGCTGATGTGGGTCCTGTTCAAAATGAGGGCTAGTACAAGTACCTAAATACTGTGCACATATTCAGTTCAATTTTGATGTCTGTTTTTCAGTAACAAAAATACATTCAAATGCTGATTTTTTGATTAAAAGCTGACTGGTGTCTTTACTGTTTAAAACATGGCCTAGAAAAAGTGTTTAAATTCTCTGTGACATTAAACAACCTAATTTTGATTCCTTGATTATAAACCTGCCTGTTTTGTCTCCCTGTACAACTTGCACCTTTCATAAGGGTCTATGTATAAAAACTTTGCTGAAGAAATGTGACACACATCTGCACAACTCCAATGAAACTTGCTGTATTCTGTGTGGTATAATTATCTTGTGTGGTTTTACATGCTAGTGGCCATTTAAGCATTAAAAAGTGTAGCTCAAAAATGGCAGCTTTGTCTGTGAGAGATATGATAGTGATTGAGGTGCTGGTGTACTTAAATGCCATTAGTAATCTGTAAAGGGACTGTGGCTCCATACTGACCCAGTGAAGGACTGCCCTATTGCAACCCAAATTGAGCATGACACATACTATTGCTGCTTCACCTAGGACTACTGCTACTGCATCCAGAGTTTCTGATGCTGCATTAAGGACTGCTGCTGCCACATCGGTTGACTGAGCCAATCTGTAGTTGCATTTGGAGGTGCTGTTCTGGACTCCTAGGAGGGAGTCATGACACATCACAGGAAGCACCCTCATGACTAACAGAGAATAGAATTAGGAATAGACTTGAAAAACTTAACATTAATAAGTCACCGGGACCAGATGGCTTGCACCCAAGGATCCTTAGGGAGTCAAGTAATTGCCAGACCATTGCTCCTATCTTTTATGAACAGTCTACTGATTGGAATGGTACCAGCTAATTGGAGAAAAGCCAATGTAGTACCAATATTTAAAAAAGGACCAAGATATACCGTATTTATCGGCATATAACACACACTTTTTTCCCCTGAAAATCAGGGGAAAATCTTGGGTGCGTGTTATAGGCCGATCCCCCCCCCCCCCAATTTTGTATGATCGGAGCAATCGCTGCGATTTCCGCGATCGCCGCCGACATGCACAGCCGTGTGAAAATTCAAATATGGCGCCGAGACTGCAGGGACTCGACCGAGCCGAGATACACATACCCGAGAGTCCTCGGCTTTTCTCGGCGCCGCTTACAGTCCCGCCCATAGGGCGGGACTGGGCGGGACTGTAAGCGGCGCCGAGAAATTTACACATACGCTGTGTATGTCGGCAGGGATCGCGGCGATCCCACAAAGCTGCACTGGGACAAGGCTGCACGGGGGCAAGGCTACACGGGGGCAAAGCTGCACTGGGGCAAAGCTGCACTGGAGAAAAGCTGCACTGACAAGGCTGCACTGACAAGGCTGCAGTGACATGGCTGCACTGACAAGGCTGCACTGGGGCAAGGCTACAATGGACACTGGGGCAAGGCTGCACTGACAATTCTGCACTGGGGCAAAGCTGCACTGACAAGGCTGCAATAGACACTGGAGCAAGGCTGCACTGACACTGAAAAGGCTGCAGATGGACACCGATAACGCTGCATTGATGGGCATTTTAATGTAAGTTTTTCTTCCTTAAACTTTACTCCTAAAGGTTTTTTTCCTTAAAATTCCCTCCTAAACTTGGGGTGCGTGTTATACGCCGGCGCGTGTTATACGCCGATAAATATGGTATCCCTGGGAACTACAGATCAGTTAGCTTAATGTCAATAGTTTTTAAGCTCTTGGAGGGGATGATAAGGGATTATATACAAGATTTTAGTAATGAGAACAGTATCATTAGTAGAAATCAGCATGGATTCATGAAGAATTGTTCTTGCCTAACCAATCTATTAACCATCTATGAGCAGGTGAGCTGTCATCTAGAAAAAGGAAGGCCCGTAGACATGGTGTATCTGGATTTTGCAAAGGCATTCGATACAGTTTGAATACGGCATGGACCACAGGGTGAGTACATTGATTGAAATCTGGCTACAGTGGCGAGTCCAGAGGGTAGTGATAAATAGGGAGTAATCAGAATGGTCCGATGTGGAAAGTGGGGTCCCCCAGCGTTCTGTCCTGGGACCAATCCTATTTAATATATTCATAAATGACCTGGAGAATGAGATAAAGGGAGAATAATTTCTCTGCAGGATGTGGAAACCTTGCAAGAAGATCTGAACAAATTAATGGGGTGGGCAACTACATGGCAAATGAGGTTTAATCGCTTGCCAACCAGCGCACGCCGATGTACGTCAGCAGAATGGCGCTGGTAGGCAAAAGGGCATACAGGTTCTTCCCCTTTAAGAAGCGGTGTCGCGGGCACGCGCACGCAGCTGGTGGTGCGGGTGCGTGACCATGACCGCGGGTCCCGCGGACTCGATGTCCGCCGAGTGCCCACGATCGTGTCATGGAGAAGAACGAGGAGATGCTTTTGTAAACAAAGCATTTCCCCGTTTTGCCTAGTAACAGGACAGAGATCACAGCTCTCTGTCATCAAGAGCTGTGATCACTGTCCTGTGTGTTAAAGCCCAGCCCCCTAACAGTTAGAATCACTCCCTAGGACATACTTAACTCTTTCAGTGCCCCCTAGTGGTTAACCCCTTCACTGCCCCCTAGTAGTTAACCCCTTCACTGCCAGTGTCATTTACACAGTAATCAATGCATTTTTATAGCATCGATCGCTTTATAAATGACAATGGTCCCAAATGGTGTCAAAAATGTCCGATGTGTCTGCCATAATGTCGCAGTTCCAATAAAAATCGCAGATCGCTGCCATTACTAATAAAAAAAATTAAAAATAAAAATGCCATAAAACTATTCCCTATTTTGTAGACACTATAAATTTTGCGCAAACCAATCAATATACGCTTCTTGCGATTTTTTTACCAAAAATATGTACAAGAATACATATCTTATAGCATAAATATATGTATATATATATATATATATATATATATATATATATATATATATATATATTTAATAGCAAAAAGTAAAAAATATTGCTTTTTTTAAAAATCTTTTGTTTATAGCACAAAAAATAAAAACAGCAGAGGTGATCAAATACCACCAAAAGAAAGCTCTATTTGTGGGAAAAAAAGGACGTCAATTTTGTTTGGGTACAACGTCGCAATTATCAGTTAAAGCGATGCAGTGCCAAATTGCAAAAAGTGCTCTGGTCAGAAAGGGGGTAAACTTCTCCTGGGCTGAAGTGGTTAATGTAGAAAAATTTAAATTATGCATTTGGGTGGCAAAAAATACGAATGCAATCTACTCACTAGGGGTGAACCTCTGGGGGGATCTAGGTTAGAAAAAGGACCTGTGGGTCCTGGTAGATGACAGGCTCAGCAATGGCATGCAATGCCAGGCTGCTGGAAGCAAAGCCAACAGAATATTGGCATGCATTAAAAAGGGGATTAACTCCAGAGATAAAACGATAATTCTCCCACTCTACAAGACTCTGGTCTGGCCGCACCTGGAGTATGCCGTCCAGTTCTGGGCACCAGTCCTCTGGTAGAATGTGCTGGAACTGGAGAGAGTCCAGAGAAGGGCAACAAAGCTAATAAAGGGACTGGAGGACCTTAGTTATGAAAAAAGATTAAAAGCATTGAACTTATTCTCTCTGGAGAGGAGACGCTTGAGAGGGGATATGATTTCAATGTACAAATACTGTACTGGTGACCCCACAATAGGGATAAAACTTTTCCTCAAAAGGGAAATTAAAAAGACGTGCGGCCATTCACTAAAACTAGAAGATAAGCAGTTTAACCTAAAACTGTGTAGAGGGTTCTTTACTGTTAGAGTGATACACAAGCAGTGGTTTCAGCAGGGAGCATAGATCATTTTAAAAAACTATTAGATAGGCACCTAAATGACCTTAACATAGACGGATATACAATGCAATACTGATATAAAAGCACACACACAGGTTGGACTTGATGGACTTGTGTCTTTTTTCAACCTCATCAACTATGTAACTATGGTACTATGTAACTATGTAATAGACCGCCAAACAAGACTACCAGTGTGATGAGACACTTCTTTGCAACGGACTTATTTTCTACCTAAATGGTTTGTGCTGCCATCTTACCACAATATCTGGGACTCAATGCTTTGGGGAGTTCCTTCCCTTCTCCTGGGATTGTAAAAATCTATTTGGGCACTCCACCTAAAACTTTTGACTGCAATGCTGGTCACAATAGCTGTTAGACCACTTTCAAGAGAGGTTGGGGGTAAGGAAGGACTGTATACTTAAAGGGTATGTAAACCCAACATTTCATATTCCTGATATGTGCCTGCTGTACCATGTACTTGTATGAAAAAGTATCCTGTTCCCTTTGTATTGCTTCCTTTGTGTGAAATCGCTGGTGTTCCTGACAGTCCCCCTGCTTTCCTATTAAAACTGACCACACTAAACACCATGGTCAGTTCTCTAGCTATGCTGGGAACACAGCCTACTCTCCTCCAATGAGAAGACTTGTCCTGAAATGCACAGACTTTTACTGGGAAGTTCAGTGTGATGTTGCTTCTCCTATCCCCAGCTTGTATGCAGCTGAGAACAAAGGGATTGTGATCGCTTATGAAAAAAGGAAAATAAAGTATTCATAATGTTTTTTTTATATATCTATACGCAAATGTGTTGTCTTTCATTTCTATTTTAAAATGAAAGGGTAGTTTTACAAGGTGATTGTTTACAATCACTTTAATAGACACCTGTGTATTCCTCATCAATTAGGGCACTTGTCAGGGAAAGATATTTAGAGACCTGAACTCTGCCTCCTTGAACTATGTGGTTGGGTATACTCTGTACATAATCTGTTGTTACATGGCTTGCAATCTGTGTTTTCAGTACCCACTGTTTAAATTGTCATTGCATCTTGAAAGTGTTGTTGTTTTAGCCTGCATTTCCTGCCTCAAATTGTGCTGGAGAGTGTAGTACTATTTAGGAGGTTGTCAGCAACAGGAAAAGCGCCCTTTTTTTGTGGGTTTTTCAGGTAATTTTATTAACAGACATTTTGAAACATTAAAGTGATTGTAAAATCATATCTTTTTTTCTTAAAATAACAAACATATACTTAGCTACCCCAATCCTCATCTTCTCAGGTCCCAAGCCGGCACTCCTGAGTCTTCCCCCCTGCCGGATTGCCGGATACCCCCATAGCAGACACTTTATTGGGTGTCATTCATGCGGGCTCACTCCCGAGCCGGCTCTGTGTGTCCATAGACACACAGAGTGTGGCTCGGACCCACACACTGCTCCCTCCATGCTGGCTGTGATCGACAGTAGCGGGAATCAATGACTCCCACTGCTGTGTCTGAGCTATGTACATTGCTGGATCGAGATCGGCCTCATGTAAGTAATGGGGGTGCTGGTTGCTACACAGCTTTACAACCACAAACACTTTCATTAAAACTTGTCTCTATTAGAGAGCACAAATTCCATTTTCCCTCTACAGCAAAGTGGGAACAGGATATTGGGTCCATTCCTAATAATGCCTGGCAAGAGATTCTTTGAGTTCTCCATTTTGTGTCTCTTTCATCATCGCACAGGCTAACCCAGTTTTTTATATTGCATAGGGTGTATAGAACCCTGGAATTTCTGTGTGATATTGGTTTAAGAGCCAATTTGGCCTAGGCGTAATAACTCGGTCCCTGATACACTTATTATGCCGCTGCCCAAACCTCCGTAAGTATTGGGTGGAGGTGGTTGTGGGCACACTCAATGGGATCTTAGATGTGAACCTTCCAGTGGATATCTCATGCCAATCTCAACAAACGTGAAAAGAAGGCACTTGTTCTATTAACTAATAACCACAGCATTGTCGTTAAACCCTCTGACAAGGGTGGCAATGTTATAGTTATAAATAATACTCATTACACTGAAATGTGTATGAAGATACTCAATAATTCCGAATGGTATCGACCTATACATAGATCGCTACTAGATAAATTTGCTCAAGATTTCTACTTGATGGTGGATACGGCATTTTATCACAATGTCATATCCAAGCAAGTTTGGGAATTCATAAGGATGGGCTTCCCACAAGAAGCCACCTTTTATGCACTTCCCAAACTGCACAAACATTAAAAAAAAACCCAGGTAGACCCATCATATCTGGGTGTGGTAATCTGACTGAAAATCGCAGTGGTGTAGTGGACAGTCAACTCAAACCCTTTGCAACATATTTGTCTTATGTACGTGACACCATCCATTTTTTACAGATCATTCAAGACATGCATATTGAGGATGACACCTAATTAGTTGCCATAAACGTTGAATCCTTGTACTGCACTATCCCTCACAAAAAGGGCAGCAATACATCATGTGCTGTCACACTCTAGTGAATGTGACTCTAGGTACACTGACTTTATCTTGACCTCCTTGGAATTTATACTCCATCATAATGCCTTCTGCTTTGATGGTTCCCACTACCTCCAGGTGCAGGGGGTGGCGATGGGGACTTGTTGTGCCCCATTGTACACCAACCTGTACCTGTGGGAGTGGAAACATTAACTGCTCACCAATGACTCGTTATCCGTGTATATGGGCCATGTACATGTATTGTACCGTTGCATTGATGACGTGTTTGTCGTCTGAGATGGACCTGATGATCTTTTGTATGAATTCATGGCTAGTATTAACAGAAATGATTTTAATTTGAGCTTTACTATGTCACATAGTACAACCGTGATTACATTTCTGGATGTACTTGTTAAAAAACAACAGAATGGTGTGAATTGTATTGAAAACCCACAGCAGGGAACTCATTAATTCATGCATCAAGTTTTCACCCTAAACCTTTACTTGCATCAATTCCATATAGTCAGTACCTGAGGGTGCGCCGTAACTGATCAGATGATGCCAGCTTCAAAATTGAAGCTGGCACTCTGAGAGACTTTTGAAAAGGGGATATTCCAGTACATGCCTCAAGAAAGCATATCGAAGGACTATTGGTCTATCCCGTCGTGGCTTATTGAATGTTGACAGACAGTCCTTAAATGAAATTATATAACTAGGATTATCACTACCTATTCGATACAACATAAACAGGTCAGACGTATCATCAATAAGTACTATTGTACTTAAGTAATAGTACTAGTAATACTTCGGTGGGTGACAAACTGGTAGCAAGCGAATCCAAATCACATAAAGGTGATATATGTAAAACTTTGGGAAAAAGGTATCCATATTGACCTGCCCAATGGACATAGATTTCGTCCTAACCACTATGTAAACTGTAAAACTCTGGGCGTAGTGTACTTACTCACATGTGAATGTGAGTGCTATTACGTTTGGAAGACCATTAATGAATTTTGGAAATGTATATATCAACATCTATCCACCATACGCAAATGAGATCCTGATGTACCTATCGGTCGCCATATGGCACTAGTTCATCCAAAATCTATTCCCAAGATAGATTTTTTGGCATTTGATCGAGTACATTTTCACTCGAGGGGGGCCTCCTGCAGTGTGAATTAAGATGGATATTCAAATTACAGGCCACTCTACCCCCTGGCCTCAGTGAAGCATTTAACTTTAAGTTATTTCTTCCTGGCTTTGTTTCAGGGGGCTGTGAGTTGAACTTATAATCCCCTAGCTCCTTTTTCTATTGTTTTTTTGATCTTTTCGGATCAACATTTTTATGTACCATCTCGAGCCATGTCTTCATCATTTATTATATGTCTGCCTAATCCTAGGTGACAATATATCATACAATCTCTCTGATTGGAATTTTGGTCTACATGATTACATTTCAATAAGGCACTTCATAATCAATCTCCCTGTCAAAGTAGTCTCTCTCTTTTTCTCCCGTTTGGTGATGATATAAATTATATATAGTTTTTTCTGTTTTTGCAAACATGTTGGTTGCCATTGCTCTACTTGGCCATTACATGGCTCACAACGCGCGTTCGGTGTAATGCTGTGCTTTGCGCATGCCCAGCGGGTGGGCTCCTCCTGTGCATGGCTAATGGCCTGTGGAGGTCCGTGTGATCCCTGCCTATACCTTTGTACAGGGAAGAGGCTTTGTATGTCCCCATCGGATGCAATGCATTGCACTGGGACTTCCTTTTCCGCCGGTGAAGTGTGACATCGTCACGTCATCACGCCCCTCGGGGCGTGGCCACACCGCGTGCCTCAGCCTCAGGGAGACACCCTGAGTTCCCATCTCAGCTGCTTTCCATTTCAGCTGATTAAGGGGAACTACCAGCAACACACCAACAGGCTGCCTTGATTGGCCCTCTGTACAGCTTCACACTATTTATGGTGCTTACTTACATCCAGCGTTCTTTCAGTCTGAGCATTGCTGCTTGGCTGTTTGCAGCGCACATGTTCCATCTCCAGTGAAAGGTAAAATTTACTCTATTTCTGACTAGACAGTTGCCTTTTACATATTTCTATACTTTTTTCTGCCTAAAAAGTCCAAAGGGGCAGCTCCTAATGCACTAGTTGCATGTTCTCCATGTTTAAATATAGGCTGTTGGCAGTCCCTTACATTCCATTCCCTAGCAATCTCTTTTTCCTTCTAGTGGATATCCTTACAAGTTTACTGGGCTATGTTGACTGTTCATTGCTTAAACCACCAAAGCGGATTACTGTCATACATGTGCTGTTTGTGGCTCAGAGACAAATTGCCCTTAGATGGATCTCCCCACACCCACCAACCATATCTAATTGGATATTCGATCTTAATAAATGCATTTCCTATGAGAGACATATTTTCTTTCCTGATCAGCCAGGCTGCATATTCGGTATAAATTTTGGTGGTGCCCCACGCCGTTTGTTTTTTTTTTGGCAAGGAGGTTCCCCACAAAATCCATACCACAGACCGAAGGGTCTGGTATGGTCTTGGGGGGGGACCCCATGCTGTTTTTTTTTTTCATTTTGGCGTGGGGTTCCCCTTCAAGATCCTCAGAGCACAAGTCGCACCACAATTTGGATCATCATGATCCGACTTGGATGCGACTTCTATTCAAATCAATGGGCTGAAAGTCAGATTAGTTAAGACTGCTCTCATAGGAAACCACTGATTTTGAATAGAGGCAGAGAAAAGCTGCTAAAAGCTAACACAGCTAAACGTGCATTAAGCTTGTTTTTACACCCGCCTTTTCCTGGAGCTTGTAGTGGCTTTGCAACTCGTTTTTTCCAACGCCCTGTGTGCATAAAGGCTTAGGCTTGATATGATTCTTTGCGATATGCTTTGTCTTTTGTGTGTATGTTTGCGTGCTTATAGAAAATCTGAAAAAAACGAAAAAAAAAAAAAAGAAAAGAGGTTGCAGGACACTTTTTAAAGCAAAAATGAAAGGTGAAACTGGTTGACTGTTATTTGAGAGAAACAATTGAGTACTGTCCGTGATAGAATACTCAATTGTTTCTGTTGCAAGTGCACTAATATGACTACAACCACCTCAAGCTGTTATTTTTAGGCAACTCTCGTTTTCCTTTTCTGCAGTGTCAATGAATCAGACCCATTATTTTTGCACTGTGCAGCCTAATATGTTTGTTTAACATACATTTGATTATTTTGGAATTTTGCTCAGCATGTTGCTGCATCATTTGCTTTTCCCAGAAGAACCTACTGTTCTTTTGTTGGAAAGTATAGAATGAATCAGTTACTCAAATGTGACACCAGCTAAAACAGAAGTGGATGTACAATATTAGCCTCCGGTCCCATCTGTTGATTTGTGCATATGCAGCTCACAGAGAAGGAACGTATACCGTGTGCCCATAGCACATCTTCATAGAAATGATCTGTTCCCATAGAAACAAGAGCTGACTGTCTGATTTCAGTGAAGGGGAGCTGAACTGACAGAAAACTTTTTAGCCTTGTTGTGCTCTTCATGATGTTTGGAACACCAGGGAAATGTCTTTGGTGTGGAGCTCTAGAAAATCGCAATGTGCAACCATAACTGTAATGCTCTGGTGTAAATGTTTCACTGAACAGTGACCTTGGCTGTGACTTAAAGCTGAACTCTGGACACAAGTAAATCATTTAAATACATTCCTCTATAGCCCCAATGGATATAAATCAAATGTGTGTGCACCAAAAGCCTTTGCAAAAACAGCTATTGCTATAAAAAACATAGCATTGAGATAACCACTGTGCTGCACATAGCTTAAAGTGGTTGTAAAGTCAGAGAGTAGGCTTAACACAGTGTAAATTTTTTTTTTTTTTTTTAATGATGCCCCTAAATACCCTTTTTCTGATCGCCTCTGTGCGGTCACATGTGCTCCTGTTGCTCTCCTCCCCCGATCTAAGGGCTACAGCGGGAGGGGCTGAGATTCCTCTCTGATGTCAGCCAGGAGGTCACGTGACCACTATGCTGTCTGCTCAGCTCCTCCCGCTGTAGTCCTTAGATTGGGGGAGGAGCGCAGCAGGCGGTCATGAGACTGCACAGAGGCGATCTGAAATAAGGTATTCAGCAGCATCATTTTAAAAAAACATTGACACTGTGTATTGTACCTTATTAGAAGACAAGGGCTGGCAGTAATCATACTCTCTGACTTTACTGACAGCTACTAATAGCGGCAGGAGGGGAGGGGCAGGGAGGAGATCGCTCACATGCTAGGGGCTGAGGGAGGGGGAGAGGGGAGACACTCTAATGCCCTGTAAACATGGACATTGATCGGACATTCCGACAACAAAATCCATGGATTTTTTCTGACGGATGTTGGCTCAAACTTGTCTTGCATACACACGGTCACACAAAGTTGTCAGAAAATCTGATCATTCTGAACACGGTGACGTAAAACACGTACGTCGGGACTATAAACGGGGCAGTAGCCAATAGCTTTCATCTCTTTATTTTTTCTGAGCATGCGTGGCACTTTGTGCGTTGGATTTGTGTACACACGATCGGAATTTCCGAAAACGGATTTTGTTGTCGGAAAATTTTATAGCCTGCTCTCAAACTTTGTGTGTCGGAAATTCCTATGGAAAATGTGTGATGGAGCCCACACTCGGAATTTCCACCAACAAGGTCCTATCACACATTTTCCGTCAGAAAATCCGACCGTGTGTACAGGGCATAACACATTGGGATGAGGGAGGCACGTAAACTGACCATGGCATCATGGAGCAGCAGGTTAGACAGCACAAGCACTATGAACAGGATTTTTTTTTTTTTTTTGTAGGGTTACAACTTCTTTAAAGAAAACTACAAGTGGGGGTGGATAGAAGACCACTTACTTGCACAAGAAGAGGGAGCAGCAGTCACTGTTCCTTTTATAGGAAGTTCCTGCACAGAGGCAACATTGAATTACTGAACAGATCTGGAAGAAATACAAAAAGCACACAAAGATCCAAGTAAGACTACACACAGCCCTTGTATTTAGACACTATTTGCTTATACCGGAGTTCAGCTTTAAAGCATTAAAAACAGCAAGTATTAATATTTATAGTCAATGAAGTTCTAAAGAGCTTAAAGCATATCTAAAGACAACACTTTTTTAATTGCTTCCCGACTGTATACTGTACATATACGACAGCAAAGCGGCTCCACTAGTACAGGTACATGATCCTGCACATCTAGGTCTGGGGCACGCATGCGCATCAGCGGTGACCCGCTGTGATTGGACACAGCGGGACCCAATCAGCGGGTCTGGTGAATGCAACATCTCCTGGGACCCACCGATCGTTTGGGAGACAGGCAGAATGGTGGTCTGCCTATGTAAACAAGGCAGATCGCCTTTCTGTGACAAGGGAAGGGTTTGATCCTGTGTTTCTGCTAAGCAAAAACACGGATCTTCCCACAGTACAAGCACCTCCCACACAGTTAGAAAACACTCCCTAGGAACACATTTAACCCTTTGATTGCCCCTGATGTTAGTCCCTTCCCTGTCAGTGTTAGTACAATGACAGTGCATATTTTTAGCACTGATCACTGTATTAGTGTCTCTGGTCCCCCAAAAAAGTGTCAATTAGTGTCCAATTTGTCCACCGCAATATTGCAGTCTTGCTATAAGTTGCTGATCACCACCATTACTAGTAAAAAAAGATAAAAATTCCATAAATCTATAAATCTATCCCACAATACACCATAGTTTGTAGTCGCTATAACTTTTGCGCAAACCAGTTAATATACACTTATTGGAAATTTTTTTACCAAAAAAATGTAGCAGAATATATATTGGCCTAAATTGATGAAGAAATTAGATTTTTTCAATTTTTTATTGGGTATGTTTTATAGCAGAAAGTAAGAAATATTTTTTTTTTTCAAAATTGTTGGTGTTTTTTTGTTTATAGTGCAAAAAAAAAAGAACTCAGAAGTGATCAAAAACCACCAAAAGAAAGCTCTATTTGTTCATACATTTAATTTGGGTACAGCATTGCAATTGTCAGTTAAAGTAAATCAGTGCCGTATCACCAAAAAATGGCCTGGTCATGAGGGGGGGGGGTAAACCTTCCTGAGGACAAGTGGTTAAAATTATTTTTGGTAGCAAATTACTATTTTTTTTTGTCTCATGTTGGGAAGATTTAGCTTCACTTCTTTGATTGAACGAGGAGGAAAGGCAGGGTAGTGATGTCACAACTCTCCAACTTGTCCAATCACAGGACATCTTAATTTCACTGAGAAAGATGCTTAGAATTAAATGTATGTAGCCCGTGCCAAGCAAGTGTCCCTATTTGGGAATACAGCGCCGTTCACTGAAGTAGCATCAACTACTACAGCGATTCTTTTCTTCCACAGTAGTCCCACAGTTGTTGCATATGCATGCTTACATTGGTCCAAGCTGGGCTTTGCAATACAATCTATATCTGGAGTCCAGCTTTGGGAGTTTCAGCCATTGGAAATCATTTTAGAAAATGATTTTATCTTCCAGTTCACCTCTTTACTTATGGTTCAGAAACAGAGAGGAAATTAAAGAATATGTAAACCCAATAGTTCATATTCCTGATCTGTGTCTGCTGTACCATGTACTTGTAACAAAAAGTATCCTATCCTCTTTGTATTGTGCACAGCCAATCACTGGGAAATTCAGTGCGCTGCTGTTTCTCCTCCCCCAGCTCTCTGTTCTCAGCTGCATAAGAAGCTTAGAGGGTACGTGATCACTTAAAAAAATGGTTTATATAATTTTTTTTAATATCTATACACAAATGTTTTGCTTTTCATTGTTTCATGTTTAAACTAAGTGGTTGTTTTACAAAGGGGAGGGTTTACAACAGGGGTGCTCAACTTTAAGGGCCACTTAAGTGATTTAGTAATTGGTCGCAGACCATAATGAAAATAAATTGTTGAGAATTTTGAATTTCTATTTTGAATAGCATAATGAACATTTTCCTCCTGCAACCACTGAATGCCTGTGACATGGAAAAGAGAAGAAGCCGGCTTTTAGTAGTTGCAGGAGGAACATGGAGAGCATTGACTCCTATATAAGCCACTTCTGCTGTCCCTCCTGTACAAATGTAAAACTGATGTAACGGGGAGGCCACATGGGCCCCCTGGAGCACGGGGTGGGGACGCCATTGCGGGTTACCAACTCTAGGCATGTGCTTCCCTGGTTTGAAGTCGAGGACCACATCAGAGGGCAGCGAGGGCCACATGTTCAGCATCCCTGGTTCCTATCACTTTAACACTCTCTTTAAAAAAAAAGAAATTGGCAATCTTTATACAATATAAACAATTTTCATCTGTTACATTAGTAATAGTATCTATCATCTGCCTATAATACAGTATAACCAATTAACTAAACCCCTTCACTGTTTCATTCACATCAGCCTGTACCAACATCACATGCAAAATTGATTATACACATAACATTATTAATATTATTATACAGGATTTATATAGCGCAAACACTTTGCACAGCGCTATACAACATGGGGGCAGACAGTACAGTTACAATACAATTCAATACAGGAGGAATCAGAGGGCCCTGCTCGTTAGAGCTTACAATCTAGAAGGGAGTAAAACAAAAGGTAATAACTGTGGGGGATATTGGGACTTTTTAAGTACAGATTGTGACACCATTTTTTATGTGAAACATCTTTTTATTCATATGTGAAGATAAAATTACTATCGTAAAACCAGGCAAAATATCAATGATTATTGAGAGCTGATAAATGTACTACTTCTAAATAGATTGATCCAGTGGCAGCTGGTGGTTTTTTGTTTGGGGGGGAGGCAAACATGCCCCCCCACTGTCTGCCGGTCCACCGCCACTTATCCCATCGGCAGCGGGGATCAGCGGGCACATCGGGGATCGGCGGGCACACACCATCGGGGATTGGCAGGCACATCGGACAAGTGGATCAGGCTTCGGCGGGCATCTGGCAGCGTCTCCTGTGTCCTCTTCTCTTCTGAGATCACGGCGGTTTCCAATGTGCGTCTCCTTCCTTTCTCCTAGGCATCCAATAGGATCGCCTGACCTTTCAGCCAACCGGGAAATGGATATCAGATGTGCGCTTCCTGATTGGCAGAGAGGCGATTCAGTGTTAGAAAAGTGAATATTCATTAGCTTTTCTAACACACCTGGGTGGGCTCCTGAGCGCAATGCTCTGCACTCTGAGTCCACCCTATTTTGATGCCTATTAAAGCCTATGTCTCTAATCAGGTGCTTCAAAAAAAACACCCCCACCGCTGTAATTCACGTGCCCGACATCCTGAAAGGGGCCAGACGCATTGATAGGGGTTGGCCGAGGCGGCCATGGATAGATTCATGCTATGCATGAATCTACCATTAATAATATAGGGGGTGGTGTGGATAGAGAAGGCAGCGCCCGTGCGCCCTTAATAGACATTACATATGTTTTTGCTTATTGTTACCTGAAGTTTATCCACAAAAGTTAGCACTTCTCAACACATTTCGTGAAACAAATGGTGAACAGATCTGTCTGTTCATTTGTATAATTGTAAATGTATCACTCTTCACATGTTCTCTGGGCTTTCTTTCAGCAAACATGGGATTGTCATCCCTTGTCTGGAAATATGACATAAATTGGCATATGAAACCAGTTATTTTGTGATGACTTTTTATGTTATGTGGGAGATCATTTTAAAAGATAGAGAGACATGAATAAACCTGTCTGTTCCCCTGGAACATTTTGTCTCAAGTTTTGAGCACAGTATTGTATATCACTTCAGATGTGGAAATTACAGCCAGATATAATATTGAGCATAACAATACATTGGCAGGGTAAAAAAAGGTATTTTCCAGAGGAAAGAGGAAGGTATTTAACGTTGAGGAAAAATGAGGGGAAATAGGGTATAGGTGTGTGTGTGTGTGTGTGGGGGGGGGACACATTGAGGGGTAGGGGTTCCATACATGTTAACTACTTCTAGCTCAGAGGCTGTAAACGTATGGTCTCAGGAACAAACAATTGTATTGGGATCATGGCTGTAACTACAGCAATGACTAGCCAGGAAACTAATCAGATGCTTTTATGGGCAGAGGAGTGATCATGGGTCTAATAGACCTCTGAGCACTTCATAAAGAGTACCTGTCACTGCTCAAAGCTATAACAAGGGAATATGATTTTAATTCTATACCCAGAAGACATAATTATGCCTGATAAAAAAACAGCCGTGCTTCTTGCATTACAAGTTATGCTGCGTACACACAAACGGACTTTTCGACAGACTAGGTCCAACGGTCTTTCCGACGAACTTTGTAGCGTTTGTCCGTGTGCCGGACTTACAAACGGACGGACTTGGACACACACAATCACTCCAAAAGTCTGATGGTTTTGAGTGTGGTGACGTACAGCACATATGATGGGACTAGAAAAAGGAAGTTCAAGCCCCATTACGCCACCCTTTGGGCTCCTTCTGCTAATCTCGTGTTTGGTTAAAGACGATTCACGCTTTTCAGATTTCAGCTTATTTCGCTAGTTTTCTGCCATTCAGTTTGTGCTTGTGAGGTTTGTATCTGGTTTTCAGTGCGTGTTGGTCAGTTTGTAACCTGTATAGCAGGCAGTTCTGGTCCACTCTTTCCTGATCTTCAGGTCGCTCTTCATAGGCCTTGCTGTTCTTCAGTGCATTTGTTCTAAGTTTGTTTGTTTGACCAGCCGACCGTTTTGAAGCCATGGTGCGTGGACATACTCATTCTCGAGTTCGTGCTGCGTGGGGGCTTGGTGTTGGGGTTCATACTTTGACCCGAGCCCAGTCCATGAACAGGGAGAGGAGGAGTTCATGGACAAAGAATTGGCTGCGCCAGCGTGACCAATTCTCGCACATGCCTTTGCTCCGTGAGATCCGTGGGAATAACCCTGAGGATTTCAGGAATTATCTCAGGATGACGGACCCCGTTTTTCAACGTCTGCTGGCTATGCTAACAACTTATATCAGCAGGCAGGGTACCTGCATGAGGCAAGCCATCACTGCGGAGCAGAGGCTAGTTGCCACGTTACGTTACTTGGCGACTGGGAGAAGCCTTCAGGACCTTAAGTTCTCAACAGGCATCTCCCCCCAGGCTCTGGGGATCATTATCCCAGAGACCTATTTTAATTCAGGTCCTGCAGAAGGACTATATGAAGGTAAGTTTTTTATCCTTTAACATTACATGATATGTCTTTAATGTTTGCTAATGTTACATAGTTACATAGTAGGTGAGGTTGAAAAAAGACACAAGTCCATCAAGTCCAACCTATGTGTGTGATTATGTGTCAGTATTACATTACATATCCCTGTATATTGCGGTCATTCAGGTGATTATCTAATAGTTTCTTGAAGCTATCAATGCTCCCCGCTGAGACCACCGCCTGTGGAAGGGAATTCCACATCCTTGCCGCTCTTACAGTAAAGAACCCTCTACGTAGTTTAAGGTTAAACCTCTTTTCTTCTAATTGTAATGAGTGGCCACGAGTCTTATTAAACTCTCTTCTGCGAAAAAGTTTTATCCCTATTGTGGGGTCACCAGTACAGTATTTGTAAATTGAAATCATATCCCCTCTCAAGCGTCTCTTCTCCAGAGAGAAAAAGTTCAGTGCTCGCAACCTTTCCTCATAACTAAGATCCTCCAGACCCTTTATTAGCTTTGTTGCCCCTCTTTGTACTCGCTCCATTTCCAGTACGTCCCTCCTGAGGACTGGTGCCCAGAACTGGACAGCATACTCCAGGTGCGGGCGGACCAGAGTCTTATAGAGCGGGAGAATTATCGTTTTATCTCTGCAGTTGATCCCCCTTTTAATGCATGCCAATATTCTGTTTGCTTTATTAGCAGCAGCTTGGCATTGCATGCCATTGCTGAGCCTATCATCCACTAGGACCCCCAAGTCCTTTTCCATCCTAGATTCCCCCAGAGGTTCTCCCCCCAGTGTATAGATTGCATTCATATTTTTGCCACCCAAATGCATTATTTTACATTTTTCTACATTGAACCTCATTTGCCATGTAGTCGCCCACCCCATTAATTTGTTCAGGTCTTTTTGCAAGATTTCCACATCCTGCGGAGAAGTTATTGCCCTGCTTAGCTTAGTATCGTCTGCAAATACAGAGATTGAACTGTTTATCCCATCCTCCAGGTCATTTATGAACAAATTAAATAGGATTGGTCCCAGCACAGAACCCTGGGGAACCCCACTACCCACCCCTGACCATTCTGAGTACTCCCCATTTATCACCACCCTCTGAACACGCCCTTGTAGCCAGTTTTCAATCCATGTACTCACCCTATGGTCCATGCCAACGCACCTTATTTTGTACAGTAAACGTTTATGGGGAACTGTGTCAAATGCTTTTGCAAAATCCAGATACACCACGTCTACGGGCCTTCCTTTATCTAGATGGCAACTCACCTCCTCATAGAAGGTTAATAGATTGGTTTGGCAAGAACGATTCTTCATGAATCCATGCTGATTACTGCTAATGATATCATTCTTATTACTAAAATCTTGTATATAGTCCCTTATCATCCCCTCCAAGAGTTTACATACTATTGATGTTAGGCTAACTGGTCTGTAATTCCCAGGGATGTTTTTTGGGCCCTTTTTAAATATTGGTGCTACATTGGCTTTTCTCCAATCAGCTGGTACCATTCCAGTCAATAGACTGTCTGTAAAAATTAGGAACAACGGTCTGGCAATCACCTGACTGAGTTCCCTAAGTACCCTCAGATGCAAGCCATCTGGTCCCGGTGATTTATTAATGTTAAGTTTCTCATGTCTAATTTTAATTCCGTCCTCTGTTAACCATGTAGGTGCTTCCTGTGTTGTGTCATGAGGATAAACACTGCAGTTTTGGTTACTGAAGCCCCCCGATTCACTCTTGAAGACTGAGGAGAAGAATAAATTCAATACCTTTGCCATCTCCCCATCCTTTGTAACCAGATGTCCTTCCTCATTCTTTGTATTGTATTCATTTCATTATTACCTAATTACCATGCTTGGAATATGCTGTGAATGTCCCCTTTATCTTCATGCATGCATGTTTTTTTTTTGGTAAATCATTTTTTGCCCTACATGCATATTTGCCTTCACTAACCTCCCCACCATGCAATCCTGGGCCCATATACACCTATAGCCTATAGTCCCTTTAACAATGTATATTGTCAGCTCCATTGTACTGCTTTACCCTCCCCCTCCCCCTCAAATGTCTCCAAATGTCATGTGTGGTCTTCTACTAAATTAGAAACCCCTCACCCCCTCAAATGTCTCCAAATGTCATGTGTGGTCTTCTACTAAATTAGAACCCCCTGTTGTGAATTCATGAAGAAATATATTTTATATTTACTGGCAGAAACATGAGAGAGCTTAGGCCTCAAAAAACAGATGAACTGTGATGCTACAAGAATTGAACTGTTGCCCTTTTGGAGACCTTTAGGACAAATTAGACGCTCTCATGTTTTTTCAAGTTTTACTACTACTTCAAATCTTGAAGACTTTTACAAGCATGTATTGTAAGGAAAACTGTTGGAACAAAAAAACTGCTCTCGTCACAAAACAAGGAGATATTTACATGGTATTGTGAATAAATAAAACTACCACAGGATACAAGATTATACAGACAATTCTCGCATAAAGATAACCTCACCTGGCATAAACCTATTGTGTTCAAGTGAAGGACTGTTTAAATAGCTAACACCTTGGCTAACAAAACTCATTGTATGAACTTTTAGAATGGTTTAGACAAACAAGTCATTTCTAAACACCCAGTGGGAATGTTCAAGGTCCATCTCAACACATTAGAAAGAGTTGAATATTGTGCCAGTCAAAAATATTTTAAAAGTATCTATAAGGTTATTATAAATCATTTCAAACTATCTATGACATTGTAGGTCACAGAGACATATTATAATTTTGGCATCTGCGGACCCAACAACTTTGCTATGAAGAAAATATATATGAAAGTGTGATTTTATAAGTAGAAGTGTTTTAAGAAACGAATTAGTATTAGGAAAAACATATAATTATGATTATAATTATATAAGATTGTAGCCTATGCTTAGATAAACAAATATTCAGTGGGGATACCAGAAGTTATACAGGTATCCATATAGATAATCATTTTTATGTAGTATTGATGAAATATATAACAACGTGTGTGTTTCCTAGATAGACCAGTCTGTATAGACATACATTTATAGAGATACAGATATATATAACCAAGTTATGTAATGGTGATTAATCAAACTTATACTGAGTGTATTTTACATTAGACCAATTACCAGAATATTTAAAGGTATATACTTATCCTTACCATTATACACCTTATGAAAATAGAACGTATTAACTTAAAAGGATGGACCCAAAACACATGTTAGACACCTGGTGGTTAAAGGTGGTATTATTTAAACTCACTAAATTTCCAGAGGAGCTTAATAATTAAGTCTCCTAACCCAATGGGAAGTGAGCCACGGCCTTTTGGGCAGAGCCATTATAATTTTTATGGTCTTATTATCTGAAATGGTATTTAGAGGCAAGTAAGATGGCAGAAAGGAAGAAGGAAAAAAGGAAAAAGGAGAGAGGAGAGCTCAGGGGGAGAGCTCAGGGATCCACCCTGAGGGGGGACACTGGGAGACACACACACTCCCAGACTGACACTCATGCACCATGCATGAATACATATCTTTACATTCATGAAGATTCCTCAACACCTAATACTTAGAACTCGGAGGTCACAAGAAGTAAATCATCTTTAAAGCGGGGGTCCACCTATCTATCGTTTTTTTTTTTTTGAGTTCATTCACAAACTTTTCTTCTCAGCATTACATACTCACATATTGTGTGTAATATGTCCGCCTGTGTCAGATTTCGTCGGAAAGAATAACTTATATTATTCACTGCAGGCGGTTTCCATCTTCATTGTGGGCATTTGAAGCCCACAAACATTTATTTCCTGGATGTGGTGAATGCTGTGCTCCCAGCATTCACCGCTCGTTCCCGCACATGCTCAGTGGCATCCTGGGAAGCCTGAGACTAGCTCCCAGGAGTCTGGGAGAGGCTAGAAACACACCTACTCCCACGGGAGGAGAACCAGGAAGTGCAAAGAAGAATAGAAAAATAAAAGGTAATTGCGGCGATTTAAATTTTTTTAAACGGCATGTCAGCATCTAGGCAAGGAAAAGAATACATATAGATATTGTTCAAAATTTGGGTGGAACCCCGCTTTAAGAGTATCCATTTTGAAACTACGGCAGCCATCTTAACTCTGGTAACCAGCCGATAGGAAGTGTAGCCATCCTGGAATGGGTAATTATGTCATGTTGATTTTATCTTGTATGTTCTCTCAAATATTGATATGTTCTCTCAAATATTGATGTATTGAATATTATTCAATTGATAATCATTCTCCCGAATCAATAACCGCCTTGTAGATTTTTCTCTAAAGATTCAAATTTTTCATTATATTTTTCTTTTTGCATAGTTGCCACATTTATTGACAAAACAAACGTCTAATTTATTTCACAATTTTAACCACTTACTTACCTGCAGCAAAGTAACGGTTGCACGTGTGAAATACAGATGTTCTGTTTAATTGTCAAGTTCACAAGGTTATTGATTCTACCGAGAAGTTATCATGGTGGTATTAGGTCAAAGGGACGGTACGCCCATTTTTGCAAGTGTTTTTATTGATTTTCAAGACGTTCATGTAACGCAATCGGTATCTTAATTTCATGTGATTATTTGTGTTTGTTTACCAATAAATTTCTATTTCGTATGACCACACGTCTCCGTGAATAAGTTTCACAAGCATAGACTGTGTCATATAGATTGATTTTGTATCTTAAAAATATCTTCGTTAAAAATTACTCAATGATAATTATTGTGCGGGAAACCTGTCCTTAAAAAGGCACAACTTATTCTGACTGATTATTCACAACACCCCTCAAATGTCTCCAAATGTCATGTGTGGTCTTCTACTAAATTAGAACCCCCCACCCCTTCAAATGTCTCCAAATGTCATGTGTGGTCTTCTACTAAATTAGAACCCCCCCACCCCCTCAAATGTCTCCAAATGTCATGTGTGGTCTTCTACTAAATTAGAACCCCACCCCCCACATACAAATTGATCAATGGGCCATCAGAGGTGGTGAGTCATCTTATAAGTGGGCCTTTTTTTTTATTTTTAGAATTAATACTTTCAAAAAATGTTAGACTGCTGTTGTACAAGAATGTTTTTGTGTAATCTGCTAGCAAAGTTATGTTTAAAAGTACATATATATTTTTTTTTTCTTGTTTGACTCCACAGTTTCCTTCCACGCCACAGGAATGGCAGACTGTGGCCTCCCAGTTCCCTGACCGTTGGGACTTTCCCAACTGTGTAGGGGCGATCGATGGGAAGCATGTTCGCATTGTGCCACCACCCCATTCGGGGCCTTACTACTTTAATTATAAGGGGTTTAATAGTGTAGTATTGATGGCGGTGGTATCGGCACAATTGTATTTTATTTTCGTGGACGTGGGGAACAACGGCCGGATGTTGGATGGAGGAGTCTTTGCACAGACCGAGTTGTGCCAGCGTCTCCAGACTGGTGGCCTGGGATTGCCACCTGATGCTGAGAGCGTTGAGGGACTCCACTCTGTATTCATCGGAGATCAAGCCTTCGCTCTTGGCGAGCACCTGATGAGGCCGTTCCCCCAAAGGTCCCTCACCCTGGAGAGGAGGATATTTAAATACCGGCTGGCCAGAGCGAGAAGAGTTGTGGAGAATGCCTTTGGGATTATGGCCAGCCGGTACCGTTTGTTCCTCTCGGCCATCAATATGGCAGGCTATAAAATCAATAATCTGATCATGTCTTGTTGCATTCTACATAATTTTTTAAGAAAACATTCTACAACATATCTCACTTCTGTTGGGCCTGAGGACGCATTTAGTGCCAAATCTGCACTCACAGGCCTGGATACTGGCTGTACTGGCTTGGCCCCCCAAACCGCCTGTCAAGTGTGGGACAGATATGTCAATTATTTTAATGGTAGGGGGGCCATTGCAATGCCAGAACATCTTTAAAATTTAATATAATAGAGAAAAAAATATTTTGGATCAAATCTATCGTTTTTATTCTTGTTTGCTTTTATTTTTGGCTGTCTCCTAGTGCACTTGTAGTGGCAAGTGCATTTCCCTTTAGTCAATCAGGCCCTTTGTCACTGTAAACACAAAAAAAAATTACAAAACTGGTATTGAGTATTGAAAGAAGAAGCCAAAACATTTTTTACTATGCGTACATTCAAAGGTGCATCTTTTGAAAACGTCATTTAAATTATTATTTTTTTCATCTTTTTTTTTAGCAATATAATTTTATTTTTTGGTTATTTTATGCATATTTATCAAAAAATATTTGTTTAGACAACTTTTTTTTACAACAGGGATTTTTCACACATAATAAAAAACACAACTCTGGAACTTACAAAGTTCAACATGTCAAAAAAAGTACTGATGATGTCACCCATTTAAAAGCAAAATTTAGCAGATGCACACAAATTGTGAGTCCAAATGGGTAAAGTCAACATGTGCTATCTCCCATCATGGGGGATCAATGGACGTGTGCAATCCCTTCCTCTCACAAACTAGCATTATGAGGAAGGGGTTGCAAACACAAAACAAGTACATTGAGATCCCCTGATGGCAGATAGCACATGATGACACACCATGTGCATCTGCTAAATTTGGCTTTTACTATTTAACAACTTGAAAAAACTAGAAAATAGAAAATTTTCAAATGAAATGAAGAACATGATTGATGTTTTAGGCAAAAAGTGATTATATTCTCCCCAAAACATCAATCATGTTCTTCATTTCCTGTTGCATGCTGTCCAGCCGATTTCTCATGCTGTCAATTTGTTTTCACATTCCATCAATTTGGCCATTCCACACCATTATCTGCCCAATCAGTCTTTGTGCACTGTCTGTGCTAAATGGCTCCGCCACTTGGCCTTCCACAACCAGAACATCACCTAAAATTTGTGGAGAAAAATGTATTTAGAAATATGCACGCCTAAATAGATTACCTTAGGTTGGGTTATCTGACACTCACTTGGTGGGGTGCAAATCTCGCCCACTTCCTCCACCTCTCCTTCCTCCAGATCCTAGGGTGGGCATGGTCTTGGGCTTGGGCTTGGGGTAATTCCCGATTCAGGCTGGTGACTTTGGGGGGTCCTGGGATCCTCTGACTGCTGTCTGAGTCTTTTCTCCCCTATGAGAATGAAACAAATTGGTTTAGTAATACCTAACACAGTGATATTTCAGGCCAGAAATAGGAATATGAAACCTTGCATTGAAGTGGTGGACAATTGTTGTTTGTAAAAAAAAAATATTTTAAGACAGGATTCAAATTCCCTTTTAACAAAACTGCAATACTTAACATTTTTGTCCAAGTTTCACAGATGGAGACACCTCAAGTATCCCCTGGAGCCCATGTGTGGATTACGCTCAAAAATGTTCTCTGGTGTCACACAGTACACTAGTGCTCTTGAGTCCAAATGTGGAAACAGCTGTTGTGTCCTGTCCTTACATTACACTGAATCATTTTTTATTAAGCATTCTAGTTTCAAACACATTTACACAACATCCAAAACTTCTTTTAATACGACAAATTATCAAGACCTAAATGTATGTAGAACCCTGTACCATCGTATTTCTTGCCAAACGAACGCCATTTTATTATAATCATTTGTAGTTTCAAAAGAACGATCTTTACACACGATGCTGTATAAACGAAAAGCATATGGATCAGCATGCAATTTAAGTATCTAAATAAGAACACACAACAAGTACTTACTTTTTTTAAGCACCTTCTTGATTCTGCAATATTGTTCTGGCTGCCTAGTTTTTAGGTCAGACCAGCGCTTCCTCAATTGTTCTTTAGCCTGTTTAATTCCAAATTTTTGCTCAATAGCGGTGACAACTGAGGACATTATTTTGTCCTTCCGCATATTGGGTCTGGTGTACGGTCCTTTTTTGCCATCATAGTCCTCCCTCCTCAATATGGCCACCATCTCCACCATCTTTTCAAAGGCCATGTTGGTGGCTTTATATCTCCTCCTGGATCTGGATGTTTGTGGCTCCGGGCTTTCCTCCGCTCTAGTTGCAGATAATCTCTCCACCATCTTTCTCTATATACTCCCACTGTGCAACGAAGAGTGAAGGGGCGGGGAAAAATTGTCCTAAAGAACGTCAGGGGCGGGCGACGCAGGCAGAGCATGACACATGCGCAGTGTATATAAAGCTAGTACGCTGGCCTACGTATGTCCGAACGGAAGTAGCGAGCGTCATAAACGAAGGTAAAGATTTAAACGTGGGTGTGTGTTTTGTGTACGTGTTTGGTGTGTGTGTGTGTGTGTGTATGTGTGTGTGTGTGTGTGTGTATGTGTGTGTGTGTGTGTGTGTGTGTGCACCCTATATTCTGTAAAAAATAATACTGGGAGTTTGGACTGACATTACAGTTTTTATCTTGTGTCTTGTCTTTCAGATAAAATGAATCCCTTTAAGGAGGAGGATTTTTTGAGTCATTTTATTGACCTTTATCAAGAGAACTGAAACCTGTGGGAGGTCAAGCACCACTTGTATTTCAATAAGCAAGCAAGGCAGGAAACACTAGGGAGACTTCTGGAGTTTGTAAAGACTCGAGTCCCCCAGGCAGACATTAAGTTAGTGGATAATAAAATTGGGATCTTGCGGAATATGTACAGGCGGGAACACAAGAAGATACAGGATTCCCTCAAATCAGGAGCAGCAGCAGACAAGGTTTATGTCGCCAAGCTGTGGTACTACACGAAACTGAGATTTCTGGATGACCAGACAGAAGCAAGGCAATCGCTTTCGACCCTTCCCTCCACCCTTCCCTCCACCTCCACCCTTTCCTCCACCCTTCGCTCCACCCTTCCCTCCAACTCCACCCCAAGAACCGGGCCCTTTCATCCTTGATAAAGTGGATGCGCCCAGCTGCAGCCAGGTATACTTTTTTTGTTAATTTTGGATTGTGTAAATATTAATGATGTGTAAACTAAAATGTTTGAATTGCTTACAAATCAATGATTTCATCACAATTATTATTATGTATACATATCACTAGACAGTAGTGGCCAAAAATGTACTTCAAAGATTGGTGAACAGCTAGATGGTGGTGGGGTCAAAATGATAGCCTTTTCTATTTGTTTATAATTATATTTGCAAGTCATACGCTGAAAATTGTGTGTGATTGAGGAAGCAAAAATTACAACTATGTTCCTTTTTTTATACACAGGATGAGCTCAGCCAGGAGGAGGCCGTGCCCAGTGGTAGAGAGGAGGAGGCCTTGCCCAGTGGTAGAGAGGAGGAGGCCATGCCCAGTGGCAGGCAGGAGGTGGCTGGGCCCAGTAGAAGCCTCACCGAGAGCCAGGTGCCTCCCTTGCGCATTACCACCAATAGGCCCAGGAAAATGACCCGAACAGAGGAGGAATCACTTGCCCTCATTCTGGAAGCCAGCCAAATGCTGAGTAACCCCCTCAATGCTGAAGAGGCCTATGGTACTTATTTGGCCACCAGGTTGATGGAACTTGAGAAGGGGCAACGCCTCCTCTGTGAGGGGATTTTTTATGAGGCCCTTCACAAGGGGTTGAGGGGCCAGCTTACTCAAACAAGCCATATTTCGGATGAAGCCCCTCCTCCTCCTTCTCCTCCTGCCACAAGTACACCACCAGAGGCACAGCCTCCAAGGAAGGCTGCAGAGAAGCGTGGAGGGAAGGCTGCAGGGCAGAGTGCAGGGAAGGCTCCACGGAAGAGTCGAAAGTGATTGCCTGGCTTCAGTCTGGTCTGACAGAAGACGCAGATTGTGCTTCCTATTCTATGGACTCAGCAAGATCCCAATTTTGATTTCCACTGACTTGATGTGTGCCCTGGGGGACAAAAGGCTTCACAAATTCCAAAAGTGTCTCCGGTGTTGCCTTCCTCATTTATGTTTTTTCCCAGAATAAATGGCTATTTTATTTACCTAAAATTATTTACTATGTGTTTTTATTCAAAAAAGACATTTTGTTTGTGAGTAGGCAGGTACATGTCAAAAAGACTATGGGGGTTATTTACAAAAGGCAAAATCATTTTGCAATTCAAGTGCAAACTACAAGTGCAAATTGCACTGCAAGTGCACTTGTTGGAAGTGCAGTCGCTGTAAATCTGAGGGGAAGATCTGAAGATCTGAAATGAGGGGAAGCTCTGCTGATTTTATCATCCAATCATGTGCAAGCTAAAATGATTTTTTTTTGTTTCCTTGCATGTGCCCCTCGGATCCACAGCAACTGCACTTCCAAGTGCTCTTTCAGTGCAATTTCAAGTGCACTTTGCACTTGTAGTGCTAAATGAATTTGCCTTTTGAAAATAACCCCCCTATGTCTAATTAACAAGGGACACCAACCTCATTAGGGTTCATAAACAATACAAGATAATAATGTTATTTTGGTAACTTGAAACTCCTAAAAAAAAAATTTAACATTTAAATCAATAGATTTTTGATATTTTTTCACAAATTGTAAAATGTATATTGTTGAAATATAAAAGTTAAAAAGATGAGTCAAATAAATAATTTGCTACATTATTTATGGAGATCTGGCTTTTAAAAACTATAATATTATTCATGACATGAGGATAAATAATGAAGAAAGTAGTTTGTAAGAACTCTGTGTGAATATAAGCAGAAAAACAACTTCATTCTTCTCACATTATAAAGAAGAAAAGAATGCGCTGTATTAAAAGATAACAGAATTAGCAGCGTGAGGAATGTGCTAGCTTCAATACGAAGGCTAGTTTTACCAGACCGAGCGCTTCCGTCTTGTACTTGCTTCAGAGTATGCGTCAGTTTTGGTCCGTCGGACTAGGACACAGACGAACGGTTTGTACGCTAGAAAGCCGAGTCCGTCGGAAAGATTTGAAACATGTTTCATTTCTAGGTCCGTCGAACTTTTGGGAAAAAAAAGTCAGCTGGAGCCCACACACGACCGAATTATCCGCCGGACCAAGTCTGCCGGAAAGTCCGCTCGTGTGTATGCGGCATTAGTGTTCAAAAGTAAACAACTGTCACTACTTCTGAAGAAACCTGAAGAGTGACCTGCATGTAACTATAGATAACTTCATTTTGAGTGTTCTGCTGCCTAATTGAGACAGATTGTAAAGCACAAACTTTGTTCCAATCACAATACCCAGCCTTTGATGTGATTATTATAAAGTAAAATGGAGATGTCACTGCAAATGTATATTTATTATACACGGGATGATGCCGTTTAATAAGTAAACATGAAATGTACATTTGTCCTGATTCAGTGCAGACTAGGCATTTTGATTGAAGCCTAGCATTTGTTGCTAACAACTGTATGAAATATGTAAGAAGCATTAGCAATTTCCTTGTCTCTGGAGAATGTAAGAAACCTTCGTAGATCTTGTGTCAAGCTTCCAAAATTAAATGCTCAAGATATTGAATGTTAAGTATTTTCTTTGCCTGCGTCTTTTTCAAATGTTGGAATTGTCCTGAAATTATTTTCATGTGGTTAATATAGATCTGTCTTCTTAATGCTTTAACAGACACTGAATGAGATTTATGCACACTGCTAAATAAATATGTGTGATTTATCATGATGTGACTAGACTTGGAGCCTAGCTGGCCAATACAAGATTCTTGCGTCATCCCAAATACATCTGGTAATCTGCTGTAAGATTACCTGGAAAAAGGACCCAATGAAAATGATAAAATACAGTTCCGGGTTCACTATATCTCAACATGCTGCCATTGCATTTTTTCAAATGCTGTCATAAATAACCAGAAAACAATAAAAAACAATATATTTTGATAAATCCGTTCTTATAAAAATAGGTTAATGGCATGCTTTTCATTTAGAAAGAAGCCTTAAAGACTTCAAAAACAAGTCTGTCCTTCTCTATGCCTTTAGCCTGGTAAGTGCCTACATGTGCCACAAGAGATCTACAATTTAGCATGAAGAACAAAGTGCAATATAGCGCCAAAGACTCCTAAAAAGAAAGCTGTAGTAATTGACGGCCTATGGATCACAGCTGCTCTAATTAATAGCAGGACCAAAAAGCTAGTAGTATTAAAAATTGTGATAAAACAGCGATGATCCAATTGATAAAATACCTATATATATATAGTGGTGAGGAGAACCATTCAAAAGATATAATCTATACCCAATTAGTAAAACACAGACAATTGATGTATATACAGAACAGTGCAAAGTACTTATGAATCAACAGCATGTAAATTCAAAAAAGTTTTGTGAAAAATAAAGTCCATAATAATGTGTTCCAAAAAATGTAAGATGCGCGAACAAAAAAGTAAAGTGCATATGCAAAAAATATATCAATCAAAAAATATGTAGAACTGATCAATGAAAATTATGTGTAAGGGCAGTTCTTCAAACATTAATCCGTGACAGTGCCATATAGTGAAATGTATGTGCTGATAAAAATTGTGACAGTTACATTCAAAATGTGATCCTCCACAAGCCGTATCAAACTGACTCACCAGATCCAATTGCTGGTCAAATTATAAACCAGTAGCTGCGCCTTTTTGCAATCAGTGCTTGAATCAGAGGTATTTGTTAGCAAGTACACCAGGTCATCTCCAGTAAATCATGCCATGATATCCATAGATATATACAGGAAGGAAGAAGGATACTCCAATAGTGTGATACCTCTTATATATTTTTTTTATTTAAAACATTTAAAAGTTAAACTCACACTTTACAGGTATAGAAATGTATCCAAATCGTCTCCAGCCGCTGTGGCTCGTATGCGATCTGCAAATACAATCTTGGACAGTGTGTTGGGGTCAGGACCCCAACACGCTGTCCAGGATTGTACTCGCAGCTCGCATACAAACCTCAGCGGCTGGAGATGATTTGGATACATTTCTATGCCTGAAATCCCTAGTGTCAGGTCTGACACTTGTAAAGTGTGAGTTTAACTTTTAAACATTTTAAATAAAACATTTTTTATAAGCAGTATTACACTATTGGAGTATCCTTCTTCCTTCCCATATATATATGGATATCATGGCATGATTTACTGGAGATGACCTGGTGTACTTGCTAACAAATACCTCTGATTCAAGCACTGATTGCAAAAAGGCGCAGCTGCTGGTTTATAATTTGGCCAGCTATTGGATCTGGTGAGTCAGTTTGGTACGGCTGGTGGAGGATCACATTTTGGGTGTAACTGTCCCAGTTTTTATCAGCACACACATTTCACTGTATGGCACTGTCACGGATTAATGTTTGAAGAACTGTCCTTACACATAATTTTCATTGATCAGTTCTACATATTTTTTGATTGATATATTTTTTGCATATTCACTTTACTTTTTTGTTCACGCATCTTAAATTTTTTGGAAAACATTATTATGGACTTTATTTTTCACAAAAAATTTGTTTGAATTTACATACTGTTGATTCAAGCACTTTGCACTTTAATGTTCTGTATACTGTATACATCAATTGTGTGTGTATTACTAATTCTGTATAGATTATATGTTTTGAATGGTTCTCCTCACCACTAGATATATATAGATAGGTATTTTATCAATTGGATCAGTGCTGTTTAATCACAATTTTTAATACAAATTACCATGCCCTGTAATGATGGCTCCATGGTGCGAGTCAATTTTTTTTTCTTCTCCATTGGTTTCTTAGGTACTGAGGTAGTTATAGTGGCTTCCTGAATTATCAATGCTGGCCAGATTATTTAATGAATTCATTTTTGGGTTGGGGAAGAGGACAGTGGCATTTGGGGCTTTATGTTTCATAATTTATTGGTTATACTATTGCCCCAACTTTACTATTGTGTCACTTGGTCATTTAATGGAATGGGCAGTAAATATTGCTCTGGCAGTGCATTGACTAGAATAATGGTAAGATTGAAAAACTATATCCCTAAATAATCACATTTCCCAAAAAGTTCAAAAATTGCCAATTTCTTATATACTGTATATGTAAAGGGTCTGGGATTAGATTAGACAACAAGGCCTCTCACTCTTCCAATGAACTTAACACTGGCTATCTTACCTCAGCCAGACCCATCCTTTGATCTCCACTGAAACAGCTTTTTCATGGCCAAGCAATCTTAAATTTAAATGGGTACACACAGGGGTTGTTTTGATAACTTCTTCTATTTAATGAAATATAGCATCTTAAATAAATGTGTTTGAGCTTTGAAAAATTAAAAGCCAGCCCATATATTCATATATAAATACCTTTATTTGCATCTCCAGTGAAACGTTAACAGATTGTGTTAAGAAAATTCCTTCCTTATTTCTTTCATTCCTGTCTGTCAGCTCCTCCCCTGCCAGAAGACCGATTTGTAGGTGTTACTATTTTGAGCTTAGGCGGAGCTTACTTACCACTGCCCTCTGTTCAGTGTGCTCACCTGTCAAGCACAACTTTTGGCATCGTTGAAGCAAATACAAGCCCCTGCCCATGACTGTGCTCCCTCCCTCTAATATGTTATGACTGTAGTTCTGGCACCCAGTTACCCTGTTCCACACACACTTTCTTCTCAAGCAGTGACAGACTGGATGACCGCATGGGAGCTTTGGTTGTTATGGTGTTGGCAGGTTGATGCCCACACCATGAAAAATCATGATGCTGTGCGGCCTGACCACCTTCATTCTAGCAACCAATTACGCTTGATCGCCTGGTGGTGGATCCAGCAGAACCTGTCACTTTTCCTTTCAGAGACAAGTAATGTCAGTAAGTAATGTCAGTAAGGTCGTATTACATATTCACCTCCTTGTTGAGGGAGAGGGTGTCAACCATGTTAGCTCAGCATCCAAGCCATCTGAAAAGTTGGAATAGGATAATGAAGAAAAAGTTTAGTGAGACTTCTTCTTTAAAGCTGGTCAAGGCTATCGGTGGCTTGGCAGGTAGCTTTATGTTTTTCAGAGCTATCCATCATCTCTCCCCAAGATGTTGCAGTTGCTGCCCTCAGCAAATGGGGGAACACCAGACAAGGACCATAGCACTTCAAAGGCACCTGAGTCCAGGTGTCAACCTACAATGAAAATACTTAACATCCTAATGTTTAGGCAGCTACTACAGAAACAGAACTAAGGAGACTGCCACTCACCTTACAGTTACAGTTCCAGCTTACAGATGGTAACTTAAGCTACTGTCAAGGGGGAGACTGAGCGGACACCTGCAGCTGGCTGCTCTCACTCCAAAAGCGCCAATCTTCTGCCCAGGATCTTTCTGGAATCACTATATGTACCCAGCTTTCCTAAATAAATAAATAGCCCATTTTTGGACCCTTAAATTATGAATTACAAAAGTGAATGGACAGAATTAGGGTCAGTGGGCTTGAACTGGAAATTAAGCTTGCTTTTGACATGAGTTTAAATCAAGTGAATTTGACCTGTGGTTGACTCCCTTCTGACCTGAATTTGGTCTTCTTCTAGCTGCTTTTCCCATCTACTGTGTGCTTATATGGGGAGAGAGGAAGTCCTGAAGAAAACAAAATCCTCTGAAAGATAGGACAGTCTATATGTGTATTTTAGCTGGTTATTTAGCTGCATGCTCAGACTTCATCTTTGAAGAGAAGTCATTGAGCTTGATTTAAAGTATAATAAACTATATCATGATTTGCTGGGGTTTTTCGCCTTCCTCTGGATCAACTGTGGGTATAGCATTGTGTATATGGGATTGTATGATTTATTTATTTATTTATTTATTTATTTATTTATTTTTTATTTATATATTGGTTGAACTAGATGGACTTATGTCTTTTTTCAACCTGACTAACCTCGTACCTATGTAGTTTTGTAACTAAAATTTGGATAGAATTGAGAGGGAATAGAACACCTGTCTGTTTTTATTTCTGTCTGAATCCCTATTAGGGAGATCCACCCTCTATATTTGACTTGTTTATCATTATAATCAAAAATGAAATAAACAAAAAAAATTGGATTGTCCCCCAGAACAGAAATTCTAAAAAAAATATTTAAAAAAGTTTGCCTTTAGTTGACTGTGCCTTGGTCTGAGAGCAGCATTGGGAGAATAATGTTATTAGTTTACTGCTGAACAAAGGAGGCAATTTCTCTCTCCTCAGTATTTTACAAATGTTGTTGGTAAGGTCCAAAAACTAATATTGTTGGAAGCCGGTCAGTTGAATTAACCAGTAACGCGGATTCTCATTCCAACTACTGTTTACTCTGAAAAGCAAATGAGTAAGAAACATAGGGGTTTATTTACTAAAGGCAAATCCACGTTGCACTACAAGTGCACTTGGAAGTGCAGTCGCTGTAGATCTGAGGGGGACATGCAAGGAAAATAAAAAACAGCATTTTTGCTTGCACATGATTGGATGATAAAATCAACAGAGCTTCCCCTCACTTCAGATCTTTCCCTCAGATCTAAAGTGACTGCACTTCCAAATGCACGTGTAGTGCACTTGTAGTGCAAGTGGAGTTTCCTTTAGTAAATCAACTCCCATTGTCTCCTTATATACTGTAACTACTAAAGGACCCCCTTCTAATAATTTCAGGAGGTGAATGGCTTATGAATCCAAACCGTAGAAAAACAATACAAAAAACATAACTGCAGACTAATCCATATTTACTTTTGTATAAGGCTTTCTAAAGCTTTTTTGAACTGTGGTTTTTACTAGACATGTGCAATTAGTTTCGTATGAATCGAAAATTCGTATGAATTTCTGGAAATTCGTACGAATCTGAAATACGAATTTTTATGCATACGAATTTTGTACAAAATATGAAATTTAGTTTATGAATTTCCGATCCAAACATTCAGAATTGTTACGAAAAGTTAACGAACCTAAAAGTTAAAAACCCAGGAAGTCAGCACAGCACAGGGATGGTGGGAACCCCTCATAATGATAAATTCATCATAACGAAAATTTGTAATTGTTACGAAAAGTTAACGAACCTAAAAGTTTAAACCCCAGGAAGTGAGCACAGCACAGGGATGGTGGGAACCCCTCATAATGGGCACAGCGGGTGTACACTCAGACCCGGGAACTCAGCACAGGGATGGTGGGAACCCCTCATAATGGACACAGCAGGTGTACAGACCTGGGAACTCAGCACAGGGATGGTGGGAACCCTATGGGAATTTCTATGCTTACGAATTTTATCCGAAATACGAAATTTCGTTAACAAATTTCAGAATTTCGGATCCAAATTCCGTTACAACAAAAACGTGACTGGTGTTTTGTTCACCAATCAGAGGAAGTCAGCACAGCACAGGGATGGTGGGAACCCATCATAATGATAAATTCATCATAACAAACATTCGTTATTTTTACGAAAAGTTAATGAACCTAAAGGTTAAAAACCCAGGAAGTCAGCACAGCACAGGGATGATGGGAGCCCCTCATAATGATAAATTCATCATAACGAACTTTTGTTATTTTGCAAAAAGTTTACAAATCTAATGAAAATTTGTATTTCGTACGAATCCGAATTGAATTTCGGACACGTATTACGAAATACTAATTAATTTTCCTACGAAACGAAAGGGAACGAAACTAAGCGAATTTTTTGACAGCGCACATGTCTAGTTTTTACATATTGTATATCTCTTGTGAAAAGTTTTACTATTTATATAAATAATAAAGAATGTATCTTTTTGACTTATATAATAGTTTGTTAGTTTTCTCTGTGGCACATTTAAATTCTGCATGTTCGATTAGGTTTGGTATTTCATTTCTCTTTCGATGGCGCTTCCAGGAAAAGCTAACTTCATAATGTTTTAGGATTCCACCATATAAAATGAATCATTTACAAACTGAAGAAATACTGTATCTCACTGTCACAAAGATAGAGAGGAGGTCAGAGGTTGGAGGTTTAATATTTAAAGCAGTTCCACCCATTTTGTCATGTTCCTTGCAAGATGATGACCACCCCCAGAACAGTCTGTATTGGCAATATTTTTTTTTTAAATTTTTATTTCTAAATACCTTAATTTTCTCTGTGCAGTCCGCACTTACTGTCCCAGCCGCCTAGACGATTTCATCATTAGGCGATTCCCTAGGCCTCCTGGGTTATCGGCGTCATCTATCCCAGAAGGCCTAGGGATGCCAAACAATGAAATCTCGCTGTATTTTGAGACAGGAAGTTCTGTGTTGATTGACAGGTTGCCATAATAACAGGGTGGGAAATTCTGCCGATGCTGCCATTGTTATGGGAACCTGTTAACAACATAGTGCGCCGCGAGGTGTTATCACTGCATAGGCGTGAGCCAGCTGCCCGGAATCCCAGAAGCCAATAGGAATGGGCTTCAGATGCCCAGATCGCCAATGGTCGATGCCTGCCTACCGAGATCCTGTGAGTAATGGCAAATTTATGATTAAGAAGAAGAATTACGCTTACAACAGTATCCTAATTTTATTGTACAACTAGCAAGAATCATGGGGGGGTGCTTTTTGGAAAAAATTGTCAAGGAGACTGGAGCTCCGCATTAAGCTATGCTTTGTTTATAAAAGGGGGCAATTGTCAAGTTTTTGACAACTGCCAAGCCTCCCAATCACCAAATCAATAAATAGTAATACACATCGCCTTTCATTAAAAATTACATTATACTGTGCTACAGTTGGACATGCTTTACCCTTTTTAACAACCCTGTTCCTGTGTTTATGCATTTATGGGCATTGGTGTAAGATCATCCCTACAGCTATAGTTCTCACCTTTTCCAACAACATGCCACAATTGTGAAAGCCTCCTTAGTGAAGGCTGAACAGTGCCTCAGTAATGTGGTTCCTGAAGATGCCAATCACGGTAAAATGTACGTTGGAGTGGGGATTTGTCTTTTCTGGATCCCATGTGACATCATATCCAGGCTGATGGTGAAAACAAGGCTTGGACTGCACGCCAACGCTGGAGAAGTTATGGATATCTGCACAAGCTGTACACACCAGTGCCGGTTACAGGCATTATTACATATTATTACATATGAGTGCATATACCTTATTTTATCACTCTACCACTTCATACTGTATATCAGAATGATGTGCGCAAAGTGGTTAAGTTATCCTGACTGGATGTCATATGACGTCCAGCAGTAAAGTGGCCAAATTGTGAAGTAAAACAAGGAAAACCATGTAATTTTTCTTTCCTTAGTTCACTCATCTTCTCTTTATTTATTTTGTTTGCTCTATTTTAGGTACAGAAACAGACTTTTAAAAGGCAGAAGTCTAAGTCAAATGGGCTGATTTACTAAAGAAGTTGAGAATGTTAACCGAAAAAAGTTGTGTTAATATTTACTATCCAACCATGTGAAAAGCAAGAGCATATGATGAGTGGATATTTAAAGTGAACAGGAAGTTGCTTTTCGCATTATTGGATAACATTCACAATTTTTTCAGTGAACATTCTTAACATCTTAAATTAGTCTGAATGACTCCTTCTAATTTGTTATCTGAATTATTTGTCTTTTCATCTTAGTTTTTCTCAAAAGTTCACACATTCGCAATGTCTTGCACCTGGACGCATTATGTGCATATTGCAACGATCTGTTGTATGTGCTTTTTCAACAAACACAAATCATTACTCCTAATAGAACATTCTTTGGTATACAGGTTGTTGCTGGAGGTAACCAGAGCCAACCATTATATGCAGTGCAAACACAAAGGTAACACAAACACTTAACTAGGAGACACAGCAGGGGTCAGCATAGGTGGATTAGAAGTGAGGTCAAGGCAAACAAAGTCAATTCCAAATACAATAAATAGCCACACCCACATGCAATCACTAAAAAGAGCACCTTAAGAGTGTCATGGACCAATGAGAATGTGAGACAGCAGCAGCTGACACATGGGTATGCTCAGCCACACCTCTGCAGGTGACCCAGATGCCTTAGATGCCTTAGATAATGAAAAAGATACTAATTTAGGCATGTGGACTTTTTTTTATTGTTTTTTTTTATTTAAGATATTTTTCGAAGTACAAAACATAGTACAAAATAGTACAAAAGGTACATAGGAAAGCATTAGTCAACCAGAACATACATTATATATGTTGGTAGGATTATCTATATGAGGTATAGATTTACCTACAAAAATACCACAGTATGTTCCTTTGTAACAATAGCGTTAGGAAGAAAAGGGAAGGGTAAGATATTAGATGGGTAGCAAAGAGATGTACATTAACCAGTCTTAAATTAAGTAAGAGACGAGTATTGTTGAGATATTAACGTAATCAGGCATGTGGACTTTTAAGTGCAGTCTGTATTGCAGAAGGGCCCAATAGAGGATACTGAAAAACAGTGGGACTCAGAAAGTGAACCAGAGAATTTCAGAGCAGTAAGAGCTGAAGAGAAAGGACCCTTAGAATAAAGCAGCATGGACTAAGCATTACATTAGGGGAGCCCCCTGACTGGTTGAAAGTCTCGACTCTGCGACCTCTAAGAACCATTTAAGAGCCTATTATGCATGCTAGGGAATTTCTGCAGCTTCAAAACCATATAGAAAATTAGATGTATACCAGAAAATTCAAGGATTACACTTTTATTAAATCTCTTGCATAGTTTTCCTATATTGGACCATCTTCATACTAACATAAAATGAGACTACATGTAATAGCTATGACTGTAACAAATAGCAATCATTGTTTACACATATGCTTTATATGTACAGAGAACTAGTTAATTATTTGTAGTACAAAGGTGATATATTTTCTTAAATATATTAATTTAGTTTTAATATACAACAACTATATTGTATCAATGTTAATATAATCTTAACATGCAGTATTGTAAAGATAAAGATAACTCAAGGTGAATATTTCACTGTACTCTCTATTCGCTTTTTAAAATTGCTAATGAAGTGCTGCAAGTTTAGATGCCGAAATATTGATACTACTCAATTTCTACTACTGGCATTTTCGAGTACAACCCAGTTTGAAAAAAAATGTCAGTTCCTGTGTATTTTTATATTTCAAATTAATTCAGTTCTTTATTGTATCGGTACCCAACAGATTACAACAGGTAAATGCAGAGAAGAAAACATGACAAGCAGCCAGGTAATACAGAATGGAGCACAATAGAGCACAAGAGATTCCAGCAGGTAAAACTATATGGTGCAAAGAGGGTGGGTAAGCTATTGTTGCCAGAAGCGATATTAATCTGGATAAGAATTGTTTTTAAATACAAAGATACATTCAAATGAACATTGTAGATTAGCTTCTCTAATGACTTCTGCATGTCCTGGTGGGGTAGAAGTGTTCCAACATGTTATATGAGATTTATCCGCAAGCAGAATATGTAAAATTATCAGGATATAGGGGCATCATAAAATTTAAAAACATCTACATTGATCAGGTAGGAGTTATGTAAAAATGTTGGGAAGGTATATTGTATTCTTCTCTAAGAGCATCAAATGATTTAAGATTTTAGTTTAAGGCCAGGTCATGAATATTGTTAATACCATGGATAAGCCAGGAGTACAGGTGCAAGTGAGGGATGTATAGTTGTAGAGAGTTCAATGGTGTGGAAATTTTTCAGCAGGGTACAGGAACAACCAGGCTGGCCCTATAAAGACTAAGAGCGTTAAGAGTTACCTGAATCCAAGGGTAAGGTTACTTAAAGAATCATAACTTGTTGTGGTTGCTATCAGCAGGGATCAAAGGTGTGTAGTTAGTTTGCCATAGCATTCTATTTCAGCCCACAGTTTAGTTGAGTCAACTTTCCACTCTGTTTGGGCTTTATCTAGAATGGTAACCAGATAGTAGTGTTTCATATCGAGTGGGAAAAGACCTTGTGCTTTTCTATGTTTTTTTAAAATAGAATGAGAATACTTTTTTTTACCAACCCAGACATAGAGGCCTAGAGTAGATATATTTGTGGTAAAAAAAAAGAGGTTGGTGTATTTCAAAAATATATAAGGTACTACTGAAAGAAATAGAACCTGAATTCCAAACCTATCTTGGGAAGTGGGAGCATGAACTGGGGGTAAGACTAGATGGGCACCAGAAGAGGAAAATATTAAAACTGGCATGTTGTATCTCAAGGGATGTTAAGACAATAGAAATTAGTTTCAAACTCATAGCTAGATTGTATATGACCCTGATCAGAGCTCAGAGCTGTGGGGCGGAAGCATCCCCTCTATGTTGGAGGGAGTGCAGCTCACCGGGGACTTTCGCACACCTATTGTGGGAATGTATTAAGATACAGGCCTTCTGGAGGAAGATCAGCAAGGCTATTCAGGAAATAACAGGGGATTATATGCAGGTTGAACTCTGGGAATGTTTATTCCATAATACTGTTAAGCCTATAGCACAATATAGGAGATCCTTGGTACCACAGCTAAGGGCTTGATACCTAGATACTGGCGAACACCAAAAACCCCAGGTGTGAGGGAATGGATACTAGAGCTTGACAAGATTTGTTCCAATGAAAGGACTATGCATGAAGGGGGGATCAAATAGAAAGATATAATGAAACCTGGAAAAAATGGCTAGATTTCAAGAAATCTGAGAAGTACTTGGAAAGTGTGATCAAAGGGACTGAGAATATATAAGAGTATTGTGAGTATGTAGAAGATTGACTATTCGTGGAAGAATAAAAGAAGAAGAGGGGGGGGAGGATTGGAAATTATAAGACTGAGACTATATTTATAAGGGTGGTGTCTGTAACAATGTCTTTTTTTCTTTGAAAACTAATAAAGATTATGGAATACAAAAAAAAAAAAAAATGAGGATGGGGTAGGTAAAGAGATGGCTTTGAATAGTTAAAGGATTTTAGGTAGGACCATAATCTTAAAGTCTGCTACTCTGCACACATTTGAGAGTCCAAATTTGGCAAGATTGTTAAAGTTATGGGGAAGAGTCACTAGTAGCTTTTTATAATTGAGATTAAAGAGATAATAGGTGGGGTCTGAAATTTGAGTGCACAAGCATTGGATAGATGGGCAGGCCCATATTTATGGGAACTTAGACTTAAGAGATTAAAGGCGTTGTAAAGGCAGAAGGTTTTTTATCTTAATGCATTCTATGCAGCACACCCTAACAATTTACCTGAGCCCCTTCTCTCTCCAGCGATGTCCATGAGTGTGTTAGCTGTCCCAGACACTCCTCCTGATATGCTGAGACACAGCAGCAGTACCATTGGCTCCCACGGCTGTCAATCAAAATCAGTCAGCCATTTAGTAGAGAGAGGGGGTGGGGCCAGGCCTGGGTTCCTTGTCTGAATGGATACACAGAGCTCTGACTCAGCTCAGGTGTCCCCTGTAGCAGGCTACTGGCTGAGGGGCGCTCAGAGGAGGGAGGGACTAGGAGCAGCAAAGAGGGACCCGAGAAGAGCAGGATCCAGGTGGCTCTGTGCAAAACCAACTGCAGAGAAGTTAAGCATAACAGATTTGTTATTTTTAAAGAAAAAAAAAATGAGCTGTTACAATGACTTTAAGAGACAGAGGCCAAGGATTTACAATTTTGTTTCATTAATTTTATAATAGGAAACTGCTCTCTCTCTCTCTATATATATATATATATATTTATAGATGCATTGAAACTACACTGGCAGCTTATTCCAGTGCAGCCCCAATGCATAGACAAGCAAAATTCCTTGTTCTAATGGTTCAACCCACAACCACGAAAGAAATGACTGCATGCAATTTTTTTTTACAGTACAGCAGGTTGCAATGCAAACTACCACATCATTATGCAGCTGCTGTGAAAATAAAACGCATGACATTTTATAACATTTATGCAGAAAAAGAAAGGAAACAGTGAGATGTTTCATGATTGATGCATCAGCATTGTGTCTCCAAGCGTGCACCATTCTCTTCTTGGGGTTTGGTGTAATGTGAAAAGGAGATTTGAGCTATCTCAAAAGCTTGGCACATTATTCTCCACTTGTCAATTGAAGATATTACTAATCTCCAAATACTTATCTCCTAATTTTTACGTTTCTATTTAGAGCTATATAAGTTCAACATTCTGTTAGTAAGGTTCAAAAATTCACCAGTTTTCAGTCACGATACCTTTATAATGCCAGCACTTATGGTTACACATTTACTTCAGCTCACTATCATTTGTAGCCTTTCTAATAATAAAAACATAGATCTATACTAAACAAACATAGTTCCGTACTCAGACAATAATTCGAAAAAAAAAAGCCTTGGCAGAGCCAGGCTAAGGGGTAAGCAAGCATCAGCCTTGGGTTCTTCAGCAGTAGAGGGGCGCACAAAAGACGGGACCTGGAACTGTTGTTGAAGTGGTTCAAAGCTCATGGATTGGGCGCACTTTCACCTTTTAACTTTGGGTGCTAAAGTACCTTATCCTGCCACTGAACAGAAGGGTTGTCCTATTGTAATATTATATCACTAGACACAATTCTTTATTAAAAATGGCATGAAAATATGAGAAATCAACTATATCACTAAACATAAAGAGTTGGCTATTTTCTTTATTTATCTGATTTTGTCTCTTTAAATTGTTTATTGATTGTCATCTCACAGATAACAGTAGTTAGATTTGTCCATCTGAGTTCCTATCCACATACCGTTCTACAGCTTTTACACTCTTCTTTTTTTATACAACAGTAGCAGTGAAAACCACTCTATCTCTTCACTCAACAAGAAACAGGAACAATGCTGGAGGCAATTTATAGCACACACTAGTTTTGGTAGCATAATTATTAATGTGGCATGTATGTTCCTTGCTAAAGAACATTATTTTTTATTAAGTTGTTATAGGTAAAGTTCTGCTTTAAGTGAAATAAAATATCAGTAGGCAAATCAACCCATCAATACCCACCAAGAACTGAAATATAATTCGCTAATAAAAAAGCCAATCCATTTATTTCTACTCTGGGTTACTCTTCCTTAAGTATTGTTTGTACTTTCTTCCAATGTTTTAATGAAGTAAGAATAACACATAAAAGTAATTTTTACAATATGTGTGCCTTTTATATGGCTTTTCATCTCAGTGTCTGTTTTCTTTTCCTGAAATGCTGACATTTAATCAGTTTGACTAGTTAAACTTTTCACATTAAATTAATACATCTAATTTAGTGCTAGATTGAAAGATCATGACATCGGCCGTTGGTATGCGGTGTCTCTTCAGCTTCAAAAATGAGTTTTTCACCTATTTTTCTTACTCGGCTATGATAAAGGAATTGAATTTTTGTCTCCATCTGTGAACTACAGTTCCTAGGCAACCATGCCTTGAACATGCTCCTTCAATTAGAATGAATCCAGCTCAGACAGCAAATTAATTTTCTTGGTTTGGTACCATGAATGACTTTATTAAACTTGTGAGTCTGCACCTCTCTATTTTCTTTTTTTATGACATTACCGTACATTTAAACTGTACCTCCATGCCCTCTTGAATTGTACACAGGAAGGGAAATTCAATATTACTGTGACTGGGTACAACAATGATATTTTAAATAGATTGAATCTTCATCACCAAATGGAATTTTGCTGGAAATGCATAAATATTGAAGGTTTCACCTGAAAGGATCTATTTATGAATTATAGGATTTACAGCAAATGCAGTTAGTTGGTGCCATATATCATCTTTCAGTTGATTAAAGTATTTGTAAATGCACAATTTAAAAGATACATGGTATTAAAGTGTATAATATTTATACTTATATAAATATATAATATGTATTTATAATTTATATTGAATTAAATACTTTTGATGGATACATTTGTCTTTTTTTAATACTTTGTGCCGGTTCACACAGGGGCAACCCGACTTACAGCTCAACTTTGCAAGGCGATTTGGAGGCGACAAGTCGCAACTTACAAACAAGATATTTGGGGGGCACACCCTAAAAGATGCATTAAAGATGGTGCAGCCATAAGACCATACAACAGAACAAAATATTACAGCGCACATGCAAAAAAGACATTTACCTCAAGCAAGGCTTATTAAAAACACCTAGACACTTTCAAAAAACATTATCAAAAAATATGGGTATTTGGTCACACCATATTGCTATATGGTGCTTAAGCCCACTTACTGCGACAAAGTACGCCATGATTAGTGGGTCCTACACTATCCATAGATTGGGAAATCCTGCTTCTCTGAACCATGAGAGCAATACACTCTACCCCACTAATCTTGGGGTACTTTGTCGCAGTAAGTGGGCTTAAGCACCATATAGCAATATGGTGTGACCAAATCCCCATATTTTTTGATAATGTTTTTTGAAAGTGTCTAGGTGTTTTTAATAAGCCTTGCTGGAGGTAAATGTCTTTTTTGCATGTGTGCGCTGTAATATTTTGTTCTGTTGTATGGTCTTATGGCTGCACCATCTTTACTGCATCTTTTAGGGTGTTCCCCCCAAATATCTTGTTTGTCTATTGTATGGATTCTGACCAAATCCTTTTGGGTGCGGAGCACCCCACTCCCTCATTAAGTACCTCTCATTAGTGTCCACTTGTGTCATGCATGGAGACCTCAAAGTTCTCCCATATAGAAGAGTGTATTGCTCTCATGATTCAGAGAAGCAGGATCTCTGAATCTATGGATAGTGTAGGACCCACTAATCATGGGGTACTTTGTCGCAATAACTGGGCTTAAGCACCATATACCAATATGTTGTGACCAAATTCCCATATTTTTTGATAATGTTTTTTAAAAGTGTCTAGGTGTTTTTAATAAGCCTTGCTGGAGGTAAATGTCTTTTTTGCATGTGCGCTGTAATATTTTGTTCTGTTGTATGGTCTTATGGCTGCACCATCTTTAATGCATCTTTTAGGGTGTGCCCCCCAAATATCTTGTTTGTCTACTGTATGGATTCTGACCAATTCCTTTTGGGTGCGGAGCACTCCACTCCCTCATTAAGTACCTCTCATTAGTGTCCACTTGTGTCATGGGTGGAGACCTCAAAGTTCTCCCATATAGAAGAGTGTATTGCTCTCATGGTTCAGAGAAGCAGGATCTCCCAATCTATGGATAGTGTAGGACCCACTAATCATGGGGTACTTTGTCGCAGTAAGTGGGCTTAAGCATCATATAGCAATATGGTGTGACCAAATCCCCGTATTTTTTGATAATGTTTTTTGAAAGTGTCTAGGTGTTTTTAATAAGCCTTGCTGGAGGTAAATGTCTTTTTTGCATGTGCGCATGGAGATTTGGTCACATCATATTGCTATATGGTGCTTAAGCCCACTTACTGCGACAAAGTACCCCATGATTAGTGGGTCCTACACTATCCATAGATTGGGAGATCCTGCTTCTCTGAAACATGAGAGCAATACACTCTTCTATATGGGAGAACTTTGAGGTCTCCACCCATGGCAATATGGTGTGACCAAATTCCCATATTTATTGATAATGTTTTTTGAAAGTGTCTAGGTGTTTTTAATAATCCTTGCTGGAGGTAAATGTCTTTTTTGCATGTGTGCACTGTATTATTTTGTTAAGTCGCAACTTACAACGCAACTTAAAGTTGCCTGCAGGACAGGTGACTTTGGCTGTGGCCAATCGCAGAATATTCAGCTCTGTGGGATGAAGAGGGTTGCCTTGGTAAACGTGGGAGGGGGTTGCCTGGGTAAATTTTCTTTTTCTGTAGCTTCAATATACATGGAGATCCGACTTGGAGGCAACTTCCCTTGAAATCTATGGGTACAAGTTGCCTAGAAGTCGCCTTGAAGTAGTACAGGAACCTTTTCTGAAGTCTGAGCAACTTCAGTAGTGTACATTAAGACGGCTCTCATTTACTTCTATGGCATTTCTTATGTCCAGCAACTTGGGCCACTTGAGGACTTACAAGTCGGATCCCAAGTCACTGTAGTGTGAACCGGCACTTTCTGGAGTTCAGACTGTATGGAAGAAACATGTTTCTAACTACCAATTACTAACACCATTGTAGGGAATCACAGACTACAAAAACCTATTATACCTTGGTTAAAATACAGAAGTGAGGTAATATTTCAGATATTTTCTTACTTCAGTGGTCAGTAGACATAAGTTCAAAATGTAAAATCTCATTAGACAGCTTGAGCCTGAATATAGAAAGAATTAAGTGCTAGCTGCTAATAAATCTCTGACAAGGTCTTGTGGCTGTAGATAAACCTAGGCAACTGTCACCTCACTGGGGAGGTAGGGGGCAAACTATGAAAGCGTCTTTTCAGACTGTAGCTGCTAGGCTCTAAATTCTCTGCAATCCACTGCCATTTTTCTTAGATCAGCAGGTATATGTTTAAAGTGATACTAAACACACACAGTTTAATTTACATTATCCCTTCTCTTTCTGTATATGGATAATGACACTAATTATTTAAAAAAAAAATGAAATACCCTTTTCCTAATTGATATACAGCTGTCACATGAGCCAGCCTGTGTGCAGAGAAACATAAGCAGGAGGAGCTTCTTGTCCTCTGCTGCTGGTCACATGTTCAAAATTAAAAAACAGCCTTTGGAATGCAGAGTAAAAAGAGATTATTAATATCAATGGACTGTTTTAAATTGTCATACAAACATATATTTGAAATCAAATCTTTATTTTTTGTCAATAAAATGGTGTGGGCGGATTTCTGAAAGTCATAGGCTGTGTGTGTATTAGAATAAGAGGGAGGTGCAGCCTCCGTTAATCTACATGTAATATCCCATCCCTATTATGTTTAGCTGGTTAGTGGACATGGAGGAGGACGGAATGAGGGGGCTGTCATTTACCGCTGTGTATATGCTTATATGTGTGACTCTACAGTCACATGGGCTGTTCAGATGTGATAGGGAGGAAATGCTCAGCATAGAAACTCACTGAAAACTAAGCATGTGCAGAGTTGCCACCACAGCTGAAAAATCCCTAGCTGAATTGTGGACATGAATAAAACGGTAGATAGAGAACAGCAGGATCAACCAGGTTTTTTGCAGAATACAGAAAATGAATCTCATAGTAAACAAATGAGTATGAACAGCATGTAATACAGCATTTATTGATAGTTTTTTTTTTTTTTTTCTAATGATGTGTGTTTATTGACACTTTAATTGCTAATAAAATCCAAAATATTAGTCATATTATTAGTTATAGGGAGATTAGAATGTTTCATCCGACAGCATTATTTGTTAAATGCATACAGATGCAAAATCATATGTCCTGCTCTTTTACAGTACCCTAGGGACTGACTAAATAATTTAATTAATACATTCCATTTGCTCTACATTAAAATGAAAAAAAAAATGAAAAAATTATAAACACCACAAACTCATATTGTGTATACCAGCATAATCCCACAAAACGAATAATATTAACCAAAGTGTGTTACATAAAAGACAAAAAGTCCATGCACTGGTGAAAATCCATCTTGCTGCCACAATAATTGGTGCTCAGACTCTTCAACTGTGTTTCACCTCATGCTCACCCCACAATATTATCCATATGAGCTTACCAGAAATAATGTGACTCTCAGGATATGAGAAGTCAAACAGCACTGAGTCTCTATATCAATCTGTCTTTAAAAGTGCATGTACAAGAGCTGACACTCCACCAGCCCAAAATAATGCACCAAGTAATGATCAGGGAAAATAAAATAGAGCACCAGGCTCCAATAGTGTAAAATCCTTGATAAAATCTTTATTATAACAGGTAAAAACACTTACAAACAGTATATGGCAATCGGCATCTGTTAGACTACAATTCCCAAAATTCCTGTGGCTGCGCATATGCATGGTAACGTCTGGCTTCATCCTATGTGTTTTGTCATATATGATGTTTTCAGGTGCATGGATTAACCGCTTGCCAACCGCCCGCCGTTGTCTGACGGCTGCAGAATGTCTCCCCTGCGCAAATCACCATAGCTGTATGGCGGTCGCTTTAAGGGGTATAGGGAGCACACGCCGCATTACTGAGGAGCCGATGCGTGTCCTCGGCGGCTGCGATGTCCGCCGGGCACACCTGATTGCTTCTGACAGAGCCAGAACAAGGCTCTGTGTGTAAACACACAAATCCACATTCTGACAGGATAGAAGAGACAGATCGTGTGTTCCTAGTATATAGGAACACCGATCAGTCTCCTCTCTTTGGCAGTCCCACCCCCCCACAGTTAGAACACACTGAGGGAACACATTTAACCCCTTCATCTCCCCCTAGTGTTAACCACTTCCCTGCCAGTGACATTTATACAGTAACCAGTGACTATTTATAGCCCTGAATGCTGTATAAATGTCAGTGGTCCCAAAAAAAGTGTCAGAAGTGTCCAATCTGTCCACCGCAATGTCGCAGTCCAAATAAAAATCGCAGATTGCCGCTATTACTAATAAAAAAAATAAAATAATAAAAATGCCATAAATCTATCCCCTATTTTGTAGACGCTATAACTTTTGCGCAAACCAATCAATATACGCTTATTGCAATTTTTTTTTACCCAAAATATGTAGAAGAATATATATTGGCTTAAACTGAGGACAATTTTTTTTTTAAAATGTAGGGATATTTATTATAGCAACAAGTAAAAAATATTGTTTTTTTTTCAAAATTGTCGCTCTTTTTTTGTTTATAGAGCAAAAAATAAAAACTGCAGAGGTGATCAAATACAATTTTGTTTGGGTACAGCGTCGCACGACCGCGCAATTGTCAGTTAAAATGCGCAGTGCCGTATCGCAAAAAATGGCCTGGTCAGGAGTAGGGTAACAGTGACAGGAGGGGGTAAATCCTTCCGGGGTTGAAGTGGTTAAAAGACTAAAAAATTGCTTGGCCCCTGCTTGTGGCAGCCATATTGTGTTTGCACTGGCTGCTTTTGAGATGACGCACTGGTGTTGAAAATCCTAAGTGCAATTCTGCCACCTGCTGGCCACTTTAGGGGGCAAGAAGTCCAAAAGTTATTGACTAAGGGCTAGTGTCTTTTTCCACATTTATACTTCTATAAATTAGGGAAATTGAAAAAGAACTGGGTAATTCTTCTGGAAGGGTGTTTAAATTGTGTGGAATTTTCTTGGTATATTCCTCACCAATATGATAATCCATACAGAGTAAATAATGTTTATTTCTGCCTTTTACCGATTTTTTAAAAGCAAACAGTCAAATTTCTGTATGTTTTTTTGCTTTATTTTATTTTTGTAATCTTTCATCTGTGCATATTTCTAAGCACTGCCTAAGGTTATTAAATGTAAAAATCAAAAAGTGTCCGTCTGTACTCTGCTAAAGAATTCATACTCCTAAAGAGATTGCTGCATTATATTGTTAGTACCTGTATGCTTGGTTGAAAGTTTACTGTTAATCGGGGGAGGGGGGGGGCTTAAGCAGTAAGAAAGCAGTGAAGCAAGGATTTTAGCTTGCAGGATAGCTTGGGAATTTTCAGAAGGTGTGGGAATCACTTCCCACCCCACAACTTTTATAGTGCACATTACTGTATGCAGGATTTGTACCTGTCTGTGTGGGTGAGTATCCATCTAGTGATGTCTGGTGGTACCGTACTGCAGATACTGTTTTACCTCTCTAAAAGGTAGACCTCTCCTTATACCATCTCTTCTTAATAAGGATCTCACTCTAGTTAGCAAGTTGCAATCGATGCGATTACTGACATACCTATGCACTTACATTATTTAATATAAACTGTTATAAAATTCCACCTTTTCTTAAAACCTAGTGACATATACAGTTGCTATTAAATTGTAGGAAAGAAAAGCCACAGTTACAAAGAGCATTGTGGGAAGTTCTCTTCATAAGCTTTTGCCACCAGCGAAAATAAAGAATATGACAATTCAAGCATACAGTGTTTTCTACACATAAATTGCTGGCAGAGATTTCAGAGAAGCAACATGTGCAATGCTAAAATATTTTGACACTCCAAGAGTGGAAAAGCTCCTGGCAATAAACTGTGACAGGAAAACAATATAAAAATAGCACAACAGGTAAAATAGGGAAATACGGCTTGGCTGTTGTATAAAGCTAATGTGTGTAGCTTCAAAAACATTGAGAAATAGTGTGCCACTGGAGCCAGAATTCCAAACCCCAGAAAATCTGATATGGAGTAATTTTATTACCCAGTTACAAGGCTACTGTTTATATGCATGAAATACCCCAACATAAGAATATTTTTTTTCTATAGCTTTGACCAGAACAGGGGTATTCACTGGACACCTTACAATTAGGCTGCAGTATATGGTAATGGTTATGGAAATGGGGTGAAATTGTGTCTCTAATGAATACATTGTAGAGTACTGGAGTCATCATTATAGGTCAACGCTGGCCCTATAGAAGGCGATGTCAACCACTTTAAATTGACTTTTGTTCTAGAAAAAATATTTAAGCAGATCAAGGCAACCTACTACTAACTGTTTATAAATGTATATGTTATTAATAAATACATTATGTGCCTGTTCATGAAGAATGATGGGGGAATCTGCTTGGGTTCTATGCGTGGGAACATTTGGCTAACAATAGGCCATCAATCTGGAAACTGCAAACTTTTTTTTGATCTGTTTTTAAGATTTTGAAGAACAATATGATAGTTACAAATGACACAGCCAACACAGGGGAGGTCACTTGTGGTGACTTACAATTTGCAACATTGAAAAAAACTGTGTAAAACAAAACTTAGTGGCTCATGTACTGGTCCATAGCGTGAATAGTGAATAGTGGGTGGATCACAGGATCTACTCATGTCAGGGTTTATTTGGGAAGACAAAATTATAAGTGGATTCCGGTCCAGGTCTCAATATAAGTCCATGTAAGAGCATCAAGGGGCTGAATCTGTAGCAGTGGATGGATACTCTAGCCTCTAGCCATTTTCCACAAACATTGGCAAATTTTTAATTTCAACCCCTGGTTTCTTTTTTTTGTTTCAACAGTTCTTTATTGAATTTACAAGAGAAATAAGTTCAGATAACATAGTAGATGTAAACAGATGTTCTGTCTAAAGCAAGGGTATATCAAACAATACATCAAATCCTAAGAGTAGCATTTGTAGTACAAAATGGTATGGGTACACTCTTTAAGCTGAGTCCATGTGTATGCTCTAGACCAGTGCTTCTCAACCTCAGTCCTCAAGTACCTCCAATGGGCCATGGTTTCAGGTTTTCCTTTACTTTGCACAGCTGCTTTATATCAATAGCAATAACATGGTATTGATAAGAGCTATTTTATCTAAGGGAAGGTCCCAAAACATGGCCTGTTGGGGGTACTCGAGGACTAAGGTTGAGAACCCCTGCTCTAGACAAGGAGGGGAGGGTGGAAGGGGGATAGGAAACAGGGAAGGGGAATAGGAAACAGGGAAACACCAGCTCATTGGTATTAGTTACATAAAATTAGTGGCAACTAGTTCATACTTGTACTTTACATCATGGGTGTCTCAGCTATTGCGACCACTTGGTCACGTCACAAACTTTTCTAGCTGCATCTTCTTTCTAGCCACTATTTTTCCATTTCACATTGGAGGTTAAGGTCAGCAATAGTACCAAAGATGAAGGGGGTTTTCAAGGTTTTCCATAGTCTGGTAATATTTAGCTTAGCAGCAAATAATAAGTGTCTAATGACAACTCTAGAGTTGAGGGGGTATTTTTCTATGCCTAAATGAAGCAGGGCTAGGGTGAGAGTGGGAGCTGAGAGTGTCCCAGAAATAGAGATTAGTACAAATATTTGCTTCCAAAAGGAGCTCAAAGACTTACAAAACCATAAGGTATGAGCAATAGAGCCAACACTGCCACCATTTCTCCAACAGGTAGGAGGGTGACTAGGGTACATTTTCCAAAGTCGATATGGTGTTAAGTACCACCTATGAATGTTTTTTTGGTAAGATTCCCAATGATTGCTACAATGGAATGCCTCATGGGTTATTCTAAATGTTCGCTACCACATAGGCTGGGTGAGGTGCCTAACTCGTCTGCCCATTTGTTTAAAGTTGCAATTTGGGTAGACGGTTTATCATCATTAAGTTTAGAGTACAGTAAGGATATACTTATTTTAGGATAAGAGGCACAGGAGTAGATCTGATAGGCAGGCTCAGGATGTATATGTATCCTGATATAGAGGAAAGTTTGAGTTCATCAGATGTTTCCAAAAGGAGATAGAAGGGGGACTGCTTTATTCCAACTCATAGTAATAGGTGTCCTGGCATAGAAAAGAAGTGGGCCTAGGAATGTCCTTTCAGCGGCAATAGGGGCCATATCTTCCATTAGGCCCAATGGGAAGTTTTTTGGAGTAAGAGAAAGGTGGGCCAAAGCCACTGTATTTACACAGTCCAGTATTTCTGTCCAGAATTATGATATATGTGGGCAAGTCAAAAATACTGTATATGAAAAAGTCCCCATCATTGTGACCACATCATCAACAGGCAGAGGATAAGGCAGGTTTCAATTTATGGAGCCTTTGGGGAGTGTAGTAAACGCTGTGGCGAAGCTTGAATTCCCTGTCAGACACAAATTGTTTAAAGGGCATGTCCCAAATGTCCATCCAATCCTCATTGTCCATATCTGGTACTGTATGTCATGCCACCATTTACTTTAGAGACTGGTTAGATCGGGAAGAGTGTAAAAATGACATGGTGATAAAGAGATGAATCTGCTTTTTGTAGCTGGTCGGTGCGTAGTAAGTTTTCCAAGGAAGAACAAATCAAGATTATCTCCTGATGAGGGAACTGGCTGTAGAAGGCATGAGAAAGCTGCATAGAGCTAAACAAATAATGAGATGGTATATTATATTTTTGATGAAAGTTATCAAATGGCATATGTTTTCAATCCTGAACAATATGTGTTATGGTCTTGATTTTACATTTTGCTCAACTTTCGGGGACCGTAGTAAAGTGGAGTAAGGAAAGGTTATTCCACCGTGGTGTCTATGGAGAAGGGGTATCAGAAATTGGTGCAGCCCTGCTGCATGTCTGCGTGAAGCTGAAATGGAGAAAAGAGCTGACCCCAGGAGACAAACAGCTGCAACAGGTCAACTATACAATAATTTTTACCATGCAATAAATGTCAATGCAAAACCCATTTTCTTAAGCACCCCCCCCACACACATAAGGCCATTCCACAGTGTCAAAAGATTTATCTACGTCTAGGGAAGCTATTACTCAGTAGTATCAATATTGAAGTATTGCCTCTGAATTTTCGTGAACAATTTACAAATAATTATGTCAGTGGACATGTGGGGGCAAAACTTTTTTTTTTGGATAGAGCAGGGAAGGGTTATAACCCCGAGTAAGGTTTATTTTTTACCATCTTTGTGCCATTAGGGAGATTTACTTTCACTTCTTGTCCCATAGTCAAACATGAAGCGAGAGAAAACCCCTGCAAATTTAGGCAATCTCTTGGAGTCCCCCAGGTCACCAGAACAAGTGTCCCCATTGGAATATTTCCACTCTATTATGTTTTGGCGACAACCCAGAATTTGGAGTTTTCTTTCACTTTCACTTTCAACGATAATGGTAAACATTACAAATAGAGAAGCTGAATCTCCCTAATGGGAACACAGACAGTAATACTATAAAAACTAGTAAATACTATAAAAACTGACAGGTGTTCTAATTCATCTCCCCTCTATCAAAGAAAAAAATTGCCTGGTTTACTCTGCTTCAGCTGCCACTAAACAAAGAGGTGTATTAATCGCTTTCCATCATACAACACCATTTACCCTTCAAACCGAGCTCAAAGACCCCAATGGTCGATACCTAATATTATCCAGTCTTCTGTTAGACATTGAAGTCACAATAGTCTCCTTTTATGCTCTTAATAAAAACCGTTGTCATTTCTCTCCCATTTGTTTTCTGGAGTGGAATCCCATAAACAAGGCACCCTCATAATCGGTGGAGATTCGAACCAAACAATATATCCGTTTCTAGACAAATCCCCAGCCCCGACTACCGCCCACCGCCTTTCCTACCAACATTCCTTAACCAACATTCTCTTCTTGACACATGCGAGAACAAAACCCTGCAAGATGACAATATACCCACTATTCCCATGCCCACAAACAGTTTTCCCGCATAGACCAACTCTTTGTAAATGTCAGCACTTCAGCGCTCATCCTAGATTCAGTCATTATACCATGTACATGATCATAATGTGGTCATGACAACTCTTTCCTCACTGGTCCCCTGACCCATCCTCCAAACCTGGTACATAAATCACAGTTTGTTAGCAAATCCCACACATCAACAGGAAATTGAAAATGCTATAAAAGATTATCTTGCAAATAACAATACTATTGATACAAACCCCCTGACTCCTTGGGAAGCCCTCAGACCATATATCAGAGGGGTCTGTATCAGCCAAGCATCTCACTTTCGTAAGATGAAGCGACAGCTTCACAAACACCTGGAAGATGCTTGCTATAAAGCTTCGGAGAACTTCCAAACCACACCCTCTCCATCAACAAAACTACTATATGACAAAACACGCTTGGAACTTGATCTCTTTTTGACGGACTTGACGGAAAAGATTCTCCACAAATCTAAACATACTTTCTATATGAAAGCAAACAAGCCAGATGCCTTCTTAGCCCTAGAATTATGTAAGACTGCTTATAACCAGAAATCTATCCGATTAAAACTAACCAAAGATATTTATACCAGCAGTCCACTAGAAATCCTACATGAATTCCGCAGAAAACTCTCTGAAATTTATAGAGATTCCAATAAGTTTGACCAATCTTGCTTGAATACACTTCTATCCTCTATTCACCTCCCCTCCCTCTTCTTATCCCACCAAGAATCCCTAGACAGACCTATCACTGACATAGAAATACAGACCGCAATAAAGTCGCTGAAACCACGTAAATGCCCAGGCATAGATGGCTTCTCAGCCACTTGCTATAAACGCTTTGCTACGCTATTGTCCCCTCTCATGGTTGAAGCCTTCAACTTCCTTCTCACAGGTCACTCCTTCCAAACAGAGTCTCTAACAGCCTCAATTTCCATAATCCCAAAACCGAATACAGACGACACATTCTGGTCTAACTACAGACTGATATCTATACTCAACATAGATGTCAAAATATTAGCTAAAATTCTCTCTATCCGACTCAACCCCATTATAGGTACCTTAATCCACCGAGATCAAACTGGGTTTATCCCCTCTAGACAAACAGGTGACAACATCCGTCAAGCTACATTCTTAGCTCATTCAGCACGAACCCGCCGCATCCCTACCTGTTTTCTCTCACTAGACATAAGAAAGGCATTTGACTCATTATCTTGGCCCTATCTAAATTCTATCCTCTGCTGATGGGGATTCGGGACACTTTTCCTGATATGAATTGCCACCCTATATCAGCATCCAAAAGCATATATTTCCTACTCGGGTTACTGTTCCGACACCTTTACCACCCTGAAAGAGGAACCTGTCAGGGATGCCCCTTATCCTCTCTCCTTTTTGACCTAGCAATTGAACCCCTGGCCCAACTCATCCGATCCAATCCGAACATCAGAGGTCTTGCGCTTGGATGATGTTCTGATATTTCTTACTTCACCCCTAATAATGGCACCGACTCTTATTGACATCCTATAAACCCTCATAAATCCAAAGCCCTAAACATATCACTACCATCTGATCTTCATACTCGACTACACAACTCCCTCCCATTTGCCTGGTCAACGACACATATCACATACCTAGTTATTAATTTTACAGCTAACCCAAAAGATCTCTATGCGACCAATTATCCTGCAATGTTAACACAACTTATGAAACTCCTCACAACCTGGTCATCCCTGCCTCTGGTTATTAAAATGTCTATCCTCCCTAAGATCCTATATCTTTTTAGAGTACTTCCCATAACGATTCTTTCACACTTCCTACGCATTTTACAACGCAAAACTATTTAATTAATTTGGGACAAACTCAGACCCCGTTTACCAAAACACACCTTGTATTCCCCCCGAATCCAAGGAGGACTTGGTGTACCATATTTCACAAAATATTATTACGCAGCCCAGTTAGCACAGTTACCCAAATACCCCACCACCAAGGAAATTCCACCATGGATAGCATTAGAGTCGGTTGACTGCGACCCCCTCTCCACTGCAAATCTCCTATGGCTAACCCCTGCTCAGCGAAGGACCTTCGCAAATCCTTTTACTAAACACAGCCTTTCCATTTGGGACAGATTGAAAACCCACTTTGGTCTCCAATCTCGACATAACCCTCTCCTCTCCTTCCTTCGCAACCCCTCCTTTTACCCTGCCTGGTCCTCCCCAACCTCCTTCTCAGCATGGTCAAATGCAGGATTGATACAAGCCCACCATTTTTTTAAATCCTCTAATATCACACCCTTCCCTACCTTACTTGAAACGCATGATCTCCCACCCACAGAAACCTTCAGATACCTTAAAATTAAATTTTTTTGAACTACTACACACCCCCAGACACAACAACCCCTGATTTCACTATCTTTGAACAAAGCTGCAAATCTGACCCCCACAGGCATGGACTTATTTCAGACTTATACTTTCACATACAAACTCTTCTCCCCATCTTACACAAACAAATGGGAGACGGATCTCCACCTCCAATCAGATGAACTGGATTGGGCTCAGATCTGGCAGGCAACCAAATCAGCCACACCAAACATAGTGACTCTTGAAACCAATTATAAAGTACTTACCAGGTGGTATTTGGTCCCTGCCAGAATATCTAAATTCTGCCCCCAATATCCCTCCCACTGCTTCTGAGTTTGTACAACTCCGGGCGCACACATACACATTTGGTGGGAATGTCCTATAGCCAACTTCTTTTGGATGGAAGTGTGAAAATCCTCTCCACCATATTCCATGTTACCTTACCTCCTGTTCCCACAGTAGCACTCCAGAATAGCAAACCACAAATCTTAACCCACCGCCAATTTAAACTCATGCTCTTTGTAACTACAGCAGCTAAGTAAAATATAGCAAAAGCATGGAAAACCACTTCACTTTGCATATTGTCAGTTAAACAAAGAGTAACACAAGCCATGATTCATGCAAAAACTGAACCAATCCTTCTTAATAAAGTACCCAAATTTTAATCTCTATGGAAACCATGGATCGAACACCACCTACCCCCAGATTAAGATAGCTTACTACTACTACTTTGACGGCATATAACACCTACTTTATCATTGCGTTTAACCCTCACCTAGCTCGCTAGACCAGTAGTCCTCTCTGGAGACCCCTCCATCCCTTCTCCCACCCCTATACCCAACTATTTCCTTCCTTCTTCCTCTACTTGTATGTTCAACTACAGACGGGGACACTAGGGATAGTTGGGATCTCTGATCCACCCACCAGGAAACGCCAAGCCATAAAGCAATATCAAACTATCCCCTTATTATCCCACAACTTGACCTATCATCCCTTTAACAACTCTGTGCCCTTCATATACTTGTTTAATAACTTAGTTATAATGTTACCTGTTCTTATTCTCATTGTATTACTGCATATGTTATTAAAGTTTGGATTTTATTGTATCTTGTAAAACATAATAAAATATTTGAAAAAGAAAAAAATTGCCTTTAGTTATACTTTAAGGAAAATTGGCTAAGTCTAGTATTAAAATTTTTAGTAAGGATATTAAGGTCACAACTCAAATGTGCTATAGGTCAATTTGACACACACAGGGATGGGTCTTTTTGATGTTTATGTATTAAGATAATCTGGGTCTCTTTCATGAAACATAAGTTTCCAAACATTTAGTATAAGTAGCAGCTAGGGTGGGAGCTAGAGTAGCAGTAGGAGTTTTATAGAACTCCATGGGAAGTCCATCAGCCCCCCCATTGGGGAATGATTGAATGGATTAAATTATTTCCTCATTAGTGATGGGATGCATGAGGAACTCCGGAGGAAATCGGAAATGTCATGGTTCATCTCTAGAGACCAGCTGACTCTCACCTGACTGCTTTTATAATCTCTCCTCTAGCATGGCTCCACCCCAGCGCCTATCAGAGAACTCTATATTAACCTCTGCACTGCAGGCCACACAACTTTTGTGTGTTTGGCTTCCTGTTTCCTGCCTGCCGTGTGCTCTATGTTTGTTTCTGTTACTGACCTTGGCGTGTTCTCAACTATTCCTGTCTGCTCGTGACCCTGACCTTTGGCGTGTCCCCGACTATCACTTCCTGTGACCCTGAACCTTTGGCGTGAACTCTGTTGTCCTTGTCTGCTTGTGGCCCCGACCTTGGATTATTCCCTTACTATCCCCATCCTCCTGTGGCTTACTGTGGGTGTGAGCTGGGGGGACCCTGGGGGTCGCTACCTGGATCAGTTGCAGCCCAGTCCATCCTTACCACTAGAGGCTCTGGTGAACACCTGCTGGCTCTTAGACTCCGCGCCCTAGGAAATCTCACGCTCTAACCCCGGTGGGATCCGTGTTGGTGTTCCAGCGGCCCTGCCTTCCTTACCACCCTGACTCCCATCCGCAGCAGTCAGCTGTAGGGTCCACTACCTTGCGGTGCACTCCTGTTCCCAACGGTATGCATCTGTCACCTAGCCTCAAGGTGACCTGACAGGAAAGCCAACCCAAAACTACAATGTCTAATAGAGATGGTATGTCGGAAGAATTAAGGTGATATTAAACCCAAAAGTGTATATTAATTATATTGTAACTTACATAGAACTACAATTGTCCTCAAGGTTCCACCCTATAAATGTAAATATAAGTAAGAGGAAGTCACCAGTGAATATCCAGATAAATAAACTATGGTAAAAAAAACAGGTTTAGACTCTACCTTTTTGTCTTCAATTCCTAGCAAAAAATCATGAACAATTATATATACTGCATTTTCAAATCTCCATATTTCAACACTCCACTTGAGAGATGCACATTACATTACTTTATTAAATATAACCTATTAAAATTGTTGACAAAAACACACAATCTTAAAATAACCAACATCAATACTCTCCTCTAATAATTCCTCATAACAGAAAGATCATTCATAAAGTATATACAAATCTATTTCCATGTAATAAGATATGAGAATCTCAAAAATGTGTTTAGAATTGGGACCATAGGATATCGTAGGTCTTCCAAAGCAAAGGGCTGTAGACTAGCAGGAAATTAATATATAGCAAAATAATATATATAGGATGCTCAAGGACCAAAGTTCCATTCAGATTCATATATTCATGCAGCGTCAGCTCTAAGACTGAGAACCCAGCAATCAAACACCACCAGTCGCTTGTTTCTCAGAGCTCCCTGAGCAAAGAGCTGGTGACTGTAAGTCACCACTCTCTACTTTGCCCCTCCGCCATGCTCACTGTATCGTATGTGGGCAGATCCTGACTATATGGTTGCAATCTTTCCCAAGCCTGGACCGGCTATGTGACGTCAGCTGATAGCAGGCTTCAGCCCGCTGTCTGCTAAAAACGGGTCATAGGTGTGCAGAACGAACTGCACTCCTGTGATCTACAGGAGAAGTACAGCAAAACAAGCTTTAGCTGTAGTTCTCTTTTAAGGTCCAGAGGAGGATAGATCAATGTGTCGCCAAAACAAGCCAACTTCAACCATCACTTCTGCTTTATGCACTCATATGAGGGTGATTAATATCAAACCTCCCTCGCACTCCAGTAAATAACAATGATCCAGCCCATGCATGTATGGGGGGAGAATTTGGTAGGCGAATTGCACATGCAGAGTCCATTAGGCATCCAAGAATAAATTTGTCATGCACTGCCCAATTATTTTATTGCAGACAGGGGGCCTCAACCAAAATAAAGGAACATTTTGATTACACATGCCCAACACAGGGAAGTCAAATAATCTCTCCATAAAATAAAAGAAACAGCTTTTAAGATGACATACATATAACAACTGTCTCATTACACCACCAATACCTATATAAATAACTTACTAATAAAATTTGTGCTTCAGTCAAGCGGCGATCCATTAAGGAGAGGTTTGTCAAACATATCAATATAGCATGAAATATCACACAACCTTATTATATAAATAATTAATAAACAGTAATGCAGCCTCCAAATTAAGGCTAAAACACATATAATTCCCACACTAGGATTTAAAAAAGAAAGCAAAACGTAAATTAAACGTTACATTCAAGGGTTTGTAAAACAAAGGCCATGGGGAGTTGAGCAATGCCATGAGGGACATGTACTAATACAGAAAACCTTTTTTTCGTTAAATACTGTTCAGTGGGAAGCAGCTCTTTAATAAGACTAAAAATGAAGTATTAAGATTAACATTGCTTGGGGATGCTTTAAACCTGCCTGTGAAGTGGTTTGCCTGTAGGGTATACTAAAGTAAAAGTGACACTTACAAAGAAAATAGATTCAATTACCACTAAATGACATTTCCCAGTTATTCCTTCTGTTTGTAAACAAAACTGGTGGGATTCCCCTCAACATCTATGCCTAACCATTATCCTAGACGAGGGTCTGGTATGAATTGTAAGAAGAGCCCACAAAGAAAACAAAAAACAAAACGGTGTGGGGTCCCCCCTTAAAAATACATACCAGTCTTATATACTTAATCAGAGTCTGGGGAGGATTTTAAAGGAGGATCCCATCCAAAAAAAAAAAAAAATGGCATTAGGTCTTCCTGGCAAAGTACCTTATCCCCGCACTGATGGAGAAAAGGGCCTTTTCTCCACATTCCTTTCCCAGCAGATGTGAAGGTCTGTGGGGGGGGGGGGACTTTCAGGAATCTGGAAGCCCCTTTACAATAAAAGGGTACCAGGTATCCACCACCATCTCACATGACTGAGTAAGGGGTTTCTCATTCACAGAAAAAAAAAGTAAAGAAAAACATCACACGTTTGACAAAGTTCTATATTAACCCCTTGCCGACCACCCATAGCCGAAAAAACGGCTGCAGGGAGGTCGGATAACTCCGGAAGGGCATACTATAACGTCCTCCCCAAATCACGCTCCCGCGTGTCCCCTGGGGCACGCACCCGGGAATATCCATGACCGTAGGCTCCGGGGGACCAGGCGCATCACAGATCACGGTATAGGGCCGATGGCGGCGGCCCTTTACCACATGATTGCTCCGTCAAATGATGGAGAGATCAGTTGTAAACAAGCCGGCGCATGCCCAGTTTATCTCTCCCCTCTCCTTTCCGATCGGTACAGTGTGAGAGGAGAGGGGGAGAAATCAGTTGCAGCAGTGCTGTGGGTTGGATCTGTAGTGCCCACAGTTCTGCTCTGTGCCCATTCCTGCCTCATCCATCCATGCTCAACCATGCCATCCATACTCACAGCCATCCATACTCAGCCCTGCCATCCATACTCATCCATTAATGCTCAGCCTTACCATCCATACTCATCCATTCATCCATGCTCAGCCATCCCATCCATACTCAGCCATGCCATCCATACTCAGCTATGCCATCCATACCTAGCCAGCCATCCATCCATGCTTAGCCATCCCATCCATACTCAGCCATGCCATCCATACTCATCCATCCATCCATGCTTAGCCATGCCATCCATACTCATCCATCCATCCATGCTCACCCATCCCATCCATACTCAGCCATGCCAGCCATACTCAGCTATCCCATCCATGCTCAGCCATCCCCATCCATGCTCAGCCATCCCCACCCATGCTCAGCCATCCCTATCTACGGGTCATCAATCCACATTCACGGCTCACCCATCCCTATCCACGGCTCATCCATCCCCATCCACGGCTCATCCATGCCCCATCCATGCCACATCAGTTCTCAACTGTGCCACATCCATGCCACTACAGTGCCCATCAGTGCCACTATAGTGCCTCACAAAGGTGTAATAGGTAGTCAAATTAGATTTGAATTTTATGCCCCTAGAACACCTGATGGTGCTCCCTGCATGTTGGGCCTCTGTATGTGGCCAGGCTGTGTAAAAGTCTCACGCTTGTGGTATCATTATACTTGGGAGGAGTAGCAGAATATATTTTGGGGTGTAATTTTTGCTATGTACATACTATGTGTAAGAAATATCGTATAAATGAACAACTTTGTGCAAGAAAAATGCGTTTTCATTTTCTTTCCACATTTTTCAAAAACTTGTGGAAAAAAATGACATGTTCAAAAGACTCATTATGCCTCATGGAATATATGTTGGGGTGTTTGCTTTCCAAAATTGGGTAATTTTTGGGCGTTTCCATAGTCCTGGTGCTCCAGGGCCTTCAAAATCGCAAGAGATAGTCAAGAAATGATATGTGTAATTTATGCTCATAGAATGCCTGACGCTGCTTCCTGCATGTTGGACCTCTGTATGTGGTCAGGGTGTGTAAAAGTCTCACACATGTGGTATCACCATAATCAGGAGGAATAGTAGAATGTGTTTTAGGGTGTAATTTGTGGTATGCATATGCTGTGTGTGAGAAATACATACAGTTGCACTGCGGCAGGTTGGCTCTCCTGGGCGAATAGCTGTCATCGTACATTGGCCGCTTTAATAACTCTAGAGGGCGTGCGCAACGCCGGAACCGATGCACGTGGTTGGCGGCCACGATGTCCGCTGACCCCCCGCGATCTTTCCTGACAGAAACAGAACGGGGATCTGTCAATGTAAATAGACAGATCTCCGTTCTGTCAGAGGAGAAGGGACAGATGTGCTTTTCCTAGTGATTAGGAACAGCAATCTGTCTCCTCCTCCAGTCAGTCCCCTCCCCCCACAGTTAGAAACACCCATGAGGGAACACATTTAACCCTTTGATCGCCCCCCAAGTGTTAACCCCTTCCCTGCTAGTGACATTTATACAGTAATCAGTGGCTAATTTTAGCTTTGATCACTGTATAAATGTCACTGGTCCCAAAAAGTGTCAAAAGTATCCAATCTGTCCGCTGCAATGTCGCAGTCCTGCTAAAATTCACTGATCACCGTCATTACTAGTAAAATAAAAATTAATAATAAAAATGCCATAAATATATCCCCTATTTTGTAGACGCTATAACTTTTGCACAAACCAATCAATATACACTTATTGCGTTTTTGTTTACCAAAAATATGTAGAAGAATATATATTGGCCTAAACTGATGAAAAAAATGTGTTTTCTACAACATTTTTGGGATATGTATTATAGCAAAAATTAAAAAATATAGTTTTTTTTTTTTTTCAAAATTGTAGCTCTTTTTTTGTTTATAGCGCAAACAATAAAAACCGCAGAGGTGATCAAATATCTCCAAAAGAAAGCTCTGTTTGTGGGGAAAAAAGCACATACATTTTGTTTGGATACAGCATCGCACGACCATGCAGTTGTCAGTTAAAGCAATGCAGTGCCGTATCGCAAAAAGTGGCCTAGTCATTAAGGGGCAAATTCTTCCGGTCCTTAAGTGGTTAATATGACAATTTCGTGAAAAAAATGATAAAGGAAAAAAAATCTTCATTTTGCAAAGAATTAAGGGAAAAAATTACAACTTCAAAAAACTTACTATGCCTCTTACGAAATACTTTGGAATGTCTACTTTCCAAAAAAGGGGTCATTTGGGGGGTATTTGTACTTTCCTTGCTTGTTAGAGCTGGTTCACACGGGGGCGACTTGTCAGGCGACCTAGCCGCCTGACAAGTCGCCTCCCGTTCTGTATAATGGAACCGTTCTAATCGGAGCGACGCAAGTCGCTCCGACTTAGAAGAAAGGTTCCTGTACTACTTTGGGGGCGACTTGCATAGACTTCTATACAGAAGTCGTCTTGCAAGTCGCCCCGGCAGTCGTGTGCAGGTCGCCTCGGTGAGGCGACCTGCAAGTCGTGCCGCGTCTAGTGTGAACCGGCACTTAGGGTCTCAAGAAATGAGAAAGGCAGTCAGTGAATCAGGTGTGATCAATTTTCAATGATTGGCACCATAGCTTGTAGACTCTATAATGTTCACAAAGACCAAATAATATACACTAATTTGGGTTATTTTGACCAAAATTTATGAAGAAAAATTACTACGGTAATTTGCAAAATGATGTCCCCTCTCCATTTTGCTAGGTCACAGCCAACTGCCTTTTAAAATTACAAAGCGTTTTAGGCATATAGTTAAATAACACTCAAATGCCACATCCAAAAATATAGTATATCCCTGGGATATTGGATGCTTGCACTGCAATCTTTTTACTTAGCATGGGATTTGTGATACCACATTACTCTAGCTACTTATGGGGCTCCTTATTAAAGTGATTGTAAACCCTGTTACACCACTTTTACCTACAGGTAAGCCTATAATACGGCTTAAGTGTAGGTACCATAAACATCTCCTAAACTTGCACAGTTTAGGAGATATTCACTGTATCCGCATGTGCCGTTGTCATCGGCACATGCGCACTGAAGAAATGGCCCACTCGTGTTGTTTCTTCAGGAACCGGGCCGTGCACGGCTGTTCCAACGCGCAAAGCGCAGGATCAACATCAACAATCACACTGCTGGAGCCAGCGAAACTGGAAGTAACTCCGGGAGACAAGTCACCGGTTACAGCGGTGTGCAAGGACCACTGCAACAGCTTCGTTCTAAGGTAAATATTTCATAATGAGCTAGTATGCGATGCATACTAGCTCATTATGCCTTTGTCTTGCAGTTTACCTTTTTTTTGGAGTTTACAACAACTTTAATAGCTGTATGTGGACATTACTCCTTGTACAATTCCCACTCCAATGTTTTTGTGAACCTCATTGCAGATTTATAAGATTTATGCACCACAGTGGGTTAGTTTGAGATCTGTCTCGATTGGCATCGTAGTCTTATGTATGGATTTGACCATCTATCCCCCTGCCTTTTTTTTGGCATATTTTAGATGATGATGTTTTGGCTGCTGTCTCTTTCGCCTCCTTGATACTCCGATGCCCGCTCAGGGAGTATCATTCATACTTGCTACGTACATGCGTTTACCACTGCCATCTTTCTCATGTGTCCTTAAGGAGCAGAAACGAGAAACACATCAGGGGACTTATTTCCACATGACACCTCCTCATAAGGCAACCAGTCGTGGTGTGAATACATTGTATGACATATAATGTGACAAATAAGTTGCAGTTGGTTACTAAGCTGTGCAACAAGTATAATGTGTTTTTATCTACCTTGCTTGGTCTAGAATGTATTTTAACATTTTGGTATAAAATATTGTATGGTTCCATGAACCATCGGGTTTGTCCCCTTTCATGCCAGTAAAGTCGCGTACTTGTGTGCAGCAGGATCTCTTAGTTGGGAAAGTTAGCAGTAGACCTCAGCCTAAGCACATAAATGTTATATCTAGTGTATATGAAAAGTATTTACCACCTTGGAAGTGTTCATGTTTTCTTGTCATAGCACATCGAATCGCAGTGAATGTTTTTTTTTTTCTAATCAACTGAAATAATGCTCAATTTAAGGCAACACACCAGGATAAATATGCATATTTTCAAAAAAGTCCAATGCAGTTTGAAAATGAAAGTCACACAACTAAATTAGAGAGACTTATCCTTGTATTGAAGCTTTGTGAACTGAGCCTATAGACTCTTTTTAGTCAAGTAAAAACAGGTCCCTGCAAAGTGATTTAAATCATTCACAATGAAAAAATAAAACATGATAACATATGTTTACACTCCCTTTAACTTCCTATTTGATATCAAATACAGCCATAGCAAGGGAAGTATGGTCAAAGCTTTTCGTGGCCCATAATCCCGTGGGTCACAGGAGGGCACTTGAGCTCTCCAGTGACCCAGACTTGGCTGAAAGTGGGATGAAGTACACTGTCAACTGACATCACAGAGCTTCTTCAAGTTCTGGAAGGATCCCAAAAGATGTCTGGTTGGCAGCTGGCCCAGCCTCTCAATGCACGGCTGAGAGCCAGAAACAGCCAGTCCGCGCCCCATCACAGCCTGGCACTCCAGTGGCAGGAGAGGCAGGGCTCTCAGGTTCAAGCGGACCAAGAATTGAGTGGTCAGTGGTCATGTGATTGCTCAGATCTCAGACTTATAGCCAGCGGGGAACAGCTGCAGCATCACATCAATGCTGCAATATGGAGGTCAGTATACAGTTTTATTTTTTTTTACATTCCCAAACTTCTCCCTTAAGCCTCAAGATAGGTTTCTATCATTTTTTTTTAAATCTAGACACTGCAATATTTTCCCCATTCATTTTTCCAAAAGCATTCAAACTCTGTTAAATTGCCTAGGAATTAAGAGTGAACAGCCTTTTTCAAGTTTAGTCACAACTTCTCTACGGGATTAAGAGCTAGACCCTGACTTGGCCAATCCAGAACATTGCCATTGCAAATGTTCATTATTGGTCTCATCAGACTAGAGATTTAGCTATCAGCTGACTCCAGAGTCTTCCACATGCCTTTTTGCAAACTGTAGATGTGATATCTTGTGAGTTTTAGTTACAGTGTTGTATGCATATTCTCTCCAATTTCAGCCACTAATGTCGCATACACACGAGCGGACTTTACGGCAGACTTGGTCCGGCGTACCGGATTTCGTCAGACAATTCGATCGTGTGTGGGCTCCAGCGGACTTTGTTTTCTCAAAAGTTTGACAGACTTAGATTTGAAACATGTTTCAAATCTATCCGACGGACTCGAGTCCGGCCGAAAAGTCCGCTCGTCTGTATGCTAGTTCGACGGACAAAAAGCCACGCTAGGGCAGCTATTGGCTACTGGCTATGAACTTCCTTATTTAAGTCCAGTCGTACGTCATCACGTACAAATTCGGCGGACTTTGGTTGATTGTGTGTAGGCAAGTCTGTTCATTCAGAAAGTCCGTTGTAAAGTCCGTTGAAAAGTCTGCCGGGCAAAGTCTGCCGTAAAGTCCGCTCGTGTGTACGCGGCATATGGCTTGTAACCACATTCAGGGTCATAAGTCTCCTGGTGGCCTCAGTCACTTTTCTCCTTCTTGCACCGACTTTTGGTGGATGTCCTTGCCTTGGCTGATTTAGAGGTGCTCTATATTCTTTCCATTTATTAATGATTGATTTAACTGTACTCTATGGGATTTTCCCTTGGGAACTTTATGTTACTCTTACTTCATGTTAATGACTCACTAGAAGTTGGACCTACAATGACTTGAAGCCCATTGAGCTCCGTTTTACTTATTCTGTTATTTTAGAAAATAATTGGCTGTACATTTTTTCATATTAAAGTGATACTAAAACTAAAAATGATTTTTTTTATACCTTAATGCATTCTTTGCACTAAGGTAAAAAATGTTTTATATTCCTCTGTCCTCCCCTTCCCTGTGTGAAGGGGAAGAGAGGGGAGAAGATATCCAGCGCTGTGCATAGCTGCATCTATTCTAACCTCTCTTCCTCTTCACACAGGGACACAAAAAGCAGCAAGAGCCATTGACTGCTGTCAATCAAATGCAGTGAGGAAGAAGTGGGTGCAGAGAGCAGATCCATAGACATAGACATAGCTTAGGAGCGAGCAGACACCCTGTGTCTCCATAGCAAACATCAAAAATGCCCGCAAAGGACTTGAGAAAAAAAGGATCAGGGCTGGTTATTTTTATTTTTTAAAAATAGAGTTCTGTAATACTTTAAAGGGGGGTACAGACTTATACAGTCAGTAGTTTTTTGTGTTTTTTTTCATTGTAAATAATTTAAATCACCTTGCAGCGATGTGTTTTCACTTCAACATAAGTCTGTTTCTGTTAATCAAGTTAAAAGCACAAAAAATTAATGCACTATGCTTTAATGTTCTATGACAATAAAACATGAAAACTTCCAGTGAGTGAATAGGTTCTGTATATTATTATATCAACACTGTGACCTGGCAATAGACACATACCAATATCAAGACCATGGGGCTGATTTATGAAAGCCATGCACCATCAGTAGAGGGGCATGATGAGGCGCAACGCACATTTTCATATTTACGAAACAGTGCGCCGGGCACAGAGAGAATGCAATCTGTGCGCCACTATGGACGTGGCGCACGGCATCTTCAAATCAATACTAACAGAAGATGGAGGTGCCAATTTTATGGGGTGATGTGGGGTGATGTGAGGAAGTTTAGTAAAAACTGCCCAAGTAACAAATATGTCCAAAATAAAATGAGAAAGTAACTTTTTCAGAAAAAGCCTGCTGTGCCCGCAAGTACGTTTAGAACTGTGTGAAATCAATGTAAGCAGTGCACATGCACAAGAGGCTCTTGCGCTCATTCAAATGCGTTTGTTCACTGCGTGGCCAAAATCTTAGTAAATGTTAAGCAAGGTACATGCAAATGCATGGGTTGAACGGGCGCACCTTACGCTGGTTCACCTTCATGTATTTTTTTTAAGGAGATTTGCACACAGGTCATGTTAGCATGTTATGTTGCCAACATGTAACATGCACCTTGTTAAAATTATGTAAAAAGACACTCGCTCCTCTGGCTCCTCCTAAAAGGGTATTTAACCTTGCCCTCTAAAGCATATGATTTCCTTCGGCTAGCTTTTGCTTTTAAAGGGGAACTCCACACTCCATTCTCCAATGTTCTTGTCTCCCCCTCTAACCCCTTGGATTTCCATGGGCTAACTTTTGCTTTTAAAGGGGAACTCCACACTCCACTCTATTCTCAAAAGGCTGTGAGCTGCCTTCACCAATCCAAACCACATCCTTTTCCAGAGCATACAACAGGGCCAGCTAGGAAAGTGTCGAGAAGAGCAATTGTCCAACCCCCTCCTGAACCATACAAGGCCACATGCCCTCAACATAGCTGGCTGCCTTTGGGGCATGTTGGGCTCAGCCCAATACCAACCACAAAGCACCTTGTACCCACTAGTTTAAAGGGGGTTTCCATATTCCGTAAAGCCCCCTGTCTGTAGCCCCCGACAACCCCAGCCTAGGGTTGTGTGGAAGAGGCCCCTGTCCCCCTGAATATGGGAACAAGGTGGTTGACTTTTGGAGTGCCCGAGCCCCTCCTGCCCCCAAGCATCCACCCCCTTTCATGGGCTGGCTTGCTGTGTGTTTGGCTAGGGGTTTGTTAGTGTGTGGGAGAGGCACAATTTTTTTTAGTTTGGGGTGTCATTTTTCACGTGGGGGGTTCTCATTCTAAGCCTTAAAAGACCCCAATGGCCTTGTATGTATTAGGGGGGCAGGCTATTTTTTGTTTTGGGTTAAAATCTTGAAGCTGCAATGTAGGATTGTAAGTTTTCTCTAAAGCCGTACATCTTTGAAGCAGCATTTTGGATACGTGCTACAGATGCACCACTTTACAGGCAGAGTAACCCCCCCCCCAAGTTACTAGCTTTTAAGCAATTTTGCATTTTTAAAGGCACTTCTCCTTGTTTTGTTTTTAAGGGTGTCCAAATTGGTGACATTGATATGGGCCCCCATAACCATTTTAAGGCCAATAACTAGAATATAAGCCAGCCAAGTGGGGACACGCAAAACTAACAAGTCAGTTCCCATAGACTGCAATTATTCCTTGTATAACTTTTGCACATGTTAGGCTCTTTGTTTGCCCCCCTGGACCAGGGGGTGTTTGTCCCATCTGTAATTTTGTAGCATACTGGATGATGTGCTTAATTTTGGATGGGGGGTGGCTTATTTTCTGCTAGCTGCATTTGTGTTGTTCTAGGCATGCTCAGGGACTTTGTTTTTTTGCTGTGGCTTTCGGTGTGGGAAATGCATTTGTGTTGGTCTGGGCATGCTCAGGGACTTTGATTTTTCTGGGCATGCTCAGAGAGTGTATTTTTTTAGCTTAGTAAATAAGGACATCCTTAACAGTGTACCCACTTTGAAGCTCTGTCTCTACATTGGGAAAACTTGCATTTTGTGTTTCATGAACTGTGCATGTGTTTTCAACTGCCTCATTAGCACACAAACCTATGTTATATAAAGCTTGCAGATAGCATTCTTTACCTTGCCCTGAAACGATGTGTGTGTGCGTGTGCGTGTGTCTAGAGAGTACATTTGGGTGTCCTTATAGGGTTTGTAACACATGTATTTTCTTTTTGTATTTTGTTTGTTATGTCTTTGCAAAACAGATGTGTTTTAGAGCAAGTATTTTTTACTTTTGTTTTATTTTTTTGGGGGGGGGATATTTTTCACTGAAATATTTTTTTGATGTTGATAATTAGGGATGAGCCGAACACCCCCCTGTTCGGTTCGCACCAGAACATGCGAACAGGAAAAAAATTCGTTCGAACACGCGAACACCGTTAAAGTCTATGGGACACGAACATGAATAATCAAAAGTGCTAATTTTAAAGGCTAATATGCAAGTTATTGTCAATAAAAGTGTTTGGGGACCTGGGTCCTGCCCCAGGGGACATGGATCAATGCAAAAAAAAGTTTTAAAAACGGCCGTTTTTTCAGGAGCAGTGATTTTAATAATGATTAAAGTCAAACAATAAAAGTGTAATATCCCTTTAAATTTCATACCTGGGGGGTGTCTATAGTATGCCTGTAAAGGGGCGCATGTTTCCCGTGTTTAGAACAGTCTGACAGCAAAATGACATTTTGAAGGAAAAAACTCATTTAAAACTACCGCGGCTATTGCATTGCCGACAATACACATAGAAGTTCATTGATAAAAACGGCATGGGAATTCCCCACAGGGCAACCCCGAACCAAAATTAAAAAAAAAAAATGATGTGGGAGTCCCCCTAAATTCCATACAAGGCCCTTCAGGTCTGGTATGGATATTAAGGGGAACCCCAGCCAAAATTAAAAAAAAAAATTGACGTGGGGTTCCCCCTAAATTCCATACCAGACCCTTCAGGTCTGGTATGGATTTTAAGGGGAACCCCGCGCCAAAAAAAAAAAAAAAAAAGGCATGGGGTCCCCCTAAAAATCCATACCAGACCCTTATCCGAGCACGCAACCTGGCAGGCCGCAGGAAAAGAGGGGGGGACGAGAGTGCGGCCCCCCCCCCCTCCTGAACCGTACCAGGCCACATGCCCTCAACATTGGGAGGGTGCTTTGGGGTAGCCCCCCAAAGCACCTTGTCCCCATGTTGATGAAGACAAGGGCCTCATCCCCACAACCGTGGCCGGTGGTTGTGGGGGTCTGCGGGCGGGGGGCTTATCGGAATCTGGAAGCCCCCTTTACCAAGGGGACCCCCAGATCCCGGCCCCCCCCCTGTGTGAAATGGTAAGGGGTTACTTACCCCTACCATTTCACTAAAAAACTGTCAAAAATGTTAAAAATGACAAGAGACAGTTTTTGACAATTCCTTTATTTAAATGCTTCTTCTTTCTTCCTTCATCTTCTTCTTCTTCTGGTTCTTCTGGCTCTTCTGGTTCTTCCTCCGGCGTTCTCGTCCAGCATCTCCTCCGCGGCGTCTTCTATCTTTTTCTCCTCGGGCCGCTCCGCACCCATGGCATGAGGGGGGAGGCTCCCGCTCTTCTCTTCATCTTCTTCTTCATCTTCATCTTCTTCTTCTTCTTCTTCTTCTCTTCTTCATCTCTTCTTCCTTCTTCATTTCTTCTGCGGGCCGCTCCGCATCCATGCATGGAGGGAGGCTCCCGCTGTGTGACGGCGTCTCTTCGTCTGACGGTTCTTAAATAACGGGGGGCGGGGCCACCCGGTGACCCCGCCCCCCTCTGACGCACGGGACATGACGGGACTTCCCTGTGGCATTCCCCGTGACGTCACAGGGAAGTCCCGTCAATTCACCGTGCGTCAGAGGGGGGCGGGGTCACCGGATGGCCCCGCCCCCCGTTATTTAAGAACCGTCAGACGAAGAGACGCCGTCACACAGCGGGAGCCTCCCTCCATGCATGGATGCGGAGCGGCCCGCAGAAGAAATGAAGAAGGAAGAAGAGATGAAGAAGAGAAGAAGAAGAAGAAGAAGAAGATGAAGAAGAAGATGAAGAGAAGAGCGGGAGCCTCCCCCCTCATGCCATGGGTGCGGAGCGGCCCGAGGAGAAGAAGATAGAAGACGCCGCGGAGGAGATGCTGGACGAGAACGCCGGAGGAAGAACCAGAAGAGCCAGAAGAACCAGAAGAAGAAGATGAAGGAAGAAAGAAGAAGCATTTAAATAAAGGAATTGTCAAAAACTGTCTCTTGTCATTTTTAACATTTTTGACAGTTTTTTAGTGAAATGGTAGGGGTAAGTAACCCCTTACCATTTCACACAGGGGGGGGGCCGGGATCTGGGGGTCCCCTTGGTAAAGGGGGCTTCCAGATTCCGATAAGCCCCCCGCCCGCAGACCCCCACAACCACCGGCCACGGTTGTGGGGATGAGGCCCTTGTCTTCATCAACATGGGGACAAGGTGCTTTGGGGGGCTACCCCAAAGCACCCTCCCAATGTTGAGGGCATGTGGCCTGGTACGGTTCAGGAGGGGGGGGGGGGCCGCACTCTCGTCCCCCCCTCTTTTCCTGCGGCCTGCCAGGTTGCGTGCTCGGATAAGGGTCTGGTATGGATTTTTAGGGGGACCCCACGCCGTTTTTTTTTTTTTTTTTTTTGGCGCGGGGTTCCCCTTAAAATCCATACCAGACCTGAAGGGTCTGGTATGGAATTTAGGGGGAACCCCACGTCAATTTTTTTTTTAAATTTTGGCTGGGGTTCCCCTTAATATCCATACCAGACCCGAAGGGCCTTGTATGGAATTTAGGGGGACCCCCACATCATTTTTTTTTTTTAATTTTGGTTCGGGGTTGCCCTGTGGGGAATTCCCATGCCGTTTTTATCAATGAACTTCTATGTGTATTGTCGGCAATGCAATAGCCGCGGGTAGTTTTAAATGAGTTTTTTCCTTCCAAATGTCATTTTGCTGTCAGACTGTTCTAAACACAGGAAACATGCGCCCCTTTACAGGCATACTATAGACACCCCCCAGGTACGAAATTTAAAGGGATATTACACTTTTATTGTTTGACTTTAAGCATTAATAAAATCACTGCTCCTGAAAAAACGTCCGTTTTTAAAACTTTTTTTTGCATTGATCCATGTCCCCTGGGGCAGGACCCGGGTCCCCAAACACTTTTTATGACAATAACTTGCATATAAGCCTTTAAAATTAGCACTTTTGATTTCTCCCATAGACTTTTAAAGGGTGTTCCGCGGCATTCGAATTTGCCGCGAACACCCCAAATTGTTCGCTGTTCGGCGAACTTGCGAACAGCCAATGTTCGAGTAGAACATGAGTTCGACTCGAACTCGAAGCTCATCCCTATTGATAATGTTCCTCAAGCTGTTGTGACTACTGAATGTTTAAATCCTTAAGAGACTGTCCGTTTGTGGGCGCAGTCCTTTTAACTCCTGTTAATTTCCTCTGCAAAATGGTCAGACCTCAAAACCAGTGTCTCAAATTAACATATATGTGTTTTTTGCTTTTCTTGTTCTTTTCCTAGTCCTGTTTTGTTGACCAATAAAATTTGTAGCAAATTGTTATGTTTTATGTGCTTTGTTAACAGTTTGTTTTGCAGATGCATTCTCAATTCAAGTAATGCATTTTACCCTCCCCCCTTAACAATTTTAATGCAATGAGATTTCCCAGCTGCAGCTTAACTAGGCTGATGGGCATGGTAAAACAAAAAAAGGTGCGATTTGTCTAAAAGCTGCTTTCCTGGTACCTTCATGGTAGCATATGCATGGATTGTGCGTATGCTGCCATGTATAGGCACCAGGAAAGGAAAATTACAGAGAGGTAATTACATTTTACATTTTAGGGCAGTGGTTCTCAGCCTCAGTCCTCAAGTACCCCCGAGAGGACATGTTTTGGGAATTTATCTTAGCTAAATAGCTGTACAAAATACCAAGCCATTGACTCTGATTTAAAGTACCTGTGCAGGATGAAGGTAAACCTGCAAACATGACTTGAGGACAAGGTTGAAAACCACTGATTTAGAGCACTGAGCTAAAATGTAGCTCAAGACAATCCTATTCTAATTCTGGGCATTTGAGGGAAACCAAGTGAGTTTTAGAACCCCTGCTTGTCTTTTTTAGGTTGGGCTTTGTGTCCCTTTTCTGAAAATTGTCTTCACTTCCTGTCACATAGCCAAAAAAGAAGTGAGGGTAAAACCCTACCAATGTCTTTCCTTGGGGACACACAGGTCAATCTAACTAGTGTCCCCATTAGGCAAATTGCACTCTAGCACTTTGTTGTGTACACCCCAAATTATTAGGTATTTTGGGGTTTATAAAGGCAAATCCACTCTGCGAGTGTACTCGTTGTAAATCTGAGAGGAAGCACTGGTGATTTTATCATCCAATCATGTTGAAGCAAAGATGCTGTTTTTTTACTTTCCTTGCATGTCCCCCTCGGATCTCCAGCAACTGCACTTCCAAGTGCACTTGAGGTGTAAAGTGGATTTGCTTTTAGTAAATAAACCCCAAAGTCCAAGATACTTAATAATATGGGGTGTACACAGCAAAATGCTAGAGTGCAATTTATCTAATGGGGAAACTATTTAGATTGACCTGTGTGTCCCCAAGAAAAGACATTGATAGGGTTTTACCCTCACTTCCTGTTTGGTTATGTGACAGGAAGTGAATAAATTTGAAGGAGAAAGTGGCAAAATTTGGAAGGTGTCTTCGCTCTATCAGGGGTGCAGACATCCCCAAAAACTGATAACTAATCCCTCTGCACTCTATCCCCAAGCAAAAATAAGAAAGGATTTTATTCAGTCACTTTGCAAAGACACATTCCTAAGTTCAGCTGTGATGCATGTCAATGGCCCATTTAGACCTTGTTTAATAGAAAACACCAGTTGCCTTTCACTATAAACATTTGTTAGCCCAGTCTACGAAATCTGAATCTGCTTTACTATTAATTTTCATAAAAATTGGGTTCCCACAGCTAGATGTGCCAAATGAATCTAGATGCGCGACTGCTGTGTATGTGAGATGCGCAACTGCTGTGTGGGCGGAGGTAGGTACCTGTGGCTCATATCTGGTACACAGAAACGGTGGCCAGCACACAGGCATGACATCACGCCCCTCCAGGAAGTTTCTTGTACTGCTGCTAATTTCTTCCCACCACCATGCCCCGATCACTGTTCTCTGAGGAAGAGATGATCCTTAATTACAAATTAAGATAATTTTTGATTTATTTTTACATGGGGTGGTGTTTGTGTGGGTCATGTGTGTATGTCTAAATGATCTGGCCTCAAAACACACACCTACTTCCTGTGTACAGATTCACTTCCGGGCCAATGTATATTGCTTTCTGCTTCCGTGTGTGTGTATATATAGATCTATCTATAGATGTAGGTTCTTGTGCAGAGAGAAGTTAGGTAGATCCCACACTTTTCAAACTACGGCCCTCCAGTTGGTCAGGAACTACAATTCCCATCATGCCAAGTCATGTCTGTGAATGTCAGAGCTTTACAATGCCTCATGGGATGTGTAGTTCCACAACAGCTGGAGAGCCGTAGTTTGAAGATTCCTGATCACTCTAGCATGCCTTGAAAAAAGGTGGTTTTTCATGTGCCTATAATGCCCAAGAAATATCATTAGGAAAATACAAGTGGGTCATGGCACATCTACATTCCAAATCTGGCACTTAAGATGGTCATGCACTATGCAATCTGATTGGCCAATCTCTGTACAACTCGATATTTAGCCAAAATAGGTAATAGTAAGACGCACTTGAACAATTCATTCAAATTATAGGAAATCAAACAGGCTCTTGCACTAAATCTAATTTATTTAAGATCTAACTGATTGCAGTGTATGGCCACTTTTAAAGATCAAGATCTGAAAATATTAATGTATTTTTTCTTTGTAATGTATTGAAAGATTTGGGTAAAAAAAGAAAAAAAACACATTTCAAAGATATATTAGAAGTGATAGGAATGAGATTAGCATCAAAAGGGTTAATTAACTGAGAACATCTACTAATTGCCTAACAAAACACATCCAATGAGATGAAATTAACCAACTGTATTGGGCGTGCGCTATTATCAATGAGAAAACCGCAGTGACCCTAGCGCTAGTTGCAGTTTACATATGCGGGTATTTATTATCGTTATTTGCACTTCAATGTGCGCCAGTTCGCACGTTCAATTAATGACTTTTCCAGAGCACCAATTAATGTATGAACTGGTGCAGTGCCTTCTTCTTAGTAAATCACCCCTATGTGTTTATATATATTCATTCACCTTTAATGCCCCGAATAATAAAACCAGTTAATGTTTCAGATTAAACATTAAGATGTAGATGACCTTAGGGTTCTGAGTCTTCTATTTATTGGCACACACCTCCACATTGTGTCTGGAGACTGTCTTCTAGATTCTATTAAACCTGTAATTACATTTTCAGTCCTGGCAAATCATGTTTGTATTATCAATGAGTCACTCACAAATAACCAGCCTCTGAAGCAGGTTAATTGCTATTGATCGACACAGGCATGAATGATATAGCGAGCCGTTTTGTCAATAGCAGAAAGATTCTAAAAGAGAAGAGAAGAAAAATATTATTAGAGTAAATGCCATTGCGCTTACATATTCTGTATTTTTGCCTACAGAAAAATCATTATATGGAGAAAGTTGAGTCCTTCTGGAAAATACAATATAAATATAAGGTATATATGGTTGTACATGTATTTATTCATAGAACCTTATATTTGTTTCTAAAAACAATTGACGTGTGATACATTTTAGAAATAATATTGCTTAAAACTTTACCCTTTTGTCACAAAGCACATATTAAAAAGTACAATCAACACAAGAATGAACCTCCAAAGTTGTCATTTAACTTTTTTGCAGAGTTTTTGTGTTGCTCTAAGTCAGGGGTCTCCTAACTTTGTAAACAAAGGGCCAGTTTACTGCCACCTAGACATCAGGGGTTTTTGGTCTGTGGCCAGTGGGAGTAGAAAATTGTATCAATTGAAAGAATAGTGCCCCATCAATGGCGTTAGTGAGAAGTGTCCTATATTTGGTGTCAGTGGAAGAATAGTGGCTGATCATTAGTGTTAGTGGGAGGAATAGTATTTCCTGTCACTAGAAGAAATAGTGTCCCAAGGGCCAGATAAAGACAAGCAAAGGGCTGCTTAAAAGCATAGTATACCATTCAGACCATGTTTCATGTTACACACATATGTAACACGAAACAAGGTAGTGCACACCATCCCCATAACCCACACTGCTCCCCTCTTTACCTGCATCATGGGGTGCATCCTCCAGGTGAATCTTATTGTTTTTTTGTTTCTTTTTAGCATGGCTGTGGGGGTTCTGCCAACACACTCACTTCATCCAAAGTGGAGATTGGTCACAAACATTGACTTATAGTGAGCATGATGGTGATGATCCCTCATTCCTCACCGCTGTAATTCATCGTGTCCAGACATGTGCCTAGAACTAAGATGCCAAACTGCGACCCTTCCTCCAGGGTGGGACAGGGGAAGGGCTATAAGGGACACCATGCCAAAAAATAATGTAATGGTTGTAACAAGTGCTGAAATAGTGCTAATGGTTGTGGCACACCACAATGAATTGTCATGCACATACAGACAGTTAAAATATGGGGCTAACAGCAGTGAAGGAAGAATTGCCCTAGCACTAGTGTGAGGAAAAATGCCCCAGCACTGGTGTGAGTAAAACACATCCCTGCATCAGAGGTGACACTGGAATTTGTCAACTTGTCCTAGCCCTGGTTTAGCAGCATTTCCTTCAGGCCTGAATGCAAAACATGTATTAAATACATGTTTTTCTTTTATCAATGTGGGTGCATTTATTCTTTTTTTCAAAGGTGGACTATGCTTTTAAATGTGTTTATCATTGCAAGGGGATCTGCTAATGAAATTAGCTTAGTTAGAGAAGACACATATAGTAGCTTTTTTTTTTTTTTTTGAAAATTATTTTTATTCACACATTTAATAGCAGTACAAACAATACAAACCCCCCCTCCCTCCCCTACCCCCATTTCCCTCCCTCCTGCTTCCCCACAGTGCAATATTCCATAACATGCAGGAGCATGAGTAGGATTAGTTACCCTGGCAGCAAAATTCCAGTAAGCTAGACCAGTATTAACCGGACACCAACCTAGGATAGCAAGTGTTTGGTCACTTCAGATCATGTCAGTCTGCATGAAGAAAGCAATACCACAATAATAGGCTCTACAAACCTCTTAATTCAGAGTCTCATTGGTAGAAAGCCAGCTTTGCCATACCTTTTCGATCTCTTTGGGGCAACCCCTACGCAAGTACATGGCTTTATAGAACGGTAATACCTTATTGACCATGCCCTTCCAGAAAGCTAAGGAGGGAGCCTCAGGCTTCTTCCAGCATAACAAAATGGCCTTATGCCGCGTACACACGGGCAGACTTCCCGACGGACTAGGTCCGGCTGACTTTTCGACTGACTTTCCGACGGACTTTCCAAATGAACGGACTTGCCTACTCACGGTCAACCAAAGTCCGACGGATTCGTACGTGATGACGTACGACCGGACTAAAACATGGAAGTTCATAGCCAGTAGCCAATAGCTGCCCTAGCGTCGGTTTTTGTCCGTCGTACTAGCATACAGACGAGCGGTTTCTGTCCGTCAGAAAGATTTGAAACATGTTTTATTTCTAGGTCTGTCGAACTTTTGAGAAAAAAAGTCCGCTGGAGCCCACACATGATCGAATTATCCGACGGACTCCGGTCTGCCAGACCAAGTCTGCCGCAAAGTCCGCTCGTATGTATGCGGCATTACATGCATAGAACAAGGAAAGTGATATCAGGGTTCTCTGAGCCCTGCACGGTGCTACCTCCTCCACCAAATCCAGCAAACATACTGAGATTGTCAGAGGGATAGATAAATAGTCTTAAATAGCCCTAGTAATACCCGTCCAGAACTCCCGTATCAGCTGACAATGCCAGTATATATGGTCAAAATCAACAGGACTAGTGGTACAGCGCCAACATTCTGAGTCTCCCGTATCATATATACTTGCGATTCTCTCAGGGGTATAATTAACCCTATGGAGTATTTTGAATTGGATATAGCGGTCACGAGCCGACACCAGAGCCCCAAACAAGTGGTCCCACATATCATCCCAATCACCCCCCTGGAAATCAGGAATCAATGCGCTCCATTTGTCCCTACATTTACTGAGTGCTTTCGGCCTTTCGACAAACAGTACTTTGTAAACCTCAGACAACGTCTTTTGCATGGATTCATCACACAGTAACTGCTCCAGAGGAGAAAAATGAAGCTCCAATGTATCAGTACCAAACTGTGTCACAAATGCATGCCTCAATTGAAGATAATGAAAGAGGTACCAGTTCGGAAGGTCGTATCTCTCCTTCAATTGATCGAATGTAAATCATTTCCCTCCCCTCACTATATTCTTCAATTGTTTAAAGCCCACAGTATTGGGTCCAGAATCACATCAAAATGAGGTAACGTAGGCTTAAACCATAGCGGAGTGTCTGGTGACCAGTCCCGCGCCTCAGAGTGCATCAACACCTGTCCCATGCACGAATAGTAGTATGCATCGACCCAGTCGAAGGTGATAATACTTTCGAACCCCTATATACCAGGTAGTAAAGACTCTTGTATGATCCCATAAGGGCGGCCTCAAGTATCGTTGCTGCGTCCCTGTCATCTCGCAGCAGCCAGCGCCTGGCAGCGACCATTTGTCCTTCTAAAAAATACTTAAATAGGTCTGGCAATGCCAGCCCTCCCTGTCCTAGGGGCTCCTGCAATGACTATCCTAGGACTTATTCTAGGGTGATCTGAAGATCACAAAAACGAAACTAAACAGACTATTTGCACGTTTAAAGAATGAACAGGGAAACCAAATGGGAGAATTGAGCAAAAAATACAAAAAAAAAAATGGTAAGATTTTAATCTTAAGAAGGTTTACCCTGCCAATCAAGGAAAACAGTAAGCCCGGGTTCACATCTATGCGAATTAGAGGTGCGTTTCCCCACCTCTAATTCGCATAGCAGGAGAATGTGACTGGCTCCCTATGGAGCCGGTTCACATATCTCCGGGGCAGCTGCGGTGCGCACTGCACAAAAACGCTGTGCGTCTTTGGCTGCGTTTCAGGGCCAAATTCAGGCATAGAATCGGCCCTGATTCGTCCCTGAAACGGTGAACAGGGACGCACAGCGCTCCTATGCGGTCCGCAGCGCATTATAGTGTGAACCCGGGCTAAATGTTGTCTAAAGGTGTCTAGCTTAACTTTGGTGAGGAGTGGTAATAGGTTAAGTAACAGATACTACCATGGGACAGGTATAGATATAGACAATATATAGATATAGACAACATCCTCCTGCTATGGGATGGCGATGAAACATCATTGACCAATTACATTCAGGAGCTGAATCAGAACACCCTTGGTATATCTCTACAATTCGAAATGAGCAAGGTTGCTATCCATTTTTTGGATTTGAATATACAGATCTGTGACAGTAAATTTATAACCACCACTTTCTTCAAGGAGACAGATCGAAATGGCTACATTAGTCAGGGGAGCTGTCACCATCCCTCCTGGTTAAAAGCGGTTCCTAAAAGCCAGTTTATCCGCCTAAGGCGCAACTGCACTTTCAAACATGACTTTTTGATGCAGGCCTCTGACCTTAAAACCAAATTTGTGGAAAAGGGATACTCTGTTGCTGACACATTTTGTCATGTTACAACCAAAAAACATAAATGTATTTTATTGGAATTTTATGTGATAGACAAACAAAAAGTGGCACATAATTGTGAAGTGGAAGGAAAATGATAAATGGCTTATTTTTTTTCTACAAATAAATACAATAAAACCTTGGTTTGAAAGTAACTTGGTTTAAGAGCGTTTTGCAAGACAAGCAACATTTTTTAATACATTTTGACTTGATATACAAGCGTTGTCTTGATATACAAGTAGCATCATGTCACAACTGAGTATAAAAGAGAAGAGAGGCGCCTCTAAGTATAGCAATATGGTTACATTTAATGAAGGTACAACATTTAGCAACTCACATGGTTGATGATTAAAAGAGGCACATCTAAGTATTCAGGCATCCAGGGTAAAGCTGTCCAAATAGACCATCCTCCTCACCGCCATTGACGTCATCCCTTCCACGCTGTGCTCCACAAGCGCTTCAAGCCTCGCTTTCAGATCGCTCTACTCCAGGGTAGTCTTCCTGGTCAGGATTGCAGACTGACAGCGGTGAGAGCTGGTGGTGTGGAGGACGGTCTATGTGGACTGTCAGAAACCATAAAATCAGGCCAAGACAGAAGTACAGTTAAATCACACTTGTTTAATAATAAAAGTATATAGAACAAATGTCAAAACATACCCAGAGTTCAGGAACCGGAACGGTTAGTCAGACAAGCCAAACGTCAGGGAGCCAGAGATGAGCGTAGTAAAACAGCAAGCAGGATCTGGACCCAGAAGGGATGTTAAGAAAGCAAGTCTTTTAACAGGAATGCAGAAGAGCGTTTCTTTGATGTTGACTAAGGCGAAGGCAGAGATCCTCTGGGCTGGACGGCTTAAGTAGGCAGGACTGACGAGCAGGATATCATCAACAGTTGAGTAACTGTGGAGAGATAGGAGCTGGCAATTAGCCGACAGCTGAGCGGCCAGCTCAGAGAAGGAAGGGCTGAGCCCAGCTCTGACAGTGGACCGCTTTACCCCAGATGCCTGCATACTTAGATGTGCCTCTTTTAATCATCAACCATGTGAGTTGCTAAATGTTGTACTTTCATTAAATGTAACCATATTGCTACACTTAGAGGCGCCTCTCTTCTCTTTTATACTCTGGAGCTCCTGCTGGATTTTGCTTCTAATCCCCTTGTGGAGGCTTCCATTTTTGGATGGACATTTTATGGTTACACAACCTGGTCACATTGCTATAATATTTTTATATGGACTATAAACTGAATGACCTATGAATAAATGGTTGTGGAACTAATCATTTGGGTTTCCATTATTTTTTATGGTGAAATTTGCTTTGATATACAAGTGCTTTGGATTACAAGCATGCTTCTGAAACAAATTATGCTTGCAATCCAAGGTTTTACTGTATCTGAAGAGTGTGGGATGCATTTGTATTCAGCCCCCCTGAATCAATACTTTGAAGAAGCACCTTTCGCTGTAATTACAGCTGCAAGTCTTTTTGGGTATGTCTCTACCAGCTTTGCACATGTAGAGATTGACATTTTTGCCCATTCTTCTTTGGAAAATAGCTCAAGCTCTGTCAGATTGGATGGAGAGCGTCTGTGAACAGCAATTTTCAAGTCCTGCCACAGATTCTCTATGGATTTAGGTCTGGACTTTGACTAGGCCATTCTAACACATGAATATGCTTTAATCTAAACCATATCATTGTAGCTCTGGCTATATGTTTAGGGTTGGTGTCATTCTGGAAGGTGAACCTCCATCCCAGTCTTAAGTATTTTGCAGACTTTAACAGGGTTTCTATAGGGTTGCCCTATATTTGGCTCCAACCATCTTCCCATCAACTCTGACCAGTTTCCCTGCCCCTGCTGAAGAAAAGCATCCCCACAACATGATGCTGCCACCTCCATGTCTCACTGTAGGGAATGGTGAGTTCAGGCTGCGCAGTATTAGTTCTGCACCACACATAGCGTTTTGCTTTTAGGCCAAAAAGTTAAAGAGGGAGTCCACCTAAATCCACCTAAAAAAAAAATATTAAAAGCCAGCAGCTACAAATACTGCAGCTGCTGACTTTTAATAAATGGCCACCTACCTGTCCCAGGGTCCAGCGATGTCGGCAGCCGACGCCGATAACCCGCTCGATTCTCGGCAGCTGCCGCCGCCATCCTAGGTGAGGGAATCAGGAAGTGAAGCGTTGCGGCTTCACTTCCCAGTTCCCTACTGCGCATGCGCGAGTCGCTCTGCGCATCGTAACTGGTCCCCGCTATCTCCTGGGACCTGTGTGTTTCCCAGGAGACAGTGCGGAGGGATAGGAAGAGGCATAGACTCCTGTGGAAGTCTATGCCGGAAGTGGATGCAAATACCTGTCTTTGACAGGTATCTGCACCCCCCTCCCCCCTGAAAGGTGACAAATGGGTTCCGAAAAGCGGAAGTTCCATTTTTGTGTGGAACTCCGCTTTAAATCTTAGTCTCATCTGACCAGAGCACCTTCCTCCACAAGTTTGCCGTGTCACCCACATGGCTCTTAGCAAACTGCAAACTGGACTTCTTATGGTTTTCTTTCAACAATGGCTTTCTTCTTGCCACTCTTCCATAAAGGCCAGATTTGTAGAGTGCACGACTAATAGTTGACCTGGGGACAGATTCTCCTACCTGAGCTGTGGATCTCTGCAGCTCCTCCAGAGTTACCATGGGCCTCTTGGCTGCTTCTCTGATCAGTGCTCTCCTTGCCCAGCCTGTTGGTTTAGGTGGACAGCCATGTCCTGGTAGGTTTACAGTTGTGCCATACTCTTTCTATTTTCAAATGATGAATTGAACAGTGCTTCGTGAGATGTTCAAAGCTTGGGATATTTTTTTTATAACCTAACCCTGCTTTAAACTTCACAACTTTGTCCCTGACCTTTCTGGTGTGTTCCTTGGCCTTCTTGATGCTGTTTGTTCACTAAGGTTCTCTAACAAACCTCTGAGGGCTTCACAGAACAGCTTTATTTATACTGAGATTACATTACACACATTTACTAATTAGGTGACTTCTGAAGGCAATTGGTTCCACTAGATTTTAGTTAGGGGTATCAGAGTAAAGGGGGCTGAATACAAATGCATGCCACACTTTTGAGATATTTATTTGTAAAATATTTTGAAAACCATTTATAATTTTCCTTCCACTTCACAATTATGTGCCACTTTGTGTTGGTCTATCACATAAAATCCCAACCAAATACATTTACGTTTTTGGTTGTAACATGACAAGATGTGGAAAATTTCAACGGGTATGAATACTTTTTCAAGGCACTGTATATAACGTAATGCCTAATCAATATGAGTTCCTCTTGCCTGATGGCTGATGTGAGCTAAGAACAAGCACAGGTAGGAGGAGTACTGTGGGACCTCTTTGCCAGCTCACTTGATGTCAGTGATTTTAGACCTGAAAAGTAGATCTCCGATATGGATTAATGAGGTCTGTGGACAGTGAAACAGCCAGGCAACTAGCTTGTTCAGGTGACCAGTAATAATACCTTCTTATTTTACTCATAATAAGATACCTTTGAAATCATTAACCAGTAAAAATGTGTCAAGCCTTTTTAAGGAATACTATACCTCCTAACATTTTGAGATGGGAATGAGGGACACCTACTAGCCAACGTAGGTAGGCATAGGACACGTCTCCAGCCACACCCCCTTAAAGGAGAATTAACCTAAAAAAGGGTAATGAAATCCACAAGGGCTTTTTATACCACTACTATTCCTTTATATTGGCGTTTAAAACTTACAAATGCAGCAATTTAGAATTTGGATGAAAGGTTTAGCACGGGGAAACACTTTCTGAAAGATAAAAAGTGCATTTTATATAAAACTATATAGATCAGAGCAAAATGAGGGGCAATGAGGGGGAAAGAAGGACAGAGGGACATTGCTCCAAATCAGGGACAGTCCCTCGAAATCAGGGACAGTTGGGAGCTATGGAATACTGCATTTTGATTTACCTCTTTTGCCTCTTGCACATAATACTCCTCTTTGAGCATCCGCTTTTTTGGACATAATGTCAGGCTTTTTTTTTTCGTATTTGCACAAATTTCTCTTCTTCATAGGCATTCACGCATTTTCACACAATTTTGCACAAATGTATTTTAGTGTTCCGGCTAATAAGCATATTTAAATAAGCATTTTGGCACCTTTTCTTTGCATTTGCTTCTCCCTGCTCTTGATAGTGGCGTGTTTAGCTATCTGGAGCTGTTTATTTGCCTTATAGGGTGTACACACAGGCGGACTTTCCGACCGGACTGGTCCAACGGACTGAATCGGACCGTTTCGTCGGAAATCCGACGTACTTTAGATTTGAAGCCTGCTTCAAATCTTTACGTTGTAACTCCGCCGGACTCAGTTCCTGACGGAAAGCCTGTTCGTCTGTATGCTGGTCCAACGGACCAGATATGACGCAAGGGCAGGATACTACATCTCGCGCTCGCTGCAATAGGAAAAACAAATTTTCCTATTGTGGCGAGCGCGGGGCATACCAGGTCCTTAGGTCTGGTATGGATTTTAAGGGGAACCTTCTACGCCGAAAAAACAGTGTGGGGTCCCCCCCAAAATCCATACCAGACCCCGATCCGTGTACGCAGCCCGGCTGGTCAGGAAAGGGGGTGGGGACAAGCGAGCGCCCCCCCCCCTCCTGAACCGTACCAGGCCGCATGCCCTCAACATGGGGGGGTGCTTTGGGGGAGGGGGGGCGCCCTGTGGCCCCCGCCACCCCAAAGCACCTTGTCCCCATGTTGATGAGGACAAGGGCCTCTTCCCGACAACCCTGGCCATTGGTTGTCGGGGTCTGTGGGCGGGGGGCTTATCGGAATCCGGGAGCCCCCTTTAATAAGGGGGCCCCCAGATCCCGGCCCCCCACCCTATGTGAATGAGTAGGGGTACCCCTACCCATTCACCTGGGGGGAAAAACTGTCAATAAAAAAACACTACACAGGTTTTTAAAGTAATTTATTAGACAGCTCCGGGGGTCTTCTTCTGACTTCGGGAGTCTTCTTCCGACTTCGGGGGTCCCTCCGGCCTCTTCTCCCGGCGTCCGGTTGGTTCTTCTCCGCTCTCTCTGGCCTCTTCTCCCGGTGTTCGACCTCTTCTCCCGGTGTTCCAGTTCTTCTGCCGGCTCCTCTGCTATCTTCTGCCGCTCTTTTGCTAGTGGTGGCCCGGACTTCTGCCTTCTTGTCTTCTTCCCTCTTCTCTTCTGATGTTGACACGACGCTCTCTCTGGCTGCAACGCTCTCTAAACGCTCCGCTATGGCTTATATAGGCAGTGACCCCACCCCTTAAGACGTCACAGTCCCTGGGCATGCTGGGACTGTGACGTCTTAAGGGGTGGGGTCACTGCCTATATAAGCCATAGCGGAGCGCTCAGAGAGCATTGCAGCCGGAGAGAGTGTCGTGTCAATATCGGAAGAAGAGAAGAGGGAAGAAGACACCTCCAAGACGACCACTGCCTTGCTAAAGAATCTGAGGGTAAAGGTGATGGACTGGCCAAGCATGTCTCCAGACCTAAACCCTATTGAGCACCTGTGGGGCATCCTCAAACAGAAGGTGGAGGAGCGCAAGGTCTATAACATCCACTAGCTCCATGATGTCGTCATGGAGAAGTGGAAGAGGGCTCCTGTGGCAACCTGTGAAGCTCTGGTGAACTCCATGCCCAAGAGGGTTAAGGCAGTGCTTGAAAATAATGGTTGCCACACAAAATATTGACACTTTGGGCCCAATTCGAAAATGTTCAATTAGGGGTGTACTCACTTTTGTTGCCAGTAGTTTAGACATTGATGGCTGTGTGTTGAGTTATTTTAAGGGGACAGCAAATGTACACTGTTATACAAGCTGTACACTCACTTCTTTACATTGTAGCAAAGTGTCATTTCTTCAGTGTTGTCACATTAAAAGATATAATAAAATATATACAAACATGTTAGGGGTGTACTCACTTTTGTGAGATACTGTGTGTGTGTGTGTGTATATATATATATATATATATATATATATATATATATATATATATATATATATATATATATATTTATATATATATATATATATATTTATATATATATTGTAGAAGCTCCCAGGCTCCTCTCATACACATTCAGGGATCTCTAAACTATGCTAAACTATGGTCCAGTTCTGATCTTGGTCCTCTCCCTCAGGCAAATTTAAACTCACCTGAGACAGACAGCCAGTGCTCTTGGCCTGGGAACCTAAGACAACTTCTGTCTAGGAGAGCAAAAGGTTGGTAAAAGCTATTAAGCTGTGCATGTGGAAGCTGACAAGCTGTAAGCTTGCTTGATCTGGTAGTTAGGACCTGTAATTATTGTATAGTTGGTGCTGACCCACAGCTAGTTTTTTGTTTGGCTATTTTTGTTCTCTTTTGTTTTTCTGGAACCCTGTACAACACCTGTATATAGACTTGTATATATCACAAATAAACACCTCACTACCTCACAGGATTTGGTATCTGTGCCTGAAAGACTGCTCATCCCAGGGAGCTTTGTACCTGCTACCTGTCCCCCAGTTTACGTATGGTGGAGAATGCGGACAGCAGTAGTAAGTTACTACTTAAAGGGCCAGTACCTAAAGTGACCAAACAAGGAGGAAATCCTCAAACAAATGGTGTTATCCATACCTCCCAACATTTTTAGATGGGAAAGAGGGACACCTACCAGCAAATGCATGTAGGCATAGGACACACACCCTGACACACCCCTTAAAGGAGAACTAACCAAAAAAAAAAGGTTAATGAAATCCACAAGTGCTTTTTTTAACACTACTATTCCTTTATATTGGCTTTTAAGGTTTACAAATGCAGCAATTTAGAATTTGGATGAAATGTTTAGCACTGGGAATTTTGAAAGATAAAAAGTGCATTTTATATACAACTATATAGATCAGACCAAAATGAGGGACAAATGAGGCGGAAAGAGGGAGAGAGGGACATTGCTCCAAATCAGGGACAGTCCCTCGAAATCAGGAACAGTTGGGAGCTATGGTGTTATCCAGTGCTGCACAACAGCAAACTAATACTATTATACAGGAGCAATCGCAGAGGTTGTTTAAACAGCTAGCCACTGAGGCAAAAGCGGATAGGAAAGCCCTGACTAAGGTTGTAGAGACGCTAGCACAGTGGTCACCTGCTAAAATTTATGATGTTGGAGACAAGCCCTCAGTCATCCATGTGGGTCGATTACTTTCCAAGATGACTGCAGATGATGACCCACAGGCCTTTCTGCTAATGTTTGAATGCACTGCTGAGAGGGAAGGTTAGCTTAAAACCGAATGGGCAGGACTGGTCACCCCCTTGCTTTCTGGAGAATCGCAGAAGGCCTACTATGATCTGGAGTTGGCAGAAGCAGGAGGCTATGAAAAGGTCAAGCAGGAAATCTTGGCGCAACTCGGTGTCACCTTGGCAGTTCGAGCACAACGGGTCCACAGCTGGTTCTTCTAAGATGAGAGGCCCCCAAGATCACAGATGTTCAACCTAATCCACCTGGTGCGGAAATGGCTACAGCCGGAGTCCCTGTCTGGGCCACAAATAGTGGAGCGTGTGGTCATGGACCGACTCCTGAGGTCACTACCAGTTCCCCTGCAGAAGTGGGTGAGTCAAGGAGACCCTAAGTCGGCAAACAACCTGGTGGAGCTCGTGGAGAGATACTTTGCTGCAGAGAACCTGGTCACACCCCTACAGTCCCACAGACTTTCCACCCAAAGCCACAGTCTCCCCAGGCACCGATAAGACAGTTCCAAGGGAAGTGGGTGGCAAGCATGACAAGGAGATAGGGGGGAGGATGCCAGGGCTGAGGTTTGGCGTCCCAAATAAGGGAAGCTTCTGCCTGTCAGCGAATCAAATTGGAGCAACTTCAGGTGTTTCCGTTGCCAGGAACTGGGACATGTTGCAGCAAACTTTCCATTGACAGATGAACCTATGCAGTGTGATGTATCTTATAGGAGTCAGTCTATGTTTGCTGCTGTTTCATGCGCTGCAGCGCCAAGTGTAGGAAAACACATGTGCCAAATGACTATTAATGATAAGCCTATTATGACATTGCTGCACTCTGGAAGTCTAGTGACTTTGGTTAAAGCTGAGATGGTTGAAACTGTGAATTTTCATGCAAAAAAAGTTGCTGTGATCTGTGTACATGGGGAATACCCGGGAGTATCCTACAGCCACTGTTAACTTTAAAACTGACTTAGGTACAGTGACCCATCCAGTCGGACTTGTGCCCCACTTGGTGCATGAAGCCATCATTGGAAGGGACTTCCCTAAGTTTTGGGAGCCCTAGGATTGTCCTGACTCAGTCACAGTAACTTACTCAGTAGCAGAGCCAGAACTCTTCGTCAGAACTGACAATGTGGGTTCAGGAGACTTCTCTCAGGGTTCCCCGGGTCTTCCTTTCTCAGTTATGGCAGCCTATGGAGGAGCCTGAGGACGTCCCCACAACCAGTGAAGGTGGACAGCCATCTGCTGACTCTGAGACTACATTTCGATTTTGCTGACCTTATTGTGCGCAAGGAAAACTTTGGTACTGAGCAGAGAAAAGATCCTACCCTTGCCAGGGCCTGGGAAAATGTAGTAGCGATTAATGATGTACCTGTCAAACCAGGGGACAGGCCCTGTTTTCCTTATTTCAGCAGCAATGAGGATTTACTGTATCGTGTATGTAAAAAGAATGAAGAAATTGTTGAACAGTTGGTGGTCCCTAAGCCATACAGATGGGTGGTGTTTGAACTTGCCCATGGATACTTGCTAGGAGGTCATTTAGGGGTTGAGAAAACCAAAGAAAGGGTGTTGCACAGGTTTTACTGGCCCGGGATACAGAAAGATATTGAGAATTATTGTCAATCCTGTCCTGTGTGTCAAATGTCAGCCCCACTACCCCACTTCCGAAGTCTTTTAGTAATCTTACCCATTATTGAAGTGCCCTTTGAGACGATCGCCATGGACCTTGTGGGCCCACTCCCTAAGTCTGCCTGGGGTCATCAGCATATTCTTGTAATCATGGGTTACGCTACCTGTTAACCCGAGGCAGATCCCTTACGCACTGCATCTGCTAAGAACATTGCCAAAGAGCTGTTCATGGTGTTCAGTCGTGTTGGGATCCTTAGGGAAGTCCTTGCAGACCAGGGCACCCCATTTATGTCACAAGTAACTAGGGAGTTTTGCATGCTATTTAAGGTGACACAGTTGCAAAACTCTGTGTACCACCCTCAAACTGATGGCTTGGTTCAACGCTTCAATAAAACATTAAAAGGTATGTTAAAAAAGGTTGTTTACAAGGATGGGAAAAATTGAGACTTCCTGATTCCGTACTTGATGTTTGCCATCAGGGAGGTACCCCAGTCCTCTACGGGGTACTCTCCATTTGAGTTGCTTTATGGTAGACACCCTCAAGGACTCTTAGACATAGCTAAGAAAACCTGGGAGGGGGAGCAGACGCCCCACGAAAGTGAAATTGAGTATGTAGCTCAAATGCAGACAGGATTGCAGCGGTCATGCCTATGGTAAAAGAACACTTACTGCTGGCCCAGGCAGCCCAACAGAGAATATACAACGGGGGGCCCAACTCCATGTTTTCACACCCAGTGACAGGGTCCTGGTGTTAGTTCCTACTGTTGAAAGCAAGTTCCCTTTGAAGTAATTGAAAGAGTTGGGAAGGTTAATTACAAAGTGTATCAACCCGGTAAAAGGAAGCCTGAGCAGATATACCATAAAAACTTGTTAAAACCCTGGAAGGATATGATGGCATTGACTGCGAAGTCCATCCCTGTAACGCCTAGGGATACTGAGTCCCCTCTGGTCCCTGGGGTCACAATTCCAGACACCTTGTCTTATTCCCAAAAACAGGAAGCTAAAGAGTTGATAAGGAATAGAGTGAAATTTTCAGTTACCTGGTACGACTTCAACAGTCCAGCATGACATTGTTACTGAACCTGGAGTCCATGTCAAGCTCAAACCATACCGAATTCCCGAAGCTAGAAGAAAGGACATCAGTGTTGAAGTTAAAAGTATGTTGGAGAAAGATGTTATTGAGGAATCCAATAGTGTCTGGTATAGCCCCATCGTGTTAGTTCCAAAACCGGATAGCACTTGGAGGTTTTGTAACAACTTCAGAAAGCTTAATGCAGTGACAAAGTTTGACACGTACCCAATGCCCAGGGTAAACAAACTTATAGACCGACTTGGCAAGGCCCGCTATCTGACCACTTTGGACTTGACCAAAGGATATTGGAAAATACCCCTGACTGGTAGCGCCAAAGAGAAGACTGCATTTGTTACCCCGGAGGGTTTGTTTCAGTACAAGAAAATGCCTTTTGGTTTGCAAAATGCCCCCGCAACATTTCAGAGGGCCATTGACAGGACCCTAGGACCTCACCGACAGTATGCAGCAGCCTATCTGGACGATATAGTGGTACATAGCACTGACTGGGAGTCTCACTTGCCCCGTGTCCAGGCTGTCCTTGATTCCCTCTTCAAAGAAGGTTTTACAACGAATCCAAAAAAATGTGCCATTGGTTTAGAGGAAGCCAGGTATTTGGGCTACACTATTGGCCGTGGAGTCATTAAACTTCAAGTGAATAAAATAGAAGCCATCCAGGAGTGGCCACGTCCTGCAAACAATAAGCAGGTCAGGGCCTTTCTTGGGATCACAGGGTATTATAGAAGGTTTATCACAAATTTTGCAACTATAGCTGTCCCACTGATGGACCTTACGAAAGGGAAAGACTCCGTAATGTTGAAATGGTACCCAATAGCAGAGGAATCTTTCCAAGTCTTGAAGAAGGTTCTTTGTGCACAGCCAGTGCTGTATCCCCCCCCCCCCCAATTACTCCAAAGATTTTTTGGTTCAGACGGATGTGCCTGATGTAGGTATTGGGGCAGTATTGTCACAGGTACACAATGGGAAAGAACACCCTGTCGTGTACCTAAGCAGAAAGCTCAATGATCATGGAAAAAAGTATGCAGTCATTGAAAAGGAATGTTTAGCCATAAAGTGGGCTGTGGATGCGCTAAGGTACTATTTGCTAGGGTGCCAGTTTGATTTAATAACTGACCATGCTCCCCTGAAATGGATGGCTCAAAAGAAGGAGATTAATAGACGGGTGAACTGGTGGTTTTTGGCTCTACAAGATTACTACTTCACTGTAAAACACAGGCCAGGTGTTAGACCACAGGTGTTCCAAGCCTGGGGCTGAAACAAGGGGGGGGGGATATGTAGCAGAGCGTCCCAGAGAGATCCGGGAAAAGTTCTGTTTGGGGTTTATACGTCTCCCAGGCTCCTCTCATACACATTCACGGATCTCTGATCCATGGTCCAGTTCGGATCTTGGTCCTCTCCCCCAGGCCAATTTAAACTCACCTGAGACAGACAGCCAGTAGCTGTAGGCTTGCTTGGCTTGGTAGTTAGGACCTGTAAATATTGTATAGTTATTGCAGAGACACGGCTAGGTTTTTGTTTGGCTATTTTTGTTCCTATTTGTTTTTCTGGAACCCCGTACAACACCTGTATATATCACAAATAAACACTGCACTGTTTGTCACTACCTCACTGGTAGTTACAATATACTGCATACACAGTATATACACAGGATGGCAAGCACATTCATGTGAAAATGCTAAACTCAGATTTCAAATATTACAAATTTAAAGAATATTTTTCAAATGTACTTCTGTGTCCAGTTGAAGCCAACTGGCATTCTATTTCTTTTAACGTTGGGGCCTATGGCAGTGCTGGTGATGCCAGAATATTTTGCAAATCCACAATGAGACAAAGAATACATGAAGGACGCTTGTTGATGATGAGGCTTTTGGACTTTCAGAAAACTTAATGAGTCCTTATGGTGGACATGGATTGAGCCATATGCAAAAAATTTACAATTATCAGCTGAGCCGTACCCGAAGGATGGTTGAGTGTGCTTTCGAAATTTGCTCTTCAAAGTGGCCTGTGCTTATGTCAGCCATGCAGTTGGATGTGGAGAATGCCATCAAGATAGATAGATAGATAGATATAGATAGTATAGATAGTATTAGCTTGCTGTGTACTCCACAATTTTGTGATTGAAAAAGAAAACATATCACCAGATACAGCACCTCTTTCCACACAACAACAAGGTGTACAGTTTGTGGGCTTGCAGCCCCAATACGTGGATTGCAAATAAGACCGGGCTTTGCAGATTTCTTTATGTCAGACTCTGGACAACTTGCTTGGCACAATGGTTACATTTAACTGTGCATATTTACAGGTATGTCTTTACCTTGTTGTGGCAGTTTCTATACCCGTTTGAAAAATTCACAAATAAAAAATACATTTTGGTGTTTTCATATTGTCAGGAACCATGAATCAGACTGAGACAGAAGTGCATGAAAATCATACTAATTAATAAAATGGTATAAACAGAGCAAAGGTAGTCAAAACACAGCCAGAGTTCGGTAACCAGGATGGGTAGTCAGAACAAGCCAGAGAAACAGGAGTCCAGAGATCAGCAAAGTCGGGTGCAGCAAACAGGATCAGGAACCTGAAGGGAAGTCAGCCAAGCAAAAGTCTTTCACAGGAAAACACAGCAGATAGAGTCTGGATGTGTTGACTAAGGCGAAGGCACAGAAAATCTGATCCATGCAGTTTAAATAGCTAGCAGGGCTAGCTGACAAGCAGGAAATGAAGACCAGGTGAGTCACTGTGGAATGAAGAGTGGTGGCAATTAACCGACAGCTGAGCACAGAGCTCCGAGAAGGAAGGGCTGAGCCCAGCCCTGACACATGTAGCGTTGTTAATATATCATCTCCAAAGTGATTTTTTTTGCAGTTGTGTAAACAACCATGTAAACAAACATAGGTGAACATAGGTGAACATGTAAGTAACAAGTGTGTGGCTTGAAAAAGCACTTTCCTAGATCAAGAGGTTTCGGATGTGTGAACTTTTGGTTAATGCTCTAAACCAGTGGTCTTCAAACTGTGGCCTGGGTGCCAGTTGGTAAAAAAAACACTGTACTGAGCTTTTTCAAGCTGCAGTGTGCAAGAGGCCTTTCTAGTATATACAAGAAAACAAACAAAGGCGCCTCTAAGTGTAGAAGAAAGACAAGTTTAATGCCCCAACTGGGTTCCAAAAACACTTACAAGATGGAAGGTGTAGTCAGGCACTTCGTAAGTGGAGCTGCATTGGAAAGGGTCACAGTGGGAGGAAGCATTCAGAGCGGATGGATGTGGTACAAGGCAGCGGCAGTGTGGAACAGAGGAAGCCGCTGTAAGGCCGGTGTCGTTAGCACGAAGAGACGGCGTAACCGGTAGTGATGTCATCCACTGGAGCGGTTCCTTAACCAGCCTGGACCGCAAACAGACAGCCAAAGGGAGGAAGTGTCGTCATCAATAAGGGACGCGTTTCGGAACGGTCATACGTTCCTTTTTCAACCAATGACTATAATGATGGCTATGCCTGATATATATACACACACAAACTAATGGTGGGTTGGCCTGGGGGCGGGGGCAACAATCAAAATTTGATAATAACATAATTTAAAAAAGTCTAAATGCATTTAAATACATAGAAACACAGGTAACAGCATTTTAAAAGGAGGCAATGAAAAAAATATATATATATGTATGGGATATTAGGAAGAAAAACAAAAGTAAAAACTGAAATGATGGAGAGTTAAAAAAGGGAGAGTATATAATGTATTCTATCAATAGGGTGTCTGGAATAGACTAACACGCAGTCTTACATGTACAACGGCATAATAAAAATAAATGAAAGCAAAGAGGCAAATATAAATAGCAGAATAAAAAATGAAATTGGGACATTTGTGTCACCAATACTATCGAAATGTGATGATATTAGACTGCCGCAAATACTGTAGTAAAAGAGAGGGGGCTGGATTAATATTATCATAAAATTGCGCTGACTTCAAAATCCTCGTTTAACCCTCCAGGGGCTAAAACATTTAATAAAAATATCCAATACATTTCCCTGTGACATAGTCGTCGGTAGCGTTCAGCTGGGGGAAGATCTTTTGGCATTGCCTCAATGACCCATACTTTGAGGCCATTGGTGGACTTATCGTGGGCATGGAGGTAGTGTCTGGGGACACTATGATTATCTAATCCGCCTTCAATAAACCGGCGGTGTTCGCCAAAACGTTTACGTAGTGGCCGAATGGTACGTCCTACATAAAATAAGCCACAGGGACATGTGAGGCAATATATAACATGGTCAGATGAGCATGTATGAAAGCCCTTGATTGGATATGTTTTGCCTTTAACCTGAAATTCTTTCTGGCCATGTACCACAAAGCCACAAGTCTTGCAAAGAGGCTTACGGCACTGATACATCCCAGAGATGGCTAGGAATGTGGGCATGTGGTGGCCAGGAGGCAAAGGTCTGGCCTTAAGTTTGCTGGTCGCTACCTTGCTTTTGATGTTTGGTGCCTTTCTATAGGCAAATTGAGGTCTATTGGGCAGGGTGGAAAGAAGGTGTTCATCTTGTAATAACAGAGGCCAGTGTCTTTTTACAATATTTTCCATTTGCTTATGTTGAGTATGGAATTGAGTGATGAATCGTAAATTACCCTTCTGGGGGCGTGGGCGAGGGTTCTCAGTAAACGATGTACTCTTATATTTTAGATAAGCTGCATCTACAAGATCAACAGGAAAACCCTTTTCGAGAAACTTTTCTTTCAAAGTTGAACCTTCGGTATCATAGTCATTGTTTAGGGTGCAATTCTTTTTCAGCCTACAGAACTGACTTTTGGGTACATTGTTCAGCCACAGGGGGTGGTGACAGCTGTTGTAATGGAGGAAAGAATTCCCAGCTGTTGGCTTGGTGTAATTTCTGGCATGTATCTCCTTGCCTATCCAAAAAAGTTCGAGGTCCAAAAAGGCTAGTTTATATTGGTCGATGACAGAGGTGAAAGTCAGGCCCATGCTGTTGGTGTTACAATATCTGACAAAGTCAGAAAAGACTGATGCATTGCCATCCCATATAATAATCATGTCATCTATATACCGGCCATAAAAAACAATGTGGGAGGAAAATGGATTATTGTTCCATATATATTGATGCTCCCAGTGCCCCATGGTAAGGTTCGCATATGAGGGTGCAAAGTGCGCCCCCATAGCTGTACCTCGTATCTGCAGGAAAAATTCATCCTCAAATTTAAAATAATTGTGTGTAAGGCAGAAGGAAGTGGCCTCGACAATGAAGGAAGCTTGTCTCGGATTAAGCATGGGGTCTTGACAGAGAAAAAACTGTAGGGCATTGAGGCCCACCTCATGGGGTATGGATGTATATAGAGACTGGACGTCCAGAGAGGCCCAATGGTAATTGTGGTCCCAAGAGTACGTTGTTAAAATCTCTAACAAATGGACACCATCTCTAATGTGCGACTGAAGGGATTGGGCTAATGGCTGGAGGAATTGGTCTATATATTGTGAAAGTCCGCTGCTGATGCTGTCCATAGACGCCACAATCGGACGCCCGGGTGGTGTTTTTAGGTCTTTATGCACCTTGGGCAGATGGTAGAAATAGGGTGTAAAATGTACTTCTTTAATCAGGAAAGAGGCTTCTTGTTGGGTAATGATGTTGTCGTTTAGTGCTGTCTTAACAAGGGCGGAAGCTTCTAGGGTAAATATGGGTAGAGGATCTTTGTTGAGTCTGGTATATGTGTTGTTGTCAGATAGCAATCGAGTGGCTTCAGAGACATAGTCAACTCTGTTTTGTATCACTATACCTCCCCCTTTGTCAGCACTTTTGATAACCAAATCCAAATTTTTGGTAAGTGTATCAAGGGCTCTTTGTTCACGATGAGTGAGATTGGAGATAGCTTTTTTATTTTTGTTTTTGTTGCAGAGCTCCTGTATTTCCGCATGGACAATGCGGTAGAAAGCATCAATGCATGAGCCTTTGGACTGAGTGGGATAAAAGACCGAAGGGGGTTTAAACGTAGTGTTTTGAATGGGTGGAGAGGTTATTAAATGTTGTGTGTATAGGAAATAATCATTCTCATGATCTGCCTGAAAAGAAGATGGAGTGAGGGGATGGCTATACAGTTCTTCCAAGATGGAAAGGGGATCACTTTCTGTATGGACATCAATGGTGTTGTGTGATGCATCAGATATGTGGGAATCAGTATGAGGACGGTGTTTAGTGGATTGGATGTTAAAAAATCTCTTTAGAGTAAGAAGGCGGACAAATTTATTTAGATCCTTACCCATGCTTTAACCACAGATGAAATCTCCTTACTTAGTCGAGGCCTAAATTTTGCTCCATCCGCTCCACCTAATCCCTTTCTTCTCTTTAAGGATCTAAATAAATTTGTCCGCCTTCTTACTCTAAAGAGATTTTTTAACATCCAATCCACTAAACACCGTCCTCATACTGATTCCCACATATCTGATGCATCACACAACACCATTGATGTCCATACAGAAAGTGATCCCCTTTCCATCTTGGAAGAACTGTATAGCCATCCCCTCACTCCATCTTCTTTTCAGGCAGATCATGAGAATGATTATTTCCTATACACACAACATTTAATAACCTCTCCACCCATTCAAAACACTACGTTTAAACCCCCTTCGGTCTTTTATCCCACTCAGTCCAAAGGCTCATGCATTGATGCTTTCTACTGCATTGTCCATGCGGAAATACAGGAGCTCTGCAACAAAAACAAAAATAAAAAAGCTATCTCCAATCTCACTCATCGTGAACAAAGAGCCCTTGATACACTTACCAAAAATTTGGATTTGGTTATCAAAAGTGCTGACAAAGGGGGAGGTATAGTGATACAAAACAGAGTTGACTATGTCTCTGAAGCCACTCGATTGCTATCTGACAACAACACATATACCAGACTCAACAAAGATCCTCTACCCATATTTACCCTAGAAGCTTCCGCCCTTGTTAAGACAGCACTAAACGACAACATCATTACCCAACAAGAAGCCTCTTTCCTGATTAAAGAAGTACATTTTACACCCTATTTCTACCATCTGCCCAAGGTGCATAAAGACCTAAAAACACCACCCGGGCGTCCGATTGTGGCGTCTATGGACAGCATCAGCAGCGGACTTTCACAATATATAGACCAATTCCTCCAGCCATTAGCCCAATCCCTTCAGTCGCACATTAGAGATGGTGTCCATTTGTTAGAGATTTTAACAACGTACTCTTGGGACCACAATTACCATTGGGCCTCTCTGGACGTCCAGTCTCTATATACATCCATACCCCATGAGGTGGGCCTCAATGCCCTACAGTTTTTTCTCTGTCAAGACCCCATGCTTAATCCGAGACAAGCTTCCTTCATTGTCGAGGCCACTTCCTTCTGCCTTACACACAATTATTTTAAATTTGAGGATGAATTTTTCCTGCAGATACGAGGTACAGCTATGGGGGCGCACTTTGCACCCTCATATGCGAACCTTACCATGGGGCACTGGGAGCATCAATATATATGGAACAATAATCCATTTTCCTCCCACATTGTTTTTTATGGCCGGTATATAGATGACGTGATTATTATATGGGATGGCAATGCATCAGTCTTTTCTGACTTTGTCAGATATTGTAACACCAACAGCATGGGCCTGACTTTCACCTCTGTCATCGACCAATATAAACTAGCCTTTTTGGACCTCGAACTTTTTTGGATAGGCAAGGAGATACATGCCAGAAATTACACCAAGCCAACAGCTGGGAATTCTTTCCTCCATTACAACAGCTGTCACCACCCCCTGTGGCTGAACAATGTACCCAAAAGTCAGTTCTGTAGGCTGAAAAAGAATTGCACCCTAAACAATGACTATGATACCGAAGGTTCAACTTTGAAAGAAAAGTTTCTCGAAAAGGGTTTTCCTGTTGATCTTGTAGATGCAGCTTATCTAAAATATAAGAGTACATCGTTTACTGAGAACCCTCGCCCACGCCCCCAGAAGGGTAATTTACGATTCATCACTCAATTCCATACTCAACATAAGCAAATGGAAAATATTGTAAAAAGACACTGGCCTCTGTTATTACAAGATGAACACCTTCTTTCCACCCTGCCCAATAGACCTCAATTTGCCTATAGAAAGGCACCAAACATCAAAAGCAAGGTAGCGACCAGCAAACTTAAGGCCAGACCTTTGCCTCCTGGCCACCACATGCCCACATTCCTAGCCATCTCTGGGATGTATCAGTGCCGTAAGCCTCTTTGCAAGACTTGTGGCTTTGTGGTACATGGCCAGAAAGAATTTCAGGTTAAAGGCAAAACATATCCAATCAAGGGCTTTCATACATGCTCATCTGACCATGTTATATATTGCCTCACATGTCCCTGTGGCTTATTTTATGTAGGACGTACCATTCGGCCACTACGTAAACGTTTTGGCGAACACCGCCGGTTTATTGAAGGCGGATTAGATAATCATAGTGTCCCCAGACACTACCTCCATGCCCACGATAAGTCCACCAATGGCCTCAAAGTATGGGTCATTGAGGCAATGCCAAAAGATCTTCCCCCAGCTGAACGCTACCGACGACTATGTCACAGGGAAATGTATTGGATATTTTTATTAAATGTTTTAGCCCCTGGAGGGTTAAACGAGGATTTTGAAGTCAGCGCAATTTTATGATAATATTAATCCAGCCCCCTCTCTTTTACTACAGTATTTGCGGCAGTCTAATATCATCACATTTCGATAGTATTGGTGACACAAATGTCCCAATTTCATTTTTTATTCTGCTATTTATATTTGCCTCTTTGCTTTCATTTATTTTTATTATGCCGTTGTACATGTAAGACTGCGTGTTAGTCTATTCCAGACACCCTATTGATAGAATACATTATATACTCTCCCTTTTTTAACTCTCCATCATTTCAGTTTTTACTTTTGTTTTTCTTCCTAATATCCCATACATATATATATATTTTTTTCATTGCCTCCTTTTAAAATGCTGTTACCTGTGTTTCTATGTATTTAAATGCATTTAGACTTTTTTAAATTATGTTATTATCAAATTTTGATTGTTGCCCCCGCCCCCAGGCCAACCCACCATTAGTTTGTGTGTGTATATATATCAGGCATAGCCATCATTATAGTCATTGGTTGAAAAAGGAACGTATGACCGTTCCGAAACGCGTCCCTTATTGATGACGACACTTCCTCCCTTTGGCTGTCTGTTTGCGGTCCAGGCTGGTTAAGGAACCGCTCCAGTGGATGACATCACTACCGGTTACGCCGTCTCTTCGTGCTAACGACACCGGCCTTACAGCGGCTTCCTCTGTTCCACACTGCCGCTGCCTTGTACCACATCCATCCGCTCTGAATGCTTCCTCCCACTGTGACCCTTTCCAATGCAGCTCCACTTACGAAGTGCCTGACTACACCTTCCATCTTGTAAGTGTTTTTGGAACCCAGTTGGGGCATTAAACTTGTCTTTCTTCTACACTTAGAGGCGCCTTTGTTTGTTTTCTTGTGTTTCTATATACCCTGCTTCAGTCTTATTAAGCTGCAGCCCTTTGTGTTGAAGAGTACCATCCCATTTATTTCCATCACTTCCACTAGCATCTTCATGCTTATTTGGGACTGCCTTATATAGAGACATTATCTAGACTATACCAGCCCTGTGCGCCCTATTGAAATATTTTTTAAATATTCTTTGATTTTTATTGCCTTTCTAGTATATAGCATTTTCTAAAATAGTATCCCATTTTTAGCACAAAAAGACACTACTATTCTGCCAGTGTGAATAAAATAAAATCCCACTTGGTTGGTTGTGGTGGCATACTATTGTACCATGTGTTTAGATTGATTGCAAATTTGTCCTGGGAGGCTTCATTGGGAAACCTTAGGAAGTGTGCAACACATTTCTGCCTTCAATTAATATATTGCAAAATCGGCCGGGCGGTGGCTCTCTGACTGGATATCATATAAAGTTCTCCAGAACAGTTCTTTTTAAGCAATCTGATTTTAGCAAAACATATCAAAGATTACATGCAAAATATGTAAAAAAAGAAGACTATTAAATTATTTTGCTTATCTTCATACATTAAATAAAATTGTAAACATAAGTATTAAGTCTGTATCATTAACATAACATCATCAAATCAAATAACTATGAGTTTCTTTTTTTTTCTTGTCTTATTATTTGTCACTTCTAGGTGACAACTACAGAAAAGAGTAACTAAAACTAAAAAATGTTTGCATTATGTTGTGATAGCAACCTATTTATTCTGCAGTGCTCTCCTCCAGAACTTTCGGTTTTCTACTACATTGATGACATTTATACAATAATAAGGATAGTTTAAACAAAGAAATGAATGCATGGTACCTAATTACAGAAACACATTTCAAGCCTTGAACAATAAATCTCATTATTTTTGCTTTGTGTGTAACCACAGTTAGCAGATTGTTAACCAAAGATACATATCTCCATGGAGCTCAATCTGTTTTTGTAGAAAGTTCTCTGTTCATGCTTCTTGCCCACATCCCCTAGGACCAGTGATGATGTTCCTTTAGAGCCCTTTCACACTGCCAGCTCTCGTCGTCGGTGGTAAAGCGCCGCTATTTTTAGCGGCGCTTTACCGTTGTTTTTGCAGCACTTTTCGGGCGCTAGCGGGGTGCTCTTAACCCCCGATGGCGGCCGATTAAAGGGTTAAAAGTGCCTGCAAAGTGCCGAGACGCTTTGGCTGTGCTGCCCATTGATTTCAATGGGCAGGGGTGATTTAGGAGCGGTGTATACACCACTCCCAAAGCGCCTCAGAGAAGCTGCTTGCAGGACTTTTTTTGACGTCCTGCCAACGCAGCGCCCCAGTGTGAAAGCACTCAGGCTTTCACACTGGGATTGCAGATGAGGCTTTTTTCAGGCGCTTTACAGGCGCTATTTTTAGCGCTAAAGCGCCTGAAAAACACCTCCAGTGTGAAAGGGGTCTTATTCACGTCAGAACTAATTCTCTCCTCATATCATATATCTAAGTGAAGGCAAAGGCATCTTGAAGCAGGTCAAATGCAGGTCAGAAGGAGGTCAACTGTAGGTTAAATGCACCTGTAAATAAATTCTTAATAATCTCAAAATCGCCTCACACAAATGTCAAAAGCAAGCTGAATCTGTCTATCAACACAAACCCAAAACCTGTCCACACAGACCTTATAGTTTTACCTGGGATCTTCCACCCTTTTGTTTACATGCAGGGCCGGGGATTGTCATTTGGGATGAAAGTCCATTGGCAGTGTATTTTGATGGCCTCTTAGCTTAGCAGGTATTGTTCTTTGCAATTGACATGGATCTACATTGTTGTATGACATGCGTGAAATAGATTTTTACCATGAGACATATATATATATATATATATATATATATATATATATATATATATATATATATATATATATATTTATTAACTACCTACCCACTGGGCACTTAACTACTTGCTTACTGGGCACTTAAACCCATCTCCTATCCAGACCAATTTTCAGCTTTCAGTGCTCTCACACTTTGAATGACAATTACTCAGTCATGCAACACTGTACCCAAATGATTTTTTTGTCGTTTTTTTCATACAAATAGAGCTTTTTTTTGTTGGTATTTGATCACCTGTGGGTTTTTTATTTTTTGTGGCATAAATGAAAAAAGACCGAAAATTTTGAAAAAAAAGAATTTTTCTTAATTTCTGTGATAAAATTTTGCAAATTAGTAATTTTTCTTCATAAAGTTTGGCCACAATTTATACTGCTACATATCTTTGGTAAAAATAACCAAAAATTAGTGGAAATTATTTGGTCTGTGTGAAAGTTTTATGCCCCGTACACATGGTCGGATTTTCCGACGGAAAATGTGTGATAGGACCTTGTTGTCGGAAATTCCGACCGTGTGTAGGCTCCATCACACATTTTCCATCGGATTTTCCGACACACAAAGTTTGAGAGCAGGCTATAAAATTTTCCGACAACAAAATCCATTGTCGAAATTTCCAGTTGTGTGTACACAAATCCGAAGCATGCTCAGAATAAATAAAGAGATGAAAGCTATTGGCTACTGCCCCGTTTATAGTCCCAACGTACGTGTTTTACGTCACCGCGTTCAGAACGATCGGATTTTCCGACAACTTTGTATGACCGTGTGTATGCAAGACAAGTTTGAGCCAACATCCGTCTGAAAAAATCCTAGGATTTTGTTGTCGGAATGTCCGATTAATGTCCGACCGTGTGTACGGGGCATTAGAGTTTACAAGCTATGGTGCAAATCATAAAAAAATGATCACATCTGATGTACTGGTGTCCTATCTCATTTCTTGAGACCATAACAAGCCAGGAAAGTACAAATGCCCCCCAAATAACCCCTTTTTGGAAAGTAGACTTTTTAAGGTATTTAGTAAGAGGCATGGTGAGTTATTTGAAGCTGTATTTTTTTCCCACAATTCTTTGCAAAATCAAGATTTTTTTTCACAAAATTGTCGTTGTAATAGCTTATTTCTCTCAAAATGGCATGTGCATACCACAAATGACACATTACTCCTCCTGAGTATAGCGATACCACATGTGTGGGACTATTTCACTGCCTGGCCACATACGGCCCAACATGCAGGGAGCACCATCAGGTTTTCTCGGATCATAAATTACACATCACATTTCTCAACCACCTATTACACTTTTGAAGGCCCTGGAGCACCATGACAATGGAAACACCCACAAAATTACCCCATTTTGCAAAGCTAACAGCGTATAATCTGTGAGGCATAATGAGTCTTTTGAACGGTTCATTTTTTTCCAGAAGTTTTTGGCAAATGTGGAAAAGAAATGAAAACGTATTTTTTTTTACACAAAGTTGTCCATTTTTAAGATATTTTCAAAACATAGCATGTACATAGCAAAAATGACACCCCAAAATACATTCTGCTACTCCTCCTGAGTATAACGATACCACATGTGTGAGACTTCTACACAGCCTGGCCACATACAGAGGCCCAACATTGAAGTAGCACCTTCAGGCATTCTAGGAGCATAAAATACACATCTCATTTCTTAACCACCTATTACACTTTTGAAAGCCCTAGAGCATCAGGACAATGGAAACACCCACAAAATGACCCCATTTTGGAAAGCTAACACCCCAGCGTATAACTGTTTAGCGTATAGCGTTGAACTGTTCATTTTTTTCCAGAAGTTTTTGGAAAATGTAGGAAAAAAATGAAAACGCACAAAGTTGTCCGTTTATAAGATATCTCCAACACATAGCATTTAGATAGCAAAAATGACACCCCAAAATACATTCTGCTACTCCTTCTGAGTATGGCGATACCACATGTGTGAGACTTCTACACAGCCTGGCCACTTACAGAGATCTAACATGCAAGGAACACCATCAGGTGCAAGAATTAAACCCCAAAAGACATTATGCTGAGCAAAGCATAAACAAAAGATTACCTGTGGTTGTAGTAGGGCAGTTGTACACAGGAGAATAGCACTGGTCCAGGCAGCAGGCAGGGACTTGGTCAGCAACGGCGAACACAATTGTTCAGGCAGCAGGCAGGGATATTGTCCATATAAAGTCCAGGGTCATTGCAGGCAGAGATATTGGCAGTGGTTATGGTCATATGGTTATGACTAAGGCCTTATAAGCTGAAACGCGTCAACTGTTCTCATTTGCGTTTGGTCACTGTGGCTTGTTAATAAATACAACATTTTTTAAGAGCAATCACCGGAGTGCGGATCATCTTTTCCTCATATTGTCAGAACTGCCAAAAATATTGGTCCTTGTAGTAGGCAGGAACATGTGGTGTGGTCAGTGCGACAGGCAGAGACATAATGGCAGTAAGTCCTACAGGCAGCAGGCAGAAGTAGGGCCTCGTTCAGGACAGAATGGGGACAGGGGTAGAGGCTTCTCCCACCCAAATCTCTTTGAAGCCTCCAAGTCTCCAGACCCTAATCTAGGAATGAGAAAACAAAAAAATTGTTTTCTTCATCCAGAAAAACAATTCTGGAGCCCATCACATACGTGAGACCCCTGTGTTGAATCGCACTAGTCCAGTAGCAGGGTACAAGATCAGTCCATGAGGCAGGCAAAAAATATGGTCAAACAGTCCAGGGTCAGTTCCAGATCAGGCAGAGGTATGTACAGAATCGTTAGGCAGAAGCATGGTCGAATAACAGCCCAGGGTCAGTTCCAGATCAGACAGAGGTATGTACAGAATTGGCAGACAGAAGCGTGGTCGAAGAACAAGCCAGGGTCAGTTACAGAACAGGCAGTGGCATAAGGGGTGTGAAGGTGTGTGAAGGCAGGAACTGAGGATTACGTTTACCATACTTCAATAAATTATTAGTGAAGTATGGTGATGGCGAAAACATTCACCTATGCAGAGACCTGGTTGGGAAGGACATTGTGCACAATAAAAAGATGTGTCTCTTCTGACTCCTGCTCTGGTACGCACCTTACATTTTTTTTACGTCGTTGGCCTGTTGGTTTGGGAGGGATTTTATCGGGAAAGTGGCGTTCGGAGAGTCGACTAAGAACATCTGATCGGATCATTTCTGGTGGGCCATTCGGGAATAAAAGGGCAGTGAAAACTTCCTCCTGGTAGCCAAGGAAGCGTGTGGGGTTTTGGGTGTAGTTGCGGTAAATTACATATGAGTTGTATATGGCCAATTGAAAAAAATAAATTGTGACTTTTTTATACCAATGGTATGTCCGTCTTGTGGCAAGGTATGGTTCCAGCATTTGGTCATTGAAATCGACTCCCCCCATGAACAAATTATATTCATAGATACATTTTGGTTTTTGTATGGGGCCATTCCTTATGGGGATTTCCATGAAGGTATCATTGTGGATCAAAGACAACATGTAGACATTTTGTCCCTCCACTTCACTGCAAAAATCTCCTTGTTTCGCAGACTTGCCGTTTCTCCTTTTCTCAACTTCTTTGAGGAAACCCCTTCCGGTTCTTTTTTACGGTGCCACGTGCTGGCGTCTTCTTCTGGTGAAGGTTGTGGAACAGGGGCAAAGATGTGTAGAAGTTGTCTACATATAAATGGTAGCCTTTCTCCAGTAGAGGGTATTAGACATGTGCATTCATTTTCGTCCGAATTTTGGGTATTTTCAATATCGTTTTAACAAACGATAACGAACGCGCAGAATCCGAAAACCGAAAGATCCGACATACACAAATGCTTTATTTTCGTTTTCATTGCGACAACAGTTCGATATAGATAGGAGATTTGACATGACACTGACAATAGCGATCTGTATCCATGGAACCTGTGGTCGAATGTGCCTAACCTTAGCTCTATTCGACATAGAAAGAAAAGATTTGACATTAGAGAGATAAGATTTGACAGAGAGAAAAGATTCGACATATAGAGAAAAGATTTGACATAGAGAGAAAAGATTCGACATTATAGAGACAATAGCAAAAAAGGTCAAATGTGCCTAACCTAACTCTATTAGTCCAAGATTATTCGACATAGAGAGAAAAGATTCGACATGAAGATTCGACGAAGCAGTCGCCGCGAGCGGACATTTATGGTCAAATGCTCCGCCCATAGGCTATAGAAGAATTCTAATCTTGGTAGACTAGTAATAGTAATTAATAAATATAATTATTACTAGTGTCATACAACATTAGAATTCTACTATAGCTTTTAGGCGGAACATTCGACCGGAAATGTACGATTGCGGCATCATACAGTTTAGCTGCTCCGTCGAATCCTCTTCGAACATTCGACAGACACCATAAGCCTTCAATGACAGATTTGACCTTAATTATTTCCGATTTTTGTACAAATGCATTTTTTAATGAAACGAAATAAATAAAAACGAATTTCGGAGTAACTAAATAAATGTATTTTTAGGACGAAAACGAAATTCCGAAAACGAAATTTTCAGTGTGCACATGTCTAGAGGGTATATGAGGTCCCAAACAATTTTCCCGCTTGATCCCAAGTAGTCTGGGCAATTAGGGGGTTGCAGCTGGGTGTCCTTCCCTTCGTACACTTTGAAGGCATATATGTACCATGTGACTCGGTCACATAATTTGTATACCTTCACCCCATAGCGGGCCCTTTTGCTGGGAATACATTTTTGATTTTAAGCCCGCCGCTAAATGTAGCAAGGGACTCATTCACACATATATGTTGGTCCGGGGTAAACAGCTGGGGGAATACTTAAGAAAAATAATATAGAAGTGGCCTAATTTTGAAAAGCCTGTCATAATTTGGGTCATTTCTGGGAGGGCACTGGGTATTATCATTGAAATAAAGGAACCTCATTATCATGAGGTATCTGGTTCTGGGCATTATCTTGGAGAAGATTGGCATGTGGTGGATGGGTTGGGTTGACCAATAGGACATCAAAGTGTTTTTTTTGGTGAGTCCCATACAAAATGTGAGGCCTAAAACAACCTTCAACTCCTCCACCATTAGGTCTCTCCACTCGTAGGGATGGGCATAATAGGACGTTGGATTATTTAAAATAAAATGCTGTGCGTAAAGGTTGCATTGGGCCATAATTGTTGATAGCATGTCCTCGGTAAAAATTAAATCAAAAAAATTGATTGGGGAAAAATTCTTCATGTCCACCTGGACTCCTGGCTGGGCAGTGAAAGGGGGAATGTTGGCTTCTCCTGAATTAGGAGGAAGCCACAAGGGGTTCTGAAGGGCATAGGGAAGGCTGGCATGGGTCCTTGGCTTTTCTTGCCGAGGTACTGCGGTGCTGGTGGATGGCACTGTGGTGCTGGTGGATGCCACTGCCTCCTCACCAGAACGCCTTCGTTTGGCGGGTAGAATATCTTTCTCCTCTGAGTCACTTAGTGTTCCACTACTGAGGACTGGCTCATAATTTACGTCCAACTCAGAATCGGAGTCTGAAAGGGAATCCGAAAAAGAGAGCTCCCTGTTGCTCTCGTCGGCCTGGGAAAGTATTTGGTACCCCTCCTCAGCGGAAAAGCATCTTTTGGACATGGTTGCTGGTGGTGATGCGACTACACAGGTGTGTGCTAAGCCTGCACTGATGGGCACTGATGAGGCGGCACTGATGAGCACAGATGTGCACTGATGAGGTGGAACAGATGTGCACTGATGAGGTGGAACAGATGTGCACTGATGAGGCGGCACAGATGTGCACTGATGAGGTGGTACAGATGGGCACTGATTGATTGCACAGATGTGCACCGATTGATTGCACAGATGTGCACTGATGAGGCGGCACAGATGGGCACTGATTGGCACAGGTGGGCACTGATGAGGTGGCACAGGTGGGCACTGATGAGGTGGCACAGGTTTGCACTGATTGATTGCACAGATGTGCACCGATTGATTGCACAGATTGGCACTGATGAGGTGGCACAGATGGGTACTGATGAGGCGGCACAGATGTTCACTGATTGTACAGATGTGCACTGATGAGGCGGCACAGATGGGCACTGATTGGCACAGGTGGGCACTGATGAGGTGGAACAGGTGGGCACTGATGAGGTGGCACAGGTGGGCACTGATGAGGCGGAACAGATGTGCACTGATGAGATGGCACAGATGTGCACTGATAAGGTGGCACAGATGGGCACTGATGAGGCGGCACAGATGGGATGGCACAGATGGGCACTGATGAGGCGGCACAGATGTGCACTGATGAGGCAGCACAGATGGGCACTGATTGGCACAGGTGGGCACTGATGAGGTGGCACAGGTGGGCACTGATGAGGTGGCACAAATGTGCACTGATTGAGAAGATGTGCAGATGGACACTGATCACCAATGGCAGATTGACACCGATTGGCACAGGTGGGCACTGTACTGATGGGGCACCGTACTGATAGGGCACTGTTTTTTTCACTCACAGATCGCTGTCAGATGCTCTCTCACCTCACACGCGGTCTCTGTGTGAGGAGAGAGCCGGCAATGAGAGATGATCTCATATGTTACATTTGAGATCATCGCTCATTGGCCATGCGCGCTGTAAATGGCCGCTGTAATTGGCCATTTACAGCAATCTGTGACTGGCTGTGTCCAAGGGACACGGCCAACACAGAATTTCCCCGATGCGCGCTCGTGAGCGTGCATGGGGAGCGAGGAAAGGGGAGGCCGTCATATGACGTCCTCCCTAAAATTGAGGTCCGCGCTGTAGTCGTCATTCGGCTATGGCCTGGACGTCAAGAGGTTAAACCCCCTTCCTAACCAGACCAATTTTCAGCTTTCGGTGCTCTCACATTTTGAATGACAATTACTCAGTCATGCAACACTGTACCCATGTGAAATTTTTGTCCTTTTATTCACACAAATAGATTTTTCTTTTGGTAGTATTTAATCACAGCTGGGTTTTTTATTTTTTGCGCTATAAATGAAAAAAGACCAAAAATTCTGTAAAAAAATACATTTTTCCTAAAGTCTTGCACGAGCAATACAATAGCCCATTGGAGACATTGTACTCACTTCTGTACTCAAGGACCCGCTCTGTTTTGAAGACTGTGAATTTACCCATATAACTTTCACCCCAGTTCTTTTTGTTGTTTTCCCAGACCCTATAGTGCACAGGATGCAATTCGAAAAATCCAGTTCTACCATATAAAGTACTACCTTAGATCGCTTCTTTTCATCTCAAGATATACACCGAACGAGAAACTTCATTTTTCCAGCAAGCTTCTTCATTTTTTTTGGTGCTAGTATGTTAACTACTTTAACGATTTAAAGGTGAGAGGCCGCATACTGTATATGCGGCCTTATGTAAACAGTTTTCTGTGCTTAAAGCGTGTGTCCCGCATGCTCCCAGCACAGTCACCAGTGGGTACAGAAGAACTCCAGATGCATATTTGCAATTGGGAGGTTTCCATTCATGTGACCGTTGTCACAGCGGTCACATAACCCAAACACCTCCACCTTCTGACTTTTAGAGGCTCTTGAGGGGCTTGGAGCTGGTGGCGGAAAGGGGTTAACTGTGGGCAACTAGCTGTGAAGCTAGCCGCATTGTGCTTTCTGAATAGTTTGCATTCGTCTAGTACCTGTGACGTGTCCCAGAAGGTTGGGTGCAGCCAGGGGAGGAGGGGACCTTCCGATCAAATTGTTTGGGTGATCTGAGCAGATGTAGGACCTGCAAAAACAAGAGGCCTGCTCCCCCCTAAAAAATGTATTCTAAACATAGAGGAGGGGCGGGAGGGTGACGTTCCACTTTAATGTATTAGGTAGGTTTTGTTATTATGATGACCACATTATGTCCTCATTTTATACAGACCCACAAAAGATGCTGTTAATAATATTAATAGTAATGATTAAGGGATGAATTTATTCAAGTTGAACTGATGATCTATCAGCAGTGTCTGCAGTTTCCAAAACAACAACTTATCAGTTATTTTTGGTTCTTTACTCAGCAGTTCTGTTCTATCTTTTTGTCCTAGTTTCCTGAGCTTTCTCCCTCTACTTACTTTTAACTTAGTGAGTCATACAGCACATTTCTTATTCTGCTGAGCCTGATACACATCAGCGACCTGTCAAGTACATACTGTAATATTTAATGACATATTTAACGCACACTTTCCTATACATTCAATTATCTAATTGACATTACTTAAACCAGAGCCTTGATTGGAACCAAGGTTTACAGTATATTCACGCTATTCTTTTGGCACACTAAAGTACTCTTAAACTAAACATTATCACCCCTTTTACGGTAATGAAGATTACCTACATCATCGTTTAATTATTATGATGGGGCTGGATTAAAATGAACTATGAATACGGCTGACTCTCTGAATTTGGTGCCAGGGGATTTTTGTCTGCGAATACAATTGTGTCCGTTCTCTTTAAAAAACGTTGCTTCTTTTAAGGAACGTCTCTTTTGTTTAATAACTTAAAAGGTCAGGCTTTTCCATTTAAAAAAAAAAAGCAAAATATTTACTTTTGTCTGTCCATTGAAAGTGCAAGTCTTTTAAAATCACATACATGTACTTATTAGCAGGCTGATAGATAAACATTAGCTGTTGACAATATAAATATCACACAATTAAGACATAATGTAATCATTATTGTAAACTGTATTACTACAAATTGTTAGACAAGCAATTATTCGGCCATAATGGTCCCCATGTTTATTTTCTGTTAATTATGGGTTTTTTTGTCCAGAATTATCCTTTACAGTTGGAACAAATGGCACAGTGATTTTTTTTATGTAAATATAAATACAATAAAAATAAAGAAAGCCTTTTACAGTTTCTTTGTACTAGAGTCACTTTTTCAGGCTTGTTTAACCCTTTTTACTGCTGGTGTGGTTTTGTATTTGAGGTACGGAAACATCAGGATGTAAACAAACTCCTGCTACTGCAATCATGGGCTTGTTTACATTTTAATTAGCCAGCTTCAGTCTCTCTCATGGGGCCTCCCGATTACATCTACCTCCATCTACTCCATTCCACGCCTGTCCTGGGCCCAGCTGGGCCTTGTGATAGCCTGAGACATCCACTGAAGCCTTTAGATTGGAGATCACAAGGGAGACCATAAACCTGCATTTTTGTGAGTCATGAACCTGGAAGCACTTAGCTCTAAGCACTTTTGGGTTAAGAGCTGTCACATTCTGGTTGGTTCAGCTGGGGTGGCTACAGAATGAGTACAGTCTGTACTCAATCTGTTTAGGCAGAGTAAAAAGAAGGCAATAAGAGTCTAATAGACCCCACTGTCTCCATAAAGAGAACCTGTCACCAACAAGATTACTCTCACATACTGTAGGGGGTTTACACACATGTGCAACATATATCGGGAATTGCCATGCCATGGCAATAACTCTAGGGCCAGTATTTATAGTTAACTCAAAATTGATGAGCTGTAAAAAATATTACAGTTGTTTCTCGGTGACATACTTTGCCTCCATTTTGTAGTCACACGCAACTTATGCCGCGTACACACGGTCGGACTTTTCGTCTACAAAAGTCCGACAGCCTGTCCGACATACTTCCGACGTACCTTCGGCGGACTTGCGGCAGACTTTCTTACGAACGGACTTACACACACACGACCACACAAAAGTACGACAGCCTAGTACGCGGTGACGTACACCAAGTCCGACGAGACTATAAAACGGAAGTTCAATAGCCCGTACGACACCCTTTGGGCTCCTTCTGCTAATCTCGTGTTTATCTCGTGTTAGTAGAAGTTTGGTGAGAGACGATTCGCGCTTGTGAGACTCGTATTTTTCAGTTCGTTTTAACTGTTGTTCAGTCTGTGCTTGTGAGGTTTGTATCTGCTTTTCAGTGCGTTTGGTCAGTTGGCATTGAGAAATCTTTGTTTTATTGGCCGCTCGTTCCTGATTTTCAGGTCGTTCTTCACAGGCCTTGCTGTTCTTCAGTGCGTTCTGTTTAGTGCGTTCTGACCAGCCGACCGTTTTGAAGCCATGTTACCTGTACGTACTCGTCGTAGAGCTCGTGCATTGTATGTGCTTGGTGCTGTAGTTTATTCTTCAGCCCAAGACCAGTCCATGAACAGGGCGAGGAGGAGTTCATGGACCAAGAATTGGTTGCTTTAGCGTGACCAGTTCTGTCACATGCCTTTGCTCCGTGAGATCCGTGAGAATAATCCTGAGGATTTCAGGAACTTTCTCCGGATGACGGACCCCGTTTTTGACCGTTTGTTGGCTTTGCTGACCCCCTATATCAGCAGGCAGGATACCTGCATGAGGCAAGCCATCACTCCGGAGCAGAGGCTGGTCGCTACCTTGCGGTATTTGGCCACAGGGAGAAGCCTGCAGGACCTTAAGTTCTCGACAGGCATCTCCCCCCAGGCTCTGGGGATCATTATCCCAGAGACCTGTTCTGCCATCATACAGGTCCTGCAGAAGGACTATATTAAGGTAAGATATTTTTCTTTTATTAGCATCACATGTTCTTTTATGTAATCTTTGATAATGTGATGTATTTCTTGCTTCAAACACTACTTACCATCATTGCAATATAGTGTGAATGTCCCCTTTTTATCCTCACACATGCTGGAATTTTTTACTGTTATTTTTTGTCATGCATGTATATTTTCCTTCAATAACCTTCCCAGCATGAAGTGATGGGAACATATCCACCTAGTCTACTCATTTGGAATGTATTTTGTTTGAGTGTATTTAGTGTGCTGCTAATGAGCAATTATCTAGATTTCACAACCCCCCCACCCCCCCCACCTAAACTCACTCCAAATAGTGTGCTGCTAATGAGCAATTATCTAGATTTCACAACCCACCCACCCCCCCCCCCCACCTAAACTCACTCCAAATAGTGTGCTGCTAATGAGCAATTATCTAGATTTCACAACCCCCCCCCACCTAAACTCACTCCAAATAGTGTGCTGCTAATGAGCAATTATCTAGATTTCACAACCCCCCCACCCCCACCCTCGTTAAAATTTGCTTGAATGTTCTGTGGTGTTGATTTGTCTAAAGCAAATATATGTTGCACTTTGCAAAATGCATGTGCACTCTACAAGTGCATTTGTTCCAGTGCTTTAGTAAATGAGCAGAAGCTCTGCTGATTTCCATCATCAAATCATATGCAAGCCTCAAAGTGTTTTCATTAATTGCCCTTGCATGTGATTGTGTACTCCTTGCAACATGAATGCCTTTTTACATTACCTCATTTACTGTAAGCTGGTTAGCAACTGCACCTGCAGAGTGCGACAACTGCAGTCTTGTAGCCTTTTTAGTCCCTAAATTCCTGCGTGTCCTAAAAGTAATTTTTTTTAGGGATTTCACAACCCCCTAAAATGTAATCAATGTTCCATCAGAGGGGGTGAGCAATCTGATAAGTGTGCCTTTCCATATTAGTTATTCCAGAACAATTAAATTATTGAATGTTATACTGATGCTGGGGAATAATGTTTTTAATTGTCTAATTTTCTTGCAATGTTAGCTTCCAAATTAATTGATTTTGGTTTTCTTGTTTGATTTCCCAGTTTCCTTCAACGCCACAGGAATGGCAGACTGTGGCATCCCATTTTGCCAGCCGTTGGGACTTTCCCAATTGTGGAGGGGCTATAGATGGGAAACATGTCCACATTGTGCCACCACCCCATTCGGGGTCATATTATTTTAATTATAAGGGGTTCCACAGTATTGTTTTAATGGCGGTGGTGTCGGCACACTATGATTTTTTATATGTGGACGTGGGGAAGAATGGCCGGATGTCGGATGGAGGAGTATTTGCCCAGACGGAGTTCTGCCAGCGTCTCCAGAGTGGTGGCCTGGGATTGCCACCTGATGAGGATAACGTGGAAGGACTCCCCTTTGTCTTCATTGCCGATGAAGCCTTTGCTCTCAGCAAGCACCTCATGAGGCCATTCCCCCAAAGAACCCTCACCCCGGAGAGGAGGGTTTTTAATTACCGGCTGGCCAGAGCTAGAAGAGTGGTTGAGAATGCATTTGGAATTCTGGCCAGCCGGTTCCGCCTGTTTTAAACAGCCATTAATTTGGCGGAATACAAACTTAATTTTATCATTTTATCGTGCTGCATTCTGCACAACTTTTTAAATAAGCATTCTCCAAATTATATAGGCACAGTTGGGCCTGAGGCCGGACAAATAGAAGCCAACCTTACAGGCCTGGATACTGTCCGTACTGGCTTGGCCCCCCAAAGTGCCCGTCAAGTTAGACAGCAATATGTTAATTATTTTATGGGTAGGGGGGCCATTGCAATGGGCCAGGATATATAATTTTTGACAATAAAAAAATTATTGATGAAATCTTGCATTATATTTATTGCTTGCCTTTCTTTTGGGCTGTCTCCTAGGTTATGGTCGAGCAGTTGTAGTGCCAACTGTATTGTAATTTTAAATGTCTAAATAAGCTCCATTGCCACTGTAAACAACTTTTTTACAATTATAACTAAAATGATACTGAGCCTTGAAATAACAAACCACACATTTATTTAATTCCTATAAGGAGATGTTTTTATTAATGGTTGTTATGCATTCAGTTCTGCATTTAGTATAAAATGTTCATAGACAAAAATAGAATGATATCTTAATAATGTAGCAAAATATAATTATATCTAAATATTTATACCTAATCCACAAAAAAATATTTTTGGCTTTTTGATTTTCACAAACAGGCTTATTTTTTTGTTTTGGGAAAATCAAGTTTTGTTTTTTTTTTTTTTTTTTAAAGCAATTTTTTGGTTTATGTTTTTTTTTTTATCAAGTTATTTTTGTTTTTATTATTTTTTTTTTAATAAAGTTTGTATATTATTTTTTTTGGTTTTTTAAAATCAAGTTTTTTAATTTTTTTTGTTTTTTTAAAATCAAGTTTTTTATTTTTTTTTGGTTTTTTAACATCAAGTTTTTTAATTTTTTTTGTTTTTTTAAAATCAAGTTTTTTAATTTTTTTTGGTTTTTTAAAATCAAGTTTTTTAAATTTTTTTGGTTTTTTAAAATCAAGTTTTTTTAATTTTTTTTTGTTTTTTTAAAATCAAGTTTTTTATTTTTTTTTGTTTTTTTAAAATCAAGTTTTTTTAATTTTTTTTGGTTTTTTAAAATCAAGTTTTTTAATTTTTTTTGGTTTTTTAAAATCAAGTTTTTTAATTTTTTTTGGTTTTTTAAAATCAAGTTTTTTTAATTTTTTTTTGTTTTTTTAAAATCAAGTTTTTTATTTTTTTTTTTGGTTTTTTAAAATCAAGTTTTTTAATTTTTTTTGGTTTTTTAAAATCAAGTTTTTTAATTTTTTTTGGTTTTTTAAAATCAAGTTTTTTTAATTTTTTTTGTTTTTTTAAAATCAAGTTTTTTATTTTTTTTTGGTTTTTTAAAATCAAGTTTTTTTAATTTTTTTTGGTTTTTTAAAATCAAGTTTTTTAATTTTTTTTGGTTTTTTAACATCAAGTTTTTTAATTTTTTTTGGTTTTTTAACATCAAGTTTTTTAATTTTTTTGTTTTTTTAACATCAAGTTTTTTAATTTTTTTTGGTTTTTTAACATCAAGTTTTTTAATTTTTTTGTTTTTTTAACATCAAGTTTTTTAATTTTTTTTGGTTTTTTAAAATCAAGTTTTTTTAATTTTTTTGGGGTTTTTAAAATCAAGTTTTTTAATTTTTTTTGGTTTTTTAAAATCAAGTTTTTTAATTTTTTTTGGTTTTTTAAAATCAAGTTTTTTTTTTTTTTTGTGTTTTTTTGAAAATCAAGTTTTTTTAATTTTTTTTGTTTTTTTAAAATCAAGTTTTTTATTTTTTTGGGGTTTTTAAAATCAAGTTTTTTAATTTTTTTTGGTTTTTTAAAATCAAGTTTTTTAATTTTTTTTGTTTTTTTAAAATCAAGTTTTTTAATTTTTTTTGGTTTTTTAAAATCAAGTTTTTTAAATTTTTTTGGTTTTTTAAAATCAAGTTTTTTTAATTTTTTTTTGTTTTTTTAAAATCAAGTTTTTTATTTTTTTTTGTTTTTTTAAAATCAAGTTTTTTTAATTTTTTTTGGTTTTTTAAAATCAAGTTTTTTAATTTTTTTTGGTTTTTTAAAATCAAGTTTTTTAATTTTTTTTGGTTTTTTAAAATCAAGTTTTTTTAATTTTTTTTTGTTTTTTTAAAATCAAGTTTTTTATTTTTTTTTTTGGTTTTTTAAAATCAAGTTTTTTAATTTTTTTTGGTTTTTTAAAATCAAGTTTTTTAATTTTTTTTGGTTTTTTAAAATCAAGTTTTTTTAATTTTTTTTGTTTTTTTAAAATCAAGTTTTTTATTTTTTTTTGGTTTTTTAAAATCAAGTTTTTTTAATTTTTTTTGGTTTTTTAAAATCAAGTTTTTTAATTTTTTTTGGTTTTTTAACATCAAGTTTTTTAATTTTTTTTGGTTTTTTAACATCAAGTTTTTTAATTTTTTTGTTTTTTTAACATCAAGTTTTTTAATTTTTTTTGGTTTTTTAACATCAAGTTTTTTAATTTTTTTGTTTTTTTAACATCAAGTTTTTTAATTTTTTTTGGTTTTTTAAAATCAAGTTTTTTTAATTTTTTTGGGGTTTTTAAAATCAAGTTTTTTAATTTTTTTTGGTTTTTTAAAATCAAGTTTTTTAATTTTTTTTGGTTTTTTAAAATCAAGTTTTTTTTTTTTTTTGTGTTTTTTTGAAAATCAAGTTTTATTTTTTTGTGGATTTTTGAGGTATTTACGAGAAACAGCCCTCCTTTTTTACATTAGGTTAAACAGCCATTTATGTTCTGCCAAAAAAAAAAAAGAGAAGGCCCAGAATGGGGTCAGCAAAACAGGAAATGAAGGACATGATTGATGTTTTGGGGTTTAAAAAAGGGCATTTAGATTCGACCCAAAACATCAATCATGTCCTTCATTTCCTGCTGCATACGATCCAGCCGATTCCGCATTTCATCCATGTCTTTATTCCAGGCCATTATTTGACCAATTAGCCGTTGGGCACTTTCAGAGGTGAAATAGTCACTTCTTGTTGTTGTACCTAAAGTGGAATGAAACCAAAAAATGTCTTTAGAAATATGCACACATACATAGTTTACCTTACCATAAATAAAGCTGTTGTCTCAGACACTGACCTGGTGGGGTGCCCATGTAGCCTAATTCCTCCACATCCTCGGGGGTGGCACTATTGCTTGAATGAAGCACAACCAGATCCCCTAAAATAGAGTAGACAAATTACATTAAACAAAAGGCAGCCATGCATAGATTAACGTAAGCTGGTGTGTCAGACACTCACCTGGTGGGGTGCCCATGTCGCCCACCTCTCCTTCCTCCACATCCTCAATGGGACTTGGGCTGATTTCCCAATCATGTTTTGCTTGGGGTGGACTGTCTTCTGGTTGTTGGCTGAGTGATTTTTCCCCTATGTGAAACAAAAAATTATTAATCTAATTAGCACACAGATATTTTAGTACATAGTAATTTTCCAACATTTGTAATGAAGTGGTTTGTGTAGAGTTCCTATTTTACCTCAATATTTAAAATTAGAAAGACATATCGGATAGATAGATATCAATATCTCAAAATATAGTTAATAATCTTTTGATCTCTCTCTATATCTGGAACAAAATCTATAAATATCTAACTAAATGTAAAGCCAAAAAATTAAGATAACTTCAAATCTTCAAAAAGAATGTTTTACATTTCTATATCTATCTATCTACCTATCTCTATATTTCTCTCTCTCTATATATTTCTCTCTCTCTCTCTCTCTCTATATCTCTATATCTATATCTATATCTATATATATCTCTCAATATATATATATATATATCTCTCTCTCTCTATAGTTATAGTTATATATATATATATATATATATATATATATATATATATATATATATATATATATATATCTCTAGATATATATATATCTATCTATAGATATGTAACGAGGTTTATTAAAAGATCGTTTAAAACGATGAACAAAAAATCGGATAGGAAGGAAAAGCACATGGAGCAATATACAAGGTAATAAACACAAGAGAAAAACACGACAAGTACTTACTTTTTTTAAGAACTTTCCGGATACATCGGTATTGATCCGGCTCCCTGAGTTTCAGGTCAGACCATCTTTTTCTCAGTTGATCTTTGGAGCGCTGGACCCCAAAAGATGCCTGCAAAGTCTCCACGACCTTCGCCATTATTTTGGCCTTGCGCAAATTTGGCCGTGCGTACGGCCCATAATTGCCATCATAGTCGTCTTTGTGAAGAATGGCCACCATCTCCACCATCTCTTTAAAACTCATATTAGAGGCCTTAAATCTAGGCCTCATAGATTTCGCTGACGTTCCAGCCTCCGGGCTGTCTCCACTACCTGAGGTCGTCAACATTTCAGGTGTCTCCGCCATTCTTTAACTCCACTACGCGCCGTAACAAAAAATGGGCGGAGAACATGAGTTAAAATCGAACGTCAGGGGCGGGCGACGCAGGCGGAGTTTCACACATGCGTAGTGTATAAAGAGGGGCCTTGCGCACGTGTCGTACGTACGTTCTGTGCGTCGAATTAGGGGGCGGAGAACATGAGTTAATTTCGAACGTCAGGGGCGGGCGACGCAGGCGGAGTTTCACACATGCGTAGTGTATGAAGAGGGCCCTTGCGCACGTGTCGTACGAACGTTCTGTGCGTAGGTGATAGTGGACCAGGACGTTACAAAACGAAGGTAATTTTAAATATATTTTTTTTGGGTTTTATGGTCATGACTTTGTAGCAAGCGGCCTATATGGCTTGATAGATTGATGAGGCCTACATAGGGAGAAGATGATGAGGGGTTAGCCGAAACCTATAATAAAAGTGTTTTTTGTCTTGTGACTTCATCTTTTCCAGATATAATGAATCCCCTATTTAAGGATCCAGAGTTCCTTACATCTTTTATTTCCAAATATCGAGAGATGAGGAATTTGTGGGAGGTGAAACACCCTCAGTATTATGCTAAGCATGTGAGGAAGTCAACGCTGGAGAGACTTCTGGCCTTTGTCCAGGCGACCATCCCGGAAGCAACAATGGAGACATTGCTCAAGAAAATTGGGGGCTTGAGGAACATGTATAAGAGGGAGCATAAGAAGATCCAGGAATCAAGGAGATCAGGAGCATCAGCAGATGATGTTTATGTACCCAGGCTGTGGTACTATAATCAACTACGTTTTCTGGATGACCAGAATGAAGCCAGGCCATCACTTTCAACCCTTCCCTCCACCCTTCCCTCCACCCCAGCAGAGGCTGATGAGGAGCAAGCTGGGTCTTCCATCCTGGATGAACCAGATATGACCATCTGGAGTCAGGTAAATTATTTTAACAAATATTTACTGTACTAATATTAATGATGTTAACTGGATGTTATAATTGTCTAAAATAATTTGGCACTCAAAATTGGGTATACATATCAATTGACAGTAGTGGCTAAATATGTTTGGCACCTGCTTGAAATAATTAGGGTGTCTGATTAGACTCTTTTATTAAAGAGAAGTATTCACATTGAATTTGCTATTCATGAGAAGCAAACTGTGTGTCATTGATGAACCCAAAAAAATATACTCAAACTATTGTCCTTTTTTTATACACAGGATGAGTCCATCCAGGAGGAATGGGGGGAAAGTGGCAGGCAGGAGGAGACCAGGCCCATGGACAGCCTGGAGGAGGCCGGATTCACCATCATCCTGGAGGAGGCTGGGCCCAGTGTCAGGCAGGAGGTGGCTGCTCCCAGTGAGGTGGCTGCTCCCAGTGAGGTGGCTGGGCCAAGTGAGGTGGCTGGGCCAAGTGAGGTGGCTGGGCCCAGTAGGAGCCTGACCGAATCCCAAGTGCCTCCCCTCCACCTTCCCAAAAAAAGGGCCAGGAAGGGGATGGTCACACAGGACGCATCCCTGCGCCTCATGCAAGAGGCCACCCGTTTTTTAAGGAGCCCCCCCGAAGCGGAAGAATCCTATGGCTGCTACTTAGCCAGCAGGCTTCTTCAGATGAATAGGGAGCAGCGCCTCATTTGTGAGCGCCTATTTGGGGAAACAATCCATAAGGGGCTGCAGGGCACGCTAACACAAAACACCCAACTACATGAGGCAGCCCCCCCTCCTCCTCCTCCTCCTCCTCCTCCTCCTCCTGCCACAACTGAAACACCAGAGCCACAGCCTCAAAAGAAGGCTACAGGGAAGGCTGCAGGGCAGCGTGGAGGAAAGGCTGCAGGGAAGAGAAGAAAATGATGACCTGGGTTCAGTCTGGTCTGACAGAAGACGCAGGCTGTTGTAGGACCACAGTCTGGGGACATCTAGATCATCTGCTGGTGCTGTTGATCTCTGGGATTCTTGGACCAGATTGTGCTCCCTCTTATATGGACTCCTCAAGATCCCAATTTTCTGGTACACCGACTTTTTCCAGCGTTGACTTCCTCTTTATTTTATTTTGACCATGAATAAATGGATCATTTTTTGAGTTTAGCAAAAGACTTTTTATGTTTTTTCTTTGAAATCATTGATTTTACACACAATGTTAAATTAACAAGGGACAACAATCTCATTGAGTTAGAAAAAAAAACACACCAAAAATACATTACTAATGTTAATAATGTTCAAGTGGTAAGTCTTGAAAATCCAAAAATTTACGTAACCAAAAACGGTGCTTTGGGTTAACTTTATCTAAAAACTAAAAAATAATCACTATAAAAAAAAAAAAAACAGAATAATGGGTTCTTTGTGGTAACTTTACAAACCTAAAAAAAAAAAAGGGGAAAAAGTATTATTAGTATGGAAACATTGTTTTTAAAATGCATACTATATCATTCATGAGATCAAAGAGAAAAAGAATCCAGAAATCAGTTTGGGAGAACTCTGATTATGAACAGCAAAACACCTTCGTTCTTTATAGAGCCTTCGTAAAGAAGAAATAAAATGCGCTGCATTCAACGATCACAGATTTTGCAGCGTGATGAATGTGCTACCTACAATACGAACACTAGTTTTACTAGACCGAGTGCTTCCGTTTAGTTTTTGCTTATGAGCATGCGTCGTTTTTTTGTCCGTCGGACTAGCATACAGACGAGCGGACTTCGGGGTCCGTCGTACTTACGACGTAAAGATTTGAAGCATGCTTCAAATCTAAAGTCCGTCGGATTTGAGGCTAAAAAAGTCCGTTGAAAGTCCGGAGAAGCCCACACACGATCGGATTACCAGCCAGCTTTAGTCCGTCAGCGTCCGTTGGACTTTTGTAGACGAAAAGTCCGACCGTGTGTACGCGGCATAACATTACATTTCCAGAAAGCCCCTCGCTCCTAAGCAATGGTGCCAAGATGACCCATACTCCAGGCCTGATATCACTCCTCTATAAGCTACTGTCATCCCTGTTAATATCCCAGCTTCCAGCATACACTCAACAAGGGATTACTGACTTAGGTGCTATAGCTATAGATGATGGAAAATGGAACCAAATTTGGGACACAGTGAAATTCATTTTACAGAATGTGTTGGTTGTAGAAACTAATTACAAGGTCACGAGGAGTTGGTATCTGGTATCAGTTTGAATTCCCTGTTAGGTACCTGATTATTCTTCTTTATGTGTTTAGGGATGTGGGCAATTTGGAACCTTTTAATATATCTGCTGGATATCCCTGGTGGCCCAGCAATACTAAGCCAATATCCCTTTGCTTTTTCTTACCACAATTATGGGACATGAGATCCAAAGTTTGCTCTTCTATGTGTCAGACTGACTTTTTCAATTCAAACTTATGGTCCATGTCCTCACTGCTGCTAAGAAGGTGATTGGTAAAGCCTGAAAAGCTTCTACTCTTTCACTAGCTGAAACCAAGTCAAAAATCATGCAGATTATACTACATTAGAAATTAGATAGCAGGACATCAGACACGAAGGTGAAGTACTCTATCTGCTACCCTTGCTGTACACATTTCCTTCCCCTTGGAATAGATGTTGGCCTACTAGGCTTTTGAATATGGTCCAACCAGAGCCCTATCCAACAATATTTCTCCCCACTTGCTGTATTCTCCATTGTATGAATCCCATTTTCACCCCCCAAACACCTTTTTTGCCACTATGCACCTGATGATCATCCCAAAGGGAACCTGATCAGGAACATGATCTGATTGTCCAACAAAGTCTGTCCTTCTTTTATCATGTTACATTCAACATGACATTAATTACTTACGTATTTCTGACTACCCTTGACCAGTCAGTTGGTAGATCATTTTCTGCTACTGTTATTTTAATGAAATAGTACATGGTTTCATTAACCACTTCAGCCCCGGAAGGATTTACCCCCTTCCTGACCAGAGCACTTTTTACAATTCGGCACTGCGTCGCTTTAACTGCTAATTGCGCGGTCATGCAATGCTGTACCCAAACGAAATTTGCGTCCTTTTCTTCCCACAAACAGAGCTTTCTTTTGATGGTATTTGATCACCTCTGCCGTTTTTATTTTTTGCGCTATACACGGAAAAAGACCGAAAATTTTGAAAAAAAATGATATTTTCTACTTTTTGTTCTAAAAAAAATCCAATAAACTCAATTTTAGTCATACATTTAGGCCAAAATGTATTCGGCCACATGTCTTTGGTAAAAAAAATGTCAATAAGTGTATATTTATTGGTTTGCGCAAAAGTTATAGCGCCTACAAACTAGGGTACATTTTCTGGAATTTACACAGTCTTTAATTTATGACTGCCTATGTCGTTTCTTGAGGTGCTAAAATGGCAGGGCAGTACAAAACCCCCACAAATGACCCCATTTTGGAAAGTAGACACCCCAAGGAAATTGCTGAGAGGCATGTTGAGCCCATTGAATATTCATTTTTTTTGTCCCAAGTGATTGAATAATGAAAAAAAAAAAAAAAAAAAAACAAAATTACAAAAAGTTGTCACTAAATGATATATTGCTCACACAGGCCATGGGCCTATGTGGAATTGCACCCCAAAATACATTTAGCTGCTTCTCCTGAGTATGGGGATACCACATGTGTGGGACTTTTTGGGAGCCTAGCCGCATACGGGGCCCCGAAAACCAATCACTGCCTTCAGGATTTCTAAGGGCGTACATTTTTGATTTTACTCCTCACTACCTATCACAGTTTTGAAGGCCATAAAATGCCCAGATGGCACAAACCCCCCCCAAATGACCCCATTTTGGAAAGTAGACACCCCAAGCTATTTGCTGAGAGGCATGTTGAGTCCATGGAATATTTTATATTTTGACACAAGTTGCGGGAAAGTGACAATTTATTTTATTTTTTTTTTTTTTTTTGCACAAAGTTGTCACTAAATGATATATTGCTCACACAGGTCATGGGCATATGTGGAATTGGACCCCAAAATACATTTAGCTGCTTCTCCTGAGTATGGGGATACCACATGTGTGGGACTTTTTGGGAGCCTAGCCGCGTACGGGACCCCGAAAACCAATCACCGCCTTCAGGATTTCTAAGGGTGTACATTTTTGATTTCACTCTTCACTGCCTATCACAGTTTCGGAGGCCATGGAATGCCCAGGTGGCACAAAACCCCCCCAAATGACCCCATTTTGGAAAGTAGACACCCCAAGCTATTTGCTGAGAGGCATGGTGAGTATTTTGCAGCTCTCATTTGTTTTTGAAAATGAAGAAAGACAAAAAAAAAAATTTTTTTTTTCTTTTTTTAATTTTCAAAACTTTGTGACAAAAAGTGAGGTCTGCAAAATACTCACTATACCTCTCAGCAAATAGCTTGGGGTGTCTACTTTCCAAAATGGGGTCATTTGGGGGGGGGTTTGTGCCACCTGGGCATTCCATGGCCTCCGAGACTGTGATAGGCAGTGAAGAGTGAAATCAAAAATTTACGCCCTTAGAAAGCCTGAAGGCGGTGCTTGGTTTTCGGGGTCCCATACGTGGCTAGGCTCCCAAAAAGTCTCACACATGTGGTATCCCCGTACTCAGGAGAAGCAACAGAATGTATTTTGGGGTGTAATTTCACATATTCCCATGGCATGTTTGAGCAATATATCATTTAGTGACAACTTTGTGCAAAAAAAAAAAAAAATAATAATAATTTGTCTCTTTCCCGCAACTTGTGTCACAATATAAAATATTCCATGGACTCGACATGCCTCTCAGCAAATAGCTTGGGGTGTCTACTTTCCAAAATGGGGTCATTTGGGGGGGTTTGAACTGTCCTGGCATTTTATGCACAACATTTAGAAGCTTATGTCACACATCACCCACTCTTCTAACCACTTGAAGACAAAGCCCTTTCTGACACTTTTTGATTACATGAAAAAATTATTTTTTTTTGCAAGAAAATTACTTTGAACCCCCACACATTATATATTTTTTTAAAGCAAATGCCCTACAGATTAAAATGGTGGGTGTTTAATTTTTTTTTTTCACACAGTATTTGCGCAGCGATTTTTCAAACGCATTTTTTGGGGAAAAAACACACTTTTTTACATTTTAATGCACTAAAACACACTATATTGCCCAAATGTTTGATGAAATAAAAAAGATGATCTTAGGCCGAGTACATGGATACCAAACATGACATGCTTTACAACTGTGCACAAACGTGCAGTGACAACAAAATAAATACATTTTTAAAAGCCTTTAAAAGCCTTTACAGGTTACCACTTTAGATTTACAGAGGAGGTCTACTGCTAAAATTACTGCCCTCGATCTGACCGTCGCGGTGATACCTCACATGCATGGTGCAATTGCTGTTTACATTTGACGCCAGACCGACGCTTGCGTTCGCCTTAGCGCGAGAGCAGGGGGGACAGGGGTGCTTTTTTTTTTTTTTTTTTTTTTTCTTTATTATTTTTTTGCTTTTTTATCTTATTTTAAAACTGTTCCTTTCATTTTTTTTTTTTTTTTAATCATTTTTATTGTTATCTCAGGGAATGTAAATATCCCCTATGATAGCAATAGGTAGTGACAGGTACTCTTTTTTGAAAAAATTGGGGTCTATTAGACCCTAGATTTCTCCTCTGCCCTCAAAGCATCTGACCACACCAAGATCGGTGTGATAAAATGCTTCCCCAATTTCCCAATGGCGCTATTTACATCCGGCGAAATCTAAGTCATAAAATGCTCGTAGCTTCCGGTTTCTTAGGCCATAGAGATGTTTGGAGCCACTCTGGTCTCTGATCAGGTCTATGGTCAGCTGGCTGAATCACCGGCTGCATTCTCAGGTTCCCTGTTGAGACAGGAGAGCCAGAGAAAAACACGGAAGACGGTGGGGGGGGGGGGCATTCTCTCCCACTGCTTGTAAAAGCAGTCTAGAGGCTAATTAGCCGCTAGGATTGCTTCTACATGAAAGCCGACCGCTGGCTGAAAAGAATGATACCAAGATGATACCTAAACCTGCAAGCATCATTCTGGTATAACCACTCAAAGTCGTGAATGCTGTACTCAGACAAAAATATGGTTAACAATAAAGCACAGTAAACGGTAAAGTATAAAAAATTGCAGACCTGAAAAGCAAACATGATAAAACATAATAACAATAAAACATTGCAGAATAGAATACAGTAAAAAAGAGCAGAACAATAGAGAGAATAGAGAGAGAGAGAACAATAAAACGACAACTATTATTTTTTATTTTATATTTTTGTTTGTGTTTTTTTTTTTTTTTTTTTCACTTTTTTTGTAACTGTAACTTTTATAACTGTAACCGGTTCCAGGTTCGGGTCTCTCAAAATGCGATGGCATCTTGGGAGACCCTGTGAAAGTGTGTCCTAGTCTGTGCAATGCTGTACCCTACGCTAATACTCAGCTAGTGAATGGTAGCGTTCAAAACATTCACCAATGCAAAGACCAGGATTGTCAGGACAGGAGGGACAATAATAGCGGGTGTCATGCCTATATCCGCGCTTGCTGCAGACACGACATCTTTTTTGGGGGGGTTCGCTGGGTAGGGGTACTCGGGAGGACATAAAAATGCCTCTCATGCAGCCGACTGCATTTGGTTGGGGATGTGAATGGGGGAAGTACGGGCGCTGCAGAAGCGGTAGGTTCCCAATTAGGATTGGCGAATGCAGCAGGAAGGGCATTATGGGCACGACGGGCCTGTGTTTGTCTTTTTGGTGGCAGCCGGACACTACTTGTGCTTGCCACCTCACCAGCTTGAACTGCACTTATGGGACTCGCCACGTCACCAAGTGTTACTGCAGTGCTGGTTTGACTACGACCGGGGTGTACTAGGCCGCTGGCGCTTGCCAGTTCACCAAAACGCTACCAAAAAAACTGTTAACGATCGCAGGGATCAGGCCTGACTCTGCGAACGCTGCAGTTATGCATTTAGTGTTTTGTAAGTGACAGTGATCGATCGATACTGCACTTGGGTGGGCTGGGCTGGGCCGGGCGGAGGGGCAAAACGCAGGTGCTAGCAGGTATCTGGGCTGATCCCGCTAACACTGCGTTTTTGGGAACCCTAAACTGCTGGGGACGCCAGTATAGATCTGATCGGATCAGATATTGATCAGTTCAGATACTATACCACTAAGGGAGGTGTACAGTGCGTGCGTGGGTGTTAGCGCTACTGGCACTAACCTGACGCTGCCTGGGGCTGGTGCTTGCCAGTTCACCAAAACGCTACAAAAAAAACTGTTAGCGATCGCAGGGATCAGGCCTGACTCTGCGAACGCTGCAGTTATGCGTTTAGTGTTTTGTAAGTGACAGTGATCGATCGATACTGCACTTGGGTGGGCTGGGCTGGGCCGGGCGGAGGGGTAAAACGCAGTTGCTAGCAGGTATCTGGGCTGATCCCGCTAACACTGCGTTTGTGGGAACCCTAAACTGCTGGGGACGCTAGTATAGATCTGATCGGATCAGATATTGATGCGTTCAGATACTATACCACTAAGGGAGGTGTACGGTGCGTGGGTGTTAGCGGTACTGGCACTAACCTGACGCTGCCTGGGGCTGGTGCTTGCCATTTCACCAAAATGCTACCAAAAAAACTGTTAGCGATCGCAGGGATCAGGCCTGACTCAGCGAACGCTGCAGTTATGCGTTTAGTGTTTTGTAAGTGACAGTGATCGATCGATACTGCACTTGGGTGGGCTGGGCCGAGCTGGGCGGAGGGGCAAAACGCAGGTGCTAGCAGGTATCTGGGCTGATCCCGCTAACACTGTGTTTTTGGGAACCCTAAACTGCTGGGGACGCCAGTATAGATCTGATCGGATCAGATATTGATGCGATCAGATACTATACCACTAAGGGAGGCGTATGCTGCGTGCGTGGGTGTTAGCGGTACTGGCGCTAATCTGACCCTGCCTGGGGCGACGCATATCACCGCCGGGCGATCAGGGGGCTAAATCTTTATTCGGTAATAAACGGCGGGTTCCCTGACACTATAAAAAATAAACTAACTAACCAGCGTCACCCGTAACGGTTATACGGTGATCAGTGGTGAAAGGGTTAACTAGGGGGCAATCAAGGGGTTAAAACATTTATTAGATAGTATATGGGGGTCCCTGTCGCTATAAAACTCTGACGGCGAACCTAAATATTTACGTCCCTAACTAGCATCACCAGCGACACTAATACAGCGATCAGAAAAATGATCGCTTAGCGACACTGGTGACAGGGGGTGATCAAGGGGTTAAAACTTTATTAGGGGGGGTTAGGGGGGTACCCTAGACCTACAGGGGGCCTAACACTCACTGCCCTGACACTGTAACTGTCACAAACTGACACCAATACAGTAATCAGAAAAAAAAAAAAAAAAAAAAAAAACTGCTGGTGTCAGTTTGTGACAGGGGGGGGGGTGATTGGGGGGGGATCGGGGGGCGATCGGGGGGGGGATCGGGGTGTTTAGTGTGCCTGGCATGTTCTACTGTGTGTGTAGTGTTGGTGCACTTACATTGCAGTCTTCTCTCCTCGGCCCGGAACGGAAAATACCGAGCCGAGGAGAGATGACATCATTTCCTCTGCCTCTGTGTACAATACAGAGGCAGGGAAATGATCCCATTGGCTGAGAGCGATCGCGAGGGGGGGGCCACGAATGGATGGCCTCCCCCTCACCTCCGATCGCCGGGGGAGATTTGCCGACCGCCGCAGGCACCGGGGGGGGGTCCGATCGGACCCCCCACCCGCGGGCAGGCAAGGACGTACATATACGTCCTTTTGCCTGCCCGTGCCGCTCTGTCGACGTATATAGTCGTGCGGCGGTCGGCAAGTGGTTAAACCCAGAATATGAAAAACTCTCATTACATGCTATACTCACAAAGCCACTAAAGCATTCATTTTGTGTAGCGTGAAATATATCTGGTTGATCTTGCCTTCAGGTGTCCCTCCCATCTTCTCTGTGTTTCCACTGCAGCCTAAGATTGTATAGACTAGCAGTTGTCATCAGTTGAGCATGCTCCAGTTGAATTTGTATTCTTTACATTTCCTTTCTCTTATCTGTGCAGCCCATATGACTATAAAGTCACACATGTGGGCATATACACAGTGGTAAATGACACCTCCCTCCATCCCCCTTCAATTGCTAAATGCTATGAAGGTGGGATATAGTATTCTGATTGATTACATTCACTAAGAAACTCATAAAAAGCTTAGTTTTAATATAAATCAGTAGGGCTGCAGAAATTAATGATTAATTCCTCAATTAATCATAAATTTTTTTGATCGATCAAAATTCTTTTGATCGGTACTCACCTCTCCGCCGGCTTCCAGGTCTTCAGGGGGTTCAATTGGAGATCCAGTGACGTCGTGGACATTGACGTCACCGGACTCCTCCCCCCTTCCCCAAGTGCCTCCGTCTGCTAACGAAGGGAAGGGGAGAGGAGTCCGGTGACGTTGATGTCCATGACGTCACCGGACAGCCTGGACAGTGATGGTAAATATGGATGTGGTTAACTGGGATCATTCAGTGAGCTAAGTGTAGGCAAATTTGATAAACTCCATTTTTAACATTGTTGTCCTTAGAGGCTGATAAGCTGTGATATTTTTGCTGTGTGGATCGGCTTCTGCTGTTGCCATGACGGCAGCGCTTGCTTTTGATTGATGTGTGACGTCCTAGCCATGCCCCGCTATGTCCGGCTTCGGCCGTTGCCATAACAACGGTGCTATTTAAATAGACTGTAGGGTGATGCTGTAGCCCCGCCCCGCTAAGGAAGTTCTGATTGAACGTAATGCGTACAGGGGAGGAGCTATGCATAATGTCACCCACTGCTGCCCTACAGAACTAACACGATTGTAATTACTTACGTCAGTGCTACAGTTTGAATTTAAAACGTATTTATGTGAACTGTGAAGTTAAGTCATGGATTGTGGAAACTAACTAGTGTTGGGTGATTGTATATAGTGTATACCACATTTACCACTGACTAATGCAGAGTTGCAATGCAAGGAGATCAGCTAAAAGTAGTTGGATCTGTATGTGCGTTATAATTAATCAAAATTAGTCGATTAATCGATTTTAAAAAAAACACGAAAATTTTAATCAGTAACACCCCCATAAATCAGTAATAAATACAGTATATCAAATGTAATTAATAATACCTGTAAAGTAAAAAAAGAGCCTTGTATGCAGATTCTGTCTGAACAAAATAAAAAAAGCTAATGTCAATCATCTTTGACAGTGCCTACACTAAAATAATGTTCAATAAAGATTTATAGGGAACTGTAAAACAATTTTTTATATTTATAATTTACTTTGAATTACTTATCTTTTAGTCATGTGATCAGCACAGCAGACATCAGAACAGGGAAAGAATATGTGACGACACAGAAGCACTGAAAGCATAAGAGGTTAAAAAAAAATACAGTACAGTGGCATGATATATATGATTTATGTGAATGAATTATGGCAATTAACACTTCTCTGTTTAGTATCACTATTAGGCTGTCTGTCTGTATAATTTACTGTTTGTAACAAAATCTTAAACAAACACCCCCCCCCAAAAAAAAAAAACGAATTGTGCTGCAAGACAAATTACTAAAAATATTGAAAAAAAGAAAAAAAGCTTAATCATAAGTTATCAAAAAAGGACATATGCTCTTTTCAACTCTAGCAAGGTGTTGACTTAGTATTGATCCATCCAGTGAATCTTTAACACCCTTTAGGGACACCCATTCGAGCTTGTATTACTTTTGTGCCCTTTGCTGCTAGAGACTGCATTAGTTTCCCAGGGAAACAAACTATTAGTGCAAGGTTTACAAGGCCATAAAATCACATTTGAAATTGTTGACTTTATTTGACTTGGCTGCGGATAGCTGTAGCAGTTCTTTTTCCCACAGAACTAGTTAGGAAAATAAGTTCAGGGTCAATAAATGATGGAGACTGTGTTAAAACAACATTCCAATTTTGATTCCCAAATGCTGCTCTTTCATTTTTTAATTAAAAAACAATAAACACACAATAGCATTCTTGCTCCTTTTTAATAATATGCTTGGAAATAATATTTTAAATTCTATGTGTACAATTTGGAAAAAGTCAGAACATGGGGAAATGGGGAGAATCAGTTTGAAAGAAAAGGATATAGGTTTGTCAGAGCTGGGCTCAGCCCTTCCTTCTCTGAGCTGGCCGCTCAGCTGTCAGCTAATTGCCAGCTCCTATCTCTCCACAGTCACTCACCTGTTGATGATATCCCGCTCATCAGTCCTGCCTACTTAAGCCATCTAGTCCAGATTATCTCTGCCTTCACCTTGGTCACAACTCTAGAGACGCTCTCCTGTGTTCCTGTTAAAGACTTGCTTGGCTAACATTCCTTCTGGCTCTAGATCCTGCTTGCCGTTCTACTATGCTGTTCTCTGGCTCTCTGACTTTTTGGCTTGTCTGACTATCCATTCCGGTTCCTGAACTCTGGCTATGTTTTTACTATGTTTACTCTGTTTACCTTTTTTTTATTATTATTAACCACTTCAGCCCCGATGGATGCTGAATGACCAGACCAACTAATTTGGTTGGTCCGCGGTATCTACATAGTAGTGTGGAGAAATGAAATTGTTTAAGCCCTATCACCTAACATCTATACTATGAGCCTCCTCCCTGCCGTTCCGTCATTGCTCCGCCCCGCTGCCTTGGTTGCTAGGTGACCATCAGTGACGCCCAGCCTCCCTTCACTTCTCAGTGGGCGGAGCCTCCTGTTAGTTTTGCCTTCTATGTTGCTTTGCGGTGTGTGTGCGTAGAGACGACGCAGTGAGCGCGATGCCGCTGCGCAGTCCCTCACACTTCAAGATCTGGCCCTCTCTCTCCTGCCTATCACATCGAATGACGTGATGACACCGTACGTTCAATACGGCGCCACGTCTGACTCCGCCCCCCAAGTCCTCTTAAAACTTCATGCTGACTGGAGCTGTTTTGCCATTGCTCTGCACAGCGGTGGTTTGTCGGGACGGATCGGCACTAGCATCTAGTGCCTGGTGGGAAGAAGCTCTATACTTGCATGTAAGCACTCTTTTTGCTGTTCTGTAGAAATCTCTTGTTCCCTGAACACTGTTATCGATACCTGCTTACACAGCACTGTCCCCTCTTCATTCACAGACTCTGCTGGTGTGAAGAGCTACTTAATCATCTATCAGCATTAAATTCCACATTTGTATGTTCTTCTCCTCTCCCTTATTCACACCTAGATCCATCAATATACACCTGTGGACATCCAGGTATGAAACCAGCAGTTTATTTTACTAGGATTACTGTTACAGACATTCCTAATTCACATTATATACATGTTTATCTTTTAGATACCTAGTCAGTACTGTGCTTTGACGCAGTTTCCCTTTGAACGGGTTGTGTCATTTGGTGTCTTCTTTTGGGGTGGATCAGTGTGGATAGAGTGGGGCCAGCCACACACCCCGGTTCCCTTGTTTTTTGGACTTGTGGGTGTTTCTGACAACTCCGCCACCGTGACTTTGGCGATGGGTGCTCCAGCACTGATATGCTTGGGTAGGCTGTTTCTTTTGTTTGTGATTACAAGACCTGATGTTCTGTGTATGATACTAGGCAAATGTCATTTTGTTTTTGTTTTTGCTCTGTTTTTGTATTCATATATTTTTTCCAATTTGTATTTTATTATACAATAGGATTGTGTTTAGTCCAAAAACGCGTAAGCCTTCGTGGAAGAATATAGAACGCAGCTTCATCTCTTACATATCAGTACAGCTTTTCTAGCTTTTTATATTGTCGTTTGTGATCATTTTTGCTATGTAATTGTGATAACATTCATATTTTGTACAAATATTGTTTTCCACTGAATAAAATTATATTTTTATATTACACATTTGCCGTTAAAGTCCCATAAATCCTTTTTGGGGGTAACTTTTTTGGTCATCTGGTAGGTATGCCAAGAAGAGGGGGCATACCCAAGATAACTAATGGGTGATTGTGGAGAAGAATGTGCTTAGAAGTGCTGTAAAAAAGGGAATGGGAGGCAGGGCACTGAAACCGACAAAGAGCAAGGGCGAGAGGTCAGTTTAAATACCCTCCGGGCTCCTCCCATAAATTCAGGCCACCATACTGGCCTCCTAATTTATGGCCGTGGCCCTATGACCGAGACAAATGTGGATCACATAAACACGCGCCAAGACTTACAACATAAATAGACCTTAAGTGTGGGTTTGGTCGTCTGGTACGTATGCCAAGAAAAGGGGGCAAAAATAACCAGGTAGGGAAGTATATCTTTATTGGCTCTAACCTTATCAAGCACGCTTGGAGAAGGCTCGGGCCATCTCCACTTGAGGGTTTGAAATATACAGTGCGGCAAATAAGTATTTAGTCAGCCACCAATTGTGCAAGTTCTCCCACTTAAAAAGATGAGAGAGGCCTGTAATTGTCATCATAGGTATACCTCAACTATGAGAGACAAAATGTGGAAACAAATCCAGACAATCACATTGTCTGATTTTTGAAAGAATTTATTTGCAAGTTATGGTGGAAAATAAGTATTTGGTCAATATCAAAAGTTCATCTCAATACTTTGTTTTATATCCTTTGTTGACAATGACAGAGGTCAAATGTTTTCTGTAAGTCTTCACAAGGTTGTCACACACTGTTGCTGGTATGTTGGCAGGCCCGGATTTACTCCCTTTGCCGCCCCAAGGCTGGGTCTTTCAATGCCGCCCCCCCCCCCCACACACACACACATACACACACACCACGTCCTTTATCGATGACTTCTACAATAGATCAATTAAAAACATATCTCCACACATGAGAACACTGAAAATAACTGGCTTTAATTGTACAGACTAAAAATACTTCAGGGTAAGCGCGCGAGGGGTAAGGATTTTTCGCAGGCAATTTTTCAAGGCAATGGCTGGTGTTAGTGCTTCAATCATCCCCGGCACCATGGTTGTTATGGTGTCAGGATGATTGAAACACATTACTTCTATCATTACATTGTAATATAAACTGAAATAGTTCAACTCACCATAATGCAGAATCATTGGGAGCCCTGAGCGTGTCGCTTGCCACCATCTCTTGTCACTTGCCACTATGCCTGCCACCAGATGGGGATGTCACTTGCCACCATGCCTGCCACCAGATGGGGATGTCACTTGCCACCATGCCTGCCACCAGATGGGGATGTCACTTGCCACGCTGCCTGCCACCAGATGGGGATGTCACTTGCCACGCTGCCTGCCACCAGATGGAGATGTCACTTGCCACGCTGCCTGCCACCAAATGGGGATGTCACCTTCCACGCTGCCTGCCACCAGATGGGGATGTCACCTTCCATGCTGCCTGCCACCAGATGGGGATGTCACTTGCTACGCTGCCTGCCACCAGATGGAGATGTCACTTGCTACGCTGCCTGCCACCAGATGGGGATGTCACTTGCTACCAGATGGGGATGTCACTTGCCACGCTGCCTGCCACCAGATGGGGATGTCACTTGCCACCAGATGGGGATGTCACTTGCCACGCTGCCTGCCACCAGATGGGGATGTCACTTGCCACGCTGCCTGCCACCAGATGGGGATGTCACCTTCCACGCTGCCTGCCACCAGATGGGGATGTCACTTGCTACGCTGCCTGCCACCAGATGGAGATGTCACTTGCTATGCTGCCTGCCACCAGATGGGGATGTCACTTGCCACCAGATGGGGATGTCACTTGCCATGCTGCCTGCCACCAGATGGGGATGTCACTTGCCACCAGATGGGGATGTCACTTGCCACGCTGCCTGCCACCAGATGGGGATGTCACTTGCCACGCTGCCTGCCACCAGATGGGGATGTCACTTGCCACACTGCCTGCCACCAAATGGGGATGTCACTTGCCACCAGATGGGGATGTCACTTGCCACGCTGCCTGCCACCAGATGGAGATGTCACTTGCTACGCTGCCTGCCACCAGATGGGGATGTCACTTGCCACCAGATGGGGATGTCACTTGCCACGCTGCCTGCCACCAGATGGGGATAGCACTTGCCACCAGATGGGGATGTCACTTGCCACGCTGCCTGCCACCAGATGGGGATGTCACTTGCCACCATGCCTGTCACCAGATGGGGATGTCACTTGCCACGCTGCCTGCCACCAGATGGGGATGTCACTTGCTACCAGATGGGGATGTCACTTGCCACCAGATGGGGATGTCCCTTGCCACCAGACGGGGATGTCCCTTGCCACCATGCCTGCCACCAGATGGGGATGTCACTTGCCACCATGCCTGCCACCAGATGGGGATGTCCCTTGCCACCAGATGGGGATGTCACTTGCCACCATGCCTGCCACCAGATGGGGATGTCACTTGCCACCAGATGGGGATGTCCCTTACCAATGTTGCCATGCTGCCTGCCATCAGAAGGAGGAGGGCAGAACAGCGGTGCGGGCAATGAGAGATGTCATCTCTCTCCCCGCCGCCGCACCGCTGACACTACTAGCTACTCTCATTTTAAAATGGCACCGGGCGGCGCAATCACGCTACTGCGCATGCGCCGCCCGGCCGAGCGCTTACGAGCTTTCCCGAGCCCGGCCGGCTTCGGAACGGTGCATGCGCAGTTGCGTGGTCGGCTCGCGGCCATCTTTTCTATGGGCACTGTTGCCCATAATAGACTTTAATGGGCAGCACGAAAGGGGGGGTGGCCGCGAAGTCGCTGCAGGAGCGGCGCCGCCCCTACACCACTGCCGCCCCGAGGCCTGGCCTCGGTGGCCTTGTGGCTAATCCGGCCCTGTATGTTGGTCCATTCCTCCATGCAGATTTCCTCTAGAGCAGTGATGTTTTTGGGCTGTTGCTGGGCAACACGGACTTTCAACTCCCTCCAAAGGCTGGCTAGGCCACTCCAGGACCTTGAAATGCTTCTTATGAAGCCACTCCTTCGTTGCCTGGGTGGTGTGCTTGGGATCATTGTCATGCTGAAAGACGGAGCCACATACCGACTGGGGTCAAGGCCTAAGTTGACCAGGAGCTTAACATGCTTAATAAACTGGCTGCCAGGAGGTAGACCGAAAAGGCAGTACCAGGCTGAAGACTGACTGGCTGGGTAGGTGAGAGAGCAGCTGGTCAAGGATCGTTACTGGGTACAAGGCGTTGCTGATCCGAAATAAGTTGATGTCCACTCCGGTTTGTTGCTTTTGGAGACCGTAAGATGAAGGACATAATGGTTTGGGAAGCAAGTCAGGAGGTGTCTGTACAGTATCTGGCTACTAGCGCCACCAGAGGTGAATTCGCTAGGCTGTAGAAAGCCATAGAAGGCAAGGTAGATGGCCACCTGGATGACTAGGCTGGGCAGAACCCCGAACGGGGAATGTGTGAGGATTTCAGACATGCCCCTAAAGATAGCACTTGTGATGGGCAAGCGTTTGCCATTGGTTGCGGGCTGCTGCTTCTAGACACCATGTAGAAGGGACCTTACTGCATGGGCCGTGAACAGATAGCTTACCAGGAACCAGTGAGGACAGGAATGCTGAAAGCCAGCTAGGTATAGCCTGATAGTGTTATGAGCAAGAGGCAGCTGTCTGTGGCAATACAATATAAAGGCTAGGACGTGTCTAAAGTCGCCTGCATGGTTCCAGGAAAAGCAGCAAGAAACCTGCAGTAGGTGTTCCAGGCCGTGCGATAAGCCTTTAGCGTCTTGCGGGAAGAGTAGTTGATGAGCTGGGTATCGTTGCCAAGGTGTGGCTTCAATCCATAGTTTGTTGTGACCAAGGTGGGATAGGAGTAGTTGTTGGGTCACCTTTTAAATGATGTTGGCCGTAGCCTGGTTGTCTATGGTGAAGAGCACTGTTAGACCTGTTAACGTGTGGCCCCAAACTTGGGCAGCTGCCACGATGGGATATAGCTTGAACAATGATGAAGACTGAGTGAGACCAGGAATTTAGGCAGATTTCTAGAGGCCAGGGTCTGGTGAACCAGTGATGGCCAAAAATTGCAGCAAAGCCTGTGGAGGCTGAGAACTTGGTCTGGGTCCGATACTTGAGCGTCAAAAGACCCAGAGCCGTGAGATGAATGACCGCCCCTTAGAAATGATCCTCATGGCAAATTGAGCATCCTTAACAAGGACTGCAGATGCCTCTCAGTACACCCTCGTAACAGGGTAAGATCATGGATGACTGTCCTGATGCGGGCTAGTTTGCCAGGAGTCAGGCTGGCCTGCACGGCACACGTGTCCAGAGTGATGCCTAGGAAGGTGATGGAGTGTGCCGGGCTCTTCACTATAAGATCGGCTATGGCACATTGAGTTTGTAAGACACCACTCTTAATCTGTCTAGGTCTGCTGGGGGTATGCCCGGCTGTTGGATGAGTAGAAAATCATTGAGGTACTGAAAGACCATCTGAGCCTGGGCCTGGTGCAATAGTATCCATGTAAGGGACTGGGCGGACACATCGAACAGCTACAGGGTGCTTATGGACCCAAAGGTCAACATGGTGGCGAAGTAACAAGAATCCCTCCATTTAGTGCCATGGCACCTCCAGAGGGATGTCTCAATAGGCAGGAGTTTGAATGCATCTGAGATGTGCTCTAGACAGCCAGGCGCCGGTACCTATATTAATGATGGCTTAGATGGCTTGGATGGCTAAGTCAACTGATGCGTATATGAAGGAGAATTTCTCGCAAGGAATCGGAGAAGTGAAGTGGACCCGAATCGGGCTGTGAAATTAGTGAAATTGATCTGATGCGCATCTTTGTGCCGCTGCTGCGACTGGACTCGAATTGGAGTGTGGAGTGTGTGGCATGAAATGAGATAAATGAAAGGAAATCTACACAAATCGTTGTGCTGCTGCTGTGACTGGGCTCGAATTGTAGAGTGTGTGGCATGAAATAAATGAAATAAAACTGACACAAATCGCTGTGCTGTTGCTACGACTGACTTGCACTGGACTGTAGAGTGTGTGAAATGAAATAAAATAAATGTATCAAATGAACACGTACGAATCGTTGAACCGCCGATGCGACTGGATTTGAATAGGGCTGTGGTAGAATGTTGGGGGTGCCACCTTACCCCACTAACTGAGAGGGTGCATGTGTTAAGAGGAGGCATAGCAGTAGGATAGTGAGCGAAGTGGGATACAGAACACTCGGATAAGAAGAGAAAGGGGAGAAGTACAGGGCAAGAAATGACAGGCACAGGGAGGAGTGGCTGGGTTCTATTGTGTAGAACCCTGTAGAATGAAAATGTAGAAAACTCAAAAGAGTATGTGGCAACTGAGGTGAGCCAGGAGGTGACTGGCCAGGTAACCGATGCTTGGGTGCCTGTCTGTGCTGAGCACAAACCTGTGGACCAGAGCCCCCGGGCGTACTGTGACAAGCGGCTGAAGTCTGGTACGGCCTACGTAGGAATGTTGCGGTCTGTAAACTGTGACGTATGCTTGGCCTGCTAACATTTGCACTATCAGCAAGCTCAACTTATTAAACGTATTAGCGACCTTGTCTGTGTAGGTGAAGGGTCGCCCTTCGAAAATATAGTGTAATGCGGAGACACATGTGACAGTAACTAACACCCGATGAACATGTCGAATTGTGTATGTGAAGTGAACGTATAGTGAAAGGGCGCTGCAAGATAATGTGACAGAGGGGCCCGTGAACTACACACCTCGACTGACACCCCAGTAGCGAGGTCCTGGTATATATATGTGTGTGTGTGTATTTTGTTTTTGTTTTTTTTAGAAAACATGTCCAACCTGGTGCAGGATGGAACGTGAACTTGACTGGCCTAAGGGAGAAATGACAGAGAAACGATGAGTGGCTCGTTTGAAAATGCCACTGGAGACAAGTGTGCTTGCAGCGATTGAAAGAAGTTTATGCTGAGATGCATGCTTGAAATTATTGCAAGAAGTTTATGCTTGTATGCGTGTCTGCAATTAATGCAGAAGTGTGTTTGGATGCATGCTTGTAATGATTTGCAAGAGGCCGTGCTTGGGTGTGTGCTTGCAGCGATTGCAAGAGGCTGTGCTCAGATGCGTGTTTGCAGCGAGTGCAAGAAGTTATGCTTGATGCGTGTCATGCAGCAATTGCTAGAGGCTGTGCTTGGATGTGTGTTTTACAGCCATTGCAAGAGTGTTTGGATGCTAGTTTGCATTTGGATGCGTGCTTGCAGCGATTGCAAGAGGTTGTGTCTGGATGCCTGCTTGCAGCGATTGCAAGAGGTTGTGTCTGGATGCCTGCTTGCAGCGATTGCAAGAGGCTGTGTCTGGATGCCTGCTTGCAGCGATTGAAAGAGGCTGTGTCTGGATGTATGCTTGCAGAGACTGCAAGAGGCTGTGTCTGGATGCGTGCCTGCACCTAGGGCCGGACTGGCCTACCAGGATACCATGACATTTCTCCGTAGGCTGCCTGCTCTGGGGCCGCTTTGAGCTGAGATGTGGATGCAGCGCTCCCCTCCCTCCTCCTCCCCCTCCTCTTGTCTACATGTCACACACACAGAACCGAGTCTGAAAGGTTCGGCTTCGCTGTGACAAAAGTTCTACCCTCCTCCTAAACCAGTTTGTGTGATAAATGCAGTGTTCTGTCTATCACACGAGCTGGTCTAGGAAGAGGGTGGGACTTTTGTCACAGCGCGGCCGAACATTTCAGATTCAGCTCCGTGACACAGCGGTAGATGCCCGCTGTGTGTAATCCAGGCACTGGCTGGTGAGGACGGGCACAGTCAGTGTAGTGAGGCTACATTGATGGCCACAATGAGGCTGCAATGATGGCCACGGTGAGGCTGCAATGATGGCCACAGTGAGGCTGCAATGATGGCCACAGTGAGGCTGTATTTGATGGGCACTGGTGAGGCTGCATTTGATGGGCACTGGTGAGGCTGCATTGATCTCTTGTATCATGTCTGCAGTCTCTGACCATCTCTTGTACCAAGTCTGCGGTCTTTGTCCATCTCCTGTATCATGTCTACATTATCTTACCATCTTTAGTATCCTCAGTCTCTAACCATCACCTGTACCATGCCCACCTGAGAGGAGGTCAGTAACACTGCCGCCAGGCCAGTCTGAGAGGGGGTCACTGATGTAAGGGGGGAGTGAATACAGCAATGTAAGGAGGCACTGATATAAAGGTCTCCCCCTTATATCAGTGACCCCCCCCCCCTTACCTTAGTGTATTCTTTCTGCGAAAGGTGGTCTCTGGTCACCAGAGTCCCTCCCACATTCCCAGAGTCCCAGGTGTCCCCCTTGATGATTGCTTCACTTTTAACTGGAATTTGCTATATATCCCTGGAATATATATATCCCTAGCCCTATGTGCTTTCATATCTGTCTTATCTACACTCAGGTCCATAAATATTAGGACATCGACACAATTCTGATCTTTTTGGCTCTATACACCACCACAATGGATTTGAAATGAAACGAAAAAGATGTGCTTTAACTGCAGACTTTCAGCTTTAATTTGAGGGTATTTACATCCAAATCAGGTGAACGGTGTAGGAATTACAACAGTTTGCATATGTGCCTCCAACTTTTTAAGGGACCAAAAGTAATGGGATAGATTAACAATCATCCATCAAACTTTCACTGTTTAATACTTGGTTGCAAATCCTTTGCAGTCAATTACAGCCTGAAGTCTGGAACGCATAGACACCACCAGATGCTGGGTTTCATCCCTGGTGATGCTCTGCCAGGCCTCTACTGCAACTGTCTTCAGTTCATGCTTGTTCTTGGGGCATTTTCCCTTCAGTTTTGTCTTCAGCAAGTGAAATGCATGCTCAATCTGATTCAGGTCAGGTGATTAACTTGGCCATTGCATAACATTCCACTTCATCACCTTAAAAAGCTCTTTGGTTGCTTTCGCAGTATGCTTCGGGTCATTGTCCATCTGCACTGTGAAGCACCGTCCAATGAGTTCTGAAGCATTTTGCTGAATATGAGCAGATAATATTGTACAAAACACTTCACAATTCATCCTGATGCATTTGTCAGCAGTCACATCATCAATAAATACAAGAGAACCAGTTCCATTGGCAGCCATACATGCCCACGCCATGACACTACCACAACCATGCTTCACTGATGAGGTGGCATGCTTTGGATCATGAGCAGTTCCTTTCCTTCTCCATACTCTTCTCTTCCCATCACTTTGGTACAAGTTGATCTTGGTCTTATCTGTCCATAAGATGTTGTTCCAGAACTGTGAAGGCTTTTTTCGATGTTGTTTGGCAAACTCTAATCTGGCCTTCCTGTTTTTGAGGCTCACCAATGGTTTACATCTTGTGGTGAACCTTCTGTATTCAATCTGGTGAAGTCTTCTCTTGATTGTTGACTTTGACACACATACACTTACCTCCTGGAGAGTGTTCTTGATCTGGCCAACTGTTATGAAGGATGTTTTCTTCACCAGGGAAAGAATACTTCGGTCATCCACCACAATTGTTTTCCGTGGTCTTCCGGGTCTTTTGGTGTTGCTGAGCTCACCGGTGCATTCTTTCTTTTTAAGGATGTTCCAAACAGTTGATTTGGCCACACCTAATGTTTGTCTTGTTTTTTCAGCCTAATGATGGCTTGCTTCACTGACTGTGACAGCTCTTTGGATCTCATATTGAGAGTTGACAGCAACAGATTCCATATGCAAATAGCACACTTGAAATGAACTCTGGACCTTTTATCTGCTCCTTGTAAATGGGATAATGAGGGACTAACACACACCTGGCCATGGAACAACTGAGCAGCCAATTGTCCCATTACTTTTGGTCCCTTAATAAGTGGGAGGCACATATACAAAAAGTTGTAATTCCTACACCAGTCACCTGATTTGGATGTGAATACCCTCAAATTAAAACTGAAAGTCTGCAGTTAAAGCACATCTTGTTCATTTCATTTCAAATCCATTGTGGTAGTGTATAGAGCCAAAAAGATTAGAATTGTGTCGATGTCCCAATATTTATGGGCCTGACTATATACAATAGGCTCTTCAAATGTGCTTTAAAATGCATGGTTTTCCCTTTTATGAACAAGAAAATAATGACGTTATGCTGTTGGGATGGTATAATAATGCTATAGGGCTGGTATGAAACTATTTCCAGGGCTGGTCTTTATTCCGGCCCTGCTTGCAGCGATTTCAAGAAAGGTGGCCTTACTGACAGGCAAAAAAAGAAAAGGATAGCAGAAATTTTAAATGAGTGGGAATGAACTGTGACCCTAACTGGACGTAGCTGTGGTAGAGAGTATGAGAAAATGAATCCGATAGGAATCGTGGCGCCGCTGACATGGCTAGACTGGAATCGGACTGTGACAGGTACGAAAATTTGACCCAATACGAATCGGTTGTAGGGTAGGCCATAGAAAATTGGATACGAATTGGTGAGCAGTGCATGTGATACGAATCGTTGCGGCGCTGATGTGACTAGATTCGAATCGGCCTATAGTCAGTGTGAAAATAATGGAACCAATGGAAACTGATTGTGGGGTAGGACAGTAGTTAGGGTAATGACATAACCAGTTTAACGCAGTGTACCAATGCAAATCGGTCAGAGGGTAGGATATGAACAGATGCGAATTGGTAGGTAGGGTAAATGACATGACCGATACGAGTTGGTGTGCAATGTGTCCTAAAGTGAACCGTTGTGCTGCCAGTGTGACTAGGTTCGAATCGGGCTGTGACAAGTATGAAAGGTTTGACCAGATACAAATCGGTTGTAAGGTAGGATATGGAGCCTAACACAAATCGGTGTGTGATGAGTCCGATACGAATCGTTGTTCCGCTGATGCGACTAGATACGAATCGGACTATGGTGAGTATGAAAATGGATCCGATGCAAATCGGTTGTGGGGTAGGACTGTGGTTAGGGTAAATGATGTAACCAGGATAAATGAAGTGGACCGATGCAAATCGGTCAGAGGGTAGGGTATGAACCGATGCGAATCGGAAGGTAGAGTAAATGACACAAACTGATACAAATCAGTGTGCAATGTGTCAGAAGCAAACTGTTGTGCTGCCGTCGCGACTAGATTCAAACTGGACTGTGGTAATTATGCAATGTAACTGATACGAATCAGTAGTAGGGTAAATTAAACAGGTTGAAAAGGGTATGAAGTGAAGCCGATACAAATCAGTTGCAGAGTGTATGTCACCCCTTACTCTAAAACTGAACCCACCAACCATCCAGCCCCTAGGGTTGCCACATCATCCCTTTAATCCAGGGCACACATTAATTACACAGGTTCTGTGGCTAATTAAGGTGGTAATTAAACTCACTCAGTGCCTTATCTGCATTAAATCAGCCTCAGAACTTGTGTAATTAATATGTGTCCTGGATTAAAGGGATGATGTGGCAACGTTACCAGCCCCCCAGGCTAATCAAAGTGCAGACAAGGCACCAGGTGGGTTTAATTACAGCCTCAATCAACCACAGAACCCGAGCAAACAATACATGCTCATCTCAAAATGGATGAGACGGCAACCCCAGACACAGTGAATCCTATGAGCCTGTATCGAGTGATATCGGACAACGACTGACAGTGGCTCAAAGACTTGGAACTACAAATTAATATATATATATATATATATATATATATATATATATATATATATATATATATATATATATATATATATATATATATATATATATATATAAATAACAGTATCTCCATAAAGGGAGTACACCCCTCACATTTTTGTAAATATTTTATTTTATCTTTTCATGTGACAACACTGAAGAAATTACACTTTGCTACAATTTAAAGTAGTGAGTGTACATCTTGTATACCAGTGTAATTTTGCTGTCCCCTTAAGATAACTCAACACACAGCCATTAATGTCTAAACCACTGGCAACAAAAGTGAGTACACCCCATAGTGAAAACGTCCAAATTGGGCCCAAAGTGTCAATATTTTGTGTGACCACCATTATTTTTTCAGCACTGCCTTAACCCCCTTGGGCATAGAGTTCACCAGAGATTCACAGGTTGCCACTGGAGTCCTCTTTCACTCCTCCAAGATGACATCATGGAGCTAGTGGATGTTAGAGACCTTACGCTCCTCCACCTTCCGTTTGAGGACGCCCCACAGATGCTCAATAGGGTTTAGGTCTGGAGACATGCTTGGTCAGTCCATTACCTTTGACCCCAGCTTCTTTAGCAAGGCAGTGGTCGTCTTGGAGGTGTTTTTGGGGTCATTATCATGGTGGAATACTGTCTTGCGGCCCAGTCTACGAAGGGGGGGGATCATGCTCTGCTTCAGTATGTCACAGTACATGTTGGCATTCATGGTTCCCTCAATGACCTGTAGCTCCCAATGTCGGCAGCACTCATGCAGCCCCAGACACTCCTACCACCATGCTTGACTGTAGGCAAGACACACTTGTCTTTGTACTCCTCACCTGGTTGCCATCACACACACTTGACACCATCTGAACCAAATAGGTTTATCTTGGTCTCATCAGACCACAGGACATAGTTCCAGTAATCCATGTCCTTAGTCTGCTTGTCTTCAGCAAACTGTTTGCAGGCTTTCTTGTGCATCATCTTTAGAAGAGGCTTCATTCTGGGACAAAAGCCATGCAGACCAATTTGATGCAGTGTGCGGTGTATGGTCTGAGCACTGACAGGCTGACCCCCCACCCCTTCAAACTCTGCAGCAATGCTGGCAGCATTCATACATCTTTTTCCCAAAGACAACCTCTGTATAAGTTGCTGAGCACGTGCACGCAACTTCTTTGCTCGACCATGGCAAGGCCCTGTCCTGTTAAACCGCTGTATGGTCTTGGCCACCGTGCTGCAGCTCAGTTTCAGGGTCTTGGCAATCTTCTTAAAGCCTAGGCCATCTTTATGTAGAGCATCAATTCTTTTTTTTCAGATCCTCAGAGAGTTCTTTGCCATGAGATGCCATGTTGAACTTCCAGTAACCAGTATGAGAGAGTGAGAGCGATAACACCAAATTTAACACACTTGCTCCCCATTCACACTTGAGACCTTGTAACTCTAATGAGTCACATGACACCTGGAGGGAAAATGACTAAGTGGGCCCAATTTGGATATTTTCAATTAGGGTGTACTCACTTTTGTTGTCAGCAATTTAGACATTAATGGCTGTGTGTTGAGTTAATTTGAGGGGACAGCAAATTTACACTGTTATACAAGCTGTACACTCACTACTTTACATTGTAGCAAAGTGTCATTTCTTCAGTGTTGTCACATGAAAAGATATAATAAAATATTTGCAAAAATATGAGGGGTGTACTGACTTTTACTATATATATATATATATATATATATATATATATATATATATATATATATATACACAAAAGTGAGTACACCCCTAACATTTTTGTGTGCGGGGAACACTCCCTGTAACTTTGTTTTGCTGTCTTTGCCCCTGTTCAGAAGATTTCATCTCACTTCCTGTCCCAATGGGGATGTTCTGGAAACAAGCCTTGGTGATAAGGCATCAGTGGATGTACCCTTTTCCCATAATAACTCTTACAGGAGTGAGTGTCAGTCGATCCAGTGTATCCAACAGCAGTACTTACTTTATACTCCAATCCTTTCTGTATGTGTATTGGCAGCCTTCCAGAGATCACTTCAAGATCCACTGAAGGCTGTATGTTTAAGTACAGTCCAAAGTCTGTACTAATTAATTACAGGTGCTCTCCTCCTCCCCCTCGAAGGAAATCCCTGGTGCCAGTGTTGCGGCATACACGTGGCCCCCTCAGCGTTCCGGAAGGCCTAAGCCCCAACATCCACCATCCCCTCTGACTTAATCACGTGACGTCATGACGTCACACACATGCGCAGTGGTAACCACGGAAATAGCTGCCTCCAGTGGCCAAAGGTGGTGGCTTAACTGAGGGAACATGTATGGGAGAATCGTGAGTGAGTCACGTCTCCCCACCGTGCCGGGAAGCCGAGTGGGGAGAAGCATCCACCCGAAGCAGCGGAGAAAAGCATTACAATATTTATTTTATCATATATCATATCTTCGTCTAATTATAGTTTCCTTTCTTTAAAGAGCTGTAGGTATATTTACCCAATTTGGTAAGAAAAAGCCAAAGGGGATTTTTTATCCATTTTAACCCAGGAGTGATCTTCTCCTAGACTCAACTTGTTTGTTATGTCTATTTAGACCAAACATAGGTTTCCCCTTGGTTCTTAGGTTTATGTAGACAGCTTTACCCCGGATGCCTGCATACGTAGATGTGCCTGTTTTAATCAACCATGTGAGTTGCTAAATGTTGTACCTTCATTAAATGTAACCATATTGCTACACTTAGAGACGCCTCTCTTCTCTTTTATACTCAGTTGTGACATGATGCTGCTTGTATATCAAGACATCGCTTGTATATCAAGTCAAAATGTATTGAAAGATCTTGCTTGTCTTGCAAAACGCTCTCAAACCAAGTTACTCTCAAACCCAGGTTTTGCTGTATATAGCTTTTAAGTGCTTCATTAACCACTTGCCGACCGGGCCATAGCCGAATGACAGCTACAGTGCGGCTGGCTAGTTCTGGGAGGACGTACTATGACGTCAACCAACAAGGGTTCAATAAACCAGGGGAATAAGCACTAACAAATACAAAATTATTTAATTTACTGATATTTGTTTTAATTGCATTTATTGTTTGCTAGATGCTTGTACGATTAATTATCACAAATTAAAATAAAAAATGAGTGATTATATATATTTGTATTATGAATAAACCTTTTAAAGCAGATATGAACTTTCACATGAACTGTGACATGAACAAATTGACTGAAAATTATTATTATGATACAGGATTTATATAGCGCCAACCGTTTATGCAGCATTTTACAATACAAAAGGGAGACAATACAGTTACAATACAGTAGGATAGAAGAGGATTAAGAGGGCCCTGCTCAGAATAGCTTACAATCTAATAGGGTGGGGCAAGCGGTACAAAAGGTTGTAATTGTGGGGACTGTGTGGATGGAAGTGGTAAAAAATTAGTTGGAGGCGTGATAAGCTTCCCTGAAGAGATGAGTTTTCAGGGATTGCCTGAAGGCAGCTAGAGTAGGAGATAGCTGGACAGGTTGAGGTAGAGAGTTGTGAAACAACAAAGTGTGGAGCTCATAAAATGTGCTGGAAATCTATAGAAATTACCATAAAGTCACAGTAAGTGATGGTAACACGTAAAGTAAACCAAAAAATAAGGGGAGAGGGGTGTTACCCCAAAAGAGTGGTAAATGAATAACAAATAATGATATGTAATAAAAAATAGTAAAAACTAGGCTACGAATAACCTCTAGTGGTGGATTTCAAATAAGTCAATCTGTCGTAGTGAGTGTGACCTCAAAACTGGATGAGAATAACAAATTATAAATAACCTGAAAACACCAAATGATGTGAGAATAGATAACACAATATAAATAAATTAACGTGGATGTAGTTAAAATGAGCTCAGCAGTATTGCGTGTCTGTCAGACATTATCTGTTAGAATATAAAGTACATAAATGTATAAAAATGTGGTATGTTGAATTTTAATGTCCGTTTGTGGGACATAGGCTCATTAAGATGCCAATACGACACTATAGGTGCTCCAAATCTTCATATGTATTTCTATAGGACTGTTAGGGACATCTCAGCATGCAGGGTGATATCTTCTCCAGACATGACCATATAACCTCAGGCAGATAGAAATATAATGCCCTTACCGGAAAAGGTGGACTCACAGGCCGTTGGCGGTGAGTCAGAAAAGCTTGTACCGTGAAACGGTGGGATGGAACTGGTTCCGATCACATAGGTAGGCTTGGCTTGCAAGAGCAGAAAACCTCAAAGGAGGATGTATCCCTGAAAGGGCTGGGTTGGACCCAGATGTCCTGTTGGACCAACTTCAATCGTCAGCCGGGTTCCACTCAATCATCGACAAGATGATTGAGGGAACATGTGGCACAGTGGTGTAGTGGGTAGCACTCTCACCTAGCAGTAAGAAGGGTCGCTGGTTCGAATCCCGACCACGACACTACCTGCCTGGAGTTTGCATGTTCTCCCTGTGCCTGCGTGGGTTTCCTCCGGGTACTCCGGTTTCCTCCCACACTCCAAAGACATGCTGGTAGGTTAATTGGATCCTGTCTAAATTGTCCCTAGTATGTATGAATGTGAGTTAGGGACCTTAGATTGTAAGCTCCTTGAGGGTGTAGGGACTTATGTGAATGTATAATGTATATGTAAAGCGCTGCGTAAATTGACGGCGCTATATAAGTACCTGAAATAAATAAAATAAATAAATAAATAAGATTGGTGATGTAGCTCGGGGCTGAGTTGTAAATGGCTTTGTATGTTGTGGTTAGTATTTTGAATGTAATTTCACTAGGAGAGTTGCAATAGTCAATGCAAGAGATAGCAAGGGAGTGAATGAGTAGCTTGGTGATTTCATTTGTTAAAAAGGGGCGTATTTTAGAGATGTTACGGAGGTGAAGTCTACAAGTTTTTGACAACAATTGGATTTGGGTCTGAAAAGACAGGTCTAGGATTACACCTGGTACCCTGGCATAAGGGGAGGGATGGATGGTTGCATTATTGATTTTTCATGAAAAAGTCATGGGGGGGCACGGGGAATATTATCAGCTCCGTTTTAGAGAGATTTTGTTTAAGGAAGTGGTGTGACATCCATGCTGATATGTCAGTTAGTAAGTTAGTAATGCGAGAGGAGCCTGAAGGAGTGAGGTGGGGAGTAGACAGAAAGATTTGGGTGTCATTGGCGTATAGATGGTTTTGGAAGGCATGGGCAGTTATCAAGTGACCAAGGGATGAGGTGTAGATAGAGAAGGGATCCAAGAACAGAGCCTTGGGGAAACCCGGCAGAAAGGGGCAATGGAGAGGAGGAGACAGAGTTGTAGGTAACACTGAAGGAGCGCTGTGATAGGTAGGAGGAAAACCAGGATAGAGCAGAATCTTTGAGGTCAAGGGAACAGAGTTTATTGAGAAGAAGCAGGTGGTCAACAGTATCAAAGGCTGCAGAGATGTCAAGTAGTAGGAGTATGGAGTAGTGGCCTTTGGTTTTAGCAGTTAGTAAATTGTTAGTGAATTTTAGGTAATTTTAAGTACTTTCTGTGGAGTGCTGCGAGTGAAAGCCAGACTGTAAGGGATCAGGAAGGTTATTTTCACTGAGATAGGAGCTAAGACTGTTGTAGACTAAGCGTTCTAGAAGTGGGGTCCAGTAGGGGCTTTTTTTTCTTTTTTTTTATTCTTAATTTAGAATACAAAGGCAACCAACAGGGGGCCTTTTAAGTATAGGAGTGAGCTGTGCATGTTTTAGAGGGGAGGGGAAGGTGCCACTAGAGAGGGAGAGATTGAAGATGTGAGTGAGGGAGCATAGGATAGAATAAGAGGGGGACTGTAGTAGTTGTGAGGGAACAGGATCCAGGGGAAAATTGGTTAGGTGGGTATCTGAGAAAAGTTTTGTAACCTCTTCAGTAGTAGCCAGTTCAAAAGAGGAGAGTGTTGACTGTGCTGTTAGGCAAGTTATGTTGAGTGGGGAATATGTACGCACAGTGGAGTTGTCCTCATAAATTGCATCAATCTTGTCTTTGAAGTGACTGTCAATCTCTTGGGCAGCGAGTGAGTTAGTGTGTAGAGGGGTTGGGGGACGAAACAGAGAGTTAAAGGTTGGGAAGAGCCGACAGGGACTGGGTAACAAAGTATTAATAAGAGAGACAAAGTAGGCTTGTTTGGCAGCATGGAGGCAGGAATTGTATTTTAGGAGAGCAGATTTATATAGCGTGAAGTCCTGCAGGCATTTGGTTTTACGCCACAGTCGTTCAAGAGCACGGCAATGTCTCTTGAGATTTCTAGTGTTGTCAGTTTGCCAGGATTGTAATGGTTGGGGCCTGATTCTGCATGTAATTAGAGGCCCAAGTGCGTCCAGAGACAATGAAAGTAAACTGTTGTAGACAGAGGGGGCCAGGTCACAACAGGGCAGGGGAGAGATTATGTCATATAGGTGTTCAGTAGCAGAATAGAGAAGAGGCGCGTTAAAGTGGCGAAGGTTCCTACAAGTAATCATTTGCTGCTTGGAGGGATGGGTAGTTGGAGTCAAGGATACAGTGAAACTGATGAGGTTGTGATGAGAGAGGAAAGGGGTGTTGGTGAGGTTACCAGGAGTGCAGAGATGGGAGAATACAAGATCAAGGGTATTTCCCATTGGAGTGAGTGGAAGTGTGTGTCCATTGGGTTAGGTCAAAAGATGAGGATAAGTTAAGAAGTTGAGCTGTAGCTGGGCTGTTAACATTGACAGGGATGTTGAAGTCACCAAGAATGATCGTGGGTATTTCAGAGGAGTGAAATTAGGGTAGCCAGGCAGTGGAGTCATCAAAAAATCGCGATACTGGTCCAGGAGGCTGATAAATTGCTGCAATCCTCAGAGAAATGAGAAAAAAACAGACGAATGCAGTGCATCTGGAAAGAAAAGAGAGATCGAGAAGGAGGGATAGGAAGGACTTGGAAGGTGCTTTGTGGGGATAGAAGGAATCCAACATCACCTCCTTTCTGTCCATTCGGTCTGGAGGAGTGAGTCCAGTGGAGGCCACCATGGTAGAGGGCAGCAGGAGAAGCCAAGTCAGAATCTTGAAGCCAGGTTTCAGTTATGGTGAGTATGTTAAAGCTATGAGGGATGAAAAGGTCATGCACAGATGTGAGCTTGTTACAGATGAATTGGGAATTCCAAAGCGTGCATGACATTGGGCGGCTAGTTTTAGGAAGCAGGGGGCCAGAAATTAAACTGAGTGGATTGTGGCTGTTGCCAGAGGAGGAGAGGTGTCAGATATTTACTTTGCAGTTATAAAAATGGAGGACCAGGATTTGGGGAAATGTCCCCTGAGACTAGGAATAGAAGGAGGGTGAGGAAGGTAAGATGGGAGTGGGATGTGTATGAGTGCACATGTCTAACTGCTCTGGTGTTTAGGTCAGCATGTGGGTTCAGCAACTGCAGGAGGTGATGGGTGCAGTATTAGGGAAAGGGTAGGAGTGAGGGTGATATGTGTCTGCTGTGGGGTATCTGTCCCTGTCATTCAACTATCAAATGTGACAGCCTTGACAGTCAAAAGATGTGTTGGCACTGGATGTATGACGAAACATTTTAACACTTTATTTAGCTAGGTCTAACCTGGGCACTCTGGGCAGACAGATTCAAACTGTGTAACCGTACTTTAAAGTGGGAGTAAACTCCCATGCATGAATTTTACCTATAGGTAAGCCTATAATAAAGCTTACCTATAGATACTGTAAATATCTCCTAAACGTGCACCGTATAGGAGATATTTACTGTAGATGCAGATGGTGACGTCACTGGCACATGCGCTCTAAAGAAATGACATACCCATGCCATTCCTTCAGAAACCTGTGCCATAAAAAGGCAGCTCCCGCTGTGAACCCGGAAAGGAAGACCGGGTGAAGATGGAAGCACCTTCAGCGGTGACAGCGTGCCGCTGGAGGGCTTCGTTCTAAGGTAAGTTTCACATAATTTGCTAGTATGCAATGCATACTAGCACATTATGACATTGCGCTGCAGGTTTAAAAAAAGAAAAAGCCAGCGGTTTACTACTGCTTTAATAAACAACAGTCTAGTGTAACACTCATATTCAACTGTACACATCAAGGGCAGTAGCACACTAAAAAGATCATCATTCTGCTCTCTCCTTATATTAGTGTTAAAAAGACAATATTGTGCAGTACAATAGAGCCTAATTGTCTGAAGCTAATGGTCCTCTTTTTCTCCATCTGGGTCCTGCTGTACAGAGAATCATAGGAGTCAGGAATCAAAATGGATTCCGTTTTTCCAGGTGTATAAAAAATACATTAATTTCATGATTTTTTTTTTTTTTGCTGAACATGTAACTAGTGTAAATGGTATTTTTATATCTGCCAGTTCAGTTCCGTTTTCACTACCTGTGTCTCTAACATTTCTTCATTTGCAATTCTTCTTTCTGCATATGTAACAAATACGACTAGCCTTTTATACCACGTACACACGACCGGTTTTGCCATCGGAATAAACTCCGAAGGTTTCTCCGATGGAACTCCAACGGAATTCCATTCAAGTGGTCTTGCCTACACACGGTCAAATCAAAGTCCGACCGTCCAGAACGCGGTGACATACAGCACATACGACGGGACTAGAAAAAGGAAGTTCAATAGCCAATAGCTTCTGTCTCGTACTTGCTTCAGAGCATGCGTCGTTTTTGGTCCGTCGGAACAGCATACAGACGATCGGTTTTCCTGATAGGAATTGTAAATTTAGAACATGTTCTATTTCAGAATTTTCGAAAAAAAAAGTCAGATGAGGCACACACACGATCGGAATATACGATGAAAAGCTTCTGTCAGACTTTTTCTGTCGGACATTCCACTCGTGTGTACGCGGCTTTACTATATCTAGCTTTGCATGGTAAACTACTGAGTAGACTGGTTCACTTTTTTTGACATGAGCTGGCAAGGGGTAAGAAAAACGTACTGATTAAAAAACACAAATTTTTCTTTTCCGAGAATGTTATACTTTGCAATTTGTGCTGTTACACATTTCTTTAAGGGAAAGACCCCAGGCAATTTTGGGGGCTAGTTCTTTGCCCTTTCGCTGTCTTTTCTTGGGAACAACTTCCAGAGTTCAGTTTCTCACTTCCTGAACTTAAAGCAGAGTTCCACCCATTTAAACGTCAGCAGCTACAAAGTGTAAGTGCTGACTTTTAATAAGCAGACACTAACCTCTCCCACAGTCCAGCGATGCGGACGCACAAAGCCTCGCTCCTCTCCCCCTCCTCTCTGTGGCGCCGGCATTGTAACTGTGGGCACCCGGCCAGGTGCGCACTGCACATGCGCGAGCAGCGCTGCATGTTGTGAATGGCCGGGCAATCTTCTGGGACCTGTGACGTGTCCCAGAAGATTGCAGGGAGGGAGGGGGGAGAGGTGAACTTCCTTCCGGCACCACGGTGCCAGGGGAGGAAGTAGGAGCTGGGTGCCTGTCAAAACTGGGTACCCGCTCCTCCCCCAAAAAAATGACATGCCAAATGTGGCATGTCAGTTCCATTTTTAGGTAGAACTCCGCTTTAAGTGTAAAATTAAAAAAAAAAACAAAAACACCATAGTTACTGCAATAAAAAGAGGGCTCCATGGTGTAGTATTCAAATAAATTTATTAAAAAAACGTATTAACTCACAGTTAAAATTACTACTTTTTAAAATACATTTATTTGAATACTACACCACGGAGCCCTCTTTTTATTGCATGTGAACTCTGACTAAACTGAACTGAATTATTTTTTTTATTTATTGCATTGCAACTGAACTCATTTATTAATGAATAAACAGGATTAAAAATAGAACAAAATATTGATTTGTCTAAACAGCCGGTTTCTATCACCATCCAAATAGATATATGAGAAGACCTCTTTACACCCAACGTGTTTCGGGATACAGTTTAATCCTTCTTCAGGGGTGCACCAAGGTGTCAGTGGAAAAAGGATTCGATCACCGTGGAACCAGAAGTTTCATTTATACAGAGACTTGACTCGGCCCGTATGGGTCTCTGTCCAAGGTGAGAGGCTGGGGCAAACCACTGCGCACATCAGATGGTGGAAGCATTTTGGACAGATTGGATCTTCCTGCTGTTTTGCACAAGTACTTTATTTATATGAACTTTATGATTAGGCACGTTCACATCAATTCACAGTCACTTTGGAATTATTGCACTATATTATCGAAGGAAAACTTTATCACTTTTTATTATTGCTAATTGCAAGGTAATAAAGGAAAAGTTTATCACATTTTATCATTATTTGCACTGTATTGTCTTCAAGTGTCATTTTTGGATTATTGCACAGTATTACTTATGAAGGATTATTGATACTTTGTTTATTTGTTCGCCTGCAGTATCTTAGGTGATACTACTGTATTTGTAGATTTATCACATTTTTTGAGTAAGTGCCACATTATTCATTTTACTATTAGCACTGTGTGGGAACACCATTTATATTGGTAGCTACTTAGTTTTTTTTCATTTTTTATTTTTTGGTTTGCACATTAGTACCTTCACTTTATAAAAGAGTCCTATGATATCATTTGGTAGGCATGTTCTGTTTTCACCAGCTAATAATACAAGCGTAGAGTCACATTCCACTGGAAATATCAATGTCAACATTCACAAATCAAAGCACAAAGATGTTCCCTGGGCAGACAATGGCATTTAAATGTTTGGGTAATAAAATGAAAGTCTAGAGCACAACGTGTTGGAATAAGTACTCAATTTTCACAATCTTATTGCAAGTGTCCAGACACTGTACTAAACATTTAACTTTGTTAACATGATAAATTATGGAAATTTTATCATTTAGAAACCACTGTGGCTATAATCTTCAAAAATGCCCTTCAAAGATCAGAAAGGACTAAAAATAGTTACACACACTAATCCTTCTCTGCACAGCCTGGTGCTGTCATCAAATGTAACCCCTTAATTACTACAGGCAGTAGATCTATGATCTAATGCAGGGATCGCCAAACTATGGCCCTCCAGCTGTTGCGGAACTACACGTCCCATGAGGCATTGTAAAACTCTGACATTCACAGACATGATTAGGCATGATGGGAATTGTAGTTCCTGAACAACTGGAGGGCCATAGTTTGGAGACCTCTGGTCTAAGGTGTGGAGTGTTCATACAAAAGGTAGTAGTAGATCTATTATCTAGCACTGCTTTAGTCTTCGCCAGCTCAGCCTCAGCCCTAAAGACATAGCCTGGAGCCTGACAGGCCAGGGATATCTTGTGGCAAAACAGTATGTTGGGAAGAGCAACACATTGAGACAGTTATGGACTGTTCCATAGGAGCTGTGTCTGAAGAAGGGTGATATGCACCCTTTAAGCGCAAATCGGCATATGTGTTGGAAGGCAACATGGTGTAATATCATATTTCTGGTATGTTATTCCCTGGTTGATACAGGCAGATGGCCCGAAGTTGGAATGTAACCAGTTACATTCCAGTGCTTTGTAGCATATCAGAATCTGCATCTGAATGCTTGGCTCCATAACGTATGTTGCTGACAATACACTGCAGTATGTGCAGGTCACACAGGTCTGAAGGGTGCTAACTGCACACAATGGAATTGAATTTGTGGCCACCATGCCAACTTTTCAGCTGGAGCCACACCGTCACTTATGGCTGCATTGGATATGGATCCATTCCACGTATGGTGGCAATGCAGCCACCCTCTAAAGTGGCGACTTGTGATGGTCTAAAGCAGGCTAGAATGTCTCAACCCAAAAAGTGTCTCACCTTGCAGCCAGCACTGCTATGCATACACACATGCAAAAGGCTGTCTTACTCCACATGGGATGTACAGGTGTAGCGTGCTTTCAAGTACAGGCTGTCCCATTCATGTCTATAGAAATGCAGCAGCTGCATATAAACAATCGCTGGTCCCTATTTGACATCCATGTGGATGCAGGAGCATGACCCTAAACACAAATTGTCTGCATTTGTGCAGTCGCACAGCTATCAAATTGACTCTGCTGTAAAGAAGATGGAAGACTTGGGACCCCATGTCCACACATTTTGGTAAATATATTTTGCATTTGGATTAGGTTTTTGCTTTAAAATGAAACCAGCTCATGCCAGGAATGTAACTGTCACATTGGTTGTGCTCTCAAAGAAACTGTCAAACCATCAAATGGCTGGTATCATACCTGATCACATGTGCAGCATCATTGCTGTTGAAGATCAAGCCAAGATGACAGCTTCCTTGGCTGAAAACGATAGAAAGAGTTTAGTCCTGCTTTAAACCAGTGGTGGCTGGTGCTCTTTTTTTGTGGGGTGGCAAATGATCCACCCACCATAACCCTTGAACCCCCCGGGTTGGTCGGGTCAAGGCCTCACACTTACCCCACCTCGCGGACAGCGTTCCGGGCGGCGGGTGGTGTCGGCTTCTCTCTGGCTGCTTCCTCGCTTCCCCTGCCAATAGGGTGATGGGTCTCGCGACCTGCTTCCTGATTGGCCTGGAGGAGAATCAGTGTTACAGTAGCGAATATTCATTCGCTATTGTCACACAACTGGGTGGGCTTGGAGCACAGTGCTCTGCGCCCTGAGCCCACCCTTTTTTGAAGCCTATAAGAGCCTCTGGCTCTAATCACGTGCTTAACCACTTGCCAACCAGCCGCCACAGTTTTACTGTGGCAGATTGGCATGGCTGGGCGAAACGGCATTATGTAACGTCACTTCGCCCTGTGGCCACTAGGGGCGCGCGCCCGCTGCTCGCCCCCAGAGCCGATACGAGTGCCCGACGGTCATGATCACCGCCGGGCTCCCGCGATCGCTGCTGAGACACTGAGAACCAGGATCTGTGTAAACACACAGTTTCCGATTCTCTGAGGGGAGAAGTGACTGATCATCTGTTCATACAAAAGTATGAATAGCGATCTGTCATCTCCCCTAGACAGTCTGCTCCCCCTTCAGTTAGAACACAGAGAGGGAACACCATTAACCCCTTGATCGCCCCCTAGTGGTTAACCGCTTCCCTACCAGTGAGTGACATTTTTACACTAATCATTGCATTTTTATAGCACTGATCGCTGTAAAAATACCAATGATCCCACAAATGTATCAAAAGTGTCTGATGTGTCCGCTATAATGTCCCAGTCCCGATAAAAATCGCAGATCGCCGCCATTACTAGTAAAAAAAAAATAATAAAAATGCCATAAAACTATTCCCTATTTTGTAGACGCTATAACTTTTGCACAAACCAATCAATATACGCTTATTGTAATTTTTTTTTACCAAAAATATGTAGAAGAATACATATCAGCCTAAACTGAGGAAAAAAAAACATTTATATAGCAAAAAGTAAAAAATATTGGGGTTGATTTACTAAAGGCAAATCCACTTTGCACTACAAGTGCACTGCAAGTGCACTTGGAAGTGCAGTCGCTTTAGGTCTAAGTGGAAGATCTGAAATTTTATCATCCACAAGCAAAAATGCTGTTTTTTATTTTCCTTGCATGTCCCCCTCAGATCTATAACGACTGCACTTCCAAGTGCACTGGCATTGCACTTGTAGTGCAAAGTGGATTTGCCTTTAGTAAATAAACCCCATTGCATTTTTTTCAAAATTGTCGCTCTTTTTTTGTTTATAGCGCAAAAAATAAAAACCGCAGAGGTGATCAAATACCACCAAAAGAAAGCTCTATTTGTCAGAAAAAAAGGAGGTCAATTTTGTTTTGGTGCAACGTCGCACGGCTGTGCAATTGTCAGTTAAATCGACGCAGTGCCGAATTGCAAAAAGTGCTTTGGTCAGGAAGGGGGTAAAATCTTCCGGGGCTGAACTGGTTTAACCCCCGTGTGCCCCTAATGGACGGCTGCCACTGCTTTAAACTAACTGAGTGACTAGTTAGGGAGGCCATGCCTGGAAATTAGCTTTAAGTCAAATCATTTGTTTCTAAAGTAGGCTATATAAAAAGGCAAATCTGTCTTCCAAAAAACAAGCAGTTACAAAGTTTGCACAGTAGAAGTTGACTTCACACACTGCAAAACGGAAACTTTTATGCCCTGGCTATGAAGGGGTTAAATGAGCCCTATGGGGTATCTGTTTTAGGAATAAAGATAATATTATGGTAAGGATGTTATTTTAAACTTGCTGCATAATTGTTTACATACAGTTCTAAGCCTCTCAAATCCACTCTGGCAAAACTACTGTTGTTTGAGGTCATAACTGTTTTTCCATCACACTTATCAGCACAATCTAAATAAAAACACTGGTTTTAATTTGTACTGGGTAATGTATTGTTGATTTTCTGAGCTAACTGGACCGATTTCTGTACACTTTCAGCTTGTCAAGCATTAAAATGACCATAAAAAAATAGTTTTGTGCAAACTTGAGATAAACCTTAGTCTACTGATCATAGACTGTGGAGAAAACAGAACGTGTTTTATAGCTTTTATATATATAGAAGTTATATTTATATTCTTTGATCATTACACTTTATTTGATAGCAAAATGACCTAATCCGCATTAATATTCTGAAACCCCATTATTATTGGCAGTCTGGAAGCAGAGAGATTGTAAACTGTTTACTCATCTCTAATAAATGCAACCACATTTCTGAACTACAAAGAACATCAGCTAAAGAATATTTAAAGTGTATCTAAACCCAAAACCAAAATGTAATCTGTTGCAGCCTACTAGTTCATTTTTTTTCAAGCTTCTATTACTTTATTTTCTCCTGATGATCCTGCAAGTAACGCACTTTCTGTCCCTGGGTGGCTATGTCACTCCACTGTATCTATGGTGGGAGCCACTAACAGATGTGCTTGCTTGGAGCACTGTACAAACTGCTTGTCGCATCAGCTACATAAAGTATACAGCGGTGATTCTTAAACAGTGTGTCGTGTGAGATTAGCAGATGTGCCGTGGGAGTTTTGAAAAATATTTAAAATTGCTAGTTTTTTGAAACCTTGAACATATCGAAAAATGAAATGGTAAATCAACGTTGCAAAAGTTAAAAAAGTAACATATATAAAAACGCAATCTCTGTAAGTCTGTCATTCATTGGTTCCTTTCGTTACTTGAGACTTGTGCAAGATCTCTTGAGAACTCGATTGCTCCATTTATATTATAATAGTAGAGACTGTTCCATTCCAACTTTGATGCTTAGAAATAAGGTTTGTTCATTATTTAGTGATAGAGAAATATGTTATCAAGTCTGGAACTCTGAAAGAGAAACTGTTAAATGAAAAGTAAGGAAGCAAGTGAAAGTACAAAGAAGATTACATAGAGTAGGGTTTCATCGCTTGGGATCTGGAGATGCTCGATTGCCATTCTGTCTGATCTGCAATGCAGTTTTGTCTAACAAGGCGCTTGTTCCCAACAAAATTGAATAGACAAAACATCCAGCTGTAAAGGACAAACCAAAGGAATACTTTGAAAATCTCACGGCTAAACAAATAAAACAAGCTAAGAAACTTCTGAACTACAATGTAGTGGTGTTCCCTGAAAATTTTTAGATCTTTTTGGTGCACCACAATACAAAAAAGTTTGAGAAACTAGCATACAGCGATGTGTTATGCAGCCTGTCCCGTTTCCTGGAACAAAATCTAGTTAGACCAAGTGCCATTCAGAGGAAGCTTTGTATTATCTGAATGATTAAAAGGATTCCTCTGATTGGCTGAGTTGGAGATCAATACATCATCTGCCCACCTCTCCACCTCAGCCATACTAAGCTTCCTCTGAATGGCTGAGCAGAGCTCATCCTGACTCGACTTTGTTCCAGGAATGGGATGGGAAGTCCCTGCACTGCTGATACTACATGCAGTTTTTATAATAGTCCCAGCAAGCGCATCTATTAGTGAAGGAAGTAGTTCATAGTAGTTCATTTGAAACAGGTTGGTCCAAAGAAACTATATAAAGTAAAATCAAACTTTGTGGCTCCTTTCACACTGCTGTGATGCAGTTTGGCTGCAGTGTTGGTACTGCGCAGTGTATCTGCAGTTTTCGTGCGGGTTACCTGTGGTTTCCCATAGACTTTCTATTGTGTCCCACATGTATGCCACGTTTTCTGAAAGCACACCAAAGATGCAGCATGAAGGACTTTTGATCCACTTTCAAAAAACACGCCAAAAAAAAAGAACATGATAGATAGTCTTTGGAATATAAGAGATCAATCATACCCCATTTACTAAACCCAGCCAAAATTCTTATTCCTATTCCCACTATATGTCAATGGCTTTATAAATTGGATGAAATTTGCCTCTTAGAGGAATTGATGCATATTACTAGGGGTACTATCACTAAACATTCCAAGATATGGGCCTGCTGGTTCAGGTTCAAATCCTCTACTATGTACCTTGATATTATTTCTGGTCCCTAACTTAAAAAACGTAAATACGTATGTGGCACTTACCAAGTTAGCACTGTGCCATGTTGATGCCTACTTTGAATAGTAACAACCACGGGTTATTGGCTTCCTCTCCTCTTTGTATCTTTTTTTACCCCCTCCTCTATCACTTTCCTCTTCCTGAGTCTCTTCTCCTTTTTTACATCTTATACAAATATGAGAAACTCCTTATTCTTATTTGATTGCAGTTCCTATACTGTTGAATACAGTGGATTAATGTTTGATTTGTGATGTACACCTACCTTATAGAGACTGTACCGCTTACTGGTATTGTAATTCTTACTGTGTATTTCTCACTCACCCTATACTTTGTCTTATTGTGAGGTGAGCTATACTGTTCGATTTTATTGTACCTATTTTTGGTTTGCAATAAAAACGTATTAAACAAAAAAAAAAGTTTTGGCAAACTATGGGTAACCCACATGAAAACCACGGATACACTGTGCTGCACCCACGCTGGGCCAAACCATAGCCCAGTAACGTGAAAGCAGTCTTAGGCTTTATCTTTGTGTTACTACATAGTGTGGCCCACAGCATCCTCCTGCTGACTATGGCAGGCAGTATTATTGCATGAAGTTGTGACTGGAAACAACTGTACAACACTGGTTTCTGAAGATAAATAGGTCATCAGTGCCCAGGGCAGAGATGCCAAATTGCGCCCCCTTTTCATTATGTGGGTGCTTATGAGGAGGAGGGGGAGGAGAGAGAGCACAGCCTGCACATTCTTTCAGTTCTTTCCTTCTCCCCTTGTTTCCAGCTCTGGGCTGACAGAAGTAGTGATGCCGCTGTCACTACTCCTGTCCGCCTTACAGTAGAAGGAACTTGCAGTGCCCTCATCCCTACAATACACACTGTGCCCAGGGCAGTCATCCCATCTGCCCACCCTTTGTCCCCCAAAGGAGTGTTCAATATTTCTGTAAAAAGTAGCTGTCAGCTTTGGTCTTCTGCTCCAAGGTTATGTAAGATGCAAAGTGCAAAATATGATTTTACATTCATGATTTACCAAGGCAGAAAAAGAAATCTTTTGCTAATAGTAATCCAGCTATGTATCCAACTGACTTTTCATATCATACAAACGGAAGACTGCACAGTCTTTTCTTTACATTTCATTATTCTAAAGCAGAATTAAAATTCAGATTCTAAAGACGGTTTAACAAATCATCACATAAAGTATGTTAAATAGAGTTACGTTCCAACCAGCGCGCCTTATATTTAATGGTATCATACAGTCACATAAAAAATAAGCAAAACAGAACTGATAATCAAACTGTTTGTCATGGCAATGACAATTTCACAGGGTCAGAACCCATCTGCCATGAATTATGAGACACTGAGGTTGATTTACAAAAGGCAAATAGGCTGTTCACTTGACAAGGGAAGTTGCACTTTGCATGCCAATTTTCCCCAGAGCTTAGTCAATGGGCCGAAATTTCATAATGCAAAGAAAAACCCAATCATGTTTAAATTCTTCCCACCTGGCCACTGCACATAAACGTCCGGGTGGGCGATTCCTCCTTCTGAGTGGACGTTCCCGAACATCCCTTAGAAGAGGCATGATTATGTGCCCATGCATGAGCACGATCATGATGTGCTCATGTCACCCGGACACGGTGCACCTCGGATTGGCAGGAGGGCTCTATGATTGGCCCTCCTGATCACATGATGGCTGTGTCCAATCACAGCCATCATGTGATGAAAGTAGAGATCCGGTTGCTAGGCGTTCGGCTCTCCTTCTCCTCACACAGAGATTGTCAGTGAGGAGAAGAAGAGTGGATCTCTGCAACCGGCCGTGATCAGTGTGTATGAGCTGTTTTTTACAGCTTTTTACACACTGATCACCGGGCTAGTGTCCCCAAAACAGTGTCCCCACACAGTGTCCCCAAAATAGAGTTCCCACACAGTGTCTCCAAAACAGTGTCCCCAAAACAGTGTCACCACACAGTGTCCCCACAAAGTGTCCCCACACAGTAAAAACACCTGTCCCACATATATCTCAGTAAAATCATTTGTCCCAGTGATCATCTGCGCACACCTTTTCAGGATTTTTTTTTTACTAAAGACATGTAGCAGAATCAATTTTGGCCTAAATTTATGACGAAATTTAATTTTATTGGATTTCTTTTAAAACAGAAAGTGGAATATATATATATATATATATATATATATATATATATATATATATATATATTTTTTTTTTTTTTAAATTTTCGCTTACATCACAAAAAATAAATTATTATTATTATTATTATAATAAAAATTTCATTTGGGTACAGTGTAGCATGGCCGCGCAATTGTCATTCAAAGTGTAAGAGTACTGAAAGCTGGAAATTGGTCTGGGAAGGGAGGGGGTGAAAGTGCCTAGTATTAAAGTGGTTAAAGTGTTACAGAACCCACTACAGTAAAATTAGTCTGTATATACAGTAAAGCATGCTTGTTTAACTCACTGTTGAACCTAAGGGGTTAATCCTCTGCATTGTGTAAAAAGGCTGTTTTATCCTGCCTTCGCTGATCCTCCCCTTCTTCCACTGTTTCCAGTCCATCTCCTGATAAGACAGAGCATTTGGAGTCACTCTGCACATGCTCAGTTCGGTGTGTATTGCTAAAGAGGTTTTTTTGGTAGGGTGCATGTGATTAGCACTGGGCCAATCAGCACTGCCCAGACAGAGGGTCAGGGGTCCTGCAGCCTCATAGGACAGTCAGAGTATAATGAACACTCCTCCTACATGCTTTAACCAGACACTAATTGAGTCACAAGACTGCTTGTACTGTTGTATGTTAGAGCAGCTCTGGGAGGAATTTCTGAATAAAGCTAAACTTTTATAACAAATGTTTCTCATAATCTTTTACTGTTCCTGCTTAGCACTGCTTTGCTGTGTGATAGATTTGAAAAAAAAAAAAAATAAGTTCCCCTGTTTGGTAGAATGACAAAATATAATGGAGATTTTAAAATGTCTATGATATAAACAATCAAAAAACGAATTATATACAGTAGTGATGGAGTATAACATAATTAAATGGCGGGGTATTTTTAGGGTCTATTCTTGAAGGTATGATATTTGTATGGCTCAAGTGGAATTCAAGTCAAATTCTAACAAAGCTAAATCTACAACCACTCCCATTCTAAGACTATTCTATGTACTGTAAAAGGAAAGATGTGTACACTTACCTATTCTGAAGCCGCTCTGGTCACATGATCAGGTTCCAGCGCCCACTTCAGTGTAGTGTTTCCCTGACACGCCACTTTAATGAGGACCAGTTGCAGTTTATTGAAGTTGAACACGTAATTACTAACCTGGCTTTCCTGTTTTTGTGACGTTATTGAAGCTAATCCACTCCACATTATGACACCAACCTCAAATATTTACTTTATCACAAGGTGCAAAAGACCATATTGAAAACTGTTTCTGAAATACTAACATAGAGCCACTTGGCTAATGGGCACTAATGTGGAAAGTAGTCATCATAGGAAGCTGATTCATCAGAGTTTGTCCATAGAAAGATGATCTTACAGTCTATGACTCTAATCTGAACGGTCAGCTCCAGCACTGATTTTCCACAGCACAGATAACTATTTCAGAGTCACATTTCTATTATGAAGAACACAAAAGACTGGAAATCGGAAACAGACAATCATATAAAACTGTATTAGGGTCCTTTTTGTTACCTAAAGATATAGTGTGTTATTACATTAAATATATATCATCTTTTTCTCTTACAAAGATCTTTCTTCAAATGCTTCTTGATGTCAATACAACTAGTGCTATTTTAAGACACATACTGGCCTGTAATACCTACAAGTTAGTGGCCACATATGTCATTATGAGAAAACCTTATCACAATATAAGCAGGTATTAAATGGGTTTTCCACTTACAGCAAGAAAACATAAAATATCACTGCTTTATGGCCTTTGCAGGAGCCTCGTACAATCATTGTATATTTTTCCACTTTCATTAGAAAACAAAAATTAATTTATATTTAGAGTGTGATGGTGCCAATTCATTGGCAAGTAAACAGAAAGAGAATACAGGAAACTACAAAGCTTGTCTATGCATTGGGAAGTAGGTGTATATATCACAAGGTTCACTAACTATAGCTAAAAAATTATTTGGGGTAAACATGATCCAGTGTATTTACCCGTATGCCTGAAATACCTCATTAAAATAACTACAGAAGCCATAGCAAACAATATGACATTACCACGTTTGCCAGTCAGTCCATTCATTCCTTTCATCCACCTATCCACTTATCCATCTCAATGCATAATGCGGTCGCTATTTTGTAATATAAATGCATATGATTTTTTCAACTGTATATAAAAAAAAATATATATATATATATATATATATATATATATATATATATATATATATATATATATTTTTTTTTTTTTTTTTAACCAAACATGTATATATTGTTGTTTACTTCTGTAGTCTACTTTATATACAAAGCTTGTAAAGGATGCTTACACAATGTTGACCCTATACACCTACTACAGTATAGTAACATAGATGAGTAGTGGACCAGTGGGTGAAATTCAGATTATACCTGCAGAGCCTAAGTTTGAGATAGGGTTGAAAGGAAACAGAATAGTGTATAATACCACGTACACATGGTCGGAATTTCCGACAACAATTCGATGTGAGTTTGTTGTCGGAAATTCCGACCGTGTGTAGGCTCCATCGGACATTTAGTAGAACCTAGCAGCCAATCCTCCGATGACGTCCTATAGTGACAAAACGCATAGGGTGGGCCTGTGATTCCGTCGTCATCACGTTTTGTCTCTTCGGAGATTGATGGTACAGCAAGCAGTAGGCAGAGGAAGCCCGAGGAGATGCCGCTACTCCGATCCATTGTGTTACACCGTGCATATCTGATCTTTGTCCTGTAAGTGCAATCTATTTGAGCATATTAAATTATTCTTTTAACCGCTAAGCCACCGCCCACCATCATATGACGGCTGGACGAGGCTTCTGTTGTTCTGGGAGGACGTCATATGACGTCCTCGCCCTCCCGAGCCACTAGGGGACCCGGTGCGCGTGCCCGGCGGCCGCGATGTCCGCCGGGCACCCGCGATTGCCGGGTAACAGAGCCGGAGCGTGGATCTGTGCATGTAAACACAGATCCACGTCCTGTCAGAAAGGAGAGGAGACCGATGGTGTGTCCCTTGTACATAGGGACAGCGATCGGTCACCTCCCCCAGTCAGTCCCCTCCCCCCACAGTTAGAATCACCTCCTTAGGTCATACATTAACCCCTCGAGCGCCCCCTAGTGTTAACCCCTTCCCTGCCAGTCACATTTACACAGTAATCAATGCAATTTTATAGCATTGATCGCTGTAAAAATGTGAATGGTCCCAAAAATGTGTCAAAAGTGTCCGATGTGTCCGCCGCAATATCGTAGTCACAATAAAAATTGCAGATCGCCGCCATTACTAGTAAAAAATAAATAAATAATAAAAATGCTATAAATCTATCCCCTATTTGGTAGACGCTATAACTTTTGCGCAAACCAATCAATATACGCTTATCGCAATTTTTTTTTACCAAAAATATGTAGAAGAATATGTATCGGCCTAAACTGAGGAAAAAATTTGTTAAAAAAAAAAAAAAAAAATTGGATATTTATTATAGCAAAAAGTAAAAAATATTGTGTTTTTTCAAAATTGTCCCTCTTCTTTTGTTTATAGCGCAATAAATAAAAACCGCAGAGGTGATCAAATACCACCAAAAGAAAGCTCTATTTGTGGGGAAAAAAATGATAAAAATTTAATTAAGGTGCAGTGTAACATGACCACGCAATTGTCATTCAAAGTGCGACAGCGCTGAAAACTGAAAAATGGCTTGGGCAGGAAGGGGGTGTAAGTGCCCTGTATTGAGGTGGTTAAATACTACACTATGGGCGCATTTCTTGTTTATGTTTCTGAGTGACACGGATCCAGCAGTTTGGGACATCCAATTAGGTTTTTGGGAGACCAAATTCCCTGAGCTTGGTGAGACCGCTTTGGTGGTCATTTCTGTGGGTAAGGAGAGTATATACTCACTTTGGGTGTCAAGCCTTTTGGAGGAAGAGATCTTTTCTTCACGGTTTCGTGTTAACATCTTGTCTCCACACCTGCAGGGACATTTCTAGGTTCACTTTCAAATTCATTTGGGACTGTGTTTCAGTTTTATTTTTATTTCTTATTTTTATTTTTTGGGGGATTTTGCCTTTGTCCTTTTTTTTAAAGATTTTTTTATCTTTTTCATCAATGCTTTTGTGAATTTTCTTCATTTATTTGATTTTAGTATTAGATTACTGAGTTAATTCATATGAGCACTTTTGTAGGTTTCACATAATTCATTTTTGGTGTTTTACTACTAATTAATTTTGGTATGTGAGCACATTATTTTGTTGCTATTAGAGTTCACCATTGTTAAATTGGGTTTGACACTAACATAGATGCAATTTTTATGCAGTTTCTCAATTTTAATTATTTTGAACTTTGCCTTAGTTTTTCACTTTCAATTTTGGGTTTTTTACCATTTCTGAAAATTTGAAAGTAATTTATATTTCCTGTTTTTTATTATTGGATATATACACTGTTATTAGCGCTGCACCCACCCCTTGTTTTCCATCAGACATTTGTTGTAGGAATTTCCAACAACAAAAATTTGAGAGCCGACAAAATTTTCCGACAACAAAATCCATTGTCGGAAATTCCGATCATGTGTACACAATTCCGATGCACAAAATTCCATGCATGCTCGGAATCGAGCAGAAGAGCCGAACTGGCTATTGAACTTCATTTTTCTCGGTTCGTCGTATGTGTTGTACATCACCGCATTCTTGGCGTTCGGAATTTCCAACAACATTTGTGTGACCGTGTGTATGCAAGACAAGTTTGTGCCAACATCCGTCGGAAATAAATCCAGCATTTTGTTGTCGGAATGTCCGATCGTGTGTACGCGGCATTAGTCCGATCTCTGCTCCCCATTGTATTGTCTGATCACCCCTCACCAATGCCAGCAGTGTCAGTCAGAAAAACTTCCTGGAAATTATTGAATTGACTTTCAATCTCTTTGTTCAAACACTTCATACTAAGAAAAGATGTCTGGAGCACTCAACAAACTGCACATTAGTACTAATTAAAAGATGAGTAAGCCAAACTAAGTTCTTTCCACATCCAGTTCATGCAGATCACAGGTAAGCAAATGGTTGAAACCTCAGTCATGGATTCTGAGCAAAGCACATACATATGTAGTGTTTACTTATCCCTTTCCAAAGCTCTATGTATCATTTCTCTCTGGTGCTTCACTCCTCTGTTATCAGCAGAGTCACTTCTGAGAAGTTTTTCTGACACATGAGATCAATTTGTGTTGGGAGGGAAGGGGGAGGAGAACTCGGAATGGAGCTTGTCTATTCAGAACACAATTCTTCTGCTTTGTGGAGGGGGGTGTGTTTCTTTCCTCCAATCAGCTCTCACACACTGTAACTTCAGTCTCTCTGCCCCCTCCTCTGTGCTCCTGACAAATGAAGAAAGATTTTTAACATGATCTGCCCTTTTGAAGGGGTGTAGAAATGAGAAGACTGCAGATAAACAAGTAAAACCTATGCAGGAGGATTTGTTTCCTCTCTGTGTATCATCCGAGGCTGTTCACTTCACTGGGTATATGTGAGGGTTTACATCCACTTTAAGGGTAACATTCTTCACCCTTTCTGTACATGTAAGGTGCTGAGAAAAGGGTGAAGATTAAAAATAATGCAGACAGAGAGGAAAAGTGATTTTGTTAAGTATTGTTCACGTTGAAAGCTTTGTCTAAGTATATTTTTGTCTGAAGACCTTTTCAGATGTTTTGCTCCAATCGGGTCACAATGTATAGCACCAAAAAGGAAGGTTATTTGTTCTTGTTTTACACAAACTTAAGTTTAGCCCTATTAAAGTCCATAGTGGGGAAAGTAAGCAGCAAATAACTACATGGTAAACCAGACTGCATAATAAAAGAAGAAGGATTGGCACTAGAGTTGAATTCTTGAAATGTACTCTTCTCTACTAACCAAGGGAAAAATATCCACAAAATTAACCATCATTGATGTGCTATTCCTCTGTAGGTCAATGTACAAGTGTACACTGCAGTTTCCATTTTATTTATTACAAGACCTCCAGCAATTTCTAGCACAGTGTTAATTCCCTGTTATCCCAGATCTATTTCTTTTAGCAAAGAATGACCTTTAGTGCAAGTGAAGTACATGCAATGCTTTCTAAGTGGGTCACAGCATGTTTAGATGTATTTTAACTCAAAATCATTACTAGCCACAGTTCTAGATAGAGTGCATGGCCATATATTATTCACAGATGACAGAATATCTGGGCAGTAGAACTTACAAGTAGGATAATGCAAATTACAACATAGGAGTGTTGTTTTCTAAAGCAGAGAGAAGCTCAGTAACCCATAGTAACCAGTCTGAAATCATCTGTCATTTTTCTAATTGGTCTCAATGAAAGAAAGTTGATTTGGATTTTATTTATTGCATTTTATATTTTATTTATTTATCTAGCTACCATCTACTATTTATGACTTAAGATGTACATTGAAAAATAACAGTGGTGGATATGAAATATTTACACCCAAAATGTTATTTGGTTAATTATGTATTCAATCAGTTATTACTTTAGCACCCTTGGTAGAATTTTGAGAAGTGATGCTTGATGAATTATATTATTATGCAGTTAATGTTATTATGTAAATAAATTGTTTTTAGTGCACTTGATCGTCCAAGGCTAAGTCACTGGTTCACCTTAGCGTAGAGATGACAAGAAGCATATACTCTATGGTAGGTGTTCCCTCAGCACACTGCTTGTCTACTGAATGTTCCCATAAAACTCTATGTAAGCTCCAACAAACATTGTGTTAGAGCTCGCACAGGGTCAGCCATATGTCATTAAGTGCTGCATAGCGTAGAGAGGGGATCAAAAAAAAAAAAAGCTGCCATACCTAGAAGTACCAGATTTTTCTTTGGGATATGAGTACAGGAGGTGAGTGAAAGGTATATAGGGACTCCTTGTTCTTTTGGCTCTAAAGTAAACTTATTTTACAAATAATACTGTAGGCAAAGGACGTGTCAGGCCAATTTTGCTCCTACAAATGAAACTTTGAAATACATTGTTCAATTCTAAATTTTGCTATACAAACACTCTAATGCCCCGTACACACGGTCGGACATTGATCGGACATTCCGACAACAAAATCCATGGATTTTTTCCGATGGATGTTGGCTCAAACTTGTCTTGCATACACACGGTCACACAAAGTTGTCGGAAAATCTGATCATTCTGAACGTGGTGATGTAAAACACATAAGTTGGGACTATAAACGGGGCAGTAGCCAATAGCTTTCATCTCTTAATTTATTCTGAGCATGCATGGCACTTTGTGCGTCGGATTTGTGTACACACGATCGGAATTTCTGACAACGGATTTTGTTGTCGGAAAATTTTATAGCCTGCTCTCAAACTTTGTGTGTCGGAAATTCCGATGGAAAATGTGTGATGGAGCCCACACACGGTCGGAATTTCCGACAACAAGGTCCTATCACACATTTTCCGTCGGAAAATCCGACCGTGTGCACAGGGCATAAGAATCTCATAGTTTGATTATTTAATTTAATTATAAAGCAAACCACCCGATTAGCCGCAATTAACAAAATGGAAAGTAAATGAACAGAAGAGAAATCCAAATCAAATCAATATTTGGTGTGACCACCCTTTGGATTTAAAACAGAATCAATTCTTCTGTTTTTCTACGTACACTTGCACACAGTTTTTTAAGAAACTCGACAGGTAAGTTGTTACAAACATCTTGGAGAACTAACCACAGATCTTCTGTGGATGTAGGCTGCCTCCAATCCTTCTGACTATTCATGTAATCCCAGACAGACTCAATGATTTTGAGATCAGGGCTCTGTGGGAGACAAACCATCATTTCCAGCACTTCTTGTTCTTCTTTACGATAAAGGTAGTTCTTAATGATGTTGCCTGTATTTTGGGGGTCAATGTTCTGCTGCAGAATGAATTTAGGGCCAATCAAGTGCCTCGCTAATGGTATGGCATAATGGATAAATATCTGCCCGTATTTCTCAGCATTGAGGATGCCATTGATCCTTACTAAATCTCCAACTCCATTTGTAGAATCTGCAGCCCCAGACTTTCAAGGAACCTCCACCATGCTTCACTGTTTCCTGCAGACACTCATTATTGTACTGCTTTCCAGGCCTTCGGCAAACAAATTGTCTCCTGCTACAGCCGAATATTTAAAATTTTGACTCATCAGTCCAGAGTGCCAGCTGCCACTTTTCTGCACCCCACTGCCTATGTTTTTGTTCATAGGACCTGGAAACAAGGCTAAGCGACCCAATTATACATGAAAACATAGTATTTCTTTTAGCAAAAAATGCATATTTTTACATGTCAAAATTGTCCTGGTAGACGAGCAAATAAAACCTAAGTACAGCTTTTAGGGTGGAATATGTAGCATGTTCCAGCACCCGCTGTCACTTTTTAAAAAGAGTGTGGCTGTGCGGGGCTTTACCCACACAGCCACATCATTCAGTCACAGTTTCCTGTGAATGAGCGAACTACAAATACAGTCTTCCACTGCGGCTAATGGCTTGTAGTTCTGAATGAATGGCAAGGGCGCTGATGAGCATTCTCGTAGTTCATTTACAAGCTTTGCAGCTTTCAACAGAAGGTATTGGCAGAAAGCTTCAGGGTTTCTCTGCAGAAGACTGAAATTGCACCCCTGATCCACTGGTCAGGGGTGCAATGCTTTCCAGGTTCCTGCAGGAAAAAATAATAAGTGCACATTTTTTTCTGCAAAAATATTTGTATTTATTATTTTTTCAGGAAAGATGAACTTTTTCTTTAACCACTTCCCGCCCGGCCCATAGCAGATGGCGGCTGGGCGGTGGTTGCGTTATCCTGACTGGGTGTCATATGACGTCCAGCAGGATAACCCCCTAGCGCGCGTCCGCGGGGGCGCTCAGCGTGGCGATCGGGGATGCCATGTGTCCCTCAGACACAGCGCTTCCCCGATCACGGTAAACAGACAGTGAATTTGGCCGTTTACCACGTGATCGGCTGTGTCAACATCACAGCCGATCACATGTCATAACAAACACAGCGGCGCACACCGTGCGCTCTGCTGGAGGAGTGCAGGGCAGGGATCGAGGAAGGTGGGTGTCCCTTGGACACAGTGCTTCCCCGATCAAGGTAAACAGCCAATGAAATTGGCTGTTTACCACGTGACCGGCTGTGTCCAATCACAGCCGGTCACAAATGTAAACATCTGATCTCTGCTCTCTCCTCACACACCGATCGTGCGAGGAGAGAGCAGGGACCAGTAAGTGAGATTGTTAGTGTGTTATCTGTACCATATCACAGTGCACAACACGACCCCCCCAATAAAGAGGACCTGCCACACAGCCCAGCTCATCTGTCAATCAGCCCATCTGATCAATCAGCTCATCTGATCAATCAGCCCAGCCAATCAGCCCATCTGTCAATCAGACAATCAATCAGCCCATCTGTCAATCAATCGGCCCATCTGTCAATCATCTGTCACAGGCCCACCACTATCAGTACTGCCATTGGTACCACCACACAGGCTACCAGTACCGCCATCGGTACCACCGCCAGTCCTGCCATCAGGCCCACCATCGGTACCGCCATCAGGCCCAACGCCATCGGTACCGCCATTGGTACCTCCACACAGGCTACCAGTACCGCCATCGGTACCACCGCCAGTTCCGCCATCAGGCCCGCCATCGGTACCGACATCAGGCCCACCATCTATACCACCACACAGGCCCACTACACAGGCCCACCACACAGGCCTGCTACCAGTACCGCCACCCGTACCACCATCGGTACCGCCACCACCACACGTACCGCTACCTGTACCGCCATCGGTACCACCACCACCCGTGCCGCCACCTGTACCGCCACATAGGCCCGCCACTAATATCACATCGGTACCACCACTACCACCAGCAGTACCATTACATAGGCCCACCAAAAAGCACTACCATAATGTCGCAAAGGTTTTACACACCTGAGGCGGCATATGCCCTTCTTACCATGTTGGATGATGAGAGCAGCGAGGAGCTCTCATCATCCGATTCTGGTTCAGAATACGAGCCAGTGGGGGATAGTGGATCAGAGTCCGAGTCCTCGGAGGAAACCGTCCCTCCCAAAAGAATGAGATAAGGACCGAGATCAGGACCAAGATCAGGACCAAGATCAGGAGATCTGCCCACCACCAGCAGTGCCAGACCCCAGGAAGAGGAGCCCAGTACAAGTACTGGAATCACATGCCCAACCCGAAGAACCCAGCCCCAGTCCTACCTTCCCGATGCCCTGGCAAACCCCTTATGGTTGCCTGCCAACTCAGGATCCGCTATCATCCCCCCTTTCACTGCACAGCCAGGTGTGCAGCCCGACACTACAAATTTTTCTCAATTTGATTATTTTTGTTTATTTTTCCCACAAGATTTGCTGCAGAATATGGTGGATCAAACTAACCTGTATGCATCCCAATTTCTTGCTGCCAACCCCAATTCTTCCTATGCCCGCTTGTTCCAGTGGCGACGCCTAACACTGGACGAATTTAAATTATTTTTGAGCCTTACGTTTAATATGGGGCTTACAAAAAAGAACAAAGTCCATGCATATTGGTCCACCAACCCCATCCACCACATGCCCATATATTCTGCTGTCATGTCCAGGACAAGATACAACATGATTATGCGTTTTCTCCACTTCAATGACAATTCACAGTGCCCTCCCCGAGATCATCCCAACCATGACAAATTGTACAAGATACGCCCCCTAATCAATTCCTTTTCCCAGCGATTTAGAGATGTTTTTATCCCAGACCAAAAAATTTGTGTGGACGAGCCCCTCATACATTTCACTGGCCGACTGCACTTCAAGCAGTATATACCAAGCAAGAGAGCCAGGTATGGGGTGAAATTAAATAAATTATGCGATCGAGCCACTGGATATGTCTTCACATTCCGGATCTATGAAGGCAAAGACTCCCAGCTCCAGCCCCATGATTGCCCCACATATATTGGAACCAGTGGTAAAATTGTCTGGGAGCTGGCATACCCCCTGTTCGACAAAGGATACCATTTCTGTCGACAACTATTATACCAGCCTGCCCCTTTTTCATCACCTTTATAGTAAAAAAAGCCTGGCCTGCGATGCTTTAAAAAAACACCGGAAGGGATTCCCACAAAATTTGTTGACAAAAAAATTGCAAAACGGAGAATCGGCATTCATGTGGAACGAGGAGGTGTTGGCCATGAAGTGGAGGGACAAGAAAGATGTCCACATCCTCTCTACCATCCACAATGACACCGTGGTGGAGATCCAAAGAAGAGGCGGCCCCATTGTAAAGCCCGAATGTGTCCACGATTATAATATGTACATGGGGGGGTGGATTTAAACGATCAGATGCTACAGCCCTATTTATCAACCAGAAAGTCCCGTTATTGGTACAAGAAAGTTGTGTTTCACCTGTTTCACATGGCCCTTTTTAATTTGTTTGTCTGCTTCCAAAAAGCAACTCAAAACCAACAAATCACCTACCTGAAGTATATTGAAGATATCGTCACTGCCCTCATTTACCAACAAGGTCCCGCCCCAGTAAGCATTTGCTCTGATAGCGTGAGTCGACTTCACAAGCAACACTTTCCCTATCACATTCCCCCCACAGAATCTGGAAGAAGACGCCAAAAGAAATGCCATGTATGCAGCAGAGGAGGAGTAAGAAGAGATACCAGCTATTATTGTCCCCAATGTCCCTCCCAATCTGGCCTGTGCATCGGAGATTGCTTCAAAAATTATCATACATCCATCCAATATTAGTTCCCCTTATTATTAACAGACTGCCATTTCCCCATTTGCCTGCTACCATGTTAATTAACTGACCCTGGCCTGTTTACCGACAATGTCTTTGCTTGGTGATTTAAACCACGTTTTTGACTTCCACGTGCACCAACCTCAGCCTGTTTACCGACGATGCCTCTGCCTGCCGATTTAAACCATGTTTCTGACTTCCACGTGCACCGACCTTGGCCTGTTAATAGACCATGTTTTTGCCTGCCACTTGGACTGATCTTTTGGCCATCTACTTCAGTACACAGGGGTCTCACATATGTGAAGGGCTTCAGAATAGCGTTCTGAGTAGAGAAAAACAGTTTTTCATTTTCTGTGCTCCCAGAACAGGGTCTGGTTGCCCGGAGGCTTCAAAGCGATTTGGGTGGGAGAAGCCTCTACCCCTGTCCCCCTGGCCCTAAGCTTGATGGTCCTTCCTGCTGCCTGGACCAATACTTTGGCTGTGCTGACCATATTGCTGCCTGTAATGACCCATAACATTATGGACCATGTTTCTTCCTGCTGCTTGGACCAATACTTTAGCTGTGTTGACCATATATCTGCCTGCTGCCTCTACTGACTTTGGACAGTATTTCTGCCAGGACACCTCTGCCTGCTACCTGGACCTGTACTTTGGCTGTGCTTTGGCTGTGCTTTGGCTGTGCTCTGACTGTGCTTTGGCTGTGCTGACAGTATCTCTGCCTATACGAACTACAGACAATATTCCTGCCTGCTGTCTGGATGATTGCTTTTGCTGTCATTCTTGCCTGCTGCCTGGACCGATGCTCTCATCTGTGGACCACTGCACTTATAAAACTACAGGTAATCTTTTGTTATTTGGCATGTACCTGCTATGTGTTAGAAATATGAAGGGCCTTCAAAAATGTGATCGGAAGTCAGAAAATGATATGTGTAATTAATGCTGCTAGAATGCCTGGAGGTGCTACTTGGATGTTGGGCCTCTGTATGTGGCCAGGCTGTGTAAAAGTCTCAAACATGTGGTATCGCCATACTCAGGAGGAGTAGCAGAATGTGTTTTGGGGTGTCATTTAGCATCATACATGCTATGTGTTAGAAATATCTTATAAAGGGACAACTTTGTGTAAAAAAAATGCATTTTCATTTTTTTTCCACATTTTCCAAAAACTTCTGGAAAAAAATGAACCATTCAAAAGACTCATTATGCCTCATAGATTATAGGTTGGGGTGTTTGCTTTCCAAAATGGGGTCATTTTGTGGACAATTCCATTGTCCTGGTGCTCCAGGGCCTTCAAAAGTGTAATAGACGGTTAAGAAAGGATATGTGCAATTTATGCTTGTAGAACGCCTGAAAGTGCTACTTCAATGTTGGGCCTTTGTATATGGCCAGGCTGTGTAAAAGTCTCACACATGTGGTATCTCCATACTCAGGAGGAGTAGCGGAATGCATTTTGGGGTGTAGTTGCAATTATGCATATGCTGTTTGAGAGAAATGACCTGTTAATATGACCAGTTTGTGTAAAAAAAAAACAACTTAATTTTCCCAAGAATTGTGGGAAAAAATTACAACTTCAAAAAACTCACCATGTCTCTTAGTAAATTGGACTGTACTTTCCAAAAAGAGGTCATTTGGGGGGTATTTGTACTTTCCTGACTTCTTAGTGTCTCAAGAAATGAGATAGGCCTTCAGTACATCAGGTGTGATCAGATGTGATCAATTTTCAGTGATTGGCACCATAGTTTGTAGATTCTATAAATTTCACAAAGACCAAATAATATACATTAATTTGGATTATTTTTACCAAACATATGTAACAGTATAAATGTTGCCACACATTTATGAAGAAAAATTACTTATTTGCAAAATTTTACAATAGAAACTAAAAAAAGTGTGTTTTTTTCAAAATGTTCGCTGTTTTTTTGCTTATATCGCAAAAAATAAAAAAAAACACCAAATACCACCAAAAGAAAGCTCTATTTGTGAGAAGAAAATTATAAAAATTTTGTTTGGATACAGTGTAGCATGACTGAGTAATTGTCATTCAAAGTGTGAGAGCGCTGAAAGCTGAAAATTGGTCTGGGCGGGATGGTGCATAAGTGCCTGGTATTGAAGAGGTTAAAGTTGAACACCATGATAAAGAGTTATTTCCTCAATGCAAGGGACATCTGCATTCTTACTTGAATCTTGATGTAGTTCTTCCAGATAGCTTCAGTAATCAATTATGAATCCTCTGTGCAGGTTTCCTGTAATAAAGATTCCGCCATTCCTGCTCTTTCCTTGTGCAGGGTGACAGGTCTTGTGTCTGCCCCTTCCTGTCATTTTCTGCCTGTAATGGGCAGACTTGCTGGGTTCCACCCACAGCTCTGCTCTCAACACTATATGCAGCCCATTTCTAATGTAACAGCTTTTTTTACAATGAAATATCTGGGTGTACAAAGGCAATTGTTATACATAAGTTTACATACTGTACATCATTTGTGGCTATAAATATATTTCATTTAAATTTAGTCGGAGTTTAGCTTTAAGATTACATTGTTTCTCTAGGAAGCGTCCAAAAAAAGTTTAGTACAAGATTAAATATGAAATGTTACTTTTTAGATTTAGCAGTAGTAATTATACCATATGCCTTTTTGTTACTCTCCTCCTAAATTTAGTTTATGCAAACAGGAATAGAAATCAAGATGCAAGCCATCACACTGACCGGCACTGAGTGGAGCCTTATGGACAATGAAATTTCATAATCCAGCTGGCTACATTACATAGACATTCACAAATAAAGCATCCTGCTATTTTTATTCAACTGTGACAGAACTTGGTTAACTTCTGGGTTCAGTCTGTGGTTCAGTAGACAGCTGAGAAGAATCAGGAGAGAAATACAAATAATCATTAAAAAATCTCTTAGACTTAAACACTGTTTAACTTAAGCTATATCTGGTGCTATTTTTAGTATAGATAGCAATATGAAATTTCAGGTCTAAGCTGCAGAGTTTCTTGTGGAGCCACACGTTTCAAACAATATTGAGAATGCTAAATTATTTATGACTGCATATGCCAGCCCAATTTTCTGACAAATAAATCACATATTGACTTGGAACGCGAACAAGACATAAGCAGCTGGAAGAAATCAGCCGTTATGAAGCTACTGAATCTTTCAGCCTGGACTTTCAGGCAAAGGGTTTTAGCAGCTATGGACAGACACTGTAAGGGCTAGTTTGCACTTGCTTCAAAACATGGATTTGGACACACTTTGTTAAAGCTCTCTGAATGCCAGTCAAAGCTCCTGTCACTAAATAAAATGGTTAGCTTACAGTCCTGTTTACACCTTGCTTTTGCTTGGTGCTTCGATGAGGCTTTAATGAGGCTTCGGTGGGGCTGCAGTGGGGCTTCAAGCGAGCTTTGCCATAGACTTCTATGGAGGTTTTGAAGATGCTTTGAAGCGCCACTGAAACTCCATGGGTTATCATTTTTAAAGCGAAGCCAAAGCAAAGCAAAAGCAAGGTGTAAACAGGACTGTAAGCTAACCATTTTATTTGGTGACAGGAGCTTTGACTAACATTCAGATAGCTTTAACAAAGCTTGTCCGAAGCTTTGTGTTGAAGCAAGTTTAAACTAGCCATTAATGTGTGTTGAAGCCGAAGCAAGTGTCAATGAGCCCTAACTGAGCCAAGCTGTACCCAACGACACATGTAACCAACTTTTCACTGTTTACTTTTTTTTTTTACATTCAAAGTTTATTGAGAAAAAGGTAAATATGTAGATACAGAACAGAATGCAGATAACAAGTGTAGATATCGTAAACATAATGTGAGGTTTCAACTGTCAGTTGTTATATCTTGCGGAGTTATTTTATGGTCAAATAATCTCAATGAGGAACAATGTACAACCGCAGGAGTGATCCAGTATTACTATGAGCTTATCATGCTCTGTTCACTTTTGCCATATTGCCAACAGAACTAAAGGTGAACTCTCTCAAAAATTATTTACATTTTTATTTATTCCCCAGGCAACCAAGTGCGTACAGCACTTGCTACTATTTTAATTGGTAGTCCTGTTGTGGATTCAAAGCCCTTATTTATTTCTGTTAATTCTGGCTGTAGCTTCATTTCAATCTGAAGTCTGATTTATAGGTGTTATTGTGGGGGCAGGTAAGGCCAGTATTAAGGGTCCCACCCCATCTCTAACCTATACTACTATTCATACTATAATGAAAGAACAATTAGCACTGTTGGGGCTGTGTGTTAGATATGCTGGCTGCTAGTAAACTTACATAGCATCAGCAGCTCTGTCACACAGCCCTAGCTATGCTGATTGTGCTGTTATAATAGTAAAAGATCATTCATTGCTGTAAACATACACAGTTCAAGCGAATAGATCACACAGCTCTGCAGCACTTTGTGATCTTTTACTATTATGAATGAGCAACCCGTGCTGTCAGGGCCAGTGCCATGTATAACACAGCCCGGCAGCACAGCACTGTGGGGTTATGTGATCTGTCTGCTGGGGCTGTGAATGTTTAGATGCAGCCACAGATAAGCAAACAGTTCCGCAGAGTGGACCGTACTGTTGTGCATGGCAACTCTGGTCTCCAGAGTAGCCCTTGATACCAGAGACCAGCCAATCTGTTTGTGATAAGCCTTACCTCTTACTGTTATATCCCTTATTATAGCCACCTCAGTGTCATTTCAGATATTAAGAGAAAGTGTATGAACTGTTTAAACTTATCCACAAAATGACAGCTATCTGTCTAGTTAGCAAGCTAGAAGAGAAAATTGAAAAGACATATTGCAATTGTAAAATGTCATTTCTGGGTGCACTGCTTGTTGGGTTATTCAAACCCTGACTTAAAGGGCCTTTGGGAATGCAGCATATTCCAAATATAATGACAAGTACAAATTTATCATGGTGTATACCCACAGGAAAGAGAATTCTGTTACACATGCTGCCAGCTTTAGTATAAAGTGACATTAAACATAGAACAGTTAAGAGTAATGCTTCTAGCTTATTTATGATCGTTTACTATACTTTGCTACCCAGTACACCGTTGTTTGCAGCCTCTGAAACATGGTAATATTGTAATCACCTGCATTTTGCAATGTTAAAAGATGCCTGATGGTTTAAAGTGATATTAAAGCAGATTTTTTTTTTAATTACAACCATGGCATACTTATCTGCACTGTGCAATCCTCCTCTTCTCGGATCCCCACCAACACTCCTTCCTGGCCCCCCCCTCCTGCCAAGTGCCCCCAAAGCAAGCAGCTTGCTATATGGGCACCTGAGCAGGCTCACTCCCCAGCTGCTGCTCTGTGTGCCCATTCACAAATGGAGCACGCATCGGCCCTGCCCCACTATCTCCTCATTGGCTCACTAGCTGTGATTGACATTAGCAGGGGCCAATGGCTCACACTGCTATCTTAGCCAATGAGGAGAAAGAGACCCAGGAAAGCCACTGCTCTCATGCGCATCACTGGATCGAGATGGGGCTCAGGTAAGTTTTAGGGGTGCTGGGGAAACTGCTGCACACATAAGGTTTTTTTGCTTTCATGCACAGAATGCGTGAAGTTAAAAAACATTGAGCCTTTACAACCACTTTAGTATCGCCTTTTTTGCAGGATCCAGGTGTGTCCTCTATAAACACGTCTTTATAGCGTCATGAATCTGCAGTAATGTTTTATGCCCTGTCTGTTTGCTTACCTCTCTGGTCTGTGTATCAGCTTAGGGACCACTGTCTCACACCTGTGTGTTTAAGTAATCTTCTCTCAGCATGGCTCCACCCCAGCCTCTAACAGGAAACACTATTTAACTCTGTGCACTGCAAGCCAGCCTTACCCAAGCAACAGTTGTGTTTAGGCTTCTGGTGTGGCATCCTGCTGTATGTTATCTCTCAATTCTGTTTACCGACTGTGGCATGTCCTTCTGAACAGCCCTGTCTGCTAGTAACCCCGAACTTGGCGTGCCTTCCTGACCATCCCTGTCTACTAGTTGCCCCGACCTTGGCTTGTTCTACTGACTATCCTGTGCTTAACCCTGAACTGCTGCTTCTGCTCTGTCCATCAGAGCCAGTCCGTGAGCATGAGCTGAGAGACCCTGGGGGACGTGACCTGGAGTCAGCTGCAGCCAAATCCATCCTCACCACTAGAGGCTCTGATGAATACCTGCTGTCTCTTAGACTCCACGCCCTGGGGAATCTTACGCTCCAGCTTCCTGCTTGGTCCAAGTCAGTGTTCAGGTGGAGCTGCTTTCCTGAACCACCCAGAGCTCCATCCGCAGCAACCAGCCGAAAGGTCCACAACCTTAGTGGTGCGCTCTTAATCCCAGTGGTGTGCATCCGTCACCTAGCCTCAGGTGACCTGACATATAGCAGTATTTACTGACATTTCTCAACCTGCTAAAACACATCAAAAGGTGCATCAGCACCCACAGTGATGTGGTAGTAAATACTATCTGTAATAACGTTTTGGAGGAACTTTATCTATATTAGGTCATAATATATAGTTAAAGGGAATGAATACATCTGTACGCATTTTTTTCTTTATTTTGGTCACATCTAAAGCAAAAAAAAAATTAAAAATCAAGTATTCTTTTTTGTCAGGTAAATGTAAAACTATTGCAGATGAATAATATGAATGTTAAGTAGATTTGTCCAGTCATTCTTTTTCTCTTCTAATCTCAAATCGTGACCGCGTGTCCTCTTCAGAGACTTTAGAGTAAACCGTTTATTGCAGTTACTGGAGTCATCTTTGATGTATTTGTACATAGTAATTATATCTCCTCTTAATCGCCTCTTCTTAGGAGTGAACAACTGTAATCTCTATAATCGTTCCATATAGCTGAAGTCCCCCAACCCCCTTATTAATTTTGTTGCTCTTCACTGAACTCTAATTCAGCAACATCTTTCCTGGTGATTGGTGATTAAAACTGAACTGTAAATTCAAGATGAGGCAGAACCAATGTTTTATAAAGGGATAGAATTAATAATGTATCTTTGAATATATGCCCTTTATATTTAATAATAATATTTTTTTGTGGATTTATAGGGTATTTGAATGCAGCAGCTGTATGGTATTACTTATTACTGTTTTCTTTTTTTATTCTTTTTATGTATTATTATATGTATTATTAGGACAGTATCTTTAGCTCAAGTGGGAATTTATAAATATCTTAGAAGTACCTTACCCTGAACAGTAAAGGGTGCTATGAAATCCAGAGGATCATAAATGCTGTTTACAGCAGACAAAACTAATTTTGTGCAAGGCTTGCCACAAGCTGATGCTTGAAATATGACCGTGTATTGTTTAATACCCCAAAGCAATCTGAGGCTATGTTTCATAAAGGGAAGATTTGTTCCTAGCTCAAATCCCTTTACACTAACAGCATAGTCTTCAAAGTCAAAAGTTTTCGTTACTATTTACTGTTAAGGCTCGTACGCATGATTGGATTGTTGGCCAATAGAGCGTCAGACTTTTGTCCAAAGGGCGTGTGCCTGGATTTTGTCTTGCATACAAATGGCACACAATTGTCGGCCAACAAACACGAACGTAGTGACATACTACTTGGAATTTCAGCTCTTGAGCGCCACCCTTTGGGCATCTTCTGCTAATGTCGTGTCTGGTGAGCAATGATTCCGAGCATGCATGTTTGGACTTTTGTGTGACGGACTTGTGTACACACGATATGAAAATCTGACAACAGACCATTGTCCACCAAAAATTTACAAGCCTGCCATCCAACATTTGTTGGCCAAAAGTTAGACAGCAATTGTCTGAAGGAGCGTACTAATGGTCAGATTTTAGGCAAACAGTCTGTCATCACACAATTCCCTGCCGAAAATCCGATCGTGTGTACGAGGCTTTAGAGAGAGTAAAACTGGATGTTGGCAGTGGCAAGCATATCTTGAGTTCTTTTGAGAAGACCAAATTCTTCTTCTGTGGGCAGAGATTTAAGTCCATCATCTACATAAAAATTCTTTTCCACAAATTCATGTGCATCAGATCTGAATACTTTTTCATCTTCTGGAGCTGCCCTTCTCAGCCCATAAACTGGCTACAGCTGGAGAAGGGCTGTTACCAAAAACATGCACCTTCATTCAGTAGTCTATGACTTCATTGCTGACATCGTTGTTGGAAAACCATCGGAACCTGGGAAGTTTCTGTTGAGCAATGAAACGGTGGAACAGACAAAATATTTGTTGACGTTAAATAGGTTTATACTGAAGAACATTTGTCAAATCCTGTGTCGGTGTGTTATGTAGATGTGCACAATATTTGTCACAATGCAGAAAGTTTGCAATCTGCAGACCAGAGTCAATGCTCAGACTGTACAGAATGCTAGAAAGAAAAGTCTTCTGCTAGTATATTTTAGCTGTGTCCAGTGACTTTCAAAATGTCTGTGAAGATGGGTTGAGGTTCTGTGATAATCACCTACCAGTATAAGTTTGGACTGAATGTTCGAATTAATGCCAGAATTGCTAGTTGTGTATATTATATTCTTATATTTTACCCCAAGGGTAACAGTTTGAGAATAAACAACACTGCAAGAATGTAGGATTAGTAAATGTACAACAGATTCTTTTAACTTTAGTTTACAAAGTCGACACCCAAAAGACAGAAAAAAAAAGTTGATTTGTTTTGTCATCTGGAAGCACTGCTTACCCTAGATAAACAAATGATAACACTAACTTACTGAGCCAGGAAAGAATCCTGTCCGAAAAAAGAACTCTAAAGAAAAAGAATTACAATGTATGAGCTCGATTGATATCTATGTACTAGTATCTGAGAATTCCAAAAGAGATCCAAGGGAGGAAGAATGTAGCATTCTTTGAATGGGTCATTTGGAGTGGTGGTGTCATTATAAACATGCACAAACTATAAATTGGGCTGGTCTTGTACAAAGGCCATATACACAACATTGGGTAGTTGCTACAATTTTCATAGGGGAAATGCTAAATGGTATTTTTTGTGTTAGTTTAGAAGAGTGTATGTGTTGTTTGTCCCTATTTCTGATTGTGTGCTGTTTTGAACTGCTGTATTGTATAGGCTGCAACAGTATAGAGGAGAGGATTGCACATCAAATGAGAGGGCTGCAGGTACCAGGTTTAAGGTATCAGTACTAAAGCCCATAGAGACAGTTTTATAGATGAACAAAATTTAGCATTGGTCATGCAAAGTAAGTCATTTGTTTATTATACAGCACATAGGCATGTGCTAGAGTATACATTTCTATATAAAATAATTTAATGACTGCTTATCCTGTCTTCTACTGCACGTGACATTGTTTTTTGTCAAGCAAAATGAACAATCTCCTGAGCTTGAGGTGGATGTTCCAGCAGTGGAGGGCCTTAGGTCTCAGACATCTTGAAGCTAGGCAAGACTTTCACCCCCCTGAGGACTGGGGAAGCCCAGAGAGAACACTGGAAAAACAAAAAAAACGAGGGCACACCAGCCTTGCACATTACCATAAAAAATCTTTTTATTGAAGAAATAAAACAGATGTGTAATTACAAACAGCACTTGACATCATGCTCATCAATATCCACAGTGACCGGCACACTCTGGTCCACTGCGTCAATCTCAGCATAGGCAAGACACTTGCAATGGCTGACGCGTTTTGAGGGTAGATACCCTCTTCTTTGAAGAGGGTACCTACCCTGGAAATGCGGCAGAAATTAGAAGTGTCTTCCCTACGCTTAGATTGGCGCAGTGGCACATCGGTTTTATTTCTTTGCTAAAATGAATTGTTAATGAGGAAGTAAAACCTGATGGGTTTTACTTACTTTCTTTTTCCCTGAAAAGTAAAAGCATAATGTGCTAGTATGCATCGCATACTAGCATATTGTGTGACACTTACCTGCAAAGGGAAGCCCGCGCCGTCCAAGCTGCAGGCCGCATTCATCTTCACCCCTCTTCCTTTCAGGGCCGCAGACTCCCGCTCTGTGACTGGAAGGAGCAGCCAGTCACAGCACTCGCTCCTGAAGAAATGGCATGGGGGGGCCGTTTCTTCACAGCGCATGCGCCAATGACATTCTTGGCGCAGAATACAGTAAATATCTCCTAAACTGCACACTTTTCGGAGATATTTACAGTACCTATAGGTACGCCTTATTTTAGGCTTACCTATAGATACAACTTGCACAGAGAGGTTTACAACCTCTTTTAGGTAATTCACAGCTGGTATACCTTCTGTTTTTATTTTTCCATAGTTCCTGCTTATGCATTCATGCTCGTCGGCACGTGGAGGTAAAATATATGCAGAAGGTGGCACGTGGGAAATGTACAAAGGAGGTGAGTTAATGAATCATACAGCAAGGTTTACCCACAGCAGACAAGAAGGAAATTACATAAGTCCAACCAAAACAAAATTTCGAATTCTTTGGTGGGGACTGGTGGAGTACATTGTCCTTTGTTGTTTTATATCTTCTCCATAATGCAGTGGCAAAGCTGCCTTACAGTAGTTTTTGTCTATGCCTCCTCCCCACAAGACTATACTGAGATGTAGAAGTAGAATTCAATTCATAATTATACAGTTTACAAATTATGCACTCCATACATAGCTAGCTAAATGGTTAAATCCGGTAATTAGAGCAGTGTTTAGAATCAAAAATCTTGATCAATATAGTTACGTTGCGTTGAACCAGAAGCTATGCAGTGGTGATAATCAAATTCTGTATAAGCTCAACATGTTGCGCGCCAATTGCGCTTCTTCAGGAGCACAGAATTGAATACTGTAATGAACAATACATTTGCGGTAAATAATTCATCATGGTGTAATATAATTAAATGAAATTAGGTAAACAAACCATGTAATTAAATAACAAAAGAGGCTGTCCCTAAAACCCAAGGAAATGTGTCTAACCTACAGGGTCCCGGCGATAAACAGACAATGTGGGGACGTATGTAACATAATTAAAAATGGTAATGACAGGGTGGACTAAAGTAAATATGGGATATGTACTGCATAATAGGTAAGCGTGAAGTGGGAAGGGAAGAAGGGGGGAGGAAGGGGGGAGAGGGGGGGGGAAGGAGGGGGGAGGGGGGGGAACGGACAGCGGGGGAGGGAAGGGAAAAAGGAGGGGCAGGAGAGAGGGGGCACGGGGGTAATTATACCGAGATGTAATTATTTTGCAGCTGTACTTCTTTCAACATTATTGATCGATCCATTGGAAAAGTTTAATACTACTATTTGTATTGTATTGCCCATTACAAATGGACTGAACTGACAGTTCTGGTGGGAATATTTTGCTAATGGTCCTCCAAGAGAAATTAGAAGCCAATATGTGATACCAAAATTCTTAATAACTATACATACTATATGTTTAGGTGGAGTTTATTTCCCTTTTTTGCCATCTGTGTCCCATTGAGAAGGTTTGCTTTCACTTCCTGTCTCATAAACACATGCAAGAGAAACTCTCTTCAAAGTTAAGGAAATCCCCTCTTAGAAAATTGTTCTTATTGGAAAACTTCCCCTTTGCTGCTGGTCCGTGACAACTTAAAATTCTGGACTTTGGTCTACTGTCTGTTCTGATGATAATGGTCACCTGGCCAAAACTGAGTGTGAATCTCCCTAGCAGGGGAATACTCAGCAATGAAAACTGGACAGGGGTTCAAACACTTCCATGCTCTATCCAACAGGGAAAAAAATGTATTACTTTAAATTTATTTTGAAGTATAATTAATTCCTCCCAGCAATATTCTCCAGGTAATAAATCTTGCCTTTGTAAACTTATTTTTGGCATCTTACACTTACCATTGCCTTGCATATAGAGGCTTTGTTCCTTTACTTAACTAAATTGCTTGTTTTAAAATAGATCAAATAACATCTTTTTTTTGTTTGTTTATTACCTTCAGATCTAAAAAATAAAATTAAAAAAATAACATTAAAAATGTTTTCATTTTTGTAAACATGAAATACTGTGCATTAATATTCCACAATTTTTTTTTTTTTTTAAGCCAGCATTTTGACATTTGAGATTATTTTCAAATGTTTCATTTTTTTAATCTCAACCAATTAGATGTAAAAAGCCTGTTGTTTCCAACGCTAAATAACTGAAGCTCAAATTAATACACACAGCTGGATAAGTGACTGCCTTCCACCTCCTTGCCTGCTTTGGTCTATATAAAATTAGACAGTGACAAGGAAAAAACTATTGCTGTGCTTTATCTTAAGAAAAACCTGAATGCACAACAAAACCTATGCAATGGGATCACCTTAATGTTTAAAAATGTGTAAATTATAAAAAAAAATGTAAAAATCACTCAATCTATGATAGTTTCCCTTTAAATCAAGGTTGAATTAATTTTTATATATTACATATTATATAGGTTATAAGTAACAAACACACTATGAGGCTCCTCTCTTCTCAATATATATGGATACCCTCCGGTGGATATCATTAAAGGAACAGCAGTGACATAATTAGGAAGGAGATCGTGGAGTCGGTGAAGGGGACATCGATCATTTAGGATTCCTACCACTGGATCTACATTCACATGCCCATTACCCCTGCAGGGGTTGGGCTTTCCGGTGAGTGGGGGCACAAGTGGGGGTTCCTCTGAAGAAGATTAAATAACAGCCACAGTAAACCCGTACGGGATCGTTTGAAAGCATAAGACAACTTGTTCACAGAGTTTTTTTCACACACATAGAACTATTTCCATTGGACATTTATATCAAACTTTTTTTGGGGATATCTGGTTGCACGGAATATTATCACACAAAATCTCACTATATGGACTGATTTTATTTGTGATTTTTTGGTATATTTTATGTAGCACTTTTGGGATAGTTTTAACCATCAGATAGTTTTTCTTTTTTATATATATACATTTTTATTATTTTCAGGTGTACACTTTTTTCATACGATTATTGATGTTTTAGCTACACTTATAATTGCTCACTCTTTAATTTATATATTGTGTGATGTTTTGTATACACAGCGTTTTTATATGATACACTTTTTCCCATTACATATACATTGTTTTTAGTTTTCTCACTAAGTTTGTTGAAACACTTTGATGCACAATTTTTTTGAGGTATTCATTCATTTTAATTGTGAACAGCGCCAATTCCCCTATTAGAGTTTTTTAGTACTTTGGACTTCACCTTGGTGTTTTCCTTCTGTTTGGGGGGCTGCAGTTCTCACTGGTGATTGTCCCAAGCGCGGAATATTTGGATTTACATTTTTTTATAAGTAACAAAGTTGTTTTAAAAAAATAGGCCACTTTGTTTACAAATCTATACAATATTTCAAAATTGCAATGTCTAGTTTCTATGGTTACATATGCTCAGTAAGTTTTTCCAGAAATTGATCAATATTTCTTCATTCCCCAAAGGCATATGTGCAGCAACAAGGCTTTAGAATAAAAAAAGAATCACATAAAAATTGTTACATTTGTGATTTTGTGCATATAAAGAATATATTTCATAATGTCAGAAGTTAAAATGATAAATAACTTTCAATTTAAAGTTTCTCCTTTTATTCAAAATAATTAGCACTGTAGGTAGACAGGGGCATATGTTAAAAATGTGCCCAAATAAGACAAGCAGATGGCAAATAACTAGTCATCAATTTAGTTCAGGGGTGCACTATGTACAGAGTATAGGGGTGTGCTATGCAAAAAATGGAATTCAAGGGTGTGCTGCGTACAGGGTGCAGAGTTCAGGGGTGCATTACGTACATAATGCAGAATTCAGAGGTGCGCTATGCATAGAATGAAGAGTTCATGGGAGTGCTACATAAAGAGTGCAGATTTCAGGGGTGCATTGCATACACAGTACAGTTCAGGGGTGCGCTATGTATAGAATGCAGAGTTCATGAGTGTGCAACGCATAAAATTTAGAGTTCAGGGGTACTCTATATATAGAATGCAGAGTTCAGGGGTGCACTACGCATAGAATACAAAGTTCAGGCATGCTCTGCATACAGGGTGCAAAGTTCAGGGGTGCACTACGCATAGATTGCAGCGTTCAGGGGACACTATGCATAGAATGCAAAGTACATGGGTGCATTGTGTACAGGGTGCAAATTTCAGGAATACACTATGCAAAGAATGCAGAGTTAAGGGGTGCACTATATACAGGGTGCAAAGTTCAGGGGTACACAATACATACAATGCAGAGTTCAGGGGTGTGCTCCCAGCAGGGTGCTGTGTTCAGTTCCCTTCCACAGCTCTTTATTTCTGCATCTCCCATCCACATCTCCCTTCCACCTTTCCTCTGCTCTGACCTCTGCACACACCCCTCCACTGCCCTTATCTCCCCCTCCCTTTAAAATCATTACCATCTTTCACGTCTCTCATGTGTCTCACCTTTGTTACTGTAAAAGTCTGAACGACCCGTCCGGCCCATGTACATCACTGCACACTGTGAGAGGCTCCACCACTTGCACTTGCAGTAATCAACCAGTGGGAGCATTGGCATCCAGCCACCAGGCAACAGATGGTGATCACAGAGGGTGCAGCCTACCAGGCGATGCACCCATAAATGTCCACACTGCACCCTGGACCAATGAGTCCTGAGTGCAGAGCAGGGAGAGGTTTGTGTGAGCCACTGGGAGCAGTTAACTGCCACTTGTAAACACATAATCTGGGCTGTTGAGTGGGGAGCAGAGGACTAGAGCCAGAGATAGTGGAACTCTGTTCCGCCACGTTCAAGCTGAAAAAAGGCATGACATAATTTTTAGGCATATTTGGGCATTCTTTGCCCTAATTGACTGATTTTGAGTGTTTTTTTAGGCATATTTCAGGCATTTTTGAACTTATAACAACTGGTCTTCTCTCCTTAATGCTTTCCATTAGTTAAAACTAAAACACCAGAAGCTTGAATACACATGTAAAATGCTTGAACTATGCTTCTAAAATGTTTAAATACACTTGCAAAAATGCTATAAAACACTCAAATAAAAACACCTAAAAACTGCTCAAAGTGGTTGTACATATACCCATTACCCAGTGAAGTGAACAGCCTCAGATGATACACAGAGATTAAACAAATCCTCCGACATAGGTTTACCTGTTTATCCCTATAAAGTTACGGTGTGAAGGTACCACCAACAGCCAAAGCCAAATTTTTCGCCACTGTTTGACTGGGGCATGTCATTTACATTTTTTACAACTGGGACAATTCTTGCTTTCATCAACAGTACCTCTATAGGGTTACGGTGTGAAGGCACCACCAACACCCAAAGCCCAATTTTTCCACACCTGTTACTTCTATCCAAAGTCTGCGAAACAGACACCAGAATGTATCCAAAAAATCTCTTATCCTGTTCTGGGTGCATTCAATTTTGGCCTCATCATACAGACGTGATCCCCTAGCGATTGTTTACAAAATAAAGAAAGCTTGTGGGGAAAATGCCTTTTTTGTTTTCTTGAAAAATGTTATTTTTGCTGCAGCAGGTTCTATACATGATACAGATGCACCACTTTACAGGCAGACTAAGGGGCACCTTATATTTGAAGGAATTTTTAATTTTTATTGTTTCACTTTAAGCATCATTAAATCACTGCTAATTTAAAGTGACCTTCTTTTAAAACATTTTTGCATTCGTACATGTCCTCCAGGGCAGTACCCGGACCCCCATACCTTTTGTATGCACAATAACTTGCATTAAAGCTTTCAAAATGGGCACTTTTGATTTTTCCAGTTCGGGTCCCATAGACTTTAATGGGGTTTGTTGTTCGGCTCTGAACTTTTGCCATGTTTGAAAGTTCTGGCGCGAACCGAACAGCAGGTCATTCGGCCCATCTCTAATTATTTGCTCTGGTGTGTAGATGTTTTAACAAGCAAAATGGATCTCTTTAACAAATCAGCTTATTTTAAGGCTGTGAATAAAGGGCACATAGAAGCCTTTGCAATGGGCACCTCAGTTACCTGTTTGTGAATATTGCAGCTTAACTTATCTGTGTAATATTTTAGCCACTTGCACTATGCAGCATTAGTGCTGCACAAATAAATTAGTACAACACATAAAAGTGGACATTACTATTGTAATATTTAGAAATTAGAGATGCTATCCTTTGGCCAGCCTCATATTCCTTTTTGCAAGGCTGTGATGATGGTACCAGCTGTTCTCAGCCATTCAAACAATACCACTAGTTGTCTCACATATTCATTGCATTGAAAAAAAGCTACGTCTTGTGTAAGCTTGTGCCTGGCTCTAGACTTGGAGCCTCTGATCTTCATTATAGCTGTTGGTAATTGGACTAGCAGAAGCGGTTGTTCAGTCTTTCACTGCTTTAGAGAGTAATTATTTCTACTTATGGAAAATGATGCATATTTCTATAGTAAAATATGCCCACTAGAGATTTCACTACCTGCCCACTCTGCTAGAATAAGAAGAGAAAGAAGATTTTCCCAAATCTGCATAAGCAATATTAGCAGACATGTTTGTTGTTGGAATGTTAGGCCGGTAGCATGTCAAAAGAAAACAGGAGTATAAATTGTTCATGTTTGGGGAGAAGCCACCCATTGATTTAGAGAAAAATTCACCAATTTGAATCAGATATGACATAGAGCAGCTGTATGCATGTTTAACATATACCAACCAAAACATATGATGATGATATATAATGTTAAAATATAACTAAAGGCAACGTTTTGGATTGAGTGGAGAGGGATTAGGACCCCTGTCAGTTTTTATTGCTGCCTGTGCCCCCGTTAGGGAGATTCACCCTCTCTATTTGTCCTGTTTACCATTATCATTGAAAGTGAAAGTAAAAGAAAATTCAAAATTTTGCATTGTCCCCAGAACAGTAATAGAGGGTGAAATCCTTCAAATGTAGATACTAGTTCTGGTGACATGAGAGTCCCCAAGGGATGCAATTAATTTGCAGGGATTTCCTCCCACTTCCTGTTTTGGCTATGGGACAGGAAATGAAGAGAAATCTGTAGGAAGGATGCCCAGTGTGTCTCCCCCTCCAACAGTTGAAAGCTGGCAGAAGGGAAAGGGGGAGAAAACGGCTTTTGGCTGCTGCACAAGGCTCTCACATTGTTTCTGTAATTGCCATGGTACCAATCATCCTCCCTGCCCTGCCACATCTGATTCCCACTGCTACCCTGACCCCCATGCTCTCTACTAAGTAAGCTTTAAATGTTATGTAGCGCCCTGCTCCTGTTGATCAGGCGCTTGCATGTAAATTTAGGGGGTTATCTATTCTGTATATAGTTCAGATTTAATCTGTGGCTAAATTAGCTTCTGTTCCAGCATTGGCTGTGTTGCGTGTAGTTCCATACTGTTGTCTGTAGATGTTGTTGTCACCACAGGCCAGTGTTGGAAGAGCAACAGGCTGAAGTGTATTGAGGGCTCTTCTTTCTCAGAAGTAACAGACGCCATTTATAGGTCTCTCTTACCTCCTGGCCCTCCTGGCCTAAGGTATGTGATGACTTCTTTCCTGTCTCGGGACCATGCTGGTCCAAGGCTATGTTACTTCAAGTAGGCCCAGAAGTCGCCTGGGACTTGTTGGTTCAGAGGTGGTCCTGTGCTGTCTAACCTGCGGGAAGAAGCCAAGCAATTGAAAGATCCAGGAGAGGACTCATCTTGGAGAGGACCGTGTGAAAGGCTGGTATCTCAAGAAGAGCCTGGAGACTCAATTGGAGGATGCATCCTAACAAACCTACCGCACAGTACTGCCGGGTCGGATTAAAGGTTCTGGTACTGTGTTGCTGTTCATCTAATTTTAAATCCTGTGGCAGAGGATTGTTTATCTAATACTACATCCTGTGGCAGAGGATCGTACAACCATTTTTGTTTTTCTCAAGTCTGTGGCAGAGACTTTTCATCTGTGTGCCATTGCGGCTGCTAGGTCAGTGAGAGAGACCTATGAGGGTGGGCAAAGATCTGTAGACTGAAAGTGTGTTTGTCTTCAGGATCTTAAATTCCTCAGTGATCTGCATAAGGTATTTGAACTCTCCTGCAACTCCCTTTCTACCTCTTTACTGCTACTTCCTAAAAAGTTTTGCAATAAAGCATTGGAAACAGAGCAAAGTGACTGGTGCATACATTGGTGGGCGTAAGGCCTAATATAGACTCTAAGTCCCGTATATGGTGACAATACAGGTAAGAGGGTGACAGCAAAGACCCGAATAAAATCAGCAGCTCCTTCGGGGGTCAGTGCTACAGTTATAAAAAAAAATAAATGTGAAGGTGTTGGTGCTAAAAACATACAAAATAAAAGTTAAAAGGCAAATGGTGATTACAAAAGCAAATAAATATATAAAGTTCAAAGTGACAATCCCAACACCATAAATAAATGAAATATTCTGGTTTGATGTTCCTTCAAATAAAAGCTTCACCACAAGTGCTAATGAGGTAGATGGCAATTCACCAAAGGTGTCTGACCACTTTTCACAGTAGGTCAAAATGCGCTTAGGTTGAATAGACCAAAGGAATCCTAGGTAGGCATCTCTCCACTATGTGACCCCCCTCCAGATGGTGGCTGAGAATAAGGGAACAGACTCCACCAAGGACACAAAAAGAACTCTTATGGTGTAGTAAGTTTTAATAAAAAATGTTTAAAAAAGATGCATGCACGGACCGCTCCAAGATGGCCGCTCAAGCCAGGAACTCCGCGCTGCTTCAGCCACCTAGTGCACCTAGCAGGGGACTCGGGGCCTCATGAACTGCTACACCACACCATGTAATGGCGAAACAACTAGGGCACACGCCCATGTCTGTGGGACCGACCAGGAGAAACCTGGGACCACAATTCAAGGCAGCCAGCGTGCGGGCCGAATCCAAGATGGCGGGCGCCATGCAGACACACGCACCAGGCGCGGAAGAATCCCCTGGAGCAAGGCAATCCTATGCCTCAATAGCCTGCATCCACACTCCTGGGACCCCCATGAGTACCCTCATGAGCATGGCTCATTCCCCAGCCTCCACGGAATCACTGATTGAGCACTTCATGGAGGAACTCCCGAACTCTCCCCCACTTCACTCCACACCGCAGACAGGCCTGTCATGACAGAAATTACCCCTCACACAATGTTTTCAGCCCCAGACCTTTTCTCACAGTTGTCAGCATTACTGGACAGGGGCTTAGCCCAGACTGCTAATAACTGGGGACATAAGGGAGGACTTTCAGATCCTAGGCACAAGGATGGAAGCTATAGAGCATAAAATTGACCAAACAATTTCAAAAACCATACAGAATTCTGATCACATCCAGGAAAACTTCAGAATCAGGGGACTCTCAGAATCAATCACCGACACTATGTCTGTAGTGCAGGACTTTCTCCGGTAGCTGATCTCTAACATCTCCTCACATAAACTAGAGATCGACCGAGCACACAGAACTCTGGGACCCCCCCAGGAAAGATGGCACACCCAGGGACATCGTGATAAAACCCCACTACTTTTCGGTGAAGGAAGAGGTAATGATGCTGTGTAGATATCAAAACCCCCTCACTTTCCGGGGGCACGCTATTCAAGTATTCGCAGATATTTCACCGACCACGATACAAAAAAGGAGAGTCCTGAAACCCCTAATGACAGTGCTGTCTCAAGGTGACATCAAATATAGGTGAGCCTTCCCCTTTGCTCTGAAGTTCGACTACAAGGGCAAGATGCACTCCTTCCACAGCTTCCAAGAAGGAGAACAGCTTCTCCTGGATCTACGCCTCATTTCACAAGAAGCAGCGATGGACCTCTCTAGCTCCACTGCATGATCTGCCAAGCGCTCCTCTCCAGCGAGCCCTCTGACAAGTGTCAGGGACAAACCTAAATTCAAAAGATCAAAGGGCACCAAACCACCATGACACTCCGAGTCAAGCCTCTTGGCAACAGTTTAAAAGGACTTCCTTTTCATACTCCCTCCCGAGTTCCAGGAGACACTGGGGCCGATAGCCCCTAACTTTTGCCGAACGATTGACTTTTTTTGGCCCTATTGCCTTTTGCTTCTTTATCTCCCCCCCAGCTTTCTAACAACTCAGAATGCTTCCTGAACTGCAAAAAAAAAAAAGGTCTGACAGCTGGCTGAAAGAGAAAGAGGGGTGAGTATAGAAGAAAGAAGGAAGGGGGGGAGGTAGGGTAGGGGTTTGCTAGGGGCCTGAGTAAGCAGCAGGTAGGCCGAGGCCTGCTGCTCAAAAACATAGTACACATGTCTGTTCCCTTCATGAGGGGCGGACACCTAACTCAGGGAAAAGGTGTGACCAAGTCCGTGGGGTGGGGGGGACGCAGCAGCACTGCCTCAGCCCAGGCGCACATTGGCTGACAACTGGCTGAAAGAGAAAGACCTCCGGCAACAAACTCCGCCACCGAGGGCCACCAAACTCACTTCACACAAGACCCCAGGACCAGCATGGATGCTTCCCTCAGGTAAGTGGCAGTGAATTGGGGATGATCCCGACCCTCCAGCTCCATGGCTAGTTCTGACCCACCAGCTACTCTGTTGAGAGTAGCAACCCACAACACCCAGGGATTAAACTCACCCACCAAATGTAGGAGGGTTCTAGACTACATGAAATCACACAGGAAACACACTTCTCGATCTGGTACAAACCTACCTTTATTCATCCCCATTCCCCGTGTTTTTCTTAGCTAGTGCAGAAGATAAAACTAGAGGGGTGGCTGTTCTCATTTCAAGGAACTGCAGGTTCTCACTGAAGTCAGAGCAGAGGGACCCCGAGGGTAGATTTTTCCTAATCAAAGGCACAATTGATGCCTACTACTCCTTAGTGTCATATTATGCCCCTACCTCAGGCCAACTGAAATTCTTCAGTAAACTCTTTCAGACCTTGGGCCCCCAGTTAGAGGGCACCATAATCCTGGGTGGGGACTCGAACGTAGCCTTCAAACAGGGTCTAGACAAATCCAAACCCCCACATGCACAAATTATCTGCCCAACCAGAAGTAGTTGAAAAAATTTCAACAGGGCCTCAAGGACATCTGGAGAGAACTGAACCCCACCAAAAGGATTACACGCATTTCTCACACGCACATCAGTTCTATGCTAGAATTGATCACCTTCTGGTCTTGAATGCCCTCATTCCCTTGGTTAGTAAAGCACAAATCATAGACACGGTCTGGTCATTCCATGATGAGTATGGCGATAAATAACCAAATTTCTCATGCTAAATCTGCCTACTGGAGATTAAATGAAACGATTCTTTCAGACCCCATTAGAAAATCAGAAATTGAAAAGGCAATCTCTGAATATTTTTTGCAGAACGACACCGCTGACATCTCGGCAGAAACCCTGTGGGTGGAGCATAAAGCCACTATTCGAGGCAAAATCATTCAAATTGCATCCCAACTTAAAAAGGCGAAAAGGGAAGACATTGAGAACCTGGAAAAGAACTTCCAAGCTCTTCGTCTGGAACACAAGAGAGACCCACATCGCTTCCCTTCGTCCCGCCTTGACTCAGCCCACCTAGACTTGAACCTAGCCCTAACAGCTAAAGCAGAAAAAAGTATCAGATGGCAAGGGGCAAAATACTATCATCAAAGGGACAAGCCTGGGTCTCTCCTGGCCTCTAAACTTATGCGCATCCATATACACACCTTCCCCAAAATAAATATAGCTGGTAAGTCACCCACGGCAAACCCCCTCAGCATCATGGAAGCCTTTCACGTTCTACGTGGACTTATATAGTGGACAAAGGGTGGAAAGGACCCCAGATCTTTCTAGATTCCTCAAAAATCTACCTATACCCACTTTATCTGCGGACCATAGAGACAGGCTTGAAGCCCCCGTCACCATGGAAGAAGTGCTAGAGGTAATTAAAAACCTAAAGAAAAACTCCGCCCTGGGCCCCAACGGGTTCTCTATTCCCTACTATAAGGCATTTGCACACACAATAGCACCACACTTAGCGAAATTAATCAATGCCAAATCCAAAGGAGACCCCTGGGACACACAGTATCACAACCGTCATCCCAGAACCAGACAAGGACCCAGGTTAAGTAAATAATGATAATGATCTAAAAATAATGACTAAAGTCATGGCCGATCACCTTGCTTCCTTTATAGAAACATATGATCAAGTAAGGTTCATCCCCGGAAGACAAGGCCCTGACCAAATTAGAAGAGCAGTGGATGTGGTCTCTATCTTACAATCTGGGTGGGATGGCGGTCATGTTAAAGCCGGGATGCTGCTGTCCTTAGACCTGCAAAAGGCGTTCGACTCCGTATCTTGGTCCTACTTATTTGCTACACTGGAACTATGGGGCTTCGGCCCTCGATTCACAGGACTCCTTAAAGCCCTATACTCTACCCCCGAGGCCAAGATCAAACTACAAGGGCTATACTCAGACCCCATTAAAATAGCTAGAGGAATGTGCCAAGGATGCCCGTTATCATCACTGATCTTTGTTATAGCAATTGAATCTCTAGCAATTGCTATTTGCACTAACCCAAACATAGCAGGGGTCCGATGTAGGCCCAACGTTCATAAATGTGGCCTTGTAACGGATGATCTTATCCTCTTTGTTACCTCCCCCACCACGTGTCTACCAGTCATATGTAAACTTCTGGAAGATTTCTCTGGGATCTCGGGTCTACAAGTCAACTATGCCAAGTCACAAGCACTTAATGTCTCCCTCCAACCATCACTGGTAGCCCAGCTGAAGGAGTCATTTCACTTTTCGTGGAGTGACTCCTCCATCCGTTATCTTGGAATAAATCTTACTCCCAAATTTGAACAACTCTACAAAGCTAATTATCCCCCCATCTACAAGAGACTAGAATCAGATCTTTAACAGTGGTCTCCACACCAACTCTCCTGGTTGGGCAGGATTAATTCTATCAAAATTACCCTACTCCTTAGACTCCTCTAGCTCTTTCGCTCGCTCCCAGTATCCATCAGAAAGGACCATCTTTCATCATTCCAAAGTAAAGTTGTTAAATTTATCTGGGGTAAGTCTGGTCACCGTCTTGTGCCGCAAACCCTGTTTAGACTGAGGAATAAGGGGGGATTGGGCCTCCCTAATCTGTTCTGGTACTACCAAGAAGCTAGGCTAGCTCAGCTTTCCATGGTTTATTCCAGTATGGCTAGACCAGACTGGGTAGACATGAAGAGACAGGCGGTCCCATCCTTCACTCTGGACTTTCTCCTCTGGTGCTCTCCCAAGGCTAGGCCCCCTATCCTATCACCTTCCCTGTCACACATTTTGGCGATATGGGATAAACTCAGGAATTTCCCCTCTTTAATATCACCATGCAAACCCTTAGCGCACATTTTTCATAACCCAGAATTTCACCCGGGCATGGACATCAGAACATTTCAATGGTGGCTGGATAAGGGGATGTACCGGATTGGGCACTTATTCACCTCTGCAGGACCCATCTCCTTTCCCCATTGCATTAAGATTCTGGATCTTCCCAATTCAGAGAGATTCATATTCCAACAACTGTCACATTATCTACGCTCTATATGGTCTACAAAACCTGACCCTCCTTAATTCACGCCCTACGAACAATGGTGCGGTCAATTACTGGAGCAGAGGGGAGGGATTTCTATCATTTATTCGTCATTTGCTCTAAATAGCCGAAAACCCCCTTTACACGCTGGGAGGCGGATACACCTGGCACAGAGCCTTTTCCAGATCCTTCAAGGGTATCCTCAATATATCATTAGCAGAGGCTAGTCTGAAGGTCATCCCCAGATGGTACATGACCCCATCCAAACTTTCCACCATGTTCCCTTCAGTTTCCTCCTTATGGTTCCAAGGGTGCCAAATGAGGGGAACCATGATGCACATATGGTGTGAATGCCCCAAAATCAGGGGCCTCCTGGAACAGGATCTTTCAAATAGCATCAAAAGTTACAGGATTCATGGTTCCCAAGTCCCCCTCAACAGCTCTTCTCAACCTGTCAATACCCAAGATTCCAAATTTTTCTCAAAAACAAATCTTCTTTATCTTCCTGGGATCCAAACTCACCATAGGTAAAGCCAGGAAGCAACCCAAGGTCTCAGTCTTAGTGGCCAAATGCAAAATATCTTGGATTATGTCCCAAGAGAAGATGGTGAGCTCCATATTGGACACCTCAACTCAGTGCAGGAAGACTTGGGAACCATGGGCCAACTATATGGGAGTGGGCAACTCCCCAAGCACATTTCAACCGTAAAGATTGTTGTTAAGGTCTGGATGACTGGCGGTACATTCCCCTTCTCTTTGTTTCTGTCTTTCTTCTTTCTATCCTACCCTCTTTGCCTTCCCCACCCACACAATGTTTGGGTCTTGTCCCCATATAATGGTGTCCTGCAAGTGGATATCCTTTACCGAGGGGCATAACCCTCTTCATACCATTCAATAACATATGCAGTACAATTCCATAAGGCCAATTCTGGTTGTATATGGAGCTTCTATGTCCCATCATTGTTTGGGGGGAATCTTCAAGAGTGCAGGCCACAATTAGATTCCTTTCGGGGTGCAGGGGATGGAGGAGACGAATTTACACCCCAAGACTCATTAGGTATCCGGTCTACGAGTTGTCAATCTAAATATATTCCAAGTTTTAGAAAAGCCAGCTCCAGATCACATAACAAACATATAGATCATTCTCATATGACATTGTACTGCTGTATACATTTCTTTATTCATGCATTTGTATGCCATATTTGTTCTTTGAAAAACAATAAAAAATTTGAAACAAGAAAAAAGGTAACAAAAGACTGTAGTATGCCCAGCACTTAGGTGTCTACAGCATGTGCGGGTGGATATATCAGAATCGGGGCTGCGTGCAATCCACGCCTCTTTCTGGATATACCAAAGGATGTCACATAGAGGACCTGGAAGTGAAGAGTCCATGCTTCTATGTAAGTTTCACCATACTGGCGTCATCAGGAAGTGACAAACTGCCATTTCCTGTTTGCTTTTATAATACACAAAAGGGTGTGATTGGCTAGGCTCCCCAAACATGGAGATTGGGGACAAAAAAGGAATCTACCTCATTCCCGAATATCATCTGCCCATGCCACACACATCTATTAAACAATTGCAACTAACAATAGCTATAAGTTCCTAAAAAAACACTAGTTAAAAATAAAACTAGCTTAACCACTTGTCGCCCGCCATATAGCAAAATGACGGCGGCAAAGTGGTTTAATATCATATGACGTGATCAGAATATTAAGCCGCTGCGCGCCCCCGGGGTGTGCATCGCGGCGATCGTTGTTGCGGTGTGTCAGTCTGACACACCGCAACTCCGATTTAGGTAAAGAGTCTCTGACGGAGACTCTTTACCACGTGATCAGCTGTTTCCAATCACGGCTGATCACTATGTAAATAGGAAGAGACGGTGATCGGCTTTTCCTCACTCGTGTCTGACAGACGCGAGTAGAGGAGAGCCAATCGGCTGCTCTCCTGACAGGGGGGTCTGTGCTGATTGTTTACCAGCACAGCCCCCCCTCGGATCCCGCCCAGGACCACCAGGGAAGCCACCCAGGACCACCAGGATGGCCACCACACTGGACCACCAGGTTTGCCCCCTAGACCCCCAAGGAAATACCAATCTGTGCCCAGGCAGCTGCCAATCAGTGCCCACTCCAATGCCTACCACTGCCAGTGCCACAAGGGATGCCTATCATTGCCTCATATCAGTGCCACGTATCAGTGCCCATCAGTGCAACATATCAGTGCCCATCAGTGCAACATATCAGTGCCCATCAGTGCCCAGTAGTGCCGCCTATCAGTGCCCATCAGTGCCCAGCAGTGCCGCCTATCAGTGCCACCTGTCAGTGCCACCCTATCAGTGCCCATCAGTGCCCAGCAGTGCCACCTTTCAGTGCCCATCAGTGTCACCTATCAGTGCCCATCAGTGCCAACCAGTGCCACCCAATGCCACCCATGAGTGCCCATCAGTGCCGCCTATCAATGTCCATCAGTGCTGCATATCAGTGCCACCCATCAGTGCCGCCTACCAGTGCCCATCAGTGCCGCATATCAGTGCCTATCGTCAGTGCCCGTCAGTGCCCGCTCATTGGTGCCACCTCATCGGTGCCACCATATCAGTGCCTGTCAGTGCCGCCTTATCAGTGCCCATCAGTGAAAGAGAAAACTTACTTATTTACAAATTTTTTTAACAGAAACAAAAGCAAAACTTTAATTTTTTTCAAAATTTTCGGTCTTTTTTTATTTGTTTAGCAAAAAATAAAAACCGCAGAGGTGATCAAATACCACCAAAAGAAAGCTCTATTTGTGGGAACAAAATGCTAAAAAATGTAGTTTGGGTACAGTGTAGCATGACCGCGCAATTGTCATTCAAACTGCGACAGCGCTGAAAGCTGAAAATTGGTCTGGGCAGAAAGGTGTATAAGTGCCCTGTATTGAAGTGGTTAAAATGACAAAGATATCTAATATAACATACCCCCCATTAAAAACATGGTTTCCTAGAATGGGTATACCATGTGTGTCTTTGTCCACACATGGTATACCCAGTTTAGGAAACCATGTTTTTAATGGGGGGTATGTTATATTAGCTATCTTTGTCATTTTAAACTAGTTTTATTTTGAACTAGTGTTTTTTATGAACTTATAGCTATCATTGTTAGTTGCAATTGTTTAGTAGGTGTGTGTGTGGCATGGGTGGATGATATTCGGGAATGAGGTAGATTCCTTTTTTTTCCCTAATCTCAATGTTTGCAGCCTAGCCAAAGCCAATCACACCCTTTTGTGTATTATAAAAGCAAACAGGAAATGGCAGTTCATCGCTTCCTAATGACTCCAGTACGGTGAAACATATGTAGAAGCGCGGACTTGTCACTTTCGGGTCCTTTATGTGACGAGGTGTTGATTTCATGCTCCGCGATTCCGATATATCCACCAGCACATGCTGTAGACACCTCAGTGCTGGGCATAGCACTGTCACATGTGAGTGCAAAATCTTTTGTTACCTTTTTTAAACATTTTTTATTAAAGATTACTACACCATAAGAGTTCTTGTTGTGTCCTTGGTGGAGTTTGTTCCCTTATCCTCAGCTGCCATCTGGAGAGGGTCACATAGTGGATAGATGCCTACCTAGGATTCCTCTGGTCCATTCAACCTAAGTGTATGTTGACCTACTGTAAAAAGTGGTCAGACACCTTTGGTGAGTTGCCATCTACCTCATGAGCACTTGGGGTGAAGCTTTTATTTGAAGGAACATCAAACCAGAAGATTTCATTTATTTATGGTGTTGGGATTGTCACTTTGGAATATACTAGTATATATTTATTTGCTTTTGTCATCACCATTTGCCTTTTCACTTTTATTTTGTATGTTTTTAGTGCAAATACCTTTACATTTGATTGTTTTATACGGTTCAGTGTTTAGACTTTCCTAAAGGGGCAGCTTTGTTTTAAATTAATACCCTAGACATCATTTTCAACCCACATATTATCACAAGCTTTAAATGTTACCTTACTTCTGCCTTTACTAATGTTGCACATTGTTACTAAAAATAAGCAGTGTAATCTTTTTCCTAGAGGTCACGTAAATGTACAGCTACGTGTTATATGAATATGCTCTGAAGGAATGCTGATCATCTATACCAGCTGTCATTAAATGGTGGGCAGCGGTCTAGGCATGGCCCATGGGATGCTTCTGCCCAGACCGCCAGGCCGCAAGTGCAGTACCAGTCATTGGTTTGCTGGGACCGCGGGTTTCACAGCAACCAATGATGCTGCGTGTGTGCGCCCCGCCTCCTGCTCCTTACTGCGGCTCTCGCTCTCTCCCGTTGGGCATGACTTCACACATACGCCCCACCCCCCTGCTGCTCATGGCTGCTGGCTCCTTGCTCCCTGCTCCCGGCTTCCATGCAAGGTATATCTCGCAGCTTCCACCCCCTTGCAGCTCGCCAAATGTGCTCTCTCCTGCATTCAAGGTATGTGGGGCATAAGCTGTTAAGGTGGGCAGAATGTGTTAAGGTGCACACTGATGGGCATATTTTGTTAAGGGGCACACTGATGGGCACATTTTGTTGTGCCCATCAGAGTGCCCCTTAACATAAAATGTGCCCATCAGGGTGCCCCTTAACATGAAATGTGCCCATCAGCACACTACTTAATTTATGTTAAGGGTCATGCTCATGGGCCCATTTTATGTTAAGGGGCACTCTGCTGGGTATATTTTATGTTAAGGGGCACTCTGATGGGCATATTTTATGGTAAGAGTGTCATGGCGGGGATATATAAAAATCTTCATAATTCATGAAACACTCAGCTAAGGAGTCGTCATACCCCCGCCCCCCCACCAGGAGAGTTTGAGTGAATCGCCCTCTCCAAGTGGAGGTCAATACACAAACCTTATGTTGAAACAAAGTCACCTGAACACTAGTGGCCTTCTCACGAAAGCAAAAGATAATTACCTGTTTTGTTCTCCTCTTGAAAACACTTAAGACAAGAACAGAGAGAAACTGGTTCTTCAGACAATCAACCCTTTTCAAGAAATCAAAGATATTTACCTGTCCTTGTTGGGTAGATAAAAGGATAGACCCAACAGCAACAGTGCCATAAAAAGTTACACAGATACTTAACTGGATTGTTCTCACAGAGAAATCACCTTTATCTAACGGAACCCATTGTTTATACTCTAGGAATTGTGTATACAGCTAAACTCTATCTAAATATTAATTAAGTCTGTCCAAAGTTCACTTCAAAACACTTTTAGGAAGACATTTGAAAGCTGTGCATTCAGCATTATTTTAAAATACCTATATTTGATTATAAGTCACTCAAATGATATATTATATTCCGGGTCATAAATACAATTATGATTTTAGTATCTACTGACCCAATAATAATTCTGTCGTAGGGTAAAAACATAAGACTTAGATGTAAGAACAAATTTAGAATTGTTTTAAAATGCCAATTAGTGTTATGAAAGACATATGAATCATGACTATAACTGTATAAAAATATACCTCTAGCATGTGCTTTCCTAGATAAACTAAATAAAGTATTCACAGCATATACCAGAATTATACATCTATCTATCTATCTATATATCTATATCTATATATATTTATATATATATATATATATATATATATATATATATATATATATATATATATACATATATATATATATATATATATATATAACCAATTTATGCGATATTGATTAATCAAAATTACACTGAGCATATTTTATATTGGACCAGTTACCAGAGTATTTAAATAATATACATATTCCAGCACCAATATACAAACAGATGCACATTATGAAAATAAAACATATTAAATAGATAGTTCAGAACAGGTTTTTCTGCCCTCAGACATGCCTATTCATTAGATTTTTCCAACCAATGGAAAATAACCTTCTGGGCTGAGCTTATTATAATTTTATGAGCTTATTGTCCCAGATGGTATAAAGTATGTGAGGTGCCATAGAAAGAGGACCACAGACCCACACGCTGATATACACCCTCTGGACGAACACAAATTTGGTAATAAGTGACCACTCCCCATCTCATTGGACATTGCTGCTAGGATGAATTTGAATGCACATCCTTTTTTTTAAACTGTGGTGAGATATTGACCATATAATTATTGATAATATTTTCTCTTCCCAAAATCATAGGAATTGTATCTCACTGTATACCTTGTATCTTATCCAATACTGTGTGAAGGGAAAATTATAGGAATCGTATTTTACAGTTTACATTTTATCTTATCCAATACTATGTGAAGGGTAGTTTAGTATTTAATCATTGTCCCACATTATTGGCCTTGTGTGTTGAAGCCGCTTGTGGGTGAAATCAAGATCAACCAGTATTACAACAAATTTGGCTACTGTGGTCCCAGGGAAATTATTTATCGCCCCATGCAATCTGGTAGCTCTGTTAAATGAATATTTCCTCCAAATTGATATTATCTATGTAGCGGTTGGTTACCACTAGTTACTAACATCCACCAAATCACCCTGCTGCCAGACCCCCATCTATCACCTTTCAGACAATGAGCAGTCATTTACATAGTTTTGTTGCGTTTATTGCGGGATACAACTTGGTTGGGGTAAAGGAAGATATGGGATGCCCATAGCACTTATTGAATTGTCATCACATTTGTAGAACATTGATTAGCAGCTTTAGCCCTGAAAAATGATGCACTTCTAACATTCACAGTCTATTTCCTCTGCATATCTCCACTGCAGACTATTGCTCCTCTTCCTCTGCACTCACTCCTGCAGATTATCACTCCTCTAGATTCCTCTCTTCTTCCTCTAAATCCTCTACTGCAAAACTGTTAGATTCCTGTTGCTTCACTTCCAGTAAGACAAGAAGGGATCACTCTGAATAACCCCAGCTTGCTGGATGTACTTTGTTACTGTACTAAAGTCTCTTAATAGTGTTGCTTGAGCAAATCAATAAGCCAGAGGCATACAATACCTTTCCCCGGTGGCTCAGTGAATTTGGTAGCTACACAGTCTCTTGAATGATATTACCAGAATGCTTTACCAGGCCAGAGATAATCGGTACCTCTCCCCCTCAAGCCTAGCACATGGTAATAAGCGGACTACTGTTCCCAGCCAGTCTATAACTGCAAACACTGCGTTCCCCGGCCACAGGATTCTGCACTACTCTCAACAATTCTCCTTTTGCTTCTTTCACACTGACCTTCTCCAAATGGCAAGTTATGTGTTTCCCAGTCACAGCAGCTTGACACCAACTTCATGTTGAAGATATTTATTCAGGAATACATCCTAGCAGCTCCTCCATCCCTCCTCCCCACGTGGGGACGCCCTGCGGCAGCTACCTAAAACTCCATTCTCCTTTTTCCTGCACCGTCAGAACCTCCCGGGCAGCATGTGACCCCAGCTTATATGGGAGGCCTGCCCCCTGCCAACACCAAATGGTAATTGGTCAGAGCTCCTCACATGAGCTGCCTGCCACTCAAACCTCAGGTCCAACCTCTGTTCCAGAACAATCTTCCTGAAAGCAGGGGAGGCGTCTCTGAGTCAAAGCACAGATGGTCACACCCACCACTACACTAAACACTCTCAATCTCAAATTAAAACAAACAGGCCTAACCTAAAGCACAGGCCTGACTAAATTTACCTACACTGATATCTTAAACCCAGAAAAATCCTATTCTAGCACCTACCTAAAGGTAGAGGGTGCTACATCCCCCCCCCCCCCACTAAAATCACAGCTGTCCTAAGCTGTGGAGGAATACATTTGCAAAATACCTCCTGAACCCAAGAGGAAAGGCATTCCATATCAATTAGTTGGATGGGGAAAGGGAGAAAAAAAACACACACTTGGATGGGGAAACATTGTATAAAAGTACAAAATGAAACATGTACTCTGTGACCATATACATACATTTGCACACTTTATACATCCTAACTACAGGTCCCTGCAGCTAGCATTACATACAATCGGAACCAGAGCACTGCTCCCTTGGGAGGAATACTCTGCCTACCACAGGTCTTCATCTGTTCCAACGGTGGAGATGGACAGCCGTCACATCCCAAGGTTTGCTAAAAGAAGATACAAACACACAAACTAACTGTACACACTAACTGTACATTAACACTTCACCAGACAGAGGGGGTTATAATCCTCTATTTGGTGACAGAAACAAAACACATTCTTTTCAAAATTTTCAAAGGTGACACATTTTTCCCTTGTCGTTTTCTTCCTTACTCCAGTCAGAGAGATATAAAGGTGTCTCTTAGTAGGCACAATCAAACACATATGCCCGTGGGCAGGTAAACTTTCTGTTTGGCTCCTGAACAAAGGAGTCCTTCTTGAAAAGTAAGTAGCAAAGGGTTTTGGCAGAGACAGCACACCCTAGTGTCCATAATATTGTCCTGCTTATCAGGCACCCTGGGTGGCAGACATTGGCTGTATTCTGCAAAAATTGCTGTCATGGGGAAACCCACCCTAACCCCGTTGCAATCCAGCAGTCCTACCTGAAGCTACACAACACAGTCCAACTACAGGTAATAGCATGGGTCCGGCAATCTCCTCCAGTTATCCCCCTCCCCTCTGACGGACACTGAGTAGCTCCTAGTGTGCTGACCCGCTTTATCCACTAGGACCTTGTCTCTGTATATTGCACGCCCAAGCTTCCACTCCTGATGAATGTCCTTGAAATGGACCCAAACTTCGCTTTCGGGCACCTGTTTTGGCTTAGGTAGATAGTCCCAGATCAAGTCATTTTCCCACTGCTCCCGGGAGTACTCAACAATGTCCATGATCGGGGCTGAGACATACGGGTAGTCCAGGCCCCACGCCAAAGCAACCCTCTTTTGCACCTCTCACTGAAAACCTGGGCAGCTCCTTAGGCTTCCCCCCGCCAGGCAGGACACAAGAGTCAGCAGCCTTACTGACCCATTGACGGTAGGTGGGCGCTCTGGTTTGAGTAGCAGAGGGCAGACTTGCAAAGAGTCTGTGGGACTGATTCGGGGGTTGTGCTGGACGTTGTGGTTCCTCCCCTACTTCAACTGGGGTTTCAGTGGATGGAGAGTCCTCAGTAACCCATGGCTCCTCATCACTTTAAGAAACCTCCTCCGGGGAGGACCAAGCGAATAACTTCTCTTACTTGGAGCCGGCTCTTCAGGGAGATCAACCGGAGGCCGCACACTAGCACTTGCAACCTCCGGGCCCCTGGCCAGCCCACAGGTCTTCCCGACACCCTCTTCCTCTTTTTCGTCCCGGAACTCTGAGGTGGATGAACCCATGAAAGCTCCTTCACTGCTGGGGTGGGTGACACATGGCCCTCTCCGGCCTTCCGGGTAACCTGCAGTTGCGGCATGCATAGTCCGTTGAGTAGACTTGTGGAGTAGTACTTTGTCTCTTGCTGCACCGGCCCAATGCGGGTTAGTGGATTCTGCACTGGGCCCAGGCACTAACTCCAGCCATAGGTATGTGGCACCTGGGACACAACATGCACAACTGCTCCACTCCTCCGACCACCCCCAGGGCAAGTCCTCCGGTAAGTTCCAGCCGAATGCCGGTGTCAACCAGCACCCAATCCTGCACATCAAACGACCACTGCATAGCGGGCATCCTCCGACCACCTTCCACCATCTTCCCCTACCTCGTGTCTGGCGCGTAGCACGTTGAATACTTTTTAGCTCTCCGCTGGGGCGTAACTCCGCCCACTCACTTGTTGGTTCAGCGTTCGAGGAACTGTAACCATAAATTTTCAGTAAGCCAGGAAGCAACCCAAGGTCTCAGTCTTAGTGGCCAAATGCAAAATATCTTGGATTATGTCCCAAGAGAAGATGGTGAGCTCCATATTGGACACCTCAACTCAGTTCAGGAAGACTTGGGAACCATGGGCCAACTATATGGGAGTGGGCAACTCCCCAAGCACATTTCAACCGTAAAGATTGTTGTTAAGGTCTGGATGACTGGCGGTACATTCCCCTTCTCTTTGTTTCTGTCTTTCTTCTTTCTATCCTACCCTCTTTGCCTTCCCCACCCACACAATGTTTGGGTCTTGTCCCCATATAATGGTGTCCTGCAAGTGGATATCCTTTACCGAGGGGCATAACCCTCTTCATACCATTCAATAACATATGCAGTACAATTCCATAAGGCCAATTCTGGTTGTATATGGAGCTTCTATGTCCCATCATTGTTTGGGGGGAATCTTCAAGAGTGCAGGCCACAATTAGATTCCTTTCGGGGTGCAGGGGATGGAGGAGACGAATTTACACCCCAAGACTCATTAGGTATCCGGTCTACGAGTTGTCAATCTAAATATATTCCAAGTTTTAGAAAAGCCAGCTCCAGATCACATAACAAACATATAGATCATTCTCATATGACATTGTACTGCTGTATACATTTCTTTATTCATGCATTTGTATGCCATATTTGTTCTTTGAAAAACAATAAAAAATTTGAAACAAGAAAAAAGGTAACAAAAGACTGTAGTATGCCCAGCACTTAGGTGTCTACAGCATGTGCGGGTGGATATATCAGAATCGGGGCTGCGTGCAATCCACGCCTCTTTCTGGATATACCAAAGGATGTCACATAGAGGACCTGGAAGTGAAGAGTCCATGCTTCTATGTAAGTTTCACCATACTGGCGTCATCAGGAAGTGACAAACTGCCATTTCCTGTTTGCTTTTATAATACACAAAAGGGTGTGATTGGCTAGGCTCCCCAAACATGGAGATTGGGGACAAAAAAGGAATCTACCTCATTCCCGAATATCATCTGCCCATGCCACACACATCTATTAAACAATTGCAACTAACAATAGCTATAAGTTCCTAAAAAAACACTAGTTAAAAATAAAACTAGCTTAACCACTTGTCGCCCGCCATATAGCAAAATGACGGCGGCAAAGTGGTTTTAATATCCTGACCGGACATCATATGACGTGATCAGAATATTAAGCCGCTGCGCGCCCCCGGGGTGTGCATCGCGGCGATCGTTGTTGCGGTGTGTCAGTCTGACACACCGCAACTCCGATCTAGGTAAAGAGTCTCTGACGGAGACTCTTTACCACGTGATCAGCTGTTTCCAATCACGGCTGATCACTATGTAAATAGGAAGAGACGGTGATCGGCTTTTCCTCACTCTTGTCTGACAGATGCGAGTAGAGGAGAGCCAATCGGCTGCTCTCCTGACAGGGGGGTCTGTGCTGATTGTTTACCAGCACAGCCCCCCCTCGGATCCCGCCCAGGACCACCAGGGAAGCCGCCCAGGACCACCAGGATGGCCACCACACTGGACCACCAGGTTTGCCCCCTAGACCCCCAAGGAAATACCAATCTGTGCCCAGGCAGCTGCCAATCAGTGCCCACTCCAATGCCTACCACTGCCAGTGCCACCAGGGATGCCTATCATTGCCTCATATCAGTGCCACGTATCAGTGCCCATCAGTGCCACATATCAGTGCCCAGTAGTGCCGCCTATCAGTGCCCATCAGTGCCCAGCAGTGCCGCCTATCAGTGCCACCTATCAGTGCCACCCTATCAGTGCCCATCAGTGCCCAGCAGTGCCACCTTTCAGTGCCCATCAGTGTCACCTATCAGTGCCCATCAGTGCCAACCAGTGCCACCCAATGCCACCCATGAGTGCCCATCAGTGCCGCCTATCAATGCCCATCAGTGCTGCATATCAGTGCCACCCATCAGTGCCGCCTACCAGTGCCCATCAGTGCCGCATATCAGTGCCTATCGTCAGTGCCCGTCAGTGCCCGCTCATTGGTGCCACCTCATTGGTGCCGCCGTATCAGTGCCTGTCAGTGCCGCCTTATCAGTGCCCATCAGTGAAAGAGAAAACTTACTTATTTACAAATTTTTTTAACAGAAACAAAAGCAAAACTTTAATTTTTTTCAAAATTTTCGGTCTTTTTTTATTTGTTTAGCAAAAAATAAAAACCGCAGAGGTGATCAAATACCACCAAAAGAACGCTCTATTTGTGGGAACAAAATGCTAAAAAATTTAGTTTGGGTACAGTGTAGCATGACCGCGCAATTGTCATTCAAACTGCGACAGCGCTGAAAGCTGAAAATTGGTCTGGGCAGAAAGGTGTATAAGTGCCCTGTATTGAAGTGGTTAAAATGACAAAGATAACTAATATAACATACCCCCCCATTAAAAACATGGTTTCCTAGAATGGGTATACCATGTGTGTTTTTGTCCACACATGGTATACCCAGTTTAGGAAACCATGTTTTTAATGGGGGGTATGTTATATTAGCTATCTTTGTCATTTTAAACTAGTTTTATTTTGAACTAGTGTTTTTTATGAACTTATAGCTATCATTGTTAGTTGCAATTGTTTAGTAGGTGTGTGTGTGGCATGGGTGGATGATATTCGGGAATGAGGTAGATTCCTTTTTTTTCCCTAATCTCAATGTTTGCAGCCTAGCCAAAGCCAATCACACCCTTTTGTGTATTATAAAAGCAAACAGGAAATGGCAGTTCGTCACTTCCTAATGACTCCAGTACGGTGAAACCAATGTAGAAGCGCGGACTTGTCACTTTCGGGTCCTTTATGTGATGAGGTGTTGATTTCATGCCCCCGCGATTCCGATATATCCACCAGCACATGCTGTAGACACCTCAGTGCTGGGCATAGCACTGTCACATGTGAGTGCAAAATCTTTTGTTACCTTTTTTAAACATTTTTTATTAAAGATTACTACACCATAAGAGTTCTTGTTGTGTCCTTGGTGGAGTTTGTTCCCTTATCCTCAGCTGCCATCTGGAGAGGGTCACATAGTGGATAGATGCCTACCTAGGATTCCTCTGGTCCATTCAACCTAAGCGCATGTTGACCTACTGTAAAAAGTGGTCAGACACCTTTGGTGAGTTGCCATCTACCTCATGAGCACTTGGGGTGAAGCTTTTATTTGAAGGAACATCAAACCAGAAGATTTCATTTATTTATGGTGTTGGGATTGTCACTTTGGAATATACCAGTATATATTTATTTGCTTTTGTCATCACCATTTGCCTTTTCACTTTTATTTTGTATGTTTTCAGTGCAAATACCTTTACATTTGATTGTTTTATACGGTTCAGTGTTTAGACTTTCCTAAAGGGGCAGCTTTGTTTTAAATTAATACCCTAGACATCATTTTCAACCCACATATTATCACAAGCTTTAAATGTTACCTTACTTCTGCCTTTACTAATGTTGCACATTGTTACTAAAAATAAGCAGTGTAATCTTTTTCCTAGAGGTCACGTAAATGTACAGCTACGTGTTATATGAATATGCTCTGAAGGAATGCTGATCATCTATACCAGCTGTCATTAAATGGCGGGCAGCGGTCTAGGCACGGCCCATGGGAAGCTTCTGCCCAGACCGCCAGGCCGCAAGTGCAGTACCAGTCATTGGTTTGCTGGGACCGCGGGTTTCACAGCAACCAATGATGCTGCGTGTGTGCGCCCCGCCTCCTGCTCCTTACTGCGGCTCTCGCTTTCTCCCGTTGGGCATGACTTCACACTTACGCCCCACCCCCCTGCTGCTCATGGCTGCTGGCTCCTTGCTCCCTGCTCCCGGCTTCCATGCAAGGTATATCTCGCAGCTTCCACCCCCTTGCAGCTCGCCAAATGTGCTCTCTCCTGCATTCAAGGTATGTGGGGCATAAGCTGTTAAGGTGGGCAGAATGTGTTAAGGTGCACACTGATGGGCATATTTTGTTAAGGGGCACACTGATGGGCACATTTTGTTGTGCCCATCAGAGTGCCCCTTAACATAAAATGTGCCCATCAGGGTGCCCCTTAACATGAAATGTGCCCAATAGGGTGCCCCTTAACATGAAATGTGCCCATCGGCACACTACTTAATTTATGTTAAGGGTCATGCTCATGGGCCCATTTTATGTTAAGGGGCACTCTGCTGGGTATATTTTATGTTAAGGGGCACTCTGATGGGCATATTTTATGGTAAGAGTGTCATGGCGGGGATATATAAAAATCTTCATAATTCATGAAACATTCAGCTAAGGAGTCGTCATACCCCCCCCCACCAGGAGAGTTTGAGTGAATCGCCCTCTCCAAGTGGAGGTCAATACACAAACCTTATGTTGAAACAAAGTCACCTGAACTCTAGTGGCCTTCTCACAAAAGCAAAAGATAATTACCTGTTTTGTTCTCCTCTTGAAAACACTTAAGACAAGAACAGAGAGAAACTGGTTCTTCAGACAATCAACCCTTTTCAAGAAATCAAAGATATTTACCTGTCCTTGTTGGGTAGATAAAAGGATAGACCCAACAGCAACAGTGCCATAAAAAGTTACACAGATACGTAACTGGATTGTTCTCACAGAGAAATCACCTTTATCTAACGGAACCCATTGTTTAGGCTCTAGGAATTGTGTATACAGCTAAACTCTATCTAAATATTAATTAAGTCTGTCCAAAGTTCACTTCAAAACACTTTTAGGAAGACATTTGAAAGCTGTGCATTCAGCATTATTTTAAAATACCTATATTTGATTATAAGTCACTCAAATGATATATTATATTCCGGGTCATAAATACAATTATGATTTTAGTATCTACTGACCCAATAATAATTCTGTCGTAGGGTAAAAACATAAGACTTAGATGTAAGAACAAATTTAGAATTGTTTTAAAATGCCAATTAGTGTTATGAAAGACATATGAATCATGACTATAACTGTATAAAAATATACCTCTAGCATGTGTTTTCCTAGATAAACTAAATAAAGTATTCACAGCATATACCAGAATTATACATCTATCTATCTATCTATATATCTATATCTATATCTATATCTATTTATATATATATATATAGATATATATCTATATATATCTATATATATAGATATATATCTATATATCTATATATATAACCAATTTATGCGATATTGATTAATCAAAATTACACTGAGCATATTTTATATTGGACCAGTTACCAGAGTATTTAAATAATATACATATTCCAGCACCAATATACAAACAGATGCACATTATGAAAATAAAACATATTAAATAGATAGTTCAGAACAGGTTTTTCTGCCCTCAGACATGCCTATTCATTAGATTTTTCCAACCAATGGAAAATAACCTTCTGGGCTGAGCTTATTATAATTTTATGAGCTTATTGTCCCAGATGGTATAAAGTATGTGAGGTGCCTTAGAGAGAGGACCACAGACCCACACGCTGATATACACCCTCTGGACGAACACAAATTTGGTAATAAGTGACCACTCCCCATCTTATTGGACATTGCTGCTAGGATGAATTTGAATGCACATCCTTTTTTTTAAACTGTGGTGAGATATTAACCATATAATTATTGATAATATTTTCTCTTCCCAAAATCATAGGAATTGTATCTCACTGTATACCTTGTATCTTATCCAATACTGTGTGAAGGGAAAATTATAGGAATCGTATTTTACAGTTTACATTTTATCTTATCCAATACTATGTGAAGGGTAGTTTAGTATTTAATCATTGTCCCACATTATTGGCCTTGTGTGTTGAAGCCGCTTGTGGGTGAAATCAAGATCAACCTGTATTACAACAAATTTGGCTACTGTGGTCCCAGGGAAATTATTTATTGCCCCATGCAATCTGGTAGCTCTGTTAAATGAATATTTCCTCCAAATTGATATTATCTATGTAGCGGTTGGTTACCACTAGTTACTAACATCCACCAAATCACCCTGCTGCCAGACCCCCATCTATCACCTTTCAGACAATGAGCAGTCATTTACATAGTTTTGTTGCGTTTATTGCGGGATACAACTTGGTTGGGGTAAAGGAAGATATGGGATGCCCATAGCACTTATTGAATTGTCATCACATTTGTAGAACATTGATTAGCAGCTTTAGCCCTGAAAAATGATGCACTTCTAACATTCACAGTCTATTTCCTCTGCATATCTCCACTGCAGACTATTGCTCCTCTTCCTCTGCACTCACTCCTGCAGATTATCACTCCTCTAGATTCCTCTCTTCTTCCTCTAAATCCTCTACTGCAAAACTGTTAGATTCCTGTTGCTTCACTTCCAGTAAGACAAGAAGGGATCACTCTGAATAACCCCAGCTTGCTGGATGTACTTTGTTACTGTACTAAAGTCTCTTAATAGTGTTGCTTGAGCAAATCAATAAGCCAGAGGCATACAATACCTTTCCCCGGTGGCTCAGTGAATTTGGTAGCTACACAGTCTCTTGAATGATATTACCAGAATGCTTTACCAGGCCAGAGATAATCGGTACCTCTCCCCCTCGGCCTAGCACATGGTAATAAGCGGACTACTGTTCCCAGCCAGTCTATAACTGCAAACACTGCGTTCCCCGGCCACAGGATTCTGCACTACTCTCAACAATTCTCCTTTTGCTTCTTTCACACTGACCTTCTCCCAATGGCAAGTTATGTGTTTCCCAGTCACAGCAGCTTGACACCAACTTCATGTTGAAGATATTTATTCAGGAATACATCCTAGCAGCTCCTCCATCCCTCCTCCCCACGTGGGGACGCCCTGCGGCAGCTACCTAAAACTCCATTCTCCTTTTTCCTGCACCGTCAGAACCTCCCGGGCAGCATGTGACCCCAGCTTATATGGGAGGCCTGCCCCCTGCCAACACCAAATGGTAATTGGTCAGAGCTCCTCACATGAGCTGCCTGCCACTCAAACCTCAGGTCCAACCTCTGTTCCAGAACAATCTTCCTGAAAGCAGGGGAGGCGTCTCTGAGTCAAAGCACAGATGGTCACACCCACCACTACACTAAACACTCTCAATCTCAAATTAAAACAAACAGGCCTAACCTAAAGCACAGGCCTGACTAAATTTACCTACACTGATATCTTAAACCCAGAAAAATCCTATTCTAGCACCTACCTAAAGGTAGAGGGTGCTACATCCCCCCCCTCCCCCCACTAAAATCACAGCTGTCCTAAGCTGTGGAGGAATACATTTGCAAAATACCTCCTGAACCCAAGAGGAAAGGCATTCCATATCAATTAGTTGGATGGGGAAAGGGAGAAAAAAAACACACACTTGGATGGGGAAACATTGTATAAAAGTACAAAATGAAACATGTACTCTGTGACCATATACATACATTTGCACACTTTATACATCCTAACTACAGGTCCCTGCAGCTAGCATTACATACAATCGGAACCAGAGCACTGCTCCCTTGGGAGGAATACTCTGCCTACCACAGGTCTTCATCTGTTCCAACGGTGGAGATGGACAGCCGTCACATCCCAAGGTTTGCTAAAAGAAGACACAAACACACAAACTAACTGTACACACTAACTGTACATTAACACTTCACCAGACAGAGGGGGTTATAATCCTCTATTTGGTGACAGAAACAAAACACATTCTTTTCAAAATTTTCAAAGGTGACACATTTTTCCCTTGTCGTTTTCTTCCTTACTCCAGTCAGAGAGATATAAAGGTGTCTCTTAGTAGGCACAATCAAACAAATATGCCCGTGGGCAGGTAAACTTTCTGTTTGGCTCCTGAACAAAGGAGTCCTTCTTGAAAAGTAAGTAGCAAAGGGTTTTGGCAGAGACAGCACACCCTAGTGTCCATAATATTGTCCTGCTTATCAGGCACCCTGGGTGGCAGACATTGGCTGTATTCTGCAAAAATTGTTGTCATGGGGAAACCCACCCTAACCCCGTTGCAATCCAGCAGTCCTACCTGAAGCTACACAACACAGTCCAACTACAGGTAATAGCATGGGTCCGGCAATCTCCTCCGGTTATCCCCCTCCCCTCTGACGGACACTGAGTAGCTCCTAGTGTGCTGACCTGCTTTATCCACTAGGACCTTGTCTCTGTATATTGCACGCCCAAGATTCCACTCCTGATGAATGTCCTTGAAATGGACCCAAACTTCGCTTTCGGGCACCTGTTTTGGCTTAGGTAAATAGTCCCAGATCAAGTCATTTTCCCACTGCTCAGTACTCAACAATGTCCATGATCGGGGCTGAGACATACGGGTAGTCCAGGCCCCACTCCAAAGCAACCCTCCTTTGCACCTCTCACTGAAAACCTGAGCAGCTCCTTAGGCTTCCCCCCACCAGGCAGGACACAAGAGTCAGCAGCCTTACTGACCCATTGACGGTAGGTGGGCGCTCTGGTTTGAGTAGCAGAGGGCAGACTTGCAAAGAGTCTGTGGGACTGATTCGGGGGTTGTGCTGGACATTGTGGTTCCTCCCCTACTTCAACTGGGGTTTCAGTGGATGGAGAGTCCTCAGTAACCCATGGCTCCTCATCACTGGAAGAAACCTCCTCCGGGGAGGACCAAGCGAATAACTTCTCTTACTTGGAGCCGGCTCTTCAGGGAGATCAACCGGAGGCCGCACACTAGCACTTGCAACCTCTGGGCCCCTGGCCAGCCCACAGGTCTTCCCGACACCCTCTTCCTCTTTTTCGTCCCGGAACTCTGAGGAGAATGAACCCGTGAAAGCTCCTTCACTGCTGGGGTGGGTGACACATGGCCCTCTCCGGCCTTCCGGGTAACCTGCAGTTGCGGCATGCATAGTCCGTTGAGTAGACTTGTGGAGTAGTACTTTGTCTCTTGCTGCACCGGCCCAATGCGGGTTAGTGGATTCTGCACTGGGCCCAGGCACTAACTCCAGCCATAGGTATGTGGCACCTGGGACACAACATGCACAACTGCTCCACTCCTCCGACCACCCCCAGGGCAAGTCCTCCGGTAAGTTCCAGCCGAATGCCGGTGTCAACCAGCACCCAATCCTGCACATCAAATGACCACTGCATAGCGGGCATCCTCCGACCACCTTCCACCATCTTCCCCTACCTCGTGTCTGGCGCGTAGCACGTTGAATACTTTTTAGCTCTCCGCTGGGGCGTAACTCCGCCCACTCACTTGTTGGTTCAGCGTTCGAGGAACTGTAACCATACATTTTCAGTGTGCGCCAGAGTGACACCTGGTGGCAGGCGCTGTTGAATTACAGGCACTGTCCAAGTTTAGTTTAAAAAACTGCGTCAAAGAGCAGACTGAAAGTAGGCAAACCATTGCAGCAGTCACTGTTAACACAGGAAAGTCTCTCCATTGCAATGTCCTACTGTCCTACTAATTCTCCATTCTCCACTGTGTTAGGAAGGATTAATAAAGTCATTCTCATTTTGCAAACAGTGGGTAATGCCCAGGCTGTGCAAAGCGTCGGACATATTTGTAATCCAATGAACACGATCACTCGCCGTGGTTGCCACGGGTGATAGCACATGGTTACAGTCACTGAGTTGCAGGGCTTATCACTGTAGTGAGTGTCCATTGGTACAACTGAGTGCAGGGAGGCGGGCAGGCAACGCCGATCCTGGGCCGTTGCTATGGGCAACAACACTTGGCAACAAGCTTGGTTTTGGTTGCTATGGGCAACGGCATGTAACAAAGTCCATTTTGAAGGCAAGCACACAAACTTGGCAAAACAGGCAAAGTCTCCCCTGGCTTTTAACGGTTGCTAGGGGCGATGGCCAGCAGGTTAACCATGAAGGCGGATCTCGGTAAGACCTCCAAATGTAGAGGTTGGTTACCACTAGTTAATAAAATCCACCAAATCACCCTGCTGCCAGACCCCCATCTATCACCTTTCAGACAATGAACAGTCATTTACATAGTTTTGTTGCGTTTATTGCGGGATACAAATTGGTTGGGGTAAAGGAAGATATGCACTTATTGAATTGTCATCACATTTGTAGAACATTGATTAGCAGTAGGGATGAGTTCGAGTCGAACTTCAGCTGTTCGCAAGTTCGCCGAACAGCGAACAATTTGGGGTGTTCGCAGCAAATTCGAATGCCGCAGAACACCCTTTAAAAGTCGATGGGAGAAATCAAAAGTGCTAATTTTAAAGGCTTATATTCATGGTATTGTCATAAAAAGTGTTTGGGGACCTGGGTCCTGCCCCAGGGGACATGGATCAATGCAAAAAAAAAGTTTTAAAAACGGACGTTTTTTCGGGAGCAGTGATTTTAATAATGCTTAAAGTGAAACAATAAAAGTGTAATATCTATGTATATGTAATATATTAAATTTCGTACCTGGGGGGTGTCTATAGTATGCCTGTAAAGGGGCGCATGTTTCCCGTGTTTAGAACAGTCTGACAGCAAAATGGCATTTCAAAGGAAAAAAAGTCATATAAAACTACTCGCGGCTATTAATGCATTGCCGGTCCGACAATACACATAGAAGTACAAAAGTACCCCTACCATTTCACTAAAAAACTGTCAAAAATGTTAAAAATGACAAGAGACAGTTTTTGACAATTCCTTTATTTAAATGCTTCTTCTTTCTTCTATCTTCTATCTTCTATCTTCCTTCGGTTTCTTCCTCCATCTTCTTCTGGTTCTTCTGGTTCTTCCTCCGGTGTTCTCATCCGGCATCTCCTCCGCAGCATCGGCGTCTTCTTCCCTTCTTCGCCTCGGGCCGCTCAGCATCCATGATGGCATGGAGGGAGGCTCCCGCTCTTCTTTTCATCTTCTTCTCTTCATCTTCTTCTCTTCATCTTCTTTTCAGGCCACTCCGCATCCATGATGGCATGGAGGGAGGCTCCCACTGTGTGACGCTTCTCCTCTTCTGACAGTTCTTAAATAACGGGGGGGGCCACCTGGTGACCCCGCCCCCCCTCTGACGCACGGTGACTTGACAGGACTTCCCTGTGGCATTCCCTGTGACGCCACAGGGAAATCCCGTCAAGTCACCGTGCGTAAGAGTGGGGCAGGGTCACCGGGTGGCCCTGCTCCCCCCCCCGTTATTTAAGAACCGTCAGGAGAGGAGAAGCGTCACACAGCGGGAGCCTCCCTCCATGCCATCATGGATGCGGAGCGGCCCGAAAAGAAGATGAAGAGAAGAAGATGAAGAGACGAAGATGAAGAGAAGAGCGGGCGCCTCCCTCCATGCCATCATGCGGAGCCGCCCGAGGAGAATAAGGGAAGAAGACGTCGACACCGCGGAGGAAGATGCTGGACGAGAACACCGGAGGAAGAACCAGAAGAACCAGAAGAAGAAGAAGATGGAGGAAGAAACTGAAGGAAGATAGAAGAAAGAAGAAGCATTTAAATAAAGGAATTGTCAAAAACTGTCTCTTGTCATTTTTAACATTTTTGACAGTTTTTTAGACCCCCACAAGCACCGGTCAGGGTTGTGGGGATGAAGCCCTTGTCCTCATCAACATGGGGACAAGGTGTTTTGGGGGCTACCCCAAAGCACCCTCCCAATGTTGAGGGCATGTGGCCTGGTACGGTTCAGGAGGGGGGGCGCTCTCTCGTCCCCCCCTCTTTTCCTGCAGCCTGCCACGTTGCGTGCTCAGATAAGGGTCTGGTATGGATTTTTAGGGGGACCCCACGCCATTTTTTTTTTAAATTTTGGCGCGGGGTTCCCCTTAAAATCCATACCAGACCTGAAGGGTCTGGTATAGATTTTGAGGGGGCCCCACGCCATTTTTTTTATTTTGGCCGGGGTTCCCCTTAATATCCATACCAGACCTGAAGGGCCTGGTATGGAATTTAGGGGGACTCCCCACGTCATTTTTTTTTTTTTTTACATTTTGGCCGGGGTTCCCCTTAATATCCATACCAGACCCGAAGGGCCTGGTATGGAATTTAGGGGGACCCCCCACGTCATTTTTTTTTCTTATTTTGGTTCTGGGTTACCCTGTGGGGAATTCCCATGCCGTTTTTATCAATGAACTTCCATGTGTATTGTCGGACCGGCAATGCATTAATAGCCACGAGTAGTTTTAAATGACTTTTTTTCCTTTGAAATGTCATTTTGCTGTCAGACTGTTCTAAACACGGGAAACATGCGCCCCTTTACAGGCATACTATAGACACCCCCCAGGTACGAAATTTAAAGGGATATTACACTTTTATTGTTTCACTTTAAGCATTATTAAAATCACTGCTCCCGAAAAATGGACGTTTTTAAAACTTTTTTTTGCATTGATCGATGTCCCCTGGGGCAGGACCCAGGTCCCCAAATACTTTTTATGACAATAACTTGCATATAAGCCTTTAAAATTAGCACTTTTGATTATTCATGTTCGTGTCCCATAGACTTTAACGGTGTTCGCGTGTTCGAACAAATTTTTTGCCTGTTCGCATGTCCTGGTGCGAACCGTACAGGGGGGTGCTCGGCTCATCCCTAATTAGCAGCTTTAGGCCTGAAAATTATGCACTTCTAACATTCACATTCTATTTGCTCTGCATATCTCCAGTGTCTATTAGTAAGGTAATCAAATAATCAGTATAGTATAAATAATATTAGTATTCCAACAGATATTGCTGCCAACACCTGTGGTGTCTCCACATACACGATTCAATAATCAAACAAATATAGTATGGTGCTATATCCCAATATTGAAATATAAGTAAAGTGTCATAGTGATAAACAATAAAAATCAAAAACATGCAATATGTATTGACATTAAAATAAATATTTTTTCTTTAAAAAAAACATGTTCTCATTAAACATTGTATAACAATACATCACATATATCCACCTCTATATGAAAAATAGTGACAATCAGTCAAAAATACCCTGCTAGACAATGAATCCAAAAATGAGCGCTGCACATCCAAATGTGTGAATATATGAAAAGTTAATTTCCATTTAAATAAATATATTAAGTGCAGTGGCGATCTTCCAAATAAGTGACTTCACTCCATGCAATCCAATGCTCCACCAATGTGCTCCACCACTGTGCAGATTGGCTGAAAATTCACTTGAAAATTCAATGGATGCCCTGGATGCCTGCATACTTAGATGCGCCTGTTTTAATTATCAGCCATGTGAGTTGCCAAATGTTGTACCTTCATTAAATGCAACCATATTGCTTAGTGGTGGCCCATCCATACGGGGCGCAGCGGCAACGCTCCCCCAATCTACAAGCAGGGCACTGGACGCATGGATTCCAGTAGGGCTTTTTTTTTTAGAAGCACATGAGTAGAGCCTGCGGCTCTAATTGGCTTCATAAAAGGATGGGCTCGCTAGAGCCCACCCAGTTGTGTGACAATAGTGAATAAATATTCGCCATTGTCTTCCTGATTCTCCTCTCAGCCAATCAGGATGCGTGTCCTAAGACCTTGTCAACCAATTGGCCGATAGGAGAAGTGATCCTATTGGCCGCTGAGGAGGAGGAAGGAGATGAGGGGAAGCCGCTGAAGCTGAGGAGGAGGAGACGCAGGGTGAAGACAGTGCCTGCCACCCAGGGGAAGCGCTGCCCACGACCTAGATGGGTGCGGGGCTGTGGTGACCGGTTGGGGGGGTGACTGACTGACTGGGGGTAGGAGGCGGTAGGTGAATTGTTTGCCGTCCCCCCAAAAATATAAATATACCACCAGCCGCCACTTGCTACACATAGAGACACCTCTCCTCTCTTTTATACTTTGTAGCTCCTGCTGGACTCTGCTTTACGCATTCCCTATTAACACTTTTTTTTGTGGTTGTGGTTGTGGAACTAATCATCTGATATTCCATTATTTCTTATGGGGAAATTTGCTTTGATATACGAGTGCTTTGGATTACAAGCACATTTCCGGAACTAATTATGGTTGCAATACAAGGGTTTACTGTATTCATAGATCTGGATGTGCAGCACTGAATTTTGGATTCACTGCCTAGCAGGGCATTCTTGATTGATTCACTATTTTGTATATAGAAGTGGATATAAGTGGTGTATTGTTATTCATTATTTAACAAGAACACTTTTTTTAAAGAAAATATATTTATTTGAATGCCAATACATATTGCATTTGCATATTTTGCTTGTTTTTGTATTGTTGATCACTATGACACTTTATTTATATTTAAATATTGGAATAAAACACCACACTATATTTGTTTGATTATTAATCATCTATACCACTTCAGGTTATTATCTATTTCTATTTTGCAAATGTATACAATATACATCTCTATTTTTAACATTAAAGTGTGTGTGTGTGTGAGTGTGTGTTTATATATAATGTGTTGTCCACCCTTTATGTATGTGTGTATATAATCACTGATGGGTTTATATAGTATGCAATACTTAAAAAAAAATATTTACACCACTACTTGGCACAGCAAAATAATTATATTTCCTGCACATAGCTGGCATGGGAATTAGTTGTCAACTAGCAATATCCCTTTGCACGGAGCAGTAAAAATATTTATAGTTGGCACAAATTAAGATTTAAGTATTTGCATATTGTGTTGCTCAGCTAACAACAGGATTTATTTCTAAGATAAACAAAATATTGGTTGAGGAATTACTATCTGCTTACATATGAAAACAGGGAAATGGGGCAATTATATCCCCGGGATTTTAACGGTGCTAAAGATAATTAGGGTAACTAAAGCTGAAGAAAATATATGCAACTATACATGTATAAAAAACAATTTTTATTTAGAAAAATACATAATCACATAAAGTTAAAAGAGATCCACTTTTTGAAAAGGCACACAAGGCCCATCATTTTAAGAATACCAATTTGTGACTCGACATGTTTCGCTCAACCTCTTGAGCTTCATCAGGAGTTTATGGTACATAAATGGTCTCAACTGTGGATGACAAAAATATAGGTATAAACTAACCGAGTCAATACAAACCATGCTACCAGTGCATGGATAAGGAACAATAGTTGCCTATGGTTATTACACAAATTACACCAGTGTTGTTGATACTCATAATAACAGTTATTACATCATGACAATCATATCTCGATGTCTAGATAATGACACATAGTATCAAAGAACACATGAATTTACAAAAATGTAAATACAATTATCTTACCAAGCCTGTTTAAAAGAAAAAGCACTGTGCATTGATTGTGGATATAGGAACGCAGGATATCGCATTTCCAATATTGAGCGGGTCTCAGATACCGATACCTCCCAAGTGTTATGGTCACAGAGGGACTAATGCAAGAAGTAGTAGTCACAAACTGTGAAATAAATATAATATAAATATAGGGAGTCTAAGTAAAAGGCAAAATAGAGCAATTTAGATATCTGAAACATTGCAAGGGTTAAGAATAAAAAATTACCTTGGGTTGAATCAACAGTAAATGTAGTAAGGGGCCTTACCAAGGCCTGTCAGCATATAGAGTCATTGTTTAGCAGGTCTCAAAAGAGTGACAACTGCCTACAGACTAGATCAGTAAGACTACCAGAGCCCAGCAGTGCACATATGCTGCAAAGGAGAATGACAGGTATCAATAAAGAGCATTATCCCCATAATAGTGTAAAAGTTCTGAGCAGGTAAAAGTTCAGAGCAGATAAATGGTTGAAATTACCTGAATGTAAAGGAGTGAATGGGCCAGCAGGGACGGGGAAGAAAGCACAGCCTCCCCTTAGATCCAGAAGCCTCTGACAGAGCGGTTGTGGCTGCGAGGCCGCACTATGTAGTCCCATCCATCGCGGCGGCGTCTGACGTCACTGCCGCGATGCGGACAGACAGTGAGGCATTTCCCCACGTTGGTGCAGCGTCACGGCAAGGGGCGGGTGGGATGCACCTTCAGTGTTGTACGGCCCACCACGCAGGCGCCTGAAAATCAAGCATCCATGGCGTGAGACGGGCCACTGCGCATGCGCCAACCAACAGCGGCGAGCACAGTAGAGTCTCCCTCTAACCTAAGAGTCCTTAAGCGCCATCTTGGTGGAGGGAAGGATCCATTATCAAAAGGGCAACTACACAGTAATCCTTAATCAAAAAGGACAACAGGATAGGTTTGGACAGATTCACTACCCTGGTTGAGTGTTTTAATAATTTGAAAACGTAAAAACAAAAGGGTAAATAATTGGATAAGCCAGAACTTAATCAAGAGGTAGAGCCTGCAAGAATTCAATGTAGAGAATGGAATCTAAGGGCCCTCGGTCCTAGACCTCTGCAACCAGTGGGGGTCTGCGCCTCTAGGGCCCCCAAGGGTGAGCGATTGATTACTCACACCACCCTTAGGTGCCCCTGGTGTCCGTGTGAACCAAAGAAAAGGGAGGGAAATCACGGTAGAGAAGACCAGCTTTCAAATCAATTAGTAAATCAAATAATGTATAAGGGGCACGAAACAGGCTTGGAAAGAGAGTCTGCTGCATGTTTAGGAATGAACAACAAAGGAAAAGAAAAGGAATATATATACACAAAAATCTCGTTACGAACACTCACATAATTAAATTACAATCTATTCATATACAGATGTTTACATAACCCTATAAAGGAAAAAAGGGGGGGGGGGGAAAAGGGGAAAAAAAGGAAGAGATAAGAAAGAATAGGGAGAAAGGAAATTGGAAAATACAGGAAATCAGGAAAAGTCTATCAGATAGCTAATTAATTTTATAAAAACGGTTTGAAGCTGAAGGCGTCATTGAGGCCTGGATGCTTCAAAGCCGAAAGGTCGTGAATCAAGCGGGCCTCCCGTTGTAAGAGTAGTTTGTCATAGTTGCCCCCTCTTTCCCCGGGAGGGATGTGCTCTAGGGCATAAAAATGCATTTTACTGCTAATGAAGTTATGGTACAAACCCATATGTCGGCTGATTGGAGTTTCCATTTTCTTCTTCTGGACTAGGGATACATGGACCCTAATTCTACAGAAGAAGGGACGTTTTGTTTTGCCGACACAGAAACTCTGGCATTCGCATATCATGATGTATACGATTCCGAAAGATTGGCAAGTAACAGAAAAATTTGGTTTAAACAGACGACCATTAGGAAGTCTGATACTCCTAGCAGCAAATATAAACCTGCAAAACGGACATTTATGGCAGGGCCTGCTACCCTTTCTAGGTTCTGGTGGTGATTTGGTACTCGTATCATGGTGACTATGCACCAAGGCATCTCTAAGGGAGTGAGAGCGCCTGAATGTAATTTCTGGGTAGACTTTGAGATGTTTCAAAATTTTGTCATCCCCCATTAGAAGATACTAATATTTCTGAATGATATCTTGAACTTGTTTCTGTTGGTCTGAGAATCTGGTAATTATCTGAATACTCGGGTCAGTTTCTTTTGACTTCGCTTGAAGTAAAAGCGAGGACCTATTTTGTTTTTTAGCTTTTGAGTAGGCCCTTTTCAGGCATTTATTGCTGTAGCCTCGTTCACGTAGGCGGGACCGAAGTAATTTGGCCTCTTTCTCAAAGTCAGAATCATCGCTACAGTTCCGTCTAACTCTGAGATATTGTCCATATGGTAAGTTGTTTATGAGAGGGATCGGGTGGGAACTTGTGGCGTGAAGTAATGAGTTACCGGCAGACGGCTTTCGATATAAGGAGGTCCTGATGCTTCCATCCTCATTAACTAAAATTTGGACATCTAAGAAAGTCAGCTGATGTTGACTTGCATCAAAGGTGAACTTTAAATTATATTTGTTGATCTTAAGACTGTCCAAAAAAGAAAGGAGGGTGTTTTTACTACCATGCCATATGAAAAAAATATCATCGATAAAACGTCGCCACACCGGAATGCATTCAAAGTAGACCTGCATATCGTCCCTGTAAAATATTTCCCGCTCCCACCCCCCCGGGTACAGGTTGGCATACGATGGGGCACACTTGGTCCCCATCGCTACCCCCTGCACCTGGAGGAAGTGGGAGCCCCCAAAAAGGAAGATGTTGGACAAAATAAAGAGGAGCAAATCTAGAATAAATTTATTGTATTCTGCCGAGATGTCGGGATTCTCAGAGATGAAGCCCTCCACAACTTCCAACCCCAATTTGTGGGGAATGGAGTTGTAGAGGGCTTCCACATCCAGAGCTACCAACCATGAATCCGGGGGCACAGAAATACCATCCAAGACATGAAGGAGGTCACCCGTGTCCTGGAGATACGATGTGAGTCCTTCAACATGGGGCCTCAAAAAGTCAAAAGTGGTAGCGCCTTCGATGGTCTGATGAACCACATTCAAAAATCCCAGAATGCATCCAGTGGAGGCCTAACGATGGATCAATTTTTTTCTAGGCTACAGCGGATGCTTGAGAAAAAATCCGGGTTATTCTGGAACAAATGGTATTTTACCAAATATATGGAAGATCACATAGTACCATGGGGCCTTAGAATTCAAATCTTCCCCTCCATTACCCATGTTGACATAGAATTCAGGCAGGAATGGGAAGAAAATTTACAAACCTGCTCCCTCAAAATGATGGAGCTGCTTTGTAAACAATATTCGAATGACCTTGTCCTGGTAGACAAGGAAATTGAGAAATTATATGAAGACAATCTATCTATCACTTTAGATGACCTTTTCCCTACACGGGAGGGTACTCTAAATGCAAATTTGGAGGGATATGTCACTGAAATCCTTAAAACCAAGGAAAATAAATTTGTCAGGGATAAGTTGGCATATGACAATAAACAAGCATACCATTGGGGCCAAAAAATTAATAAATCTAGAAGGCGCAATAATCAAATGCGCAACCCCAAACAACCTACCAGTGAGCCCAATGATTCGGACTCATCCATCTCTTCTGCTTCCTCCCTTCAGGCACAGGAAGTGAGAAGCACTAGAACTCAAGCAGCAACTAAATACAACAAGGATAACGGAACTACGGACACTGTAAGACGCACCCCGAGCACAAAAGCCCCCATGATCACTCGTGTGAGTATGGCCAAAAACTCAACTGCCCACGCACCGGGTCACAGTGACATTCACTTGAGCACTTTTCTCACTAATACTTCTTTAACACCATCTTTAAACTCACAGGTAAGCCATGCCAATCCTGTGCCTTCCCAACCGGATTTTCGCCCAGCCCCTATCTTTTCTCAACCTGTCACAGATCCCAAAAAGGTAACGATTGCGGATTCGCAAAATTCGAAAATGTCGAGAACCAATTTGAAGTCATAAATCTTTCCTCCTATCCTCTTTCAACTGAACAATTATCGGTACTTAAGCTCGGTTTGACCTTTTGCCCGGTTCAAAAAATAGATCAATTTGAGCTAATTAAAGATATCAACCTTTTCTCTAGAATACTAATGTTTAAAGTTCTGTTTGATAAATCTAACACATCCATCACTGACCAGGCCTCGACCAGCTCTGGCTGGGAAGGTATGACCATCGCAGATATCCAAGCTATGGAGGAGTTGATGGAGCTGTGGGAGGAGGGGGGCCTGGAAGACAGTGACCTAGCTAAGGCCGACTCTCTCGAACTTGCTGCGGGCCCCCTTCCTCACGCACCTCCACCCTCCGTCCTGACTGTCCCCCCTGTTGACTTCGCTTCAACCTAGGGAATATAAACCCAAATCTCGAACTTTCCCTACCCTACAAGGGAACCCCAACATATGGGCTTTCACCAACCAGGTGACAAAAGAAATTACTCAAACTAAGTGGAAGGATTTGTCTTGCTCCAACCTAACCACTTCACAACTAGAGGCTCTTAAACTTTTACAAAACAACAAAGATATCGTGATCAAGCCCTCTGACAAGGGGGGGAACTTGGTCATCATGGACAAAAACCAATATGAAACCATGGTCTTGGCTATAGTTCAAAATCACCAGTGGTATCGTAAAGTTTCACCCAGTCACCTTACCTTAACCATCACTCGATATAAACATCTTATAGGCACAGCATACCACAAGGCACTTATCAGCAAAAATACCTGGGAATTCCTCAATGTAGCTTCACCCCGAACCCCCACCCTTTACGCACTTCCGAAGATACACAAAGACACAAAAAAGCCTCCAGGAAGGCCCATAGTATCCGGAAATGGATCACTTACTGAGATGGCCAGTAAACTTGTGGATAACTTTTTGAGGCTCCATGTTAAAGGACTCACATCGTATCTCCAGGACACGGGTGACCTCCTTCATGTCTTGGATGGTATTTCTGTGCCCCCGGATTCATGGTTGGTAGCTCTGGATGTGGAAGCCCTCTACAACTCCATTCCCCACAAATTGGGGTTGGAAGTTGTGGAGGGCTTCATCTCGGAGAATCCCGACATCTCGGCAGAATACAATAAATTTATTCTAGATTTTCTCCTCTTTATTTTGTCCAACAACACCTTCCTTTTTGGGGGCTCCCACTTCCTCCAGGTGCAGGGGGTAGCGATGGGGACCAAGTGTGCCCCATCGTATGCCAACCTGTACCTGGGGGGGTGGGAGCGGGAAATATTTTACAGGGACGATATGCAGGTCTACTTTGAATGCATTCCGGTGTGGCGACGTTTTATCGCTGATATTTTTTTCATATGGCATGGTAGTAAAAACACCCTCCTTTCTTTTTTGGACAGTCTTAAGATCAACAAATATAATTTAAAGTTCACCTTTGATGCAAGTCAACATCAGCTGACTTTCTTAGATGTCCAAATTTTAGTTAATGAGGATGGAAGCATCAGGACCTCCTTATATCGAAAGCCATCTGCCGGTAACTCATTACTCCACGCCACAAGTTCCCACCCAATCCCTCTCATAAACAACTTACCATATGGACAATATCTCAGAGTTAGACGGAACTGTAGCGATGATTCCGACTTTGAGAAAGAGGCCAAATTACTTCGGTCCCGCCTACGTGAACGAGGCTACAGCAATAAATGCCTGAAAAGGGCCTACTCAAAAGCTAAAAAACAAAATAGGTCCTCGCTTTTACATCAAGCGAAGTCAAAAGAAACTGACCCGAGTATTCAGATAATTACCAGATTCTCAGACCAACAGATACAAGTTCAAGATATCATTCAGAAATATTGGTATCTTCTAATGGGGGATGACAAAATTTTGAAACATCTCAAAGTCTACCCAGAAATTACATTCAGGCGCTCTCACTCCCTTAGAGATGCCTTGGTGCATAGTCACCATGATACGAGTACCAAATCACCACCAGAATCTAGAAAGGGTAGCAGGCCCTGCCATAAATGTCCGTTTTGCAGGTTTATATTTGCTGCTAGGAGTATCAGACTTCCTAATGGTCGTCTGTTTAAACCAAATTTTTCTGTTACTTGCCAATCTTTCGGAATCGTATACATCATGATATGCGAATGCCAGAGTTTCTATGTCGGCAAAACAAAACGTCTCTTCTTCTGTAGAATTAGGGTCCATGTATCCCTAGTCCAGAAGAAGAAAATGGAAACTCCAATCAGCCGACATATGGGTTTGTACCATAACTTCATTAGCAGTAAAATGCATTTTTATGCCCTAGAGCACATCCCTCCCGGGGAAAGAGGGGGCAACTATGACAAACTACTCTTACAACGGGAGGCCCGCTGGATTCACGACCTTTCGGCTTTGAAGCATCCAGGCCTCAATGACGCCTTCAGCTTCAATCTGTTTTTATAAAATTAATTAGCTATCTGATAGACAGGATTTTTCCTGATTTCCTGTATTTTCCAATTTCCTTTCTCCCTATTCTTTCTTATCTCTTCCTTTTTTTCCCCTTTCCTCCTTCCCCCCCCCTTTTTTCTTTTATAAGGTTATGTAAACATCTGTATATGAATAGATTGTAATTTAATTATGTGAGTGTTTGTAACGAGATTTTTGTGTATATATATATTCCTTTTCTTTTCCTTTGTTGTTCATTCCTAAACATGCAGCAGACTCTCTTTCCAAGCCTGTTTCGTGCCCCTTATACATTATTTGATTTACTAATTGATTTGAAAGCTGGTCTTCTCTACCGTGATTTCCCTCCCTTTTCTTTGGTTCACACGGACACCAGGGGCACCTAAGGGTGTTGTGAGTAATCAATCGCTCACCCTTGGGGGCCCTAGAGGCGCAGACCCCCACTGGTTGCAGAGGTCTAGGACCGAGGGCCCTTAGATTCCATTCTCTACATTGAATTCTTGCAGGCTCTACCTCTTGATTAAGTTCTGGCTTTTCTGGCTCTTCCACTAATAACCAGACTTATTCATACAAACAGATATGCGACTCTTTTTGGCCGCAGTAGGTATAAATGCTAGTTTAAATTATTTTAATTTTAATTTATCCAATTATTTACCCTTTTGTTTTTACGTTTTCAAATTATTAAAACACTCAACCAGGGTAGTGAATCTGTCCAAACCTATCCTGTTGTCCTTTTTGATTAAGGATTACTGTTTAGTTGCCCTTTTGATAATGGATCCTTCCCTCCACCAAGATGGCGCTTAAGGACTCTTAGGTTAGAGGGAGACTCTACTGTGCTCGCCGCTGTTGGTTGGCGCATGCGCAGTGGCCCGTCTCGCGCCATGGATGCTTGATTTTCAGGCGCCTGCGTGGTGGGCCTTACAACATTGAAGGTGCATCCCACCCGCCCCTCGCCGTGACGCTGCACCAACGTGGGGAAATGCCTCACTGTCTGTCCGCATCGCAGCGGTGACGTCAGACGCCGCCGCGATGGATGGGACTACATAGTGCGGCCTCGCAGCCGCCACCGCTCTGTCAGAGGCTTCTGGATCTAAGGGGAGGCTGTGCTTTCTTCCCCATGCCTGCTGGCCCATTCACTCCTTTACATTCAGGTAATTTCAACCATTTATCTGCTCAGAACTTTTACCTGCTCAGAACTTTTACACTATTATGGGGATAATGCTCTTTATTGATACCTGTCATTCTCCTTTGCAGCATATGTGCACTGCTGGGCTCTGGTAGTCTTATTGATCTAGTCTGTAGGCAGTTGTCACTCTTTTGAGACCTGCTAAACAATGACTCTATATGCTGACAGGCCTTGGTAAGGCCCCTTACTACATTTACTGTTGATTCAACCCAAGGTAATTTTTTATTCTTAACCCTTGCAATGTTTCAGATATCTATTTTGCCTTTTACTTAGACCCCCTATATTTATATTATATTTATTTCACAGTTTGTGACTACTACTTCTTGCATTAGTCCCTCTGTGACCATAACACTTGGGAGGTATCGGTATCTGAGACCCGCTCAATATTGGAAATGCGATATCCTGCGTTCCTATATCCACAATCAATGCACAGTGCTTTTTCTTTTTAACAGGCTTGGTAAGATAGTTGTATTTACATTTTTGTAAATTCATGTGTTCTTTGATACTATGTGTCATTATCTAGACATCGAGATATGATTGTCATGATGTAATAACTGTTATTATGAGTATCAACAACACTGATGTAATTTGTGCAATAACCATAGGCAACTATTGTTCCTTATCCATGCCCTGGTAGCATGGTTTGTATTTACTCGGTTGGTTTATACCTATATTTTTGTCATCCACAGTTGAGACCATTTATGTACCATAAACTCCTGATGAAGCTCAAGAGGTTGAGCGAAACATGTCGAGTCACAAATTGGTATTCTTAAAATGATGGGCCTTGTGTGCCTTTTCAAAAAGTGGATCTCTTTTAACTTTATGTGATTATGTATTTTTCTAAATAAAAATGTTTTTTTATACAGTACATGTATAGTTGCATATATTTTCTTCAGCTTTAGTTACCCTAATTATCTTTAGCACCGTTAAAATCCCGGGGATATAATTGCCCCATTTCCCTGTTTCCATATATAGTCTTTATTTGGGATGTGGTGCTTAAGGGAAAACTGTTCCTGTCCTCTATATACTATACTATCTGCTTACATAAAATGAAACAGTTTTTATAACTAAAAACTTGAGAACTCATGTCAGAGTAATTTTTACAACATGCTTAGAAGTAAGGATAAGTATGTGGGTTGGACTGAATATGAGTTTGAGGTGAACCCAAGTCATTTGTAGTTCAGGAACTACAGTCACCCTTTTTATAAAAGTTAGAGTTCCCAGTAGACTTTTGTCAGTATGTTTAAGACTTGAAATTGTGCTATATACACAGTGTACTCACAAATAACATAACTGATCAACACCACTCCAAGCTCGCAGTATCAGTCTCCTAGGTTTACAAACTGTATTCAGGTGTTGGCTGAGACAGATTACATCTCGCTCAAAGATACAATAAGGCATACAGGTATTGCTGCACACTGTATTCCATTCCGGTGTACAGTAATATAACTCCTTCCTTTCTAGGGATGTATTTAATACGGTAGAGAGCCAGATACCTTTGAGTCTCTTCTGTTACAAGATATTATACCAGATCACATTCTCTCTGCGGTGTATAGGGTTCTTATTCTTAGACTCCACCCATGCCTCCTGGAGTTACAAATAAGTGGACTATGGACTTGAGCGTCCAAATTAAATCAGAGGAATGGGAAAAAGCATTTATCCTTGCACATAGTATGTCGTCAGCAACTAAGGCGCATGAGACAAAGTTAAAGCTTCTTTCTCATTGGTATAGATGCCCGCTGTTGCTTAACCGGATATATCCAAATGTTTTAGACCTTTGTTGGCGCTGTCACTCCACTAAGGGTTCGCTATTGCATATCTGGTGGGAATGTCCATCTGTACATAATTTTTGGGATATGATACCCCAGCTTCATATTCGCGAAACTGGGCTAATTATCCCCAACACGCCACAAATTACTTTGCTATCTATCTTACCCGGCTCATATAAAAGCATTCAAAAAGGCCTTTTAAGGCATTGGTTGACATCTGCAAGAGCGGTTATACTGCGCCATTGGCAGACGGTATATGCCCCATCTTTGATTGAGTGGGTTTCAGAGATGGACCATATCGAGATGATGGAGACTCTCCTGTCACAGGAATTGGACACCTATGAACAATGTTGCCAGATCTGGCTCCCTTGGAAGGTGCTAAGGGAATCCCTTGAACTGCGGAATTTATATATTGGTCGGTGGTACGAACTGAAGCTGGTTCAGAGTTGGGTTGAGCGAGCTGATTTAGGTCTGAGTGCCTATTTCTGGTAGTTTTATTTATATTTTATTTGTATTTTCAGTTACACACCCCCCCTTTTTCTTTTTTCTTTTTTTCTTTTGTTTGTTTAGTGTTGTTGTGTCCTGTGTGATATATCTAACACCACTGTGGGAGTTGAAGATAGGGAGTAGGAAACTATATATTTTATCTAGTTTAACGAAGGAAGATAAGGCAGGGTTACTCTTCTCAGGGGTTAAAAATCTGAATAGTCTAATGTATCACCATGTGTTTCCTTATAACATATGAGTTTATTGATGAGTAGACTGTCCCTAGTACTATTTTTTTTTTGCTCTCACTTTTTTCCTTTGGTGTAGGGACTCCTGCTGGGTGTTGGCATATGTTTATATGTAATATGTCTTATGTTTTATACATTTTTGTAATGTCGTATGTTTTTCATTATTACCTATAGTATGTGGATAATGTTTTTGTTATGTAAATTTGAGAATTTTTGAATAAAATCAGAGTTGAAAAGAAAAGTAAATTAACTCCTTCCCATCCGGCCTATAGCAGAATGACGGCTGGCTCCCGTTCCCGGTGGACGTAACCAAACACAGCAGATGACTGATCCGTGTTTCGGGCCGCTGCCGGTACCATGTGATCTCTGTGACCAGTCACAGCAGATCACGCAGATCACATGGCAATTGTGGTTTCCATGCATACCATTCATTGTGTGATATTGTGTTGAACTCTGTGATTGGTCACAGTGATCACATGATACAGACAGGGCCAATCACAGCCCATGTGTACCATGTGATTAGCTGTGCTCAATCATAGCTAATCACAATAGTACACATTGAATGGATTTCATTCATAATAAAAGTTGCTTATAACAGTGATTATCACTGTTATAAGCAATCATAGTGTGTAAAAAAAATTAAAAATCCAGGTCAACTCCCTGGAGTAGTACAGTGTTACTGTGGTAACACTGTATTGCTCTGGTCACAGTATGAAAAAAAATGGAAAAAATTGTAAACATACTGTCACCAGTCAGTGTCCTTGATCATTACCACACCAGTTATATGATGTAGTTATTTAATTTACCTTATTTTCCAAAATTTTGTGACCTTTAAACCTTTAAAAAAAACTCGCCATGCCTCTTACTAAATACCTTGGAGAGTTTACTTTCAAAATGGGGGTCATTTGAGGGTTATTTGACCTGTCACTGAGACTGTCAATATATCAGGATTGACCAACGCTGATTGGGGGGGGGGGCAAAGAAATGTAGCAGTATATAAAGCATTTTGGCCTAAACTTAAAAAGAAAGTTTATTTGTTTACAAAATTTTATAACAGAAATGAAGAAAAACATGGCTTTTTTTTTCAAAATGTTCAGTCTTTCTTTGTTTTTTCACAAAAATAAAAACCCAGTTGTGATTAATTTCCACCAAAAGAAAGCTTAATTTGTGTGCAAAAAAAATTAATTTGCATACAGTTTTGCATGACTGAGCAATTGTCATTCAAATTGTGACAGTGCTGAAATCTGAAAATTGGCCTGGGCAGGCAGAGGGTGAAAATATCCAGTATTGAAGAAAGACAGACTTTCATAGAGGTCTACAATTAAGCCCAATGTGGGTGAAATATGCCAGTGAGGCGTGATCAATGGCTGGGGTTTGAAGATTGTCTTTCATTTACTTAAAGTGGACCTTCAGTCATTTTTTTCAACTTTCCATCTATTAAATCTTCTGCCCTTGTTGTTTTAACTTGGGATAGTAAAATATTTTTTTCTGCCAGTAAATACCTTATACAGCCCACTTCCTCTTTCTTGTCTTGTAAAAAGCCTAGGCTTATGACATCATGCACAGCTCTCTCTCTCATGAATTTGCCAGGAAGGGAGGGGGGATGAGTAATAAGAGGGTCAATGAGAGCTGCAGGGCTGCAGAGCTGGAGGTGTGCCTTTGTGTGTCTGTGTAAATCCAGAAAGTGACCAGGCAGCAGCTTCAGCTGCCCACAGTTAAAATGGTTGCAGCCAGACTTGGTGGAGGGAGATTTTTGTAGCATATTTGGCAAGTACAGAATCACAGTATACAGTAGGTCACAAAAGTGAGTACCCCCCTCACATTTTTTGTTAATATTTTATTATCTTTTCATGTGACAACACATTTTATAGCCTAGGCCATCTTTATGTAGAGCAACAATTCTTTTTTTTAGATCCTCAGAGAATTCTTTGCCATGAGGTGCCATTTTGAACTTCCAGTGACCAGTATGAGAGAGTGAGAGCGATAACACCATATGTAACACACCTGTTCCCCATTAACAGCTGAGACCTTGTAACACGAATGCGTCACATGACACCGGGGAGGGAAAATGGCTAATTGGGCCAAATTTGGACATTTTCACTTAGGGGTGTACTCACTTTTGTTGCCAGCGGTTTAGACATTAATGGCTGTGTGTTGAGTTATTTTGATGGGACAGTAAATTTACACTGCTATACAAGCTGTACACTCACTACTTTACATTGTAGAAAAGTGTCATTTCTTCAGTGTTGTTATATGAAAAGATATAATAAAATATTTACAAAAATATGAGGGGTGTACTCACTTTTGTGAGATACTGTATATAACATAATATGCAAAGTGGTTGGAGGGAAGCTTCAGAATGGCAAAAATGTTTTTATTACAAATTATGTGAGCAGACTGCAGTTCCTCTTTAACAACAGAGTTGAATACAGTGTGCGGCAATATTTGTATGCTACATTGCTCTACATAGTGTGTGTTATACAGTTGGTGTGTTAGAGACTAGATAGAAATAGCTAACAGTGTGTTTTCAGGGAGAAATTGTTGCTATTATACTATACAGTGCTAAACAGTGCTATAAACTATATATACAGTCCTATACAGTATACTGTTTTTTGCTGCATTACAGATGGATTACATAGTGTGTTATTTTGTTTTTATTCAGTTTTCTTATTTCTTTTTTTACCCCAACCAGTAAAGACCTGGACTTGCTACACATCCAAAAAAAGTTGTTACTTTTGTATCTAAAAGTTTTCATTCTTCTGCACATCAAAGGGCTGAACTTCAATCTGCAGATGCTGTCAGTTAAAGCAACCTGACAAATAATGTAATTTAAAAAAAATAAAACTTATATATTGAGCCCCTTATTCGTTTACCCTAATCTGCCCTAACTCCTTCTTCCCTCTTCTTCCTTCAACTAATGTTTGCTTGCTGTTTTTTTAATTATTATTTTTATTTTATTAATCATTACTATTTCTTAATTTGTATTTGTTTTGTTTGTTCATTTTTTTTTTATTGGCACGTTTAAAAAAACACAAAATTGAAAAAAAAAAGTCTTTATTTTCTTTGTAAATAACTTTGCAATGCATTGCACCAGAATCATAAGTTTAGTGTAATTTTAAACATGGTAAATTATTGAATAAAATGTATACTTTTATTCTACAATAACACTTAAAAAAAAACACTGGTCAAAAAGAAAAATTCCTTTTTTTTAGTTGTTACTTTTTGTATAAGGATTGCATATATTGCAATTTTTGCAAGACAATATCACAGAAAGAAAGCCTTGTTTGTCCTTAAAAAAAATGTATTACTTTGTTACTTTAAAGGGTAACTCCACTTTCGTGGAGAAAAAATAGCAAATAAAGAAAAAATAATATAACGTATACAATTGCAACACAAGTCATATTGTATGTTATTAAAAATTACCTTTCCTTTTCAATCTGCAGTTCTATAATTTTCTGAAAATGCAATGCAATATGGCTATGTGGAGGTGTTCTGTACACAAAATGTGGCTCACTGATTTTCCCAGAAGATACAAGTCAGATTTCAGGCATCCCCTGAAACAAAAATGTAATTTTTGGTGAGATACTCCCAATAGAAAATCACGGCTAAAGGGATGCAGGCCCAGCAGCTTTCCTCATTAGAGCTTTGCAGCTGCACAGCTGACTGATAATTATGAAACAGCTCCCATTAGACTCAATACACACTGAGACACAGAGGAACAACAGTGATTTCTTCAGAATAACAAAAGGTAGGAATCTGCAACAAAGGTTGTTATAATCCTTGCAATGTACATAGAACACCCAACGGGGAATGTTTTTTTCTCAACAAAAGTGGAGTTACGCTTTAAGTAATGACAAACTAATTGCAGATAGCATAGCTGGTTAAAAGGTAACTCCACTTTCAAAAAAATGTATAGCAGATAAAAAAAATTTTATTAAAAATTATAATATACTATTGCTATACAAGCCGTGTTACAACTTCATGTTATTAAAAGTTACATTTTCTTTTCGAATTGTGACCGCTGTAAAATATCTGTAAAATTCAATGCAATATGGCAACTTGGAAATGTATACTGTTGGTGTACAGAATGCCCCCAAAATGTAATTTACTGCTTTCCAAGAAGTTTGCACTACTTTAGTAAAATTTTAGGCACCCCTTGCAATATGAATTTCAGTTTTGCTGAGATACTCCCCAAGGGTTAAATACTTCTAAAGGGATGCAGTTCCTGCCACTTTTCTCATTAGAACACTGGAGTTCACAGACTGATATACCAATTCAGTCTCTCTCATTCTATATCAGTCTGCAAAGAACATCAAACAAACAACTACTTCTTCAGAACAACAAAAGGTAGGAATTTGCTATAATGTATGTTAAAATCCCTGCAATGCACATTTAGCATTGAGAGGGGATTGTTTCCTCTCAACAAAATTGGTGTTGATCTTTATGTTTAGTTAAAAAATATAGGGTGGGGATTCATTGTTTTAGGTTTTTGGGGTTTTTTTTAATGGGTATATTTTATGTTAATATAATTTTGATATGGTCTTTATTTGCTAATTTCATTGTGGTTTTAGTGTGAACTTGTTACTAACACTGACAAAGTTGTTCTTTGCTGCACATAACCGCATACTTGTGAGGTACAGTTTAGTGCACCAAATCACCACATTTTTAAGTGTACCAAAGCCCCACATCCTCATTCCCCTAATGCCATAGCTGATAATAAAGTTAGGCAATTCAATGTATTCATAATGACAGACAGGCCTAAAGGCAAAGCTAGAGGCTCAGCAAGTGCAGCTAGAAAGTGGCAAGCAGGTTGTTTACCTATTAATGAAAAAATGTGCCACTTAGAAAAGGTACTGCCCAACATGCCTCTGATCTGCAGATCACTGAAAAATGAACAGTGTTGGCAGTGGCTGCTTCAGCAATGCTTTAAGTTTCTTTCCAACTGAGGCAGACAAGCCCATCTGCAGGCAGCAGTCACAGGGAGAGCCTAAACTATATTATTGCAGAAGACTTGGGGTCCAGGTCTGATGCAGGCTCCCTTCAAAGTGAGGGCATCATGGTATATGGTCTAGACTGGACTACTGGCTGGAGCTTAAAGTATGTGCCGGACCCTCTGGATTGCCCTGTGGCCAGTGTGCTGTCTGAGAGGGCCTATAGCAGAACAATAATTTTTTTGACAGTGAGATGAATCCACCTGTTCTCTGACCCTGTGGACCCGCTCACTATCCTAAAACTGAGCCAAAGCAATGATTACAAAACTCCTGCAGTGTATTTTTTAATTGTAATCTGGGCCCAAAAAAATTACTAGGCTCTGCTACCACTGTTGGCCTGCCACCATTATCAGCTTTGCAACCTTCCCTGGACTGTTACCATTGGCAATTATTGCAATATCTGCTGGACTGCCATCATTACCAGCTCTTGAGACCTCACTGCCATATTGCATTGCTCCAGCACCATAAAAGTGCTACACACATCATATTTCCACAGCTGGGTCTCATGTGCAAAATGTATGTTTGCTGCAGATCATAAATCATGCTCTGTGTCTCCTAGTTTGTGGTATAATCCAGTTCTTCGGGAACTCAAAAATATTTAGTGCTGTTGTCTCTCTGAAGTAATACACTCTAATATTTATATTAGTATAACTGCCCTGCCCCTTTCTCTTACATAGCTGCATAGTCCATCTGATTACATATACTGTGCTGCAACTATGTAATATTTGTGGCTACTGTCTCTGAAATTATACACTTTAATTTTATTTCATGAGAAAACCTGCCTGGTCTCTTCCTCTGAAATTGCGACTTAGTAAAACTGCTTAAATAGTGTACATCAAGTCTGTGCAATATTTCTGGATATTTTTTCTAAAATAATACACTCTAAATTGTATTTAGTGATAAAACCTGCCTAGTCTTTCCCTCTTAAATTGTGGCCTAATAAAACCTTTTGTGTCCATAATGTCTGCACAATATGTCTGGCTATTGTCTCTGAAAAATTACACTTACATTTTTATTCCTTGATGATGCCTGGTCCTGTTCTCCTAAGTCTGGGAAAACTAAATTTGGTAAAATAGTGTGCATACAGTGTGTATAGAAGAGAATCACCCCCCAGTTAAAATAATCAAATTTTTTTGTTTTGCAGCCTGAAATAAAGACAGACACGTTTTTTGTTTTAACCAGCTGTATTTACTCAGTCCAATTTATAACATCCAAGTGAAAGATATCACATCAACATGACAGAAAAAATAAAAAAAATAAAAATACAATCACTGAGTTGGAAAATAACACCCCCTTGTGTTAGTATTTTGTTGAACCACCTTTTGCTTTAATTACAGCCTTTAGTCTGTTGAGATACGTCTGTACTAACTTTGCACATTAATGCCGCGTACACACGGTCGGACTTTTTGACCGGACTTGTCCGACGGACGCCGACGGACTAAATCAGTCGGACAATCCGATCGTGTGTGGGCTTCACCGGACCTTCAGCGGACTTTTCCAGTCGCAAATCTGATGGACTTTAGATTTGGAACATGCTTCAAATCTTTACGTCGTAGCTCTGCCGGACCCAGAAATCCGCTCGTCTGTATGCTAGTCCGACGGACAAAAACCAATGCTAGGGCAGCTATTGGCTACTGGCTATCAACTTCCTTATTTTAGTCCGGTGTACATCATCAGGTACGAATTCGTTGGACTTTTGTGTGATCGTGTGTAGGCAAGTCCGGTCTTTGGAAAGTCTGTTGAAAGTCCGCCAAAAGTCTGTTGAAAGTCTGTCGAAAGTCTGTCGGACGGGCTGTCGGACTTTTGTAGCTGAAAAGTCCGACCGTGTGTACGCGGCATTAGACTTTGCAATATTTGCCCAAAAGTACAAACTAAACATGTTTGGAGTCGGCCTAGTAAGTATAATCAACCGTAAATAGCAAACCATAGGTTGAGAAAGCATTGTCGATTGGGTAATAGGAGTTGGGGGGTAGAAGCTATGGGGGGATTAATGCATTGTTTGCATATGAGGTTTGGTATACTGCAGGGTTGTTGTACAAGGGGGTGAACAGATTGCGTATGGACAAGGTGTAAGGCTCTCAAAGATCTGGTGATTAATTTATGAGAGAGTTAGGCATTTAGGGTGTTTAAGCCAAAGTTTCCAATGCTTTTGGAAAGTTTGAATTTGGAGGTGAGCTTTGGCATACATGTATTCCATCAAGCAGTGGTTGTTCAACGTAGAGATCAATTCTACAGTAAAGGGAGGTGGGGGGCTTTCATACTTCTGGCAATAGCTAGGCGAGTAGGCTATGAATACATGGGAAATGACTGTGTGGGAGAACCAGGGTCAGGTATCCATATCTAGACCCAATATTACCGTCTGAGGTAAAAGGGAGAAAGCGGTTGGTATGATATAAAAAGAGGAACATAGAAAGCATAGTCCAAAATGCTGAACAGTTCCACCAGATATGTAGTGAGTTCCCTGGGTTTCCACAATTTCTCCAGCATAGGTTGGTGAAAGAGGGGTAAATGCGGGTGAGTTTAGCTGGGGTATGGTACCAGCTATGATCCATTTTTTAGACAGCTTTCCGGTTTAAGATACATTGTGAAGTTTTCATGGGTGTTTGAAGTGAGCAGGACCATTGCTGGGGAGTGTAGGAACCGTGTAGTAGTTGTTCCCAATGTAGCATTGTTGGGGTTTTTGAGTTGCTGCAGGTATTGGTGAGGAGTCTGTAGATACAGGAGATTTCACGGTGGTGAAGGGAGATTTGATCGCAGAATTTTACTATATGCCAGAGTGTTAGGGCTGAGCGTAGTCTGAGATATTTAAAGAAGTCCTAAGAGGTGATGTGCCTACTAGATTGTAGATGCTGAAAGCAGAGGAGTGCAAAGTCTTCATATAAGTTTATTTTGACGTCCATAATATGAAAGGTTTCTAACCCTGTAATCATTGAGTCATATGTACAGCAGGGAGGCGATGTCACAAGAAAATAGATACTTTTGCATCTTCTGTGACAAGGAAACAATATAATATAGAAACGGTCATTTCTTGTGAAACCACGCATGTAGTGTACCTTCTAGAGTGTACATGCCGCAAACAATATGTAGGCAGGACTAAACGCAGATTAAGAGACCGCCTTAGAGAGCATGTATACAATATTAGAACAGGGTACACCAAACACAGTTTAAAATGTTGCATGTTGCTATTGTTATTTTATTGTTATTATATTGTACCATTTGTTTTTTCAATTAGATAGATGTGGCTCTCAGTAGACATAATGTCGTACTACTATATTTATTTAATTTAGACCCCTTTCACACTGGGGCAGGGGGCGTTAGCGGTAAAGCGCCGTTAGTTTAAGCGGTGCTTTACTGCTGTTATAGCGGTGCTTTTCGGCTTCTAGCGGGGCACTTTTAACCCCTGTTAGCGGCCGAAGAGAGGGTTATTAGCGCCCATGTTATGGCGCTGCCGAATGCTGCCCATTCATTTCAATGGGCAGAGTGTTTTCCCTCCCCAAAGATGCTGCTTGCAGGACTTTTTTACCCATCCCACAAGCGCACCAATCCAGTGTGAAAGCACTCGGGCTTTCACACTGGGGTGGCTTGAGAGGCTCATTAAAGGTGCTATTTTTAGCACTAAAATGCCTGAAAAGCTCCCCATTGTAAAAAGGATCTATACCCACTATTGCATTTAAGTTTAACATGCAGAGTTTAGGAACAGTTTAGGTGTAGAAATAACAATTATGATTTACAGGCTAGTAGGCTTATTTAATAATGTAAAGAAACTAGCACTGAAGATGGGCAAACAGTGCTATCTAATAGCAACCAATTGTTTTTTATTTGTTTTTTATTTGGTAGTATATTATTGTATTGTATATTTTGCACTTTCTCTTGTTAAGTGCAATAAAGTGAGACGGAAAGTGTATCTTGCGTCAGCGGTTCAAACAAATTTTTAATTTTTAAACTTAGTCTTAATGTTTCCGGGTTAATCTCTACAGATTATGAATGACAGACGGTAAAGGTTTTTAAATCCAGCAATTTAGATAAGCTGCTGAAATCTGCAGTGTCTGGTGGAGGAAGAACATCAGCTAGATAAACTTATCCATGTTTCTCACAATGCCTCTGCACCACACTACTAGCAACATAATTAAAACACATACTGCATGTCTAATCATGTTAAAGTTTACATGATATTTATACACTCATGAAATATGGCAAATGCATGTATCTTATTTAGGTTTAGGTTTAGGTTTAGCTGCATTTATGATGTTTTAAAGTTGCTTTGAAATGCAGGGAAATGCAGTACAATGCTAAAACATCAAGTACAAACACATAATTGTACAGAGTACAGAAAAAAAGAGCACATCTGACACTGCATTTTTAATTTAGCTTTGGTTATTCAGCTCTGTAAACAACAGGCTTCTTTTCAACAAAGTAGTTAGGACTAGCCTGGTAAATATGTGAAAAGCTGTATACATCTGTTGGCTGGACATTGTATCATGTTATTATTTCATATTTACCAAAACAAAAAAATATAATTAAAAAAAAAACATATGTTCTTTGTTTTAAAAAGAAAGGAAGGAAGAAAGGCAAAACACATGTTTATATAATGCCTTTAAAGATAACTATTTGTTTTTATTCATGAAACAAACATTTCTAGTTCTACGACATATACAGGATGTATAAATCTACCGGTAATTTACATTTGGTGCAGTACAACTCCACATGAAAGTTCTGTGATATATAGATATGGGGATTGAGGAGGCAACATAAGGTGTCTGACTTATGATATGAGAACTATGTTCCTTAGAAATATCTGTATAAAGTTTTTTATACATAGGACAGAACATCTAAAATCACATAAAAACTGTAAAAAGACACCCTCACACCTGCAAACTAGTATATCATTGTATTTCAGAAAATTTAAATCCATTGTAAGGGGAGAGTCACTTCCCACTCAGAGTAAGATCCAGATATCAAAAAACAGCCTTGTCCCCAAGTCATATAATAACTTGCCTGGCAAATCCAGTGTTATCCTGCTGTGATCCACTGTTCAAGTGACCACACTACTATTTTGGTTAGCCTCAGTCACCAGGAGCTGGCTGCTTCTTTCAAGTCCAGGTAGCCAGCACCCAGCTAGCTCTGTCCACTGGTCGCTCTGTGTCCCTATGCCTAAGGCCTGTTGGAATATCCTAGTGAGTTAGGGACATGTCATTCTTGCCTTGGCAAGTATAACAGTGAGGAGCAGGGCTTGAATAAAACATAAAATAGACTTCCGGTTACGGCGCCATATGAAGCAGAGGTAGCTATACACTGCTCCCGCCGCCCTCCTCACGAATCCTGCTACTTAGCACTGCCAGAGCATCGGGGTAACCCCCATCCATCCCCGCTACCTCGTGGGATCATATGGACTGCTTTGTGGAGCGATCGTCTGCTCGAGCGGTATCCTTCACGGTACCCCCCGCGGGAGATGCGGCAGCTGGCACAGCCAAAATGGCAGCTGCTCCATGCCTGGCAGAAACCTCACAGTCTCCCACCCTTCCAGGAGCACTGGCCCTGGATCCTGCATCTTAGGCAGGCATCGCGCAAGCGGTAGTCACCCTGGTGGGCCCCATTCTGACAGCCACTGTAGACGCTGTTGTACACAGAGGACTAGAGCAGCTCCACCTGGAAATGCAGGCCCAAGCCCAGAGGATCGCACACATGAAGGACAGAATATCATCTCTGGAAGATGATGCCACTGCTGACATAGCGGTGATAGCCCGCATGACTGCAGAAAATGGGGACATATGGGACAAGCTTGACGATCTGGAAAATCGCTCCAGAAGGAACAATTTGCGCATAATTTAACTGCCAGCATCAGTAACCAACACCCAGCTCACAAATATATGCGCTAAAATCATTCCTGAGCAACTGGGGCTCCACATACCCTGCACTATCGAACGCGCCCATCGCATTGGTCAGTACATGGAAAGTCATGCCAAGCTCCGGCATGTCATCGTCAAATATCTAAACTACGCTGATAAAAACACCATTATGCAGACATTGTGCCGCACACACTCCCTGTCTATTTATGGCGCAAAACTGTTGCTTTTTGCAGACTGCTCGATGGAGGTGATGAAACAATGTAAAGCGTTCTCCACAATCTGCTCAACTTTTTATAACAACCAAGGGAAATTCTCCCTGGCCTATCCGGCTATCCTACGTATCCAAACACACTCAGGAGAACACCTCACTTTTACCTCACCAGATAAAGCGGATCAATATCTTACTGCATCTGGCACAGAAATAGAACACACCAACTCTGCAGAAGGTTCCTCATCATCACCGACTACTTCTCCCTCTGCATCTCACAAGCAACAACGCAGCCCGACTAAGCCGCTCCCAACTCTCCAGACACCTCATTTTTTCAGGATATGGTGAAATGGGTACTGGAAGCCCCTGAGACTCTACACTTAGTAGGCGCGGACTTTAACTCGGTTATGTCTACACTAGCTGACCGCACAGGTGACCTGACCCGTAGGCCAAACAAATCTACCCCACTAATTCCGGCCTCGACACTTCTAGCACAGTCCATCATTTCCATGCACTTGGTAGATCTATAGCGTTTAACGTACCCAATAGACCGAGAATATACCTTTTACTCGCCCCCCCCCCACAACTCCTTTTCCCGCTTCAACTATTTTTTTGCCTCTCCCGCATTTATACTGATGCTATGCAACTCGGAAATCAGCAACTCCAGAATTTTGGATCACAGCCTCATCGCAATACACATGACCAATACCCAACCCTCTTCTCCCTCGCCCTCATGGCGCTTTCCTTCCTACCTAGCAGACAATGAGGACTTTCACCACATGCTCTATGAAGCATGGACAGAATATGCCTCTACAAACGCGACACACCTTACTAAACCAAATCTCTTTTGGGAGGCTGGCAAAGGGGGAAAATCATTTCCTATACCACCCAATTTAAAACACATGCCAAGCAACATTACATGCGAGCTAGTGAAGCTTTACGCTCAGCACACAAACTACTTACACTTAACCATACTCCGAAGCCCTTCTAGCTAAGATATGTTTTCTCAAGCTTCAGGATGTACATCTGGAGGCTCTTAATGCTTCCATCACCATTGAAGACATCCAACTTACAATCAAAACTCTGGCGTCTGCCAAAGCCCCAGGCCCAGATGGCTGTACAGCCAACTTCTATAAATTAACAAAAGACTTTCTCCCTGACACCCTGAAACATGTCTATGAAGCTATGTGGAACAGTGGCCCCTATCTCCATACAGGAGCACAGGCACATATTATATTAATCTTCAAAAAGGTAAAGATGCCTTACTCCCGGGATCCTACCACCCAATCTCCCCAATCAATGTGGACGTCAAAATCCTATCCAAAATAATTGCATCACGCTGGGCTCGTCTACTCCCCTCTTTACTACACCCAGCCCAATCTGGCTTTGTCTCGGGACGCTCGGCCACCCTAAACATGCATAAGGTTTTGATGGCACTAGATTATGGTAGATCACACCCTAACCAAGATGTCGCCATAGTGTCACTTGATGCCGAAAAGGCTTGCGACAACATCAGTTTGTCCTGGCTATTTAGAGTAATGGCCAATCGTGCGTTTTTTTACAGCAAATGTACGAATCTCCAACTGCGCACCTGGTCACCCCCGACTTTATCTCTGATACGATCCTCTTGACGAAGGGAACAAGACAGGGATGCCCCCTCTCCCCTCTACTTTTTAACATCGCTATCAAGCCTTTATCCATAATACTCAACTTTGCTGACGACATATTGCTGTTCTCCACCGACCCCCTCTCAGACTTTGACAGACTCCGAGAACTTTTCAAGACCTTTCGATTGTGCCCTGGCTTTTGAATTAACTTCGACAAAAGTGAAGTTCTTTCACTCCAACCAGAATGTCTGTTAAATGGCGACATTTGTCCCCCTTTGCCATAGCAACCCAACATATCACATATCTGGGCATCCATATAGGCCGAGAACCTTCCTCTTTATATGCACTTAACTTTCCACCATTGATATCCAAAATTGTAAAGCAGCTGGAAGCTTGGGCAGCCCTCCCACTCTCGGTCTTCGGGAGATGCCACCTTTTTAAAATGGTGTCATTCGCACACCTACTCTATCCAATGTAGACCATACCTCTTCTATTAAAACACTCTGATGTGCAAAAAATCCACAAGGCATTGTTCGCCTTTATATGTTCTCATAAAAAGCCACGCATTGTGTTGCAAAAACTGTGTCTCCCTAAGTCTGATGGGGGGGCATGCCAGCCCAATATATGTTTTTAAATCTATCCTGCCTACTTAGACAGGGCCTTGACTAGATACCTGGCAGATCCAGATACTCCATACCATACTTGAGGGTGCCTCGACCTTTCCACATGCCCTATCAGCCATCCTCCACTCGAATCCTAACAAACTACCACCCCACCTCAAGTCAAGTGTACTCATCAAAGATACAATTATAGCCTGAAGAGAAGTGCAGAGGCTACTGGGGCTACCCTCCAGTATTTCATGCCATCTGCCAATCCAAGGCAACCCTATGTTTCTCCCATCCACCCTACACAAAGCCTTTGAGCAATGGATCACTAAGGGTCTTACTAAAGTTACCTAATTGTTTAATAACCCTGGCGAGTTTAAATCCTTCCAAACCTTATCATGGGAATTCTCCTTACCATCGACACACATCTTCTATCACCAATTGATCAACTATTTACAATCCTGCTGTGGCCCTAAGATGGATCCCCTCCAAAAGTCCTTTATCAATACTGTACTGCATAGGGACGACTACTCCATCTCCAGCCTATACTCTCACCTTATTACACATCAAACGGAAAAATATCATCTCAAACCTTTCCAAATATGGTCTAAAATATTTGATAACAACGACCTACCGGAGAAAATCCTTGAAGGGTACAGGCAAGTACACAAACTTACTGTCTGGCATCAATAAGGCAGAACCAACTTAAGAACAATGCCCCCGGTGTTCCATACCGCACCCCACACTGCTTTACTACCTCTGGGAATGCCAACCTCTCACTACATATTGGTACTCTGTACTGAACTTTATTTACAAGATCACTAAAATACGGATTCCAAGACATCATCGTATATGCCTGTTCGGCTGTGAGCCACCCTTATCCACACCATCAGCAAAGAGTCCACTCAACATCTTCCATTGGACTCATATATATCTCCTGGTTGCCCGCAGGACTATCATGTTGCATTGGATTAAGTCAACACCTCCCAATCTACCGGCATTGAAAAAAGCCCTCTTATCGCTCTTTCATCTGGAGAGATTAGACACCATTGTATTGAACTTCACGCTTCTTCGTGAGATGGCGTAAATTTTTGGAATTCACGTTCACCCAAAAGGATCTACAAGAACTCATGCAACCATTTCGCTATACGGACTGGTATCTCAAATGGGACCTTGCAATATTCCTAGGCAATCTCAAACTATCCAACTTGTCCGACCCCTCTGCTTTCTTATTGCCCTGAACAATGACCACAAACCCTTGAAGCTCTTTGACGGTCATTACTCTTTCTTATTCACATCCGTTAATCTCGCTCCATTGGTATAGCTAGGCCAAACTCTGAGATTACTAATTCAATATTCCAAATGTTGCTTCCACTCTTGAAGTTACTAAGGTTTAAGTTGTCATTTCATCCTGAAACACCATGTTGTAGTAATGTTATAAAGGTAATTATTATTTCCCTACCATCCTTCCCCCCTCCCTGTACCCCCCTCATGCCCGATTCGCAATTGTTTACTTTTTTTTTTTTTTAATGACTGTATATGCCTCAGAATTTATTTTCTATTTGCAAAACCCATTAAACATTAAAAAAAAACATAAAATAATGTAAAAAAAATAATGTAAACAAACAGAAAAAATGTCCTATTCCAATAATGGAGGGGGAGGGTTGCAAGGGGTTAAAGTATGATTTTAGGGTAAAGGTCTGTTTTTTTATTTTGCTTTTTTTTTCACTTTAGGTTTTTAGTGAAGATTATTTTTGAAAGGTACAAAAACATATGATTATCTTTTGTTTTAATCTTTTTGAATGGCACTGGAATGAATGGCACTGAAAGAGTTCACCAAAGACTGGGTTTTAATGGTAGGCCAGCATAGGTCGGGTCCTAACAGGGTCCAGCGAGGATGAATGATGTCAGGAACCAAATTATGGTGTCACAAAAGACAACCAGGTGCAATAAGACAGGTCAACCAAAAATATCAGGAAGTTGAAACATGGTGCAACTTATCTGTCAGAAAGGCAGAACAGGAATGCCGTTGGCCTAAATATCCTGGGTGGTCGTTCCTTCAGAACGCATGCGCCAATTATGTCATGGGCTGCATGATTGTCATCTGATACTTGAGTTCCACACTTAAACGCAGGAGGTTTTTTTTATTAAAATATGCAGACTCCATGTTGTGACCAGGATTTGAGCTGAGGAGCCACATGCTGCAAGGCAGAAGTGGGAAAATAGGAAGAGTAATGGTTAATCAGGCTGTTTTTTTTACTTCTTATGAACCCCTGCTTTGTTGTTATTAATGTAGCCCTCTTTTTGTAGTTATGAGAAATGGCCCTCCCGAAACAGGATATTGTGCTAAACTTGTAGGTAAATAAAAGAAATAGAACCTTCGCTAAGTGGAAGAGAAAGTTTGATGATACAGTTTGCAGTGCCTACATCCAGGATAGGACAGCTGTGAGCAAAGGGGATTGCCTTCCTGGGAAATAAATCAGTAATCTAAACAATGTAATTGGGGGCAGAAGAACTACTGCAACCGGCATATAACATTAACCATATGCATATAGATGCATACCAGTATAGAAATAAATCAAGCTTTTTATAAGAAGAGATTAAAAACAGTACATACATCCATTGTACAAACATGTACACTGAGCAAAATTATAAATGCAACACTTTTGTGTTGGCCCCTATTTATCATGAGCTGAACTCAAAGATCTACGACTTTCTCTATGTACACAAAAGGCCTATTTCTCTCAAATATTGTTCACAAATCTGTCTAAATCTGTGTTAGTGAGCACTTCTCCTTTGCCGAGATAATCCATCCACCTCACAGGTGTAGCATATCAAGATGCTGATTAGACAGCATGATTATTGCACAGGTGTGCCTTAGGCTGGCTACAATAAAAGGCCTCTCTAAACTGTGCAGTTTTACTGTATTGGGGGGTTGGGGGGGGGGGTCCAAAAACCGGTCAGTATCTGGTGTGACCACAATTTGCCTCACGCAGTCGCAGTGCAGCACATTTCCTTCGCATAGAGTTGATCAGGTTGTTGATTTGTGGCCTGTGGAATGTTGGTCTATTCCTCTTCAATGGCTGTGCGAAGTTGCTGGATATTGGCAGGAACTGGAACACCCTGGCATATAAACCGATCCAGAGCATCCCAAACATGCTCAATGGGTGACATGTTCAGTGAGTATGCTGGCCATGCAAGAACTGGAATGTTTTCAGCTTCCAGGAATTGTGTACATTTCCTTGCAACATGAGGCAGTGCATTATCATGCTGCAACAAGAGGTGATGGCCGTGGATGAATGGCACAACAATGATCCTCAGGATCTCGAAAGAGTATCTCTGTGCATTCAAAATGCCATCAATAAAATGCACCTGTGTTTGTTGTCCAAAGCATACGCCCGCCCATACCATAACCCCACCGCTACCATGGGCCACTTGATTCACAACGTTGACATCAGCAAACCGCTAACCCACACAATGCCATACACGCTGTCTGCCATCTGCCCTGTACAGTGAAAACTGGGATTCATCCGTGAAGAGAACACCTCTCCAAAGTGGCAGACACCATCAGATGTCGAGACCCTGATGAGGACGACGAGCATTCAGATGAGCTTCCCTGAGACGGTTTCTGAAAGTTTGTGCAGAAATTCTTTGGTTATGCAAACCAATTGTTGCAGCAGCTGTCCGGGTGGCTGGTCTCAGACGATCTTGGAGATGAAGATGCTGGATGTGGAGGTCCTTGGCTTGTGTGGTTACACGTAGTCTGCGGTTGTGAGGCCGGTTGGATGTACTGCCAAATTCTCTGAAATGCCTTTGGAGACAGCTTATGATAGAGAAATGAACATTCAATTCAAGGGCAACAGCTCTGGTGGACATTCCTTCAGTCAGCATGCCAACTGCACGCTCCCTCAAAACTTGCGACATCTGTGGCATTGTGCTGTGTGATAAAACTGCACATTTTAGAGTGGCCTTCAATTGTGGCCAGCCTAAGGCACAAGGCACATCTGTGCAATAATCATGCTGTCTAATCAGCATCTTGATATGCCACACCTGTAATGTGGATGGATTATGTCGACAAAGGAGAAGTGCTCACTAACACAGATTTAGAAGATTTGTGGACATTATTTGAGAGAAAAAGTCAGCTCATGATAAATAGGGGCAAACACAAAAGTGTTGCGTTTATAATTTTGCTCAGTGTATTATCAGCAAAGGGCCCGATAGTGGAATTGTGCACATATACCCAGCTATATATAGTTATTAATAGAGATACCTCCAGGTGAATGTTGCAGCATGAACACCACAGTGCAAATATAAGACTTACCTGTTTCACAGCCTGACTTCTAAGTGGTCTGTGAAGTGGGTAAAGTTTATACAGGCATGTATTTGCACTGGAGAGTTCACATAAAGGTGGTGGATGGTGACAGAGGAAACCATGGAGGTGAACAGTTATCATTTGAAGGATTGAGTAGTGTGTTGCTGCATGTGGTTATTTTAAATGTGAGCACAATTGATTTTGGGTAAATAATATTTGTTTAAAGACTTACTACACTATTTAAGAATTTTTATCTTTTAGGTGAAATATTCATCCTAGTGATGATGGTTGAAGCAAGATTTATGTGGAGTGGTTTACGAGACATGCAAAAGCTTAGGTAGCAAGGTCTCTGGCCTCCTCCAGTCTAATGAGGACTTTCAAGGCCAAAGATAGCTGACATCCTTCTGTATGTAGTGGGTTGTGAGGCATAGTGGGTGCAAAGATGGTAAAAGTCATTGGGCGCCAGACACTTCTTGGATGTAAAAGAGGTTTTATTTCTCTTAACAGTCCTTTTGTATTTTTGGGGGAGAGAGGGTTAGGGCCAGGACACCCTTAAGTAGCTGCAGATTCATTTGGCAGACTCCGAGACTTCAATATCAGGACAGCCGTGCAGTGAAAGGTCTCCAGCAAGAAGCCATATCTGCACGTGCAGGAATGCTGTCTCTTATGGCAACAGTCTTTAACAGTTCCTAACACCAATGTAACAGTTCCTTCAGCTTTACTACAACTTCTCCTTGTAGTTCTTCACCACTAAGCTCCCGGTCTCTCACTAGACCCTCTGATTCACTAACTTCGAATCCCTTGAGCTCCTCCAATCTTTGTGGTGGTATCTTCCTCAAGTGTCACCCCTGCATCTCTGCTGGGTCCCTAGCTTGGCACTCCAGATACTTCTCAAGTTTCACCCCTGCTGGCCTGCTCAGTCCCTTGACTCACAAGGCTGCTCTGCAAGCGTCACCTCCACTGGCTGGATCCTTGACTTGATCACCGCCTGAAGTTTCCCGATTCTCCACCTTGCCCGTTCTGTGATAATGCCACTCCGGTAGTTGCTTCAGTTACTCCCTGTGATCACTGGTAATAAGGTGGCTGGTCCCTTAGTGGCGATAGCCTTCTACCTCCCACCATTGATGCCCTGTATACACGACCGGTTTTCCCGTCGGAATAAACTCTGAAGGTTTTTCCGACGGAATTCTGCTCAAGCTGTCTTGCATACACATGGTCACACCAACTTCCGACTGTCCAGAATGCGGTGAAATACAACACGTACGACGGGACTAGAAAATGGAAGTTCAATAGCCAGTAGCCAATAGCTTCCGTTTCGTACTTGCTTCAGAGCATGCATCGTTTTTGGTATGTCGGAACAGCATACAGATGATCGGTTTTCCCGATAGGAATTGGTGCCGTCGGAAAAATTTAGAACATGTTCTCTTTCTAGGTCCGTCAGAATTTTCAACATATAAAGTCCGATGGGGCATACACAGGATCAGACTATACAATGAAATGCTCCCGTCGGACTTTTTCTGTCGGACATTCCGCTTGTATGTACACGGCATGACAGTCTCTCCGGCCGACAGAACCATGACTTTGGTTGGGCTGCAAGTCGCAGTCCCAACCCTGCGCTGCTCTCTCTTGCTTCTGGATAGGCCCTCAGACAGCCTAGCAGCCAAATGTGCCTGGGATAGGCCCAATATCTGGCCTAGCACCCTGGGCAATACAACACATGTCCACCCAGACAGCTGTCCAGGTGGCACAGAACATAGAACACCTGACTTCACCCGAAAATATAGGCTTTTCCAGCCGGCCAAGGAAATCAAGAAAACTCTTGCCCATTGGCTGAGATACCCCACATACCCATAACCTGACCTTAGGTTGCCCTTCTCATATTAGTACCACCAAGTACCCGGCCACCTAGTGGTAAAAGAGAAAAGTGCAACAAGGCCAAACTTAGGGAGAAATCAATAGATCACTATCAATCAACCAAGATAACTACTCCTGGCAAGTAAATTTGTGAGGAGCTCTCTGCCTAAACTACAGGGTGCTACACTTAATTATTGGGTTAGGTAGATGAACAAAGAGGAAAGTGGTCTGTATGGAAGATTACCGATTAGTGGCATACATTATTCACACTAATGTTAGCACAATTGAGCTGGAGTGGGGATTTTGTCACTCATAGCATACTACAGTATACATTTTTGCTTTTGTTTGTATTTTTGGTTATATGTTTATGACAACTGGCACCTGCGTGTGGTAAGGAAACAAAGAAGAGAGGAAATGTATTAAATCAAAACAAGACACATTGCCATGTCTGATATTGCAAGCTTTATTGGACCCAGTTTCAGGAAGGGTATATCCATTTGGTGAGGATCCCATGAGAAAATACATATATTTTTTTTTTTTTCACTTGAAAATGTTTATCAAGAAAACATACACAGAAGAAAATGTAACCAGTCACAGTCACTAAAAGACTAGAGTTACATAAAGCACTTATTTACAATTGAACAATGTGTAGTGTAAACTCTAGTGCTCCGTTCTATTCTGGTATCAAGTAAAGATCAGAAGAGCAGACAAAGAGAAAAATAGCTCATGAAATTGCAGAGATTTACTTACTGCAGCTTGCATTGCTGGAAGCGGGATCTCGTGGTGTCAAAAATGAGGTAGCAAAGGAGCTGCTCTTGTTAAATGGGTATACGGGATCTAGCATCAGTTAACCAGGGGCCCCAATCAAGCAGAAATTTACTAAATTACTAATTTACTAAATTAGTTAAATTAGCTTTTGCGAACATAAATTCCAAATGCATATGCTGATTGAGAGTGCTAATGAGTTGTTGAGAAGATAGGGAAATGCTACTTTTCCATTTATGGGTGATAGATAAGTGAGCCGCTATAAAAATGTGTGTTAAGATGGGATGGTAGTGTCTGGGCCAAACTTCTATTCCCAGCCCCAGCAAGGCCAACTGTGATGTTATCGTCATGGCTATACCAGTTATGCTAGTTATGAGGGCATGTATATCCTTCCAAAACAGTATTCCCGGCCAGGTCCACCAAATGTGTTTAGATGACCCCAGAAAGCCGCAGTTCCTCCAACAGGTAGATGGCAGGGATGGAAGGATATGGGAGAGTTTCACGGGTGTGTGATACCAAAGATGTAAAAGCTTTCACACCAATTCCCAGTGGGAGAGGCACCTTGAAAATTTGAGCTTACTACATGCTACTAAATTCCATTAGGGTATGTTCCCATTTTCTCATTGATGAATGCTTCCGTTGAGTTGATGCAGAGTTCAGTAATTTGAAGTAGTGTGATATCCCTTTGGTAGAAAGCTTTGGTTGCTTGTAGAAACATATAACATCTGAGGAGAGGGTACAGGCCATCCATGTGACCCCGCTCGTGGCATAATTCAACCCGGAGATATTTGTAAAGATTTCCGATTGGAGATATTATATTTCCTATGCAAAACTTGAAAAGAGCATAAGTCCTTATTTTCAAAGAGATCCCCAATGGTAAGGATTCCGGCAGTTTTCCATGCAGATATGGACAAGTCTTCGCAGAGAAGTTCCAGTGATGAGATAGGGAGGTATTCCAAGGTTGAATCCAATGTTTTGAGAGGGCATTAGCTTGTTGCAGAATTATAGCTCCCAACTGATTTCGAGGGAATGTCCCTGATTTGGAACAAAGTCCTTCTGTCCCTCTTTCCTCCTCATTTATCCCTCATTTGGGCTGATCTATATAGTTGTATATAAAATGCTCTTTTTATCTTTCAAAACGTGTTTCCCAGAGGTAAACCTTTCATCCATTTTCTAAATTGCTTCATTTGCACATTTCAAAAGCCAGTAAAAATGAATAGTAAAAAAAAAAAGCACTCGTGTATTTAACTAATTATTATATTTTTGGATAATTCTCCTTTAAGGGGGCTTGACAGGGTGTGTGCCCTTTGCCTACATACTTTTTCTAATAGGTGTCCCTCATTCCCGGGGCTCAGGAAAGAATAAGGTGAATTGTGCTGCAGCCATAAGATGGCCAGGAGGGATCTAGTGGAGTGTGTGAGAGATGCTTCTTCAATTAGTACCCAGGCACTGACTTGGTTTAGTAAAATAGCTTTGTAGTAGCTCTTTGTATCTGCTGCTCCCATTCCTGCATTCGCTGTTGCGGTGCACATAGTGGAGTGTTTCACTCTGGGGTGTTTGCTATCCCATGTAAAGGAGTTGAAGGAATGTTGGAGTGTGGCTAGGTGGGAGGCCAAGAATGTAACTGGTAGGGTTCAGAATAGATCTAGGATATGGAGAATGAGATACATTTTAGTTAGGGCTATCTTCCCTGTCCATAAAGCTTTAACCGAGCCCAAGGTAGAGCAGAGAACTTGTAGTTTCTTGAGCAGGGCCTAAAAATTCATACGGAGGATGTTACTGGAAGGAACCAACAACTGTATCCCTAAAGGGGTGAGAGAGGAAGCCAGGGCCCAGGGAAAAGGGGACTAGTTCAAGAGATTTAGTCTTGTGGTGTGATCTAAACCAATACCCAGCATGCAGGATTTACAGCAATTAATCTTATATAGAGAAATTTAATGTCATTTAATTAACAGGTCGTAATGTGCTCGGAGGGATTGAGTTAGATTTGTCATAGCTACGATAACATCGTCTACATGAAGTCCAATTTTGTGGACAACAGTACCCACTTGCATGCCCTAAATCATCGGGTGATTGCGTATAGCTTCTGCGAGGGGTTCCATCACCAGTGTAAATATTAACGGTGAGAGAGGGCAGCCCTGCCGCGTGCTGTTGGTAATGTTGAAAGGATTTTATATCATCCCTGAAGTCCATACTCTAGCAGACAGGCAGGAATAAAGAGCAAGAACAGCTGTATAAATAATTCTTGCAAAGCCAAATTTCTGAAGAACTGATTTGAGATAGAACCAATTCACCCTGCCAAACACCTTCTCTGCCTCTAGAGATAGAAGCAGAGAAGGCGTTGCATGATGTCCGGCCCATTGTATGCATTTGAGGAACCTCCTGGTGCCATCAGACGCTTGCCGACATGGAGTAAAACCCACTTGGCGAGAGTGAACTAGTAGGTGAATGTACACAGATATACAGGAGGCTAAAATTTTTGGGTAGATTTTGAGGTTTGCATTAAAAAGTGATATTGGCCAATAGTTAGCGGTCTTGTCTTATGGCTTACCAGGTTTTGGTATTGTGACAATAAGTGCTTAAGAGATATCACCTGTGGCTATAATGTGATTAAAGGATATGCATAGATGTGGGTTGAGGTCATTGGCGAAAATATTAAAATATTTATTACAAGAGCTTTCTGGTCCGGGTGCTTTATGGTGAGGAAGTTTGTGTATCGCTTTTGAGATTTCAGCTTCAGAGAAGGGTTTATTAAGGTCTGCAAGTTGTGCAGGGGATATTGTGGGAAGCCAGAGCAAATCTAGGAATTGAGAGCTGAGATCTGAACAGGGTCAGGGGTAGGTTCCATCGGAGAGACAGTCAGATTGTATAATTTAGCATAGAATTTGCTAAAGCAGTTAGCAAATCTTTGGGATTACACACTCTCTGGCCAGGAAATGTATGCATAGTGGATTTTGGATAATGCCACCTTGCATTTGACTTGTTTGACCAGAAGAGCACCTGGTTTGTTTCCATACGCATACCATGTTAAGCGAAGGTATTTAACATAGTAATCAAATGTGGCGTGCAAGTAGGTACACGTCTTCTTTCTAAGTTTGCGCAGAAGATAAGCGTCCGAGTCATTAGGGGATCTGCCAACTCGATTGGACTGCTCGAGTTGGCAGATCTTGTTTAAAAACTCATTTATTTTCTGTGCTAGTGCACGTTTTTCATGGGCCTCAAGCTTCATAAAAATACCCCTCATATAAGACCTGTGTGCATTCCAAATAAGAAAGTCATTCATTATATAAACAGTATTATGGTCAAAATAAGACTCTAGCTCCAGCCTGATCTTTTCCCAATACTCAGGTTGGGTGATAAGGGAAGTATTTGTATGCCAGGAGGTGAGTTGTTTTCCTTCTGACTTGAGTGAGAGAGTAATTATAACTGGAGCATGGTCTGACCCAGTGGTATCACTAGGGTTGGTGTCACCTGGTGCGGCAAAACATGGTGTCACCTCACCCCACCCCCCCTTTCAGGCCAGGCTGGCTGGCATTCCAGAGATGGAGCTCATTGGCGCACTTTGCGGCGGTCAATAAGAGAGTGAAGGGCTAGGCCCTGAAACCTCTCTCCTCATACAAAATTAAAATTGATCCATCCACTAACTTCCTCCCACCCAGAAACTTCAGCTGGCTAGATCTCCATATCTTCACTACCCAAGCTCCATGCATACAAAAACCAGATCCACTCTTTATTTCACAAAGATGGACACTCTTCCTCCAACCTGTACTTCTGTATGAACTGCAAACCTGACTGCTCCTATTTAATGTCACAGCTTTAGCTTTCCCAGTCACCTCCTACTCTGCATTCAACATACACCTATAGCCACATTTTGTGTGTGTGGTAGGAGTGGGGCAATGGTAGCACAAAATGTCACAAAACTCAGTGCTCAGAAGTAGGAAGTAGGCTGTAAGCAACGAACAGCTACAGGACATACCACGGTCTCGTTTCACTAGGAGTGGAACAGAATTGGCTGATTTTGTCAAAAGTGATTATCTATATTCCCACTCCACACGTTCCTGGAACAGGCTCAAACGTAATGGATGCTGCAGCAACAGCCATCTGTAGACTGGAACCATGCACAAAACAATGTAAATGTTTGCCAGCACACCATGGATCTTCAGATAAAGTCCAAATGGCTTTTTTTTTTGTTGAAGAGAAATCAATCTCGATGATTGATCTGAAGATCTATGCTGTGCCAGTGGACATTTAAATTGTTCTGTACATGATTTTCTCAGGATCATGAAAATAGATCAGATGACTTTGGGTTCAATCATCTAAGTGTCAGCCTTGGTAGTTGCTGCTAGCACTAGAGGATTTTATGTCTTCCCATAGAATTGGAAATAATATTCTAGTATACAAGCCAATTGTTAGCGTTTTTACAGCTGAAAAAATCCTCTTAAAACCCACTAGTTTTGGGGGTTTTATTAATCCGAAAACGCCTCTGCCAAAAACGCTGATAACAACCTATGTGTGCATGGACACATAGGATAACATGCTGAGGAGTTTACTGGCTGCAGAAAAAAACGTCTGAAACCAAAAACAGCAGCTACAAAAACGTTGAGTGTGCATGAGGCCTTAACAAAAGAAGACAATGGTATCTGCAAAGTAAATCTACTGTTTTAATCCAATCTCTGATAACAATTTTGTGTAGAAGAAGAAGGTCCTACATAAGGCTCGTAAGTTTTATTGGTTTGGATACAAAAATCAAACTTATCAAATAACACCCACATCTATAGCTCATATCAAATAATTGAGCAGAGCATTTGTATGCTCTGCTGAAGATAATATAAAATAATGCACTCCTTTTTATTGTGCTGTATATTAATCTAAAACCCAGTGCCTACAAGCAGAGCTGAATAGCCATTTAGATATGATTAAAATAAATAATTAGGTATTACTTAGAAACAAAAAAAAATTACAAGCCACCGTATTTATCGGTGTATAACAAATGCCTGCGTATAACACGTGCCGGCGTATAACACGCACCCCAATTTAAGAGGAACGTTTCAGGAAAAAAAACTTTTTTTTAAAAATAAACCACTTTGAAGCAAAAAAATGGTCAGTGAGAATTCCATGTTAACCCTAATTGATCTTAAAAATAATCCCTCCCCCTCCTAAAACCCATGCTTGCTAACTTGTGTAAGAAAGATGCATATATCTACTTGTTTTCATGGCACTCCTGTCAAGTCACGTAATCTTCTCTGTGTCAGCCAGTCAGCCAGCACCAGCTACAGGGAGAGGAGAGAGCGCTTGACAATGACTTGTAAAGCCTGGAAAAGTGATGTCACCCATAGGCCTAATAACCCATCCATTGTCAGGACCTCTTCCCTGCAGCCTTCACTGTCTGAGAAAACACGTTAGGTGTTAAGAGGAGGTACATCTGTAGTTCCTAGCTGTAGGAAGTGTAAATGAACTACAAGTGTGCTGATCACCGTGGCTGTGGCAGGCGAGACTGTGAATGAATGACAAGGCTCTGCGGGTGGGAGGTGGATGCATACGACCATGTTATATGTTACACCCTAAATATGGTTGTAACATGTAACATGCTCCTAAAAGTGAACTTATCCTTTAAATTCTTATCTGTAAAATCAAAGATATACAGATAATACAAATTATTTATATAAAAGATCAGTGTAGAAACTAAAAATAAAGTACAACTGACCCAAAACACCACCATTTCCCATATATTTATATAGCAATTCATTAGTGCAGACCTGCTTTCTGGCTTGAAAGGTGGAATTTATGATGTCATCTTGTCCGTTGCTCTCTGCTTAACAAATGCAAACTATTGAAGTGGTAAGAAATGTTCCAGATGCTCTCAGGAAATCATGTTTGATTGGTGTACTATTGTTTTATCGACCTTGTTTCCTGTATTTCTCTAACATGTTGCTAAAGAGATCTGTGGCCAGTAGTGCTCATCAGGAAATATCCTCCTCCAAAGAAAGCAGACAAGTACAAAAATGAATCACATTTATGTACATGATCCAGATGACAGGTACTCATTTGCAGAGATGCAGCACTTATAATCCTGAGACTGTTTATGTATGGAATTATAGTACATGCCAAAATGATGTAAACATTACAGAAATATCACAAAATGGGCTAAATAATAAAAGTGATTGTTATTAATGCAAATACTACATAAAGAATTTCTCGCAGTAGCTCACCAGATCATGCAGCATTTGTGGAAATTGATACTTATGAGTCCATTTTGTCCAGCGCAATAATCAAAAAATGAACATTTACAGGAACCTTGTAATTCTCAGGGCTCACCATTCTAGCCAGTAAAAGCATGGGATGGGATGAGCAGTGAATTCTGTATCCAAAAATGGATATCCAAAATGATGATGAATCATTGCTATGAAGTTGCAGCAGTTGCCATCCAACTACCTTTTATTCAGAAACCATTATCTAGTAGTATGATTTAGGCATACTAAGCCAGGAGATGTCCAAACTTACTGAACTGTGTAAGACTTTTTTCTAAAAAAAGTTTTTGTAATGAAGACACGTCCTCCGCTACTCCCATGGCTCCTGAATGTGTTTGCAAATGCTGTTCTGTGTACGTATCTCTTTACGCAACAGACGGAAATACATTCCTTTATGCAAGCCATCTGTGTTCACAATGTTTTCTGTTTGCTGAACAGTCATGTAAGCATAATTTCATTGTGCCACTTTACAGCTGAACTCCAGGCAAACAATTAAATACACATAAAAAACACGATTGGACACATAAAAATGCCAAATCATTTTCATTTCAGTCTGCTCTGCCCTGAGTTTTACACAGTCCTGGCACACCACACAACCCAGAGGATGAGAAAGTTATAAATGAGTACAATGATCTCCTTACCTTTAAGCTGCTCATTAGACAATAAAGGAGAATCAGCAGGTTAATGAAGACATCTCTCTGCCCTCTATTCCTGTCAATCTGTCTCTTGTCTCATGCAGCACAGTTGAATAACTAAAAACGACAGTGTCTCCCTCACTCCATCTTACAGTACAGTAAGTACTGTTCATTATATAATTATTCATTGTGCCTCCAAGCAGACATTTTGTGGCTTTTTGCATTGTTTTTAGCCTAAGCCTTTGTGTTTGTTATCATGTTGCTCTCTTTGAAAAGGGTTTCTTTTAATCCTCAAGTTAATAGAATATTGTAATTTTTAGCTTGCATTTCCCAATTGGATAGGTTATTATACCTTTTTCCTTTTTCCCCTTTTTTTCTCTCTTCCTCCCTTGTGTTTGGTATCGTATAGTCCCACCAACTTTCCCCATTCTTTCCCCTTGTGCGATTATGCGATGTAATTTAGGGATAAATACTTGGATACTTTAAGGTTCAGGAACACAGCATTGTAAAAATAAAAATAAAATGTAAAGAACATGTTGCTACAAAAATTACATTTCTAAAGAAAAAAAAAATGCATGAAATTACATTTTAAATTGCCTGCAATACAATACCTTTTCCGGCAATAGAAAAATGTTTTTAAAAAAATGGCGTGGGGTCCCCCCAGTCCATACCAGACCCGATTTTAAGGGGAACCCCATGCCAAAATTTAAAAAACTGCATGGGTACCCTCCAAATCCATATCAGACCCTTATCCAATCACGCAGTCTGGCAGGCCAGGAAAGCTCCTGATGGACCATACCAGGCCACATGCCCTCAACATGGGGGCGGTGGGCGTGGTGATTGACGATGGATCTTCATCTGGGGACACAGTTTTTTTATTTTTTTTATTGTTTTTATCCATATTTTTAAGATTTTTCATAGGATGTACAAAATACAGAATATTCAATATTTGCTTGGTTAGTCTGGTAGTCTTATCGGTCAGTATTAGTAGCATTAATACCTATACTAATAATATTTTATTCTACAACATTAGAGAAGGAGATGTCGAAAAACGATAACTTCAACATTAGTGGATTTCTAGAGTGGTACGTGCTAAAGTAGAATTGTCTCCAATGTTCGGGTATCAGATGTCAACTGATACTGCATCTACTCTACCACCCCAGGTGGGAGCATGCTGTGGCTGGGTAGATATTAACATTCTAATCCGATTCAGGGACGCCTCTAGATTTGTTGAGGAGTTGTTCCAGTACTCTAAAGCGAATTGTGGGGAAAGTGTATGGTGGGATCAGGTAAGTAAACAGGTACATAAGCCAGGGTGATAGTAAATTGGAAATAAGTCTGAGTAACATAAGAACCTGTCTAGGTAACATAAGAAACATATATTAGTTTTCCAGTACGTGTGTTTTACAATGTCAGTCATTATAGCACGTCTAAGGATTTTAGAAGTATCATGGAATACCAGGAAGGCGTGTCATGACCGTTGTAATGGAAATTTGTAAGTTCTGTAAATAATTGTATTCTATTTTGTATGTATTGCACACTGCCCTCACTGTGCACACAGCACTAATAATGTTTTCAGTACATGTTTACATTCTTCCGAGTCCTGATTAGAATTAGCCTGCCTATGTAACGCCCTTGTTACCATAAACGTACAATTGTAATATTAATGTGATACCTACGTAATCATGTGTATAAAAACCTTCAATTCTGTCATAATAAAGCAGAACAGTTATTTGGAAAGATGCTGAGCATATCTTTTGTGTCTGTTCCCTACTGCAGTAGTTCTTATTAATTTGGAACCACTAATCAAAATGAGTATAGGAGTTGCCTATCATCAATTTAACTGAGTCAGCATGGCGAGCTTTGCTTTAGGAGGGGATTCCAGGTGACCCTGAGTATCCGACGAGGAGCTTAAGACGATCCGGGAATTTCTGATAATCAGCCGGCTGAGGTAAGCCTTTTGCTTGCATTTGAGTTATCAGACTTCCTTGATCGGTAAGGCATTTTCGGGACAAAGGGTACCTATTTTACTCCCCTTAATTAAACTGTATTGATTGGTGGTTATATGTTATGTTGTCCCTGTCTATTGTCCATCTGAGTGTTATAGATAAGAAAGAGAAGAATAGTGCTGTTCACAGGTATATGTAGTACATCTGCTAGATAAAGTAGTTTAGAGGCAAGAGGGTATAGGCACAAGTAGAGAAGAGAGAAGACTGGCCAGTCATTATGGGCATTGAATTAAGTAAGGGAATGAAGGGTAAGAGACCCTCAAAAATGCCCAGCGCAAGAGGAGCACTATATATGAACCGAAGGTGTGGTTCCACCTATACTGAGCCCCTAGATTAATGGTTAAAGTGGACAGGGATCCACAATGGGTAACTGGGTTACCAAGGTCCACAGGGACTAAGAATCATTCAGAGTAAACAGCTAGAAAAACAGCTATCTATGTGAGCAGGATGGATCAAGGGTGACAAAAACACTAGACAGAAAGGGACATTTTCATGTTAAGTTGTAGGATGAATTTGGAACCACTAATCAATATGAGGATAGGAGTTGCCTATCATCAATTTAATCAAGTCACCGTCAAAAGCAACCTAGGTCAGTCAGGTTTTTTTGGCTTCAGGTATAGTGCTGCATTTGGCCACTGTGTCCAAATTTGCCAGGAGGAGTTGGCTTTGTGGTATGTTCCTCCGCTGGATGCCATCATAACCACATAACTACAATGTGTGTTCACCAATTTGAGGGTTTCTTCTATGGAAGGGGTTCGATTTGATTTCCACATGCGCGTTATGCTTAATTTAGCTGCTAGTAAGTCTTCTATGGTTACATTTAGACGTGCTAGTGCAGGGGAGAGGGGGATATGACAATGTAATATGTCTCTCAAGAGCAGGAAAATATGGGACCAGTAAGATTGTAGAGCAGGGTATGACCATAGAATGTGTATTAAGTCCCCTTTCTCTCTTTGGCATCTCCAGCAGGTATCAGGCGATTGGGGGTTAAAGGAGGCCAATCTAACGGGTGTTAAGTACCATCTCTGGGAGATTTTTTGAGATAATTCCCACAGTGATGCACTACTTGTGGATTTGTATATGGATTTAAACGCTTCCTGCCATTGCTTTTCTGAATAGGATTTTCCTAAGCCGATTCCCAACAAAGGCAAGAAGTGGACCTAACAAAGTTGCGTTTCTAGTGTAGTAAATTGTAGAATAGAGAGATGCCTTTATTTTTAGGTGATGGATGAGTTAGAAATTACCAGGCAACAGAAGGTAGGAGTAGCAGGGCTTATTTTTGGGTGTAGTGGATAAACAGTGGACCACTCGTAGGTGGGTAAAGTACTCCGTGGTAGGTAGCGAAGGGTCCCACCGCTCAGGTAGGCACAAACCAGTGGAGATAAAAGCCAGTGTAGTTTTATCCTTCAAAGGGGAAGAGTCCCAGGTGCTGGCTGATGCAAGATGAAGCAGGAAAATCGAGGAAAGCTGGAAGCTGCACACCGGTGTAATGATAAATGCTTTTATTGGTAAAAAGCTAAATCATAAAGGAACACAATACACTACAGCAGAAGCGTACAGAAACAGCTGACGCGTTTCACACTTACAATGAGTGCTTACTCATAGCTGACATGCATGGAAATACATAACATATATAAAGCCTATGTTGGAAACCTATGTGGTCATGTGATTGTGTTAATAATTGACAACAGCTGAGGGTCAATCATACCAATTCTCGGCACCTGTTGTTAAACTGATAGGCTTTTATGGTAGAGACTCCCATGTGAATGATATATAAGCAGCAGTGGAAAAAAGGAAAAAATAAATAGTGAATGAATAAAAAAGTGAAGTGAAAGAACATATAAAAAAAGAAAAAATCTTATTAATGTGTGAAATACAATATTGTGTGATGTGTATATATGCGAAAATGTATTTGCAAATGAAGATATGTAACCAGAATGTAGAAAAAATAATAATAATGTGAAATCTGAAAAAATCGTTGTCCAAATAAACTTATTTCAAAGAATAAAAATCTACATATGTAATATTATGTGTACAGATATATGAAAATAAAAGACATATACAATTATACGTGTATGATAATGTGATTATGTACACAGGAAAATCGCCTACATAGAGCGATATGTGCAATGAAACTGAAAAATAAAACCAATGGATGTGTGCCATATATATTCAAATGAATCTAGAATAGGAGACAACGATTTTAATGAGGAATATTGTTGAGTGAAGAAAAAGGATTAGATTAGTAAGGTGGCATTGTATAATATGTGTATTTAAAAGCCATAGTACTTAAATCTGAAAGAGGATCGGCTTGTGTATGTTCTCATGAGCGACTAGAATTCGGTTTAAATCCTGGTCTGCAGTGCAGAGCACGGAACCCATATCAATGCAGCACCGACCAGGATAAATGTAAGAATGTAAATGAAAAAGAAATTGATGAAAATATTTCTAACAAAAACGAAGATCGCTGTCAGCAGCAAACAGAGAAGCCAGGATAACTCATATCCAAATTGGCTTACTCGTGTGCATGTATCTGCCTTTGTCCGTATAGAGCTACAGGCTAGATATATAGAAACTTGTTTCAGTCTGTACGAAGTGTATAACGAACATTAATGTCAACAGATGAAAGAGAAAAGGAAACGCAAAACAACAGGTGCCATCTGTTGCTACTATTCTGTGTAAAATGTAGCTGACATTACCTGATGATGATTATGCAGCAGTGTGTTATAAAGTACAGAAATGAAACAATGTTGGTAGTTTTTCATAGGCAGACATTTAGCTCAAGAAACAAATCCGATCTATAACAGAAAAATGAAAATAAAAGATTTTACTCAATCATGACAATAATGTGGACAGATTAATCTAAGACTATGATAAAATAATTTTTTGTTGATCAAAACTAAATAGCATAATAAATGAATAATTCCAACAATATTAAAATTATGTTGTGCACAGAGAAACTGTACTGCGCTTATCAGGACAGTGGATGTATTTCAAGCAATCAATGAAAATGTTTAAATAATCACGTGACAAAATTATAATTCTAATGCATACTGATATTAGATATATACTTGAACCACTAGTCCTGACCTGAAAAGGATTTATATGTATAGGAATCCAAGAGTGAAAGGACGTTTTTATATAAAATAGCTATTGTCCCAACCAATGTGGACCCACAAAATACTCCCAAAAGGTTGATGATTATATATATTGAAAACCATAGTAGATTATATGTGAAAGATTTTATATGTATAATATCCTATTGATTGGACAGCGTCCAACGCCCGTGAAGTTATAAGGCTACAAATGTAACTCATGTATACGGAAAAACACGTATATGTGGATGGTGACAATCAAGGGTACAACCTAATTAGTCACATCTTCTGACAAAAGATATAGTGAGGGAGCAAAAAATGAAAGAGAAAACATTAATATTCTGATGAAGATTATAATGGGGATTGAAATGTGACAGACGTAGGGAGGGTAGATATCAAGACTTTACTCATAATAATAGGAAACATCCCATTCAAAGTTCAAACCTAGTGGGATTCTGGTATTCAAAAAGAATATCCAGTGCACTTTGCGTTTACAAAGTAATTGCAATCTATCTCCCCCTCTAATGGGTGTCACAATTTTCTCTATGCCTTGAATGTAAAGGCTCGATACGTCCTTCTGGTGCACAAAAATCCAGTGTTTAGCTACGTTGGTTAGTTTATCCTTTTCTATGTCGTGTAAATGGTCATATAAACGATCTCTAAGACGTCGTGTCGTGCGTCCTACATACTGTATTTTACAGATGTCACAGGTAATGACATATACTATCTATTGAGTGTTGCAGTTTATGAATGAGGGGATGTTAAAAATGTTGCCATTTGTGCAGGATTTTATCTGTTTGCCTTTTCTAATATGGCTGCAATAATTGCAACTTCTTTTGCCACATTTGTAATTGCCCACAAGATTTAACCAGTTAGATTTAGTTTCGGTCAACACCAGACTAGGTGACAAAGAGCTCCCCAAAGTGGGTGCTCTACGAGAAACCACTTTGATGCCTTTGGAGAGAATTTTGTCATATACAGGGTAATTTGATAAGATAGAAAGATATCTAGTAATTATGTTTTTAATTTTATTGAACTCTGCACTGAAGGGTGTTGAAAAAACCGGGATGTTATTAAGAGAGGAACGTGGTAATTTTTTGTCCTGTAAAAGTGACTGTGCTGGCCCTGGTAAATGCTTTATTAACCAGGGCGTCTACATATACTCGTGCCTTAAAACGCTGGGCCATGTTGTTCGCTTCCATTTGGAAGCTCTCAGGTGTGCTACATAGGCGTTTTAGACTCAGGAATTGACCATATAGTACACCTCGGATGGTATGAATGGGATGTGCAGAATCAGCTCTCAGGAGAGTGTTACCCGCAGTGGGTTTCCTGTACAGAGTGGTATGAATGGAACCCCCTGTACCTGTGAGTCTGACATCTAGAAATTCTATACTATGGGATTGTGCTGTACCCGTGAATTTCAAGTTAAGATCGTTATTGTTGAAATAAAATAACCAAGTATCAAGGTTCGCATCCTCCTCTGATGTAATAAATAACAGGTCGTCAATGAAGCGACAGTAAAAGACTGTATCTGAACGGCAGGGGCTATCATGTCCAAAGATGCGGGACCTCTCCCACCAACCCATAAAGACGTTGGCGAGTGAGGGAAAAAATTTCGCCCCCATAGAGGCCCCGCATCTCTGAAGATAATAGCCCCCATCAAACATGAAAAAATTGTGGGTAAGTAGATACTCCAGGGCTTGTAGAATAAATTCCTACAATGTTAGTGAATATTTTCCCGATTTCTTGAGGGCCCAGGCAACTGCCTGAAGACCCAGGTGGTGTGGGATACTGGAATAGACTCTAACTAATCCACTTGTAGTTGTTTTCCCATTTAAAGTCTTGAAGTTTGTTCAGTAGATGTTTTGTATCTCTTAAGTAACCAGGCAGGCTGGTTACCAAAGGTTGTAATTGGGAATCCACCCACTCACCCAAGCGTTCATTTAGAGAACCTATGCCAGCAACGATAGGTCGGCCCGTAAGCGGTTGAAGCCCCTTATGGACCTTGGGTAAGTGGTGGAATATTGGCATGATAGGATGTTCTGGAATAAAGAGTTCCTTATCTTTGAATGAAAAGATGCCTACAGATACCGCTCTGTCAAGAAGAGTGGAGAGTTTATTTTTAAACGATAGAGTGGGATTGGATGGAAGTAATTGGTACATGTGTATGTCAGATAATTGACGTAGTGCCTCTTGTTTGTATGTCTCAGTATCTAGTACAACCACAATCCCACCCTTATCTGCATTCCGTATTACTATATTGACATCTGATGTTAAAGTTTTAAGGGCTGCTCTTTCCTTTTGTGTAAGATTATCTACAATGGGTTGTCTGTGGCAACTGCGGGCCAGGAGAGTTAAATCACCCTCCACCATTTTTTGGAACAAATCCATATCCCTCCCTCTAGATGCCACTGGATAAAAATGTGATCTAGATTTAGATCTAAACAATAATTTGTCTCGTGAATCAGTGGGATCGACAGGGAAGGGATCTGATTCCTCCATTAATTCAATTAGATCATTCAATGCACAAGTTTCGGTAAAATTTATGGGTGAAGGAGGAGACTCACCTGTGCCGTCAGTGTCCACAGCAACCTCTTGCTCCACAGAAGAACCAAGGAAATGTTTTCTAAGTGTCAGGGTGCGGGAGAATTTATTTACATCCAAAATTGTTTTAAACAAATCAAAATGTCTATTTGGGCAAAAGTTCAAGCCCCTAGCTAGGAGGTTGGTTTCCTCCTCTTTTAAAGATCTTTTTGAAATGTTAAAAACGCTGAGTTTTATTTCTTCATTTTGCCCCGTAGACTGTAATGTCCGTCGTTTGAGGTTCTTGTGTCTCCTGCCACCCCTTCTTGTTTTCTTATTGACGATTTCTTTTTCTTTGTTTGACCTGACCTGCGAGGGTTTCCGGTGTTTTGATGACTGTTATTCCTCACTGGTTCTATGGGATCTGTGGAACGATCTGGAGAAGAGTCAGTCATTGTATGAGCAAGAGTGTCATCTCCTATCTCAATGTCTTGGTCGGACTTGCTACTTAACTTGCTTTCCTCGGTTCCTGCATGATCGATTTGGAGTAAACACTGGTCTTTTCCATATGTAGACTCTATTGCTCTCATAGTCGTTTTTTGTCTCGAGCCATGACAAGTAGTCTGATAAAAAAACTAATGTCCCAGAAGGCTCTGATTTCTCTGGCCATAAGATGCTCCAATTTCCTAAAATGACGTATCAAAAGGACTCCATCATCGTCAGGTAATCGTGATGTGTATATCTGTGATGATTGTCTTAAAGGATTGTCAGAAGGAGCTTTGAGAGTTCTGCTGTATGTTGCTTCTGCCATGGGTGTAGAGGTGACCGCATGATCCATGTGGAAAAATTAAGCAAACTCTTCTGAAGTATACGAGGAATAAAAAGTCACACTGAAGGATATGGCTAAGGTGAAAAGATCCACAGATGGCCTCCGGGCTGGTGGTCAAAAAGCATAAATCCAGAGATGCAAACCAAGCAGAGAAGGGTCCCACTGCTCAGGTAGGCACAAACCAGTGGAGATAAAAGCCAGTGTAGTTTTATCCTTCAAAGGGGAAGAGTCCCAGGTGCTGGCTGATGCAAGATGAAGCAAGAAAATCGAGGAAAAATCCTGCACAAATGGCAAAATTTTTAACATTCCCTCATTCATAAACTGCAACACTCAATATATAGTATATGTCATTGCCTGTGACATCTGTCAAATACAGTATGTAGGACGCACGACATGACGTTTATATGACCATTTACCATTTATATGACCATTTACGTGACATAGAAAAGGATAAACTAACCAACGTAGCTAAACACTGGATTTTTGTGCACCAGAAGGACGTATCGAGCCTTTACATTCAAGGCATAGAGAAAATTGTGACACCCATTAGAGGGGGAGATAGATTTCAATTACTTTGTAAATGCGAAGTGCACTGGATATTCTTTTTGAATACCAGAATCCCACTAGGTTTGAACTTTGAATGGGATGTTTCCTATTATTATGAGTAAAGTCTTGATATCTACCCTCCCTACGTCCGTCACATTTCAATCTCCATTATAATCTTCATCAGAATATTAATGTTTTCTCTTTCATTTTTTGCTCCCTCACTATACATCTTTTGTCAGAAGATGTGACTAATTAGGTTGTACCCTTGATTGTCACCGTCCACATATACGTGTTTTTCCATATACATGAGTTACTTTTGTAGCCTTATAACTTCACGGGCGTTGGACGCTGTCCAATCAATAGGATATTATACATATAAAATCTTTCACATATAATCTACTATGGTTTTCAATATATATAATCAACAACCTTTTGGGAGTATTTTGTGGGGTCCACATTGGTTGGGACAATAGCTATTTTATATAAAAACGTCCTTTCACTCTTGGATTTCTATACATATAAATCCTTTTCAGGTCAGGACTAGTGGTTCAAGTATATATCTAATATCAGTATGCATTAGAATTATAATTTTGTCACGTGATTATTTAAACATTTTCATTGATTGCTTGAAATACATCCACTGTCCTGATAAGCACAGTACAGTTTCTCTGTGAACAACATAATTTTAATATTGTTGGAATTATTCATTTATTATGCTATTTAGTTTTGATCAACAAAAAATTATTTTATCACAGTCTTAGATTAATCTGTCCACATTATTGTCATGATTGAGTAAAATCTTTTATTTTCATTTTTCTGTTATAGATCGGATTTGTTTCTTGAGCTAAATGTCTGCCTATGAAAAACTACCAACATTGTTTCATTTCTGTACTTTATAACACACTGCTGCATAATCACCATCAGTTAATGTCAGCTACATTTTACACAGAATAGTAGCAACAGATGGCACCTGTTGTTTTGCGTTTCCTTTTCATCTGTTGACATTAATGTTCGTTATACACTTCGTACAGACTGAAACAAGTTTCTATATATCTAGCCTGTAGCTCTATATGGACAAAGGCAGATACATGCACACGAGAAAGCCAATTTGGATATGAGTTATCCTGGCTTCTCTGTTTGCTGCTGACAGCGATCTTCGTTTTTGTTAGAAATATTTTCATCAATTTCTTTTTCATTTACATTCTTACATTTATCCTGCTCGGCGCTGCATTGATATGGGTTCCGTGCTCTGCACTGCAGACCAGGATTTAAACCTAATTCTAGTCGCTCATGAGAACATACACAAGCCGATCCTCATTCAGATTTAAGTACTATGGCTTTTAAACACACATATTATACAATGCCACCTTACTAATCTAATCCTTTTTCTTCACTCAACAATATTCCTCATTAAAATCGTTATCTCCTATTCTAGATTCATTTGAATATATATGGCACACATCCATTGGTTTTATTTTTCAGTTTCATTGCACATATCGCTCTATGTAAGCGATTTTCCTGTGTACATAATCACATTATCATACACGTGTAATTGTATATGTCCTTTATTTTCATATATCTGTACACATAATATTACATATGTAGATTTTTATTCTTTGAAATAAGTTTATTTGGACAACGATTTTTTCAGATTTCACATTATTATTATTTTTTCTACATTCTGGTTACATATCTTCCTTGTCAAAATAGTTTTATTGAGTACGGAGATTATGTACAGATAACATTGAATAATAACATACATTCAGTATAAGGAAGCTCATTTACAATTAAAGAATAGTTAATTAATTAATAATATCGTAAAACAAGACAATATATTCTAACACAAGGCAATATATTTTAAAAGGAAATAAAGAAATAGGAGAGAAAAAGAACTTTGGAGTCTTTGTCCATTTCAAAAGAATAGAATTAAATGAGTTATGTAAGTTCTGCTACATCGTTTGCCTTGTTTTATTTCTATTTCTAGACAATAATTGAGATTATTATTTAAATTTCAATTAGAGCTTCAATATCATAGAATAATATAGTATAAGGAAAAGAAAGGATAGAAAGTATAGTAGGAAGGGGAGAAGAGAAGAAGGTTAAGGGAAAGAATCCGCGAGGTCAGGCCGAAAGTCACCACAACAACTAGGGCTGAAATATAGCCTATATCATGTTATCACAACTACCATGGCAGTAGAACACTCTTGTCTAGGGTTGGCATGGAATATGTAATCCAAGGCTGCCATATTACCTCAAATCTGGGGATCGTGCCCAATTCTATAGCTATCATCTTGGCATGAGTCATATAGTAATTCATTTTAGCTTTTGCTTCATTTATATCTAATGTTGATGATTTCCAAGATTTTGCTAAAGTCTGTTTAGCTGCTGTGAAGAGATATACCAACAATTTGAATTGGGTATGCGTTATGAATTCAGGTTTTAAGTTGAGAAGGGCCACTGCTGGATCGAAAGGGATTGTTTTCCCAATAAGGTTAGTTGCAATGTTAAAAATTCCCCTCCAGAATATTTGAGCTAATGGACACGACCACCAGATATAAAGGTATGTGCCAGGGTCCAAACAACCCCGAAAACATTGCGCCGAATAATTTTGCACATATTTTGCTACTCTAGTAGGTACTAGATACCAGTGTGTTAAAACTTTATAATTAGCCTCAACCGCCAATATATTAGGGGAAGCTGTTTTTGTTGTTGACCATATTTGTTTCCAATCTGAATTATCAAAAATACGCTCAAGGTCCTCTTCCCATTTCTGGACATAGGATAATTTGTCTTTACTGGAATGAACCAGCAGGTGAGAATATATAGTAGAGATTGTGCCTCTAGCATGCGGATCTTTTTTACAAACTTCTTCTAAACTAGTCATATGTGTTAATGGGGATGTGGTAGACACTAAGGGTGCAAAGAAATTTTTAATTTGGAAGTATCTAAATAATTCCAACTGCAGTAGACCATATCTCTCACAAAGGGTTGAAAAAGGGATGAATGATGAGGAATGTACAAATTTATACATACACAGTACGTCTCTAGATACCCATTCTTTAAAGGAATTAGGGAATATCCATGCTGGATAGAAAGCAGGATTTTTATAGAATGACAACATCGGGTTATGAGATGATTGTAAATGGTTATTCTTTTTGAATCTATCCCAAAGGGAAATGTAGTGTTTAGTAATTGGATTCTTTAGGTCTATGCGATCTTTTGGAGTGATCCATAGTAAGTTTGATATTGGAATAGGATCGCATTCTGTGGCTTCAATATGTACCCATAAAGGGGTCTCCTGATACTCATGATATTTAGCCAGGCTTGCTATGTGTGCAGCCCTATAGTAATAAGCAAAATTAGGGCAACCTAGGCCTCCGTTTGATTTTGGGAGATATAGTGTATGTAGTTGTATGCGTGGTTTGGAGGAACCCCATATGTATGATGATGTTTTCCTTTGTAATATTCTTAGGTGATAAGCTGGAATAGGAATTGGTAATACTCTAAATAAGTACAGTAATTTCGGTAGTATCGTCATTTTTACCGCATTGATTCTTCCGAACCACGATAATGGAAGATGAGACCATGATTTCATTAAGTTTGATAATTGTTTTAAAATTGGAGGGTAATTAACTGAAAATAGATCTGCTAATGATGCTGTAAGATGTATGCCTAAGTATGGGATTGATCTGTTCGACCATGTGAAAGGAAGACTAATTTTAGCTGAAGTCAGTTCAATGTTAGAAAGAGATATGTTCAATGCTAAACATTTTTTAGGGTTTATGTATAAACTAGAAATGTTAGCAAATTTATTGAGAATTGGGATTAGGTTTGGGCCTGACACTTGTGGAGATGAAAGAAATAGGAGGATATCGTCTGCAAACAAACAGAGCTTATGTTGAAATCCTCCCATTTCTATCCCTGTTATAGTGGGGTCAGATCTAATTACTAGTGCGAGTGGTTCTATTAGGAGGGCGAATATCGATGGGGATAGGGGACATCCTTGTCTTGTGCCTCTCTCAATGTTGAAGAAGTCAGATTTATAACCTGCGTATTTGACATACGCTTTAGGTTTGTTATATAGAGCCGTAATCCAATTTATAAAATTTGGACCGAATCCCCATTTCTGCAAGGTATAATTCAAGTAAGGCCATGCAATAGAATCGAAAGCCTTCTTTATGTCAAGTGAGAGAAAGCAAACAGGTATGTGACGTTTTTTAGCTATGTGTGCCAAGAGGGTTGCTCTTCGTACATTGTCACTTGCCTGTCGGGAGGGCATGAAGCCTACTTGGTCACGATGTACGAGGGTACCAATGATCATATTAAGGCGGGCTGCTAGAATTTTTGCCAACACTTTAATGTCCATGTTCAACATGGATATGGGGCGATAATTTGTACATAGAGAATCATCTGAGTGAGGTTTAGGAATCATGCAGATGATTGCCAATAATGATTCTTGTCTAAAGGATTTATTATTTAATAGGTCATTAAACGCTTCAACAAGCATAGGTGAGATAATGTCTGTAAAAGTTCAATAATAAAGGGCTGTGAATCCGTCTGGTCCCGGCCTTTTATTTATTTTTAATGTTTTAATAGCCTCTGCTACTTCATCGCTAGTTATGGGTTTTTCTATTGACAATTTTTGGGATTCCGTCATTTTGGGTAGGTTGATACGTGAAAAAAAGGCATCAGCTTCCTCAATGTTAGTTTTATTTGTCTCTGTGTATAGAGTTTTCAAATGAGAGCTAAATTTTTGTACGATTTTAAGAGGATTACTGGTGTATACATTGTCTGCTATTTTAAGTCTAATAGGTTTATAAGATTTGTTGATAGATTTAAATGCCCTTGCCATGAGAGTACTTGGTTTATTGGAATTCTTATAAAACATATGCTTAGTTTTCCTGAGGGATTTGTCAGCAGATTCAGTTAAGAAAAGATTATATTCTAGGTGGGCTTTCTCTAAGCGAATTTTCCCTTTCTGGTTAGGATTGTTTTGAAAAGCTATGAATGATGCATTAAATTCAGTTTCTAATTGTCTAGCCAATTTTACACGATCCCGTTTGAGTATACCTGCTTGTTGCTGAAGTATTCCTCTCAGAACTGGTTTTGTGTGCCTCCCAAATTGTGAGTGAGGACATTTCGTCACTTGTGTTATGTTCTACGTAGTCATTTAGAGCCTGTTGGATTGTTAAACAGTGGGAGGGGTGTTTAAGTAGCACATCTGGAAGATACCATGAAGGGTCATGCCCCTTGGGTATAGTAGAAGCCACCGAGGTATAAACTGCATTGTGATCTGACCAGGGTATAGGGATAATTTTAGATAAAATTACTTCAGGAACCATCCCTATTGTTACAAAGATATGGTCTATGCGACTAAAAGTTTGATGTGGATTAGAAAAATATGTATAATTTCTTTTAGCTGGATTTGATTCTGTCCAAGAGTCAATCAAATTGTGCCTAGAAAGAAGTTGAGATAAAGACCTAGCATCTTGTGTTCGTGGTGGGGTATAAGGGGTTTTGTCAAGAAATGGAAGGAGGACCTGGTTGGAGTCCCCACATATAAAAATTGATCCCATTTTGTGGGTGTTAATGATATTAAATAGGTGCGATAGAAAGGGTACAGGACGATAATTTGGTGCATAGTATGAGACCACCGTTACAGCTGTGTCCATAATGTATCCCATTAGAATTAGGTAGCGACCCTCAGGGTCTTTCATTTCTGAATGTAAGGTAAATGGGGTAGAGCGATGAAACGCAATGAGAGTTCCACGTTTTTTAGTGAGCGCCGAGGCGGTGTAAACTTGGGGATAAGAAGTACTAAAAAATTTAGGGGTTGAAGTCGGGGTAAAGTGAGTCTCTTGTAGACATACAATGTGTGCTTTTTTAGACTGAAATGACCAAAAGGCTTTTACTCGTTTCTGAGGTACATTAAGACCCTGGACATTCAGAGATAAAATATTTAAAGGAGCCATGGTAATTGGAACAAGAGTATGCGCTTACCAGTTGTCTGGGTGCAGCGACTATTCGGCCTGACCTGCGCGGATTTAAAACAAAGAGATAGATAGCCAGATCCATAGTAGGATAACTTAGAGAGGAAATAAGAGACAATAAAAATTATAAAGCATTTGAGTATAGTACAAATGTAAGTAGATTCGAAGAATACCCGAGTTGGGGTCAAGGACTTCCCAACAGGGGAAAGGAGGCCTTCGTCTGGTCCCCATATATTACTATGGGAATCCGAGGAAGGCATGGTGAGGCACATGTGATTTCCGTGCATGGGGGAATCCGCCTTAAAAAGAAAGAAAATTTATCACAAAAATATGAAGATTGTAAAGTATAAAATTGTAAATTTAAGAGCCCGAGTTTCATATAATTGGTAATGTCTATTATTTTGAAGGGTACATATTTATATTAAATATAAAGCGAATGGGAAAAAATTGAATGGGAATAAAGGAGTGCAGTAATATCAGAAACATATTTGGATGTCCAACCAATAGAAAAGGATAGGAAACCCTTTCCTTCCTATTGGGGTGACCAAAAAAAATGTAATTTAAACTGAAATTAAGACTACTCAAAAACTGTATATATCAAATTAATGAAGAATTTAAAATAAACTTCAGTTAAAGGAAGATTTTCCACCCTTGGTGGTTGTTTCACAGTTTTACATTGAGAAACAAAAAAAGCAGGAGGAAATATAATAATATAAAAATAAATAAAAAATAAATAAAAAATAAAAAATGTGTATATGTATATATATATACACTGAACAAAAATTTTTATACACACACACATATACATATATATATATATATATATACACATACACATATATATATATATATATATATATATATATATATATATATATATATATATATATATATATATATATATATATATATATATATATATATATATATATACATACATACATATACACATACATACACCTACATACATACCTATACATACATACATGCTAACTTATACAGTCCACCATACATTAGGGACCATTTAGGTGCTCAGAAAGTAAAAATATTATCTGAACGCTTATCACACCATGTTCCTAAAATAAAAAGTACTATAAAAAGGGAACTTAAATTCAAAATAAAAATTTTGTTATTTCACAATTTTATCTTGAGAAACAAAAAAGGAGGAGGAAATATAATGATATGAAAAAAAAAAAATAAATAATAAAAAATGTATACATATATATATATATATATATATACACATCTATATATACATATACATACACACATACAGAATAAAAAAATACATATACATATATAATAATTTAATCAGTCCACCATATAATAGGGATTGTTTAGGTGTTCAGAAAGCATAAATATTGTCTGAACACTTACCATACCATGTTTCTAAAATAAAAAATACCAAAAAAGCCATTGAGAAACAAAAAAGGAGGAGGAAATATAATAATATAAAAATAAATAAATAATAAAAAATATATATATACACATATATATATATATATATATATATATATATATATATATATATATATATATATATATATATATATATATATATATATACATACATATACACATACATATACACATATATATATACACATATATATATACATATACATACGCATGCATACATACACATATATACATACATATACATACACATACACACATACACATACATACACATATACACACATATATACACATACATACACACACACATACATACATACATATATATATACACATACACATACACACACATATATATATATACACATACACATATATATATATACATATACATACGCATGCATACATACACATATATACATACATATACATAGACATACACACATACACATACATACACATATACACACATATATACACATACATACACACACACATACATACATACATATACACACACACATACATAAAAATTAAAAAAAAAAAAAAATATATATATATATATATATATATATATATATATATATATATATATATATATAATATTTTAATCAGTCCTCCATACATTAGGGGCTATTTAGGTGTTCAGAAAGTAAAAATATTATCTGAACATATACCACACCATGTTTCTAAAAAAAAAAAAAGAAAAAAAAATTTAATAAAAAAAAATATAAATAAATAAAATAAAAACTAACAAAAAAGGGAACCTAAAATCATAATAAAAATGTTGTTATTTAATTATAAACTTATACCAATAAGGTATAAATTAATAAATTAGATAATCTAGTTCATAGTGTATGTCCAATTGCTCACTAGTGAGCTAGATGGAGTATTAGTTTTTGGTTTAGGAAGAGTATTCAAAAATGTAATTACAATTCTGTTCTCCCAATAGGTGCTGTCTTAGCTGAAATGGCTATATTATATAAGTGCATAATACTCAGTCCATGGCGTCATCTTGTTCTTGTTGTGAGGATGCGAATCGTCCTCTTTTGTGTGTATGATGGTTTCCATTTTTTGTCTCAGAGGAGGATGTTTTCTGAATGGAGGAGGCAGAAGCTGATCTCCTACATGAGGTGGAGGCTATAGTTGTACCGTCAATCAATTTGAGGTCTTGGAGCACATGTTGTAGTTCTTCAGGAGTTTTGCATGCGAATCTGATCCCCTGGTGGGTGAATTTTAGGGAGAACGGGAAGCCCCATTGATACTTACTGTCATGACCTTGAAGTTCCAGTAGATGAGGCTTCATTGCACGCCTCTTAGATATTGTTAACTGGGATAAGTCAGCAAATAGTTGATAACTATGTCCCTGAAATGTTAGATTATTTTTCCCTCTAGCCGCTTCTAGAAGTTGTGCTTTTGAACGAAAAAAATGAAATTTTGCTATAATATCCCTGGGGGGGCCATCAGTTTTTTTGGGCATGAGTGCCCTATGTACTCTGTCCATTTCAAGCCTTTCCACCGAAATGCCAGGTAGTAATTCTTGGCATAATGCTGTGATTGTTGATTGCAGATCTGTGATTGATTCTGGTAAGCCTCTGAATCGCAAATTCGATCTTCTGGCGCGATTCTCATAGTCCTCCAGTCTATTCTGTAAAATAATATTTTCCTCTTTGAGGACATCTATTTCAGAGAAAGCATTCTGTGTAGAGTTTTCTATATCTTCCATTTTCATTTCCAATGCTTCGGTGCGTCTCCCCAGTTCTCTGATCTCTCTAGTCAGATTACTAGTAATTTGCTCTGATGTTTGTTGTAATGCTTTATGTAAAATTTTTTCAAATTGTTTCAAAATGTTAGAAGGAATATCAGAGTTTTGTTGTGAAGAATGTAACATATTTGAATCAGGTTCAGAGTCAGAATCCCCTGTGGAGATAGCTTTTGGCTGCTTGGATTTGAGTTTCTTGTCTGAGGTAAAATTACCTGAGGAGACTGGCGCCTTTTTCATAGTATGTCTTGCCTGGGTGCTGCTATTAGAGCTAGTTTTGGTTTTATTCCTGGCACCTCCCAGCCCCATTATTCTTGAATAATGTCCCCCTCACCTCTAGGGTGAATAGTAACATGATTTTTACCGTTTCTGTGTCCGTGGGCTGCCTTTATTTGCGGTTTATTCTCCCTCACAGAGCGGAGCTCTAGCCCGGCATGTCCGTCGTGCTAGCCTCCCACACAGTGACTCCTGGTTACATATCTTCATTTGCAAATACATTTTCGCATATATACACATCACACAATATTGTATTTCACACATTAATAAGATTTTTTTCTTTTTTACATGCTCTTTCACGTCACTTTTTTATTCATTCACTATTTATTTTTTCCTTTTTTCCACTGCTGCTTATATATCATTCACATGGGAGTCTCTACCATAAAAGCCTATCAGTTTAACAACAGGTGCCGAGAATTGGTATGATTGACCCTCAGCTGTTGTCAATTATTAACACGATCACATGACCACATAGGTTTCCAACATAGGCTTTATATATGTTATGTATTTACATGCATGTCAGCTATGAGTAAGCACTCATTGTGAGTGTGAAACGATTCAGCTGTTTCTGTACGCTTCTGCTGTAGTGTATTGTGCTCCTTTATGATTTAGCTTTTTACCAATAAAAGCATTTATCATTACACCGGTGTGCGGCTTCCAGCTTTCCTCGATTTTACTGCTACTCCGTGGTAGGTACCATGAATTCTTTTAGGAGTTGTGCGAAGGTTTTTAGTTTTGTCAGAGAAGAGGTTTAAATACGTAGGATCCCTTTGCTGCTTCAGTGGGGTAGTACGATATCAGGTGATAAGTGTTTAAAGGAATTGTCAAAAACTGTCTCTGTTTTTATTACTTTTTGACACTTTTTTCGTGAATGGGTAGGGGTACTATGTACCCCATACTCACTCACATGGGGGGGCAGGATCTGGGGGCCCCCTTGTTAAAGGGAACGTCTGGATTCCGGTGAGCCTCCTGCCCACAGACCCCCACAACCACAACCCAGGGTTGTGGGGATTAGGCCCTTGTCTCCATCAACATCGGGACAAGGTGCTTTGTGGCAGGGGGCAGAGCACCCACCCCTCTTTGTTGAGGGCATGTGGCCTGGTATGGTTAGGAGGGAGGGGTGGCGCTCGCTCGTCCCCCCTTCCTTTCCTGGCCTGTCAGGCTACATGCTTGAAAAAGGGTCTGGTATGGGTTTTGGGGGGCCCCCATGCTGTTTTCTTTTACATTTTGGCAGCGGGGGGCATTTGCAGGAACCAATCCCCTGTCTTATTCTCCTGTGGCAGCTGAATGCCTGCGATAGGGAGAGAGGGAGAACCTAGCTTTCAGCTGCTGCAGGAGAAAAATGTCTTCAAAAGTGTTGCAGCAATTACAGTGGGCGCTCACTGCCTTTGATGAGTTTTAACTGAATGGACACATTCCTGTTGTATCAAGAAGAATGTGATAACGGGATGTACAGGTAAGCAGATACAACCTGACAGGAAGCATGAATGAACTACCATGGTGCTCCACAGCACTGTGGTAGTTCATTGAAAACTCTTGCAAAGGCTGCTGGACCTTGACGTTTTCCATGCACAGAGCCAGTTTTTTTTCAAATTGTGATAGCTAGCAGGGGTGGGGGGGAGAAGAATCCCAGTAGCTTTCACAGTGGGGATCGGGGAGGAGGGGGGGACAGTCCGTTCATAAGATGTTACATGATACACCCTGAATATACAGTAGGTGTAACATTTTACAAAAGGTGAACTTATCCTCTAAAGTCAATCTTTGTATTAATATAAAAAAGATGTTATATTTACCTGCTCTATGCAATGGTATTGCACAAACTGGCCCCTCACCTCTTCCTTGGTGGTCACCTGCGGATGCTGTTTGCTCCTTCTTCTTCTTCTGGGTGCTCCCTCAGCAAGCTGTGTTCTAAAGGGGCTCCCATGTTGTTTAACCACTTGCCAACCAGCCACCGTCATTATACTGCGGCAGGTCAGCACATTCCCATGAACCGTTGTAGCTGTACGTCGACCCTTCAAGCGGGAAAAGCAGGTGTACGCGCGCCGCCGGAGACACACATGAGCGCCTGCTCGGTGCCAATGTGCGTGGCTGGCAGTCGCGATGACCATCGGCTACGCGCGATCGCAGGCACGACAGCCAGAACAGGGACGTGTGTGTGTGTAAACACACAAATCCCTGTTCTGTGAGGAGAGGAGAGACAGATCGTGTGTTCCTACTAGCTAGCAACAATGATCTGTCATCTCCTTTAGTCAGTCCCATCCCCCTACAGTTAGAACACACACACACACGAGGGAACACAGTTAATCCCTTGATCGCCCCCTAGTGTTAACCTCTTCCCTACCAGTGACATTTACACAGTAATCAGTGCATTTTTATAGCACTGATCACTGTATGAATGTCAATGGTCCCAAAAATGTGTCAAAAGTGTCCAATCTGTCCACCATAATGTCGAAGTCCTGATAAAAATCATTGATCACCGCCATTACTAGTAAAAAAGATAATAATAAAAAAATGCCTTAAATCTTTCCCCTATTTTGTAGACACTATAACTTTTGCGCAAACCCATCAATATACATGCTTATTGCGATTTTTATTACCAAAAATATGTAAAAGAATACATATCGGCCTAAACTGAGAAAAAAAATAGCTTTTTTGGGGATTATTATTATAGAAAAAAAGTACAAAATATTGTGTTTTTTTCAAAATTGTCGCTCCTTTTTTGCTTATAGAGCAAAAAATAAAAACCCCAGAGATGATCAAATACCACCAAAAGAAAGCTCTATTTGTGGGATAAAAAAGAACGTCAATTTTGTTTGGGTACAGCGTCGCACGGCTGCGCAATTGTCAGTTAAAATGACGCAGTGCCGTATCGCAAAAAATGGCCTGGTCATTGAGTAGCCAAATCTTCCGGGGCTGAAGTGGTTAAAGTGACAGACTGTGTTTCAAAAAAATTTGTGTTTAACCACCCCAAACTGGAAGAATGCTTTAAAACGGTGGTGAGCACAACATGGGCACCACTTGTACCTTCAGGTCAGCTTATAATAAAGCTGACTTGTAGGTACAAGGAATATCTCCTAAACGTGCACCGTTTCTGTAGCTGGTGATATCACCGGTGCATGCACTCTGAAGGGACAGCATACTGATGCCATCTCTTCGGAGCTCTGTGTCGCTGTCATGACTTTGGAGCTGGAGCATGCACACCTGGAAGGAAGATCGGGTGAAGATGGAAGCCCTGTCAGTGGTGACAGCACGCAGCTGAAGGGCTTTGTTTTAGGGTAAGACTTTCATAACATGCTAGTATGTGATGCTTACAAGCAGATTATGCCCTTAACTTGCAGGAAGATTTTTTTTTTCTGCAAGAGTTTACTACCGCTTTAAAGAGGTTGTAAAAAAAAGACCCTGCAAGCCAAAGCCATTAAGAGCTAGCATGCATTGCATACTAGCTCATTATGAAATACCTTAGAACGAAGCTGTTGCAGCGGTCCCGGCACACCGTCACGGCCGACATCTTTCCCGAAGCTTCATCTGGGTTTGCGGGCTGTGGTGCTCTGGCGCGGGAGCCGGCGTTCACAGCACCAGCTTGGAAGGAATGGCACACGTTGGCCGTTTCTTCAGGGCGCATGAGCCAGTGATGTCACTGGCTGCATGCACTGGAAATTGCATGCAGCCAGTGACAAAAAAAAAAAAATGTACAGGTTTAGGAGATATTTTTAATACCTATAGGTAAGCCTTTTTATAGGCTTACCTAGAGGTAAAAGTCTGCAGAGGAAGTTTACCTTCTCTTTAAAGCCTTTAAGAAACTTGCTTGAAACTGGCTAAAAGCTTTGGAAATGCTTTGTTAAGGCTTGTTGCACACTCTGCACTTTAACAAGTCTTTTGGGGTTCTCAACTCCTCCCATGGACCCTCTTTCAAAACGAATCTGTTACAATGTCAGTGGTAACAACTAACACACTTCTTCATCCTCCACAATGTTTATTAATAAAACAGGTCGGCTGCATACACCAGTGCCAACTTCTGCAAGAAGATTCTAATGATAGGCTCAATCAGGGAGAAATATAAAATAAAATGGCACTGGGTAATTGAGACCTGGGGAGCCTGCATTGTGCTGAGGTAGCCTGGACTGACATCTTTATTAGGAGCCTCTGTACAGAGAATGTTGCGAGTGCTCTATATATAGTGTAATGAATAACAAAGGGCACAAAAAGGTATTAACAGATACAAAGCTTGTCACAATTAAAGACAATCCATGCTGTCTTTGCTACTCACACATGTATCCTGTATAGTTATTGATAGGAAATGTTAACTCACTTTGGTAGCAAAAGTAAGATGCTGATCAATTCATGTTTACACAATTAGGACTAAAAGTTTTTCCATTTTAAAGTAAAGGGTCTGTTTTCCATGTAATCGGTTTAATTTGAATGTAAGTGCTGTATATCTCCAGTTATAATGGATGACTCTCTTCTTTCTACTCCTTCAACTCTTTTATGTATTCTACTTTATGTACAGTAGTGTCAGCTGTTCAGTGTCCATACACATTGTGACAGATTTACTAAAGGTTATGTGTGTATGCTGTCTTATAGATCATGCATGGACAACAAAACGTTATCCTCATGGAATTTGCTATACACTCATGATGCATGCAGACACATGCACAGAATACAATAGATATGTGAAATTTACTAACAAAGCTGTTGTGCTATGAAATGTACTCTCCATCATCTGAACATATGCCAGTTTAGTCATGACATGTCTAATATAAAAATGTGATTTTTCTTAATGATTTGAGTATATGTAAATGATGTTAGCACTTTTAAATGTGGTAACCATGTAGAAATATTAAAACACATCAAATATGCATGACTATCATTCAAGAGACTTTGTTTCAATTTGTGACAAGCCACAGTGATCCAGACACAGCAGGATGTTGCACTGTGCATATACATATCTTTGTTCACATGCTGAGAATTCCAAGCACTATAAGATTCCCTACACTGCTGCTTGGAATAGAGATTTAAAAGATGAACAACTGTGCATAACTACACCTGTACATAACACCTGTACATAACAGCATAGTGTATGGGATTTTTTGACATACCACTTAGCTTGGCGCATTCACATTTTATTGCTTTTTGAACCAGACTTTTTTTAAATTAATTTTTAGGGTCCATGCACACTAGGGACAGAAAAAATGCCAGAACCTCTGGCATAAAAAGCAGCAGAAAAAAAATTGAACATAGCAGCTCATATGGCACAAAAGTTTAAGCTAGTTTAAGCCATGTTTATGCTCATTTATGAGCGTTACAAGAGATGTAGAGGTTTTTTTTTTTTTTTTTTAAGATACATACTTACCTAGGTGGATGCAGGAACGGTTCGATGCTGCATCTGTCCCCCGGCGCCTCTAACACTGACAACCGAGAGATCAAACACTGCCGATCGCTCAGTTCTCACAGCTCCGTGTGCAGAGAGCTGCTGACTGTCAGTGAGCAGCTCTCTGCTCTGCCCCCCATGCTTGCTGGAGCACTGGGCTGTGGAGGGGGAGGGAGTGGCTGGCTCGGGCTCTCAGCGGCTTGCTGAGAGGCTGAGCCGGGTGCTGGTCCAGGTATATGGGCAAATCCCGACTTCATTGTCGCAAACTTGCCTGAGCCTTGACCGGCTCTGTGACGTCAGCCGACAGCGGGCTTCAGAGGACTATCTGCTGAAAACGGGTTCACAGCTCCTCTCAAAAACACGATTTTGAAAGTTTTTTCTTTCCTGCCTTTAAACTCTCCTCTGAAAATATGACTGTAAACTCCCTAATGTGCATGGAAAAATAGGCTAACATACTGTACTGTAGAGATGCTTCTACAGGCTGAAGACAATAAAAAGCAAAAGGCCTGTATAAGCAGCTTTTTTAATGCCTAGTGCCCATGGACCCATGACCTCTAGGCGGGGCTTTTTTCAGCGGAAACGCGGGGCAACGCAGTTCCAGCACCTCCAGCCCTGAATGTATGTAATAGCATGGGGTTTGGGGTTTAGGGTGTGCTGGAGGGTCTATTGATGTTGGCTGGGGGATCGATTGTCACTGGTGGGGATCTGATTTTGTGTGAGGGTCTATTGTTGCTGATGGGGAATCTATTGTTGCTGAGGGGGGTTTTATGTTGCTGGAAGGTATCTGCTGTTGAGGGAGAGGTCTATTTTTACTGGTTGCTGGAGGATCTACTGATGCTGGCTGCTGGGAGATCTGTTGTTGCTGCTGGGGGGGAGGGGGTCTAATGTTGCTTGGGTGGATATTTTGTTACTGGGTGTGATATTTTGTTGTGGGTGGTTCACTGTTGCTGCAGGGAATCTATTGTTGTTGGGGTGGAGTCCATTGTTGCTGGGGGAGTCTATTGTTGTGTGGGGATCTATTGCTGGGATTCTATTGTTGCTGGCTGCAGGGGATCTATTTTACTGCTTTTCTTTTTATCATTAATATGTTCCATACAAATTATTTAGCACCACAAAATGATACTTGGTTCTTTATTCTCTAAAAGGGGCAGTACTGGTAGGTGGGTAGGGGGTTGAGTCAAGGGACGGTGGTCAGAGGTGGGTAGGGGCAGAGAAAAGCGGTGACTAAGACGGGGGGAGTTCCTGCACCTATTCTCCAAGAAAAAAAGTCCTGCCTCTACGAAGATATAAAATACATAAACTCACGGTGCTCGGTAATCATTAGTACATTACTAATTTTCTTTTTAATTCTTTATTTTAAATGTCAACATTTTTATAAGAAATGCAGAAAGTCAACACAAAGATCTCCATATGTGCTGTCTTTGTTGTACATGTATAAATATATAATAAACACTTGACAATCAAGACTCTGTGTGTTACAATATATGAGTCCAGTTTTAGGCGTCTTTTTTTGTACTGGTGACTATGTTATAATATACAGTGCCTTGAAAAAGTATTCACAACCCTTGAAATTTTCCACATTTTGTCATCTTACAACCAAAAATGTAAATGTATTTTATTGGGATTTTATGTGATAGACCAACACAAAGTGGCACATAATTGTGATGTGGAAGGAAAATGATAAATATCTGAAAAGTGTGACCTGCATTTGTATTCAGAAGTCACCTAATTAGTAAATAGAGTCCACCTGTGTGTAATTTAATCTCAGTATAAATACAGCTATTCTGTGAAGCCCTCAGAGGTTTGTTCAGTGGCGGCCCATGCATTGTGGGCACACGGCCAACGCTCCCCCTGACACCTCTCCCGCCCTCCCTATTCATGTGTCCGGCCCCTTTCTGGACGCTGGACACATAAAATACTATGGCGGGGATAGGCGGGGGGTGTGCATTTTGAAGAACGTGATTTGAGCCAGAGACTCTAATAGGCTTCAAAATAGGGTGGACTCGGGGCGCAGAGCACTGCGTTCAGATCCCACCCTGTTGTGTGGCATAGCGAATTAATTTTCGCTATTTTTACACCAATGTTCCTCCCTGCCAATCAGCAGGCAGGTCAGTGAGACCTGTCTCCCGATTGGCCAAAGCATTAGGTGATCCTTTTGGATGCCTAACGCTTTGGTGGAAAAGGAGACATGGCAGAGGAAGCCTGAGGTGCCGAGCAGACACAGGAGCCACAGCCGCCGCTTTCCACCGCTACAGAAGAGGAGGAGGAAGCACCATCACTCGGTAAGTGCCACTGGACCGGCCACGTGGGGGGGGGGTTAGTGAAGTGACAGCTGACCCGGGGGGTGCGCCTGGCTGCATTTGATAGGCACAAGTGTCTGCATATACTGGGCACAAGTGACTGCATTTGATGGGCACAAGTGGCTGCATATAGTGGGCACAAGTGTCTGCATATACTGGGCACAAGTGACTGCATTTGATGGGCACAAGTGGCTGCATATAGTGGGCACAAGTGTCTGCATATACTGGGCACAAGTGGCTGCATCTGATGGGCACAAGTGGCTGCATATACTGGGCACAAGTGGCTGCATATGATGGGCACAAGTGGCTGCATATATTGGACACAAGTGGCTGCATATACTGGGCACAAGTGGCTGCATTTGATGGGCACAAGTGGCTGCATATGATGGGCACAGTGGCTGCATATGATGGGCACAGTGGCTGCATATGATGGGCACAAGTGACTGCATATGATGGGCACAAGTGGTTGCATTTGATGGGCACAGTGGCTGCATATGATGGGCACAAGTGGCTGCATTTGACGGGCACAAATGTCTGCATATGATAGACACAAATGGCTGCTTTTGATTGGAACAAGTGGCTGCATATGATGGGCACAAGTGGCTGCATTTGATGGGCACAAGTGGCTGCATATACTGGGCCCAAGAGGCTGCATATAATGGGCACAAGTGGCTGCATATGATGGGCACAAGTGGCTGCATTTGACGGGCACAAATGGCTGCATATGATGGGCACAAGTGGCTGCATTTGATTGGCACAAGTGGCTGCATATACTGGGCACAAGTGGCTGCATATGATAGGCACAAGTGGCTGCATTTGATGGGCACAAGTGGCTGCATATACTGGGCACAAGTGGCTGTATATGATGGGGCACAAGTGGCTGCATTTGATTGGCACAAGTGGCTGCATTTGATGGGCACAAGTGGCTGCATATGATGGGGCACAGTGGCTGCATATGATGGGCAAAAGTGGCTGCATATGACGGGCACAAGTGGCTGCATATGATAGGCACAGTGGCTGCATATGATGGGGACAGTGGCTGCATATGATGGGCACAAGTGGCTGCATATGATGGGCACAAGTGGCTGCATTTGATGGGCACAGTGGCTGCATATGATGGGCACAAGTGGCTGCATATGATGGACACAGTGGCTGCGTTTTATGGGCACAGTGGCTGCATATAATGGGCACAAGTGGCTGCATATGATGGGGCACAGTGGCTGCATATGATGGGCACAAGTGGCTGCATATGATGGGCACAATGGCTGCATATGATGGGCACAGTGGCTGCATATGATGGGCACAGTGGCTGCATTGATGGGCACAATGGCTGCATTTGATGGGCATAGTGGCTGCATTTGATGGGCACAATGGCTACATTTGAAGGGCACAGTGAGGCTGCAATTGATGGGGGGTTCAGTATTTTTCAAAAAATACTTGAGCACCAGCCGCCACTGGGTTTGTTAGAGAATCTTAGTGAACAAACAGCATAATGAAGGCCAAGGAACACACCAGACAGGTCAGGGATAAAGTTGTGGAGAAGTTTAAAGCAAGGTTAGGTTATAAAAAAATATCCCAAGCTTTGAACATCACACGGAGCACTTTCCAAAAATGGAACGAGTATGGCGCAACTGCAAATCTACCAAGGCTCCCAGACCTGACAGGCTGGGCAAGGAGAGCATTAATCAGAGAGGAAGCCAAGAGGTCCATGATAACTCAGGAGGATCTGCAGAAATTCACAGTTCAGGTGGGAGGATCTTTCCACAGGACAACTATTAGTCATGCACTCCATAAATCTGGCCTTTATGGAAGTGTGGCAAGAGGAATGCAATATTTCAGGAAGGGCTTGCTGGAAACAGTAGTTTCTTGCAAGCTGGTGCACGTTTGCTGGTGCCTATGTGCATGCGTGAGCATGCACGTGCATGCACGATCCCTGGCGCCAGGTGGGCTATTTAAACTCAGCTGACACACTGAAGCTTTGCTGCCTGATCTACAGCATTCCCTGAGTGATACCTGCTTATCTAAATCTGTTCCTGTGATTACCCAGCTTGCCTTTGACTACCCTTGTTGTCCTCCTGCATCTGACGCCGTCTTGTCCACGACCTCGCATCTGTCTTATCCACTGGTTCCCCCGTGCCTGCCTGCTACTGACCTGGCTGTCTTACTACCTGTCTGTGTATGACCCGGCTTGCCTGACTCTTCTGTGTTCCAGCCCTTGGAACCATCTCTCTGCATGCCTGCCTCTCATCCTGTGTGTGATTTCCTGACACGAGCCTGCTCCAGTCTGCTGATTGCCAGCTACAGTGTCATCCAGTACTCCAGACCTGCTGCCCAGCTGTTGATCCTGCCAGGCACTCGTGCTACTCTGCACTCCTGCGCCTCCTGTCTACTTTACCAGGGGCCATGAATCAGAGGCGTAAGAGAGGCCCATCCACTAGGTACGTGACAGTATCAGACAGCCATGTCTGAGCCCGAGCAAGGAACCTCTCTTATGGAAGAAACTTTGTTTACATGTGGCAGGCCTGACACAGGCTGTCAAAAATCTGCAAGAAGGCTATACCCATTTGGAGGAACGTGTTCAAACTCTGTCATCTCCTGCTGTAACCCGGGGGTCACCTCATCCCTCTGCCTCCACAGCCAGTGCACCTACTCCACCTGCAGTAGTGATGCTCCCCACTGAGCCTCGTGTTCCTACACCTGAAAGATTCTCGGGAGAAGGCAGCAAATTCAGAGGGTTCCACAACGCCTGTGAACTTTATTTTGCTTTGCAGCCACATACCTTCTCCTTAGAGGCTACCAAGGTGGGCTTTGTAATTTCCCTACTACAGAGTAAGCCTCAGTTCTGGGCACACCACCTCCTTGAACAGAAATCAGAAGTACTAACCAACCTGACTACCTTCTTTGATGCTATGGATCAGCTTTACGAAGATCCCCAGCTGTCTGCGACTGCTGAAGCTGCACGACATACCTTACAGCAAGGTCGCAGAGTAGCAGAGGACTATGTTGCAGAGTTTAGACGTTGGAGTGCTGATACCAACTGGAATAATGTTGCCCTCCGCTACCAGTTTTGTATGGGACTGTCTGACCCCCTCAAGGACGAGCTAGCCCGAGTTTATGTGCCCCAAAGTCTGGATGCACTCATTATTCTGGCTATACAGATCGATCGACGGCTGTGAGAACGCAGATCAGAAAGGGCCACTGGACAACCTCGTCCCACCTGGATGTTACCAAGAGTCCCCAGCTTCTCCAATCCTGCTCCACCAGTACAGCCAGCACCCGCTCTTGATTTGTCTGAGCCTATGCAGCTGGGCTTGCTACGTCCCTCACTCACAGGCTGAAGAAAGCCAACGTTGTCGTCTGAACAACCTGTGTCTGTACTGTGGAGAACCTGGGCATTATGTAAGATCCTGCCCGGCATAGCACCATAAGTGCTTATCAATTTCTTCTGACCGTACTTCTGCTGTGACCAACACCTCGTCTCACTTTGCTCTTCCCATTCTGTTGCAGCTCCCCAAGAAGGAACATCCAGGTATCCGCTTTTATTGACTCTGAAGCTTGTAGCTGCTTCAAGGACTCAGCTTTCACAGCTAAACATCTGATTCCCTTACTACCCAAGGCTCAGGGACTCTTTGTACATCTTGCTGATCGGTCTTCCATCAAGTCGATCCCCTTATGCGGGAAACTGCACCTTTGCCTGCTACCATTGCCAATCTCCACCAAGAACTGTTACATTTGGATATTATCACTTCATCTTTGTTTCCAATCATCCTTGGCATGCCCTGGCTACAGGCCCACAACCCACACATCAATTGGGTCACCAGGGAAGTCACGTTCCCCTCATCTTACTGTCATCAGCATTGTCTTCAAAAGGTTACCAGTGACACTTCTTCCTTGCTGTGTCTGGACTCTGAAGTACGCCAATCAGTCCCAGTAGCGTACCATGATTTCTTGGACGTTTTTAGTAAAAGATGTGCAGAGACTCTTCCTCCCCACAGAGTCTATGACTGTCCAATTGAGCTCCTCCCTGGAGTCGAGGTGCCTTTTGGGAGAATTTTTTCTTTAACAGAACTGGAGCTGGGTACACTAAAGGAGTACATTGATGACAATCTGAAAAGGGTTTCATCCGCACTTCCACATCTCCGGCAGGAGCAGGCATCTTCTTCGTGGAAAAAAAGATCATACTCTACAGCCTTGTATTGATTGCTGCGAACTTAACAAAACTGTTACTGTGAAGAATCACTACCCTCTCCCTCTGGTGCCCAAATTATTTCAGAGACTTGGAGCTGCTATCATCTTCACCAAACTAGATATTTGGAGGGCTTACAACTTGGTCCGCATCAGGGAAGGTGACGAATTGAAGACAGCTTTTCGCAGGCCTGATTCGGGCAATTCGAGTACCTGGTGATGCCATTCGGGTTATACAATGCTCCTGCTACCTTCCAACACTTTGTCAATGGCATTTTCCGAGATTGCCTGGATCTGTTCGTCATTGTTTACCTAGATGATATTATAATCTTCTCTTCCTCCATAGACAGTCATCGAAAACATATCAAGTGTGTGTTGGGTCAGCTCCAGCAGCACGGCTTATATGCCAAACCCGAGAAATGTGAATTTGAACAGCAATGTATCCAATTCCTGGGGCTGATTATCTCGATTGAAGGCAATAAGATGGATCCCCAAAAGATTTCCACTATCCTGGAATGGGCAGTCCCTGAAGACAAGAAAGGGGTCCAAAGTTACATGGGATTTGCAAACTTTTACCATTAAAGGGTTCTCAGCCATCATCTCCCCCATTACGCAGTTAACCAATCAGGGGATCCGGTTCCACTGGATTCCTGAACTGCAGGTTGCCTTTGAAGCCCTCAAAAGACTGTTTACCTCTGGTTTCGTCTTAAAGCATCCCGACTCTACCTTGCCATTTGTCCTGGAAGTTGATGCTTCTGAAATTGCTGTTGGAGCAGTGCTTTCCCAACTACAGGGATCCAAAGCTCTTTTATATCCTGTTGCCTTCTTCTCCCGTAAATTATCAGCAGCAGAGAAGAAATATGACGTTGGGGACCAAGAATTATTGGCGATAAAAGCTGCATTGGAGGAGTGACGATATCTTTTAGAAGGGGCAGCTCATCCGATTCTGATTTATACTGACCATGAGAATCTGGAATACTTGAGAGTTGCGAAGATATTAAGGCCACGTCAAGCCAGATGGGCATTATTCTTTTCTAGATTCTCCTTCCATGTCACCTACTGGCCCGGCTCAAAGAACATGAAACCTTGTCTTGCATGGTCAATGACTCTAAAGAAACTGCATCCCCAGATACCATTTTGTTTTCGGAAAATTTTCTTCTAATACAGGAAGATCTACTGTGAAGGGTCAAACAGGCTTCAGCATAGTGTGCTCCTCCCTCTGAAACAAATTTGCTGGCAAAAGATGGCCTGTTTTGGCACAATGACAAGATCTTCATACCTGAGAATATTCGGGTCACCATACTGGAGCTCTGCCATGACCATGTGTTAGGTGGACATTTTGGCCCATTCAAAACTTCTGATCTGGTTCAACGCACATTTTGGTGGCCCCAAGTAGCAAAGGACTGTAAGAAATATGTGGAATCCTGTACCACCTGTATCCAAAGCAAGAGTAAAAAAAAACATCACCTGGGGATTGCTAAAACCATTACTTGTTCCAGATATGCCTTGGGAAATGATATCCATGGACTTTATTGTAGAGCTCCTCTCGCAGAGGGTCATATGTGGTGGTGGATCGGTTGTTCAAAATGACGCATTTCATTTCAATAAAAGGAACACCTTCAGCCCCCGAAACAGCCCAAGTCTTCATCAGGTAGATTATTAGGCTTCACAGAGTGCCAGCCAACATTGTCTCAGATAGGGAAGTACAGTTCACCTCCAGATTCTGAAAGGCATTATGTGAGTCCCTTGGAGTTGAATTATCATTTTCCTCAGTCAACCAGCCACAGACAAATGGGCAGATGGAGAGGACCAGTCAGACCCTCGAGCAGTACCTACACTGTTTCTCCTCATTCTCTGAGTTTACTTACAACAACTCTACTCACTCCACCACAGGGCAAATTCCGTTCTTTGCCAACTATGGTTGCCAGCAATCATTTTTGCCCAATTCCATTCCAGAATGTTCAGTGCCAGCTGTTCTCAAGACTGTAAACTTCTTTAGTACCAATAACAAATTACTAAAAGAAACAATGGCCAAATGGTAGGAACTCAACAAGGAGACTTTCGACAGGAAAAGACAGAGAGAATTAATCCTGGAACCCGAAGACCAGGTACGGCTGTGCACAGTAAACCTAAGGTTGGCATGCCCTTCAAGGAAGTTGGGCCCTAGGTTTGTGGGTCCCTTTCCAGTAAAGAGAAGGATCAACAAGGTAGCCTACGAGCTGGAGCTGCTCATTCAGAATTCACCCTGTTTTGCATGTTTCCTTATTAAAACCTGCTGTTTCCAACTCCTTCCCAGGACGGAATAGTGGTCCTCCAGAACCTGTAGTCATTGATGGGGAAGAATAATTTGAGGTGCAAGCAATCATGGATTGTAGAAAGAGAAACAACCAGATTCAATTCTTGATCAAATGGAAAGGGTATGGACTAGAAGAGAATTTGTGGGAACCGGAAGGTAATATCCATGCTAAGAGACTGATCCAATCCTTCAAAAGGTCCCATCCTGAGAAATTGGCCTGGTTGGGCCAAGGCTGCCCCTTGGGGGAGGGGGGGCAATGTCAGGAAGGGCTTGCTGGAAACAGTAGTTTCACATATTTATTTGTAAAAAAAAAATGAAAAACATTTATCATTTTCACAGTGATGTGCCACTTTGTGTTGGTCTATCACGTAAAATCCCAATAAAATACATTTACGTTTTTTGGTTGTAGCATGTAGCATGACAAAATGTCGAAAATTTCAAGGAGTATGAATACTTTTTCAAGGCACTGTATCAAAATGCAACAGACCTAGACGTGACCACTGTGTATGTTCCTGTTGGTGGTAGTCCATGCATGTTTATTCATGACAAACATACTGTATTGAGGAATGAGACATACAGTCATCTGTACTAGGCCGAACAGAGGTGTATGTAAGTGAGTGTATGAGTAATGATAGTAAGCTTCAAGGGTAAAGAAATTAGGTCAAGAAAAATGGCAGCTGGGTCATCCCCCAGTTGGATGTCAGTTAGTTTATAAAAATATTCTTATAAACACATATATACCGCGCTGTCTATAAAAGAAATCAAACAATAATTAAAAAAACTAAAGCAGCCAGCATAGCAGTGGATAAAGTTGCAAAATTGACAAACTGGGTGAAATGTGCAGCGCTTATGTGATCATATAAGCATATAAGCAGCTTGTGGTGTCTTTGGTGGTGGATCTACTATCAACTGTTATTACATCATACATATTTGAAGTTAAAAACTGTCACTATATCATATCCACATGTGGTTGAGGATTATCGCTGGATCGAGATCGGGCTTAGGTAAGTATTAGTGGGGCTGCGGGGAAAGCTGCACACTGAACGTTTTTTACCTTTATGCATAGAATGAATGAAGGTAAATAAAACCTTCAGATTTTACAACCACTTTAACCACATGCCGACCGGGCCATAGCCGAAAGACGGCTACAGCGCGGTCAGCTTATTCTTGGAGGGGCGCTCCCTCGCACCCCCTGGGGTGCGCACCTGGGAATGTCTGTGACCGCCAGGTCCTCCGAACCCTGCGCGTCACGGAACGGGGTAAAGGGCCAATGACAGTGGCCCTTTGCCACATGGTTGCTCCGTCCAATGATGGAGTGATCACTTGTCAACAAAATTGTCTGGTGCAGCTCCTCCCCTCTCCTCGCACCACTCGGTGCAGTGTGCGAGGAGAAGAGGGAGCTGGGTGCAGCAGCGCTGTGGGCTGTCTCTGGAGTGCCACAGTGCTGATCTGTGCCCATCCATTCATTCATCCCTGGCTCATCCATGCCTTACATGTGCCCATCCATGCTCATCCATGCCTCACATGTGCCAATACATGCTCATACATACCTCACATGTGCCCATCCATGCTCATCCATGCCTCACATGTGCCCATACATGCTCAAACTTGCCTCACATGTGCCCATACATGCTCATACATGCATCACATGTGCCCATACATGCTCATACATGCCTCACATGTGCCCATCCATGCTCATCCATGCCTCACATGTGTCCATACATGCTCATCCATGCTTCACATGTGCCCATACATGCTCATACATGCCTCACATATGCCCATCTATGCCTCACATGTGCCCATCAATGCTCCATATGTGCCCATCTATACTCCATCCATCCCTGTCTCATCCATGCTCAATCTGTGCTCCATCCATCCCTGGCTCATCCGTGCTCCGCTCATCCATGCTCCATCCATCTGTACTCATCCATGCTCCATCCATCCGTGCTCATCCATGCTCCATACATCCCTGGCTCATCCATGCTCCATCCATCCATGCTCATCCATGCTCCATCCATCCGTGCTCATCCCTGGCTCATCCATGCTCCATCCATCCCTGGCTCATCCATGCTCCATCCATCCCTGGCTCATCCGTGCTCCATCAATCCCTGGCTCATCCATGCTCCATCCATCCGTGCTCATTCATGCTCCATCCATCCGTGTTCATCCATGCTCCATCCATCCCTGGCTCATCCATGCTTCATCCATCCCTGGCTCATCCATGCTCCATCCATCCCTGGCTCATCCATGCTCCATCTGTGCTCATCCATGCCCATCCATGGCTCATTCATGCTCATTCTTGCCACAGCCATGCCACATCAGTGCTCATCCGTGCCACATCAGTGCTCATCCGTGCCACATCAGTTCTCATCCATGCTGCATCCTTGCCACTACAGTGCCCATCAGTGAATCACAAAAGTGTAATAGTTAGTCAAATCAGATTTGAAATGTATGTCCCTGGTGGTGCTCCTTGCATGTTGGTCCTCTGTATGTGGCCAGTAGGGATGAGCTTCGAGTTCGAGTTGAACTCATGTTCAACTTGAACATTGGCTGTTCGACAGTTCGCCGAACAGTGAACAATTTGGGGTGTTCGCAGCAAATTCAAAAGCCGCGGAAAACCCTTTAAAAGTCTATGGGAGAAATCAAAAGTGCTAATTTTAAAGGCTTACATGCATGGTATTGTCATAAAAAGTGTTTGGGGACCTGGGTCCTGCCCCAGGGGACATGGATCAATGCAAAAAAAGTTTTAAAAACGTCCGTTTTTTCGGGAGCAGTGATTTTAACCGGTTCAATACAGGGGATTTTCACCCCCTTCCTTCCCAGGCCAATTTTTAGTTTTCAGCGCTGTCGCACTTTAAACGACAATTGCGCGGGCGTGCGACGTTGTACCCAAAAAAAATTGATGTCCTTTTTTCCCCACAAATAGAGCTTTCTTTTGGTGGTATTTGATCACCTCTGTGGTTTTTATTTTTTGCGCTATAAACAAAAGAAGAGCGACAATTTTGAAAAAAACACAATATTTTTTACTTTTTGCTATAATACATATCCCAATTTTTAAAAAAAAAACTAATTTTTTCCTCAGTTTCGGCCGATACGTATTCTTCTACATATTTTTGGTAAAAAAAATCGCAATAAGCGTATATTGATTGGTTTGCGTAAAAGTTATAGCATCTACAAAATACGGGATAGATTTATGGCATTTAAAAAAAAAAAATATTTATTTATTTTTTTTACTAGTAATAGCGGCGATCGCAATTTTTTTCCGTGACTGCGACATTATGGCGGACACATCGGACACTTTTGACACATTTTTGGGACCATTCACATTTATACAGTGATCAATGCTATAAAATTGCATTGATTACTGTGTAAATGTGACAGGCAGTGAAGGGGTTAACCACTAGGGGGACACAAGGGGTTAAATATGTTTCCTAAGGGAGTGTTTCTAACTGTAGGGGGCGGGGACGTACAAGGGGAGGAGACCGATCAGTGTTCCGCTGTACTAGGAACACAGATCGCTCTGCTCACAACTGACAGGACGTGGATCTGTGTGTCTACACACGCAGATCCACGGTCCGGCCCGGTTAACGGGCAATCGCGGGTGCCCGGCGGACATCGCGGCCGCCGGGCACACGCACCAGGTCCTGAGCAACGCGGCAGGCACGCGCGCGCGCCCCCTAGACGGCCGGGGATCCCAGGCTGTCATGTGACGTCCACCCAGGATGGGAGATCCCATCTGTGGACGTCATATTACTATGGCTGGGTAGGGAAGTGGTTAATAATGCTTAAAGTGAAACAATAAATGTGTAATATTCCTTTAAATTTCATACCTGGGGGGTGTCTATAATATGCCTGTAAAGAGGTGCATGTTTCCTATGTTTAGAACAGTCTGACAGCAAAATGACATTTCAAAGGAAAAAAAGACATTTAAAACTACTCGCGGCTATTAATGAATTGTCGGTCCGACAATACACATAAAAGTTCATTGATAAAAACAGCATGGGATTTCCCCACAGGAGAGCCCCGAACCAAAATTAAAAAAAAAAATGGCGTGGGGGTCCCCCAAAATTCCATACCAGGCCCTTCAGAACCCATGCCGTTTTTATTATTGAACTTTTATGTGTATTGTCGGACCGACAATTCATTAACCTCCCTGGCGGTATGATTATTTCAGATTTTAGGTGCTGAAAGCGGTACCATTATTTTTGCATGGAAATGTGGCATTTTATATTGTAGGCCTGTAATTCTTAGGAATAACTCACTGAAATCTGTCCAAACAAGAGTCTAGTAGACATCCTGGGTATGATAAAGTTTGAAACACAAAATCATAAATTATAATATAATAAATAACTATAAATAATAACAAATAATAATATAATAGTAATAATACTTTTTATTCAATAAATTTTAGTAAATAATATAAATCAAAAACACTGACATTTTTTTTGGCCAAACAAGAGTGCAATATTAGTAGTCATATTGCTTTTAGTAAACGTCTCGGGTATGGTAAATTTTAAAACAGGGTACAGCGCAAAGTCCGACGTCACAGTCAGGACAGTAGAACCAGGTTTCTTTTCTGACTTTCCTTCCTGTGTCGTCACGTTTAGAGCAGCAAACCACACACATCCTTGTGGGTGCTGCCTTCTTTTCCGTTGGTGAAATGTGGTCCATAAAGTGTCGACCTGTCAGACGTTCCGGGTTCACAACGCCAGCAGCACGACGTCCAGATCGATTTACAGTGGTTGGTGTTTGGTGCTTCAGAAATATGAGTTCTGCAACTTTCCAAACGAAGTCTGCATGAATCACAGGCCTGTCACTCTTTATTTTTAGAAGAATGAAAGCATTCCACAGGCACTGCTCAAGAAGATGCCTGAAGATTTTTTTATAATATTTTTTTTTGTTGCTTTCTCATAGCAGGGTAAAAAGTCATGGCCTGGTCAGCTCTGTCAACACCTCCCATTGTGTTGTTGTAGTCCATTACGAGTTGAGGTTTCATAACATCTTTTCCAACTTTTGTACGTACCATGACAGTAGAGGTGTTGTGAATGGTACTCATTAGGCACACATCTTTTTTATCTCACCATCTTAGTGCCATCATTTTGCCTTTTTGCCAGGCAACTATTTCTCCTGCAGTGAGCTTTTTTTTGGCAAAGGTTGGCGGCATGTCACGCCGGTTAGCTCTAACAGTCCCGTATGCATCCGTCTTGTGTTGTAGAAGGAACTCATATGCCGCGTACACACGGTCGGACTTTCCGGCATACTTGGTCCGGCGGACCAGAGTGTGCCGGACAATCCGCCCGTGTGTGGGCGGCGGCGGACTTTTCCGGCGGACTTCTTCCCAAAAGCCCACCGGACCTAGATTTGAAACAAGTTTTAAATCTTTCCGTAGGACTCAGTTTCGGGCGGAAAGTCCGCTCGTGTGTGTGCTGGTCCGACGGAAAGCCCGCTCGTGTGTAGGCTGGTCCGACGGACCAGATACGACGCGAGGGCAGGGTATTGCATCTCGCGCTCTCTGCAATAGGAAAAACAAATCTTCCTATTGCGGTGAGCGCGGTGCATGCCAGGCCCTTAGGTCTGGTATGGATTATAAAGGGAACCCCGCTACGCCGAAAAAACGGCGTGGGGTCCCCCCTAAAATCCATACCAGACCCCCGATCCGAGCACGCAGCCTGGCCGTTCAGGAAAGGGGGTGGGGACGAGCGAGCGCCCCCCCCCCCCTCCTGAACCGTACCAGGCCGCATGCCCTCAACATGGGGGGTGGGTGCTTTGGGGTAGGGGGGCGCCCTGCGGGGCCCCCCACCCCAAAGCACCTTGTCCCCATGTTGATGAGGACAAGGGCCTCTTCCCGACAACCCTGGCCGTTGGTTGTCGGGGTCTGCGGGCGGGGGGCTTATCGGAATCCGGGAGCCCTTTTTAATAAGGGGGCCCCCAGATCCCGGCCCCCCACCCTATGCGAATGAGTATGGGGTACATGGTACCCCTACCCATTCACCTAGGGAAAAAGTGTAAGTAATAAAACACACTACACAGGTTTTTAAAATATTTTATTAAACAGCTCCGGGGGGGGATCTTCCTCCGGCTTCGGGGGTCTTCTTCCGGCTTCGGGGGTCCCTCCGCTTCATCTTCTCCCGGCGTCCGGTTGGTTCTTCTCCGCTCTCTTCTCCCGGTGTTCCTGTTCTTCAGCCGGCTCCTCTGCTGTCTTCAGGTAGCTCTCTTGCCAGCAGAGGTCCGGACTTGTGGGCTTCTGGGCTTCTGGGCTTCTGGGCTTCTTGTCTTCTCTTCCCCAGATGTTGACACGACGCTCTCTCCGGCTGGACTGCTCTCCGAGGGCTGCGTTGTGACTTATATAGGCGGAGACCCCACCCCCTTTTGATGTCACAGTCCCTGGGCATACTGGGACTGTGACGTTTTAGGGGGCGTGGTCAACATCACCCAGTGACCACGCCCCCTAAAACGTCACAGTCCCAGCATGCCCAGGGACTGTGACATCAAAAGGGGGCGGGGTCTCCGCCTATATAAGTCACAACGCAGCCCTCGGAGAGCAGTCCAGCAGGAGAGAGCGTCGTGTCAACATCTGGGGAAGAGAAGACAAGAAGCCCAGAAGCCCAGAAGCCCAGAAGCCCAGAAGTCCGGACCTCTGCTGGCAAGAGAGCTACTTGAAGACAGCAGAGGAGCCGGCCGAAGAACAGGAACACTGGGAGAAGAGAGCGGAGAAGAACCAACCGGACGCCGGGAGAAGATGAAGCGGAGGGACCCCCGAAGCCGGAAGAAGACCCCCGAAGCCGGAGGAAGATCCCCCCCCCCCGGAGCTGTTTAATAAAATATTTTAAAAACCTGTGTAGTGTGTTTTATTACTTACACTTTTTCCCTAGGTGAATGGGTAGGGGTACCATGTACCCCATACTCATTCACATAGGGTGGGGGGCCGGGATCTGGGGGCCCCCTTATTAAAAGGGGCTCCCGGATTCCGATAAGCCCCCCGCCCGCAGACCCCGACAACCAACGGCCAGGGTTGTCGAGAAGAGGCCCTTGTCCTCATCAACATGGGGACAAGGTGCTTTGGGGTGGGGGGGCCCCGCAGGGCGCCCCCCTCCCCCAAAGCACCCACCCCCCATGTTGAGGGCATGCGGCCTGGTACGGTTCAGGAGGGGGGGGGCGCTCGCTCGTCCCCACCCCCTTTCCTGACCGGCCAGGCTGCGTGCTCGGATCGGGGGTCTGGTATGGATTTTAGGGGGGACCCCACGCCGTTTTTTCGGCGTAGCGGGGTTCCCTTTATAATCCATACCAGACCTAAGGGCCTGGTATGACCCGCGACGGGGCTCGCAAGGTGTCAATCTCGCCGATAAAAGCGGCAAGATTGACATCCTTTGCTAGTCCCGTCGCACCTGAGTCACGTTCAAAATGAACGGACTTGTCCGTGTGTGGGCAAGTCCGTTCATTCTGAAAGTCCGCCGGAACTCCGGCGAAAGTCCGTCGGAAAGACGGGCGGACTTAGCCCGCCGGAAAGTCCGGTCGTGTGTGGGCAAGTCCGTCCGTTTTAAAGTCCGGCGCACCTGGCGGACAAAGTCCGTCGGAAAGTGTGCCGGACCAAGTAGGATAGAAAGTCCGACCGTGTGTACGCGGCAATAGAGTTCTGGAGAAGTATAAAAATTATCTGTGGTTACACAGTACCCCTGATTCAACAATGGCTCAATCAAAGTGAGAACAGAAGCGGTTGCCATTCCATATTGACTGAATCTGTCGTTGAATTTGGTCCCTTTCCCGGTGTAAAGGACCGAATTCCATATATAACCAGTGCTGGCTTCACAGAGCATGAATGATTTTATGCCGAATCGTGCTCTCTTAGACGCGATGTACTGTATCCAGCTAAGTCTTCCTTTGTAGGCCATAAGACTTTCGTCGATACTGACGTCTCTGTCTGGTATATAGGTCTGCTGGAAATTTTTCTGAATAATTTGATATAAGTCCCAAATTTTTTTCAGTTTTGGAGCTGGATGAGAAGTCTCATCAAATTCGTCATTATTTTGAAAATGCAGATATTTCATTATGAGTGAAAATTTGTATTCCGACATTATGGTGCCAAAAAAAGGAGTGGCTAATATTTTGTTGGTTGTCCAGTACCACTTTTGCAGGGGTTTCCCCACCACTCCCTGGAGAATAATTAGGCCCAGAAACTTCCAGATGTCCTCCTTGGTCACTGGTTCCCATTTTCTGCTCCTTGAAAACCTCTGCGGTATAGCAGCTTGTTGTTCCTGGTACCAATTGGTCTCTGTAACAATTATTTCTATGACTTCATCAGTCAAAAAGAGTTGGAGGTATCCCAAGGGGCTGTCATCTTCAACCTCCACTTTTATACCAGACGCTCCGGTAAACGGGAATCTTGGGGGTGCTGTGTGCTCCGTACCGCAATCAATCGAGCACCAAGTCCGCACATCGCTGGGCAAAGTCGCAGGATCATCGCTGAAATCGCTTTCCGTGCCTGATGACGAACTTCCCCATGATTCGCTATCACTCACATCTGCAAGCGATTCTGTCTCGCTGTCGCTGTTTTCCAGCAGGTCATATGTCGCTTTTGATGTTGAAGCGCGCTTTTTGGATGCCATGGTCGCTCTGCAGTTTCCAGACACAAAGTACAGTAAAACTGCAGGCAGGGGCACTGGACAAAGCACTGGGGGGCAATCTGAGGTAAATTTTTTTATATTTATTATATTTAGTAATGTAATCCAATAGGATTTAGAAATATTAGATGGTGCTGCGCTAATCCTAGACACCCTTATTAGAAGACTTAGGGTGATAATGAATAATTAAAAGGTGGTGTAAACATCAGGGAAGTGTTGGCATCAATCATAGAAAATCGCACTCATAAATAAACATTAGCAGTGCTAAAAACAAATAGATGTGAAAAATAAAATCACTAAAAATTCACTCATCATAAATAGTGCCATTAAATAAATCATCAGTCCATAACTGTAATCATGTGCAAAAATCAATGGTGTCAGCAATCATCACATCGTAACAAGGAATCTGTGTGACTTAAATTGAGTAGCAAGCAAAATAGCACATAAAGTGACAAGGTGCAAGGTGAAGAAAATGAAAAATTAATAAATGTAAGCCAGTGCAATGTTCAGGGATTGTCCGGAACTATGGCAAGCGATATTAATAAATAATGTGACTTGGATAGTTTGGCATGCACCAGATGTGACAGTAAAAAAAAAGTCCTTTTTAAATAATAGTGATAGCGTCCTAACATGCAACAGTCGCTCCGTGGTGCTTGACGTAAATCACATGGTGCTCAGGCTTCGTGTAAACACACTCATGTAAAAGATGGCCCCTTACCTTAAGGCAATAGGGCAAGCGCATATAACCAGGGGTCTTTACAAGGGTCCTCCTTGAAGCAATGGAGCAAGCACATATGGCCAAGAATCTTTTAAGGGGGGTCCTCCTAGGATGCAGAGACCTATCCTCGCGGTCCTAGTTACAGGGGGTGGTTCCCTCGGTAAAACAGGGGGATAAAAAACACAGGGAGCCCCAAAAGTGTAATACTATTTAAACAAGTACTTTATTAGGTAAAACAGGGGTACTCACATAAACAGGGGTACTCACGCGTGACGTCACACCGCACGTGACGTCACACGTAAGGACGGGACAGGCTCTATATCAGCCTTTCTCAACCAGTGTGCCGCGGCACACTGGTGTGCCGTCAGAGGTTCTCAGGTGTGCCGCGGGATCAGGGGAGAGAAGGGCTGTCAGATGAGCCCGATCTCCTGCCGAACTGTACATCGGCACTGTGAGAAGCTCCGTCAGCCTCGGCAAAGTGAAAGTAAAGTGCAGGGGAGTGTACTGTGCTCTCTGCTTCCCCCTACAGTGCAGTACCCGGCTGAATGAGGAAACTGGAAAGGTACTGTGCTAGAAGCTAGATTTGTTTTAAAAGGGCTTTATACATGTGTCTGTGTGTGTGTGTGAGTGTCTGACTGTCTGTCTGTGTGTGTGTGTACATGTGTCTGTGTGTGTGTGTACATGTGTCTGTATGTGTGTGTGTACATGTGCATGTGTCTGTATGTGTGTGTGGATGTGTCTGTATGTGTGTTTGTACATGTGCATGTGTCTGTATGTGTGTGTGGATGTGTCTGTATGTGTGTGTGTGCATGTGAGTGTCTGTCTGTATGTGTGTGTGTACGTCTGTATGTGTGTTTGTACATGGGTGTGTGCATGTGAGTGTCTGTCTGTGTGTGTGTGTGTGTGTGTACATGTGTCTGTATGTGTGTGTGTGCGCATGTGCCTGTATGTGTGTGTGCATGTGTCTGTATGTATGTGTCTGTATGTGCGTGAGCATGTGTGTGTACGTCTGTATGTGTGTTTGTATATGTGTGTGTGTGTGCATGTGAGTGTCTGTCTGTATGTGTACATGTGCATGTGTCTGTATGTGTGTGTCTGTATGTGTGTGTGCATGTGTCTGTATGTGCGTGAGCATGTGAGTGTCTGTCTGTATGTGTGTGTACATCTGTGTGTTTGTATGTGTGTGTGTGTGCATGTGTCTGTATGTGTGTTTATACATGTGTGTGTGCATGTGAGTGTCTGTCTGTATGTTTGTACGTGTGTGTGTGTGTGTGTCTGTATGTGTGTGCATGTGTCTGTATGTGTGTGCATGTGTCTGTGTGTGTGTGTACATGTGTCTGTATGTGTGTGTGTACATGTGCATGTGTCTGTATGTGTGTGTGTGTGGATGTGCCTGTATGTGTGTGTGGATGTGTCTGTATGTGTGTTTGTACATGTGCATGTGTCTGTATGTGTGTGTGGATGTGTCTGTATGTGTGTGTGCATGTGAGTGTCTGTCTGTATGTGTGTGTGTACGTCTGTATGTGTGTTTGTACATGGGTGTGTGCATGTGAGTGTCTGTCTGTATGTGTGTGTGTGTGTACATGTGTCTGTATGTGTGTGTGTGCGCATGTGCCTGTATGTGTGTGTGCATGTGTCTGTATGTATGTGTCTGTATGTGCGTGAGCATGTGTGTGTACGTCTGTATGTGTGTTTGTACATGTGTGTGTGTGTGTGCATGTGAGTGTCTGTCTGTATGTGTACATGTGCATGTGTCTGTATGTGTGTGTGCATGTGTCTGTATGTGCGTGAGCATGTGAGTGTCTGTCTGTATGTGTGTGTGTACGTCTGTGTGTTTGTATGTGTGTGTGTGTGCATGTGTCTGTATGTGTGTTTATACATGTGTGTGTGCATGTGAGTGTCTGTCTGTATGTTTGTACATGTGTGTGTGTGTGTGTGTGTGTCTGTATGTGTGTGCATGTGTCTGTATGTGTCTGTGTGCAAGTGTCTGCATGTGTGTGGCACGTGTCTGCATGTGTGTGTGTACAAGTGCCTGTATGTGTCTGTATGCCTGTGTGCACATGTATGTGTCTGTATGCCTGTGTGCACATGTATGTGTCTGTATATGTGTGTGTGTATATATCTTTTAATCCGGACACCCCCCCCCCCTCCATTCCACGACACCAAAAGCACATTTTCCAATGTGTGAGGTACCATTAAGAATTAATGGCACCCCTAAAGAGCAGAGCATTTGTCTGTGTGTCAGGAACGAGTGCGATTTTGCGCATGTTCCGCGACACACAGTAACGTGAACTAAGCCTTGGACTGGGGTGCCTCAAGACTGAAAATACTTTTTAAGGGTGCCCCGACTGGAAAAAGGTTGAGAAACACTGCTCTATATACTGTGATAGTGATACGAGCTCGCCGCTCGTCGGAGATAGGAACATTATTGTTGGTTTTTATGTGAGTACTCCCACTAAGGGAGTTTTCCTTTTTGTTATTTGAGAGGTTTCATAACCTAAACAAGTGGATCACCTGTGAGCCAAGCTGTATACCGGGAGGGGTATTGTTAATTAAGCTGAGTTTGCCGAGCTTTCAATGCGAGGCAAAAACATCTGGTGAGTCATCCCCACTAAGGGAGCTTCTGGTGGAGCACTGAAGGTGATTTGTGGAGGTGAAAAATCTGCACGTTTGGAATTTTTCTGATATTCACAGCATCAGCTTTTACACAACTTTCGTGTTGGGACCTTTTTGGACACTTTTTACTGACACTGGACAACTTTTTATTGACAAGACACCCTGCGCCTCCTAATCTATGGATTTTCTTTAGATTTGTATTTTTAGTGTGTAAATTTAAGGAGGCTGCGGAAAGACAATTGCACTTTTTCTTTTGTTATTGATTGTTTTATTCCTTTATTCCGATATTGTGTGGAAGTGCACTTTTCTTGTTACATAGCATGGTGATTGAGTGATATAGTCACTAGGATTCCTCTCTCAGGTCTGTACTCACATTGTCCCTAGGACTTGCATGTCTCCCTCCAGACTCAGGCAGACAGTTTCCTCTTCAACATCACTGTGTGAGCAATGCACGTAGAAAGCAATGGTTTTTATGTGACTCTGCTGTGACCTTTATTGATATGGTGCAAAAAGGTGCAAAAAATAAAATAATCACTGACAGCAACAGTCGATATCCAAACTTTACAAAAAAACAATGTTATAAGGTACACAATGATACAGTGACATGGTGCACATACAGTGTTGTGGCATACACCTAGTTGAACAATGCAAAGTCTCAAGTGCCAGCTTTGAGAAAGAGGAATAAAAACCCAAGGGAGAAAAGAGAGTAGGAAGAAATGTGGAAAAAAGAAAGGGGAGGATGGGAAAAGGAGGAGGAACTGACAATAAAAGCAGGGCCAAGAAGCCTTCAACCTTCTCTGAGTGTACAGTTAGGATAGAATTATACTTTGTGCATCAACCTAACAACTTCATATTTTAACAAACTTGTGAGGGCAATTCCTACTAGCATAGGTAAGCTTGTACAAAGGTAGATTATTATTAATAGCCAGTTTCTAATTGGTCACTGTAGGAGGAGCAAAGGACTTGCATTTTCTGGAGAATTCTAGCATAGGAGGCGGAGTAGAACACAAAAAGCCTTTTGTATCTAGTTGGCACCACACCCTCCACAAGTCCCAGCAGCCAGAGGGTAGGGTCCAGCAGAAGGCAAAAGTCGCCCACGGTGTTGACAGTATCTACTAGATATGTGCACACTGAAATATTTTGTTTCAGAATTTGGGTTTTGTCCGAAAAATACATTTAGTTACTTCCGAAATTCGTTTTTATTAATTTCGTTTCGTTAACCGGTTTCCGACCGTCTCACGTCTATTTACAGGGGCAGAATGGCACCCCTGTGCGAAACCCCGTACCTGTAAGAGCTTTAAGAGCCACCAGAGGGCACAGCACTGGAAGGGCACTTGCGCCAGCTGCACGGCGGGGAACCAGATGCGCGTGGCCAGCGGTCGCAATCGCCACCAGCCAGGTGCAATAGTGTGAATGAGTGCCAGCATGGGGATTTGTGTGTGTAAACACACAAATCCCTGTGCTGTCAGAGGAGAGGAGATCACGAGATCCACGATCAAGAGGCAATTGTAAAATGGATTTGGCAATTCTAGGGGGTTTCCCCGCCCACACAAAAGAGGTAATAGTTTTATCTGCTTTATCAAAAAAAGATTTAGGCACAGGTGTGGGGGTCTGTCTGAAAAAGTAAAGGAATTTAGGTAGGTACACCATTTTAATGAGATTTAGACGACCAATAGGGCTAGGGAGTCAAGCCCACATCGAGCATTTCTGGAGAAACGTGTGAAGCAGTGGCTTAAGGTTATCAGACACATATCATTGTGGTTCCTGCTGGATCTCCACACCAATGTAACGACATTTAGTAACAATTGGGAGAGGGCAAAGGGTGCAGTCAGTGAGGGTTCAGAGGTGAGAGGGAAAATCAGGGACTTGTCCCAATTAATGCGAAAAAGGAGTACGAACCAAACGTTTCAATAATTGCCAGGGCAGATCGAAGGGAGAAGTCAGTGTCAAATGAACTGTAAGTACTGTAGGGGTCCAGATGCCAATGTGGGTTTAAGGGCTTCTTACACACTTTTATTTCTTCACACAACCAATCTGGCATCATGTTCACCTTAAAGGGGAAAATTAAAACACAATATGGCAACAAAACCCTCTGTGTCAGGAAAGACAAAATATACCCAGGTGCATAGTTATGCGCCGATGGAGAATTCATACTAGTCAAACCTATTTTCAAAGACCAAATGTGCATAGGCGCATAAATATGCACGAATGGCAAATTCCTGTTAGTCAGAGCCGTACTCGTGCAAATGTGCATGCGCAAATTCATTTGTGCGCGGGTGTGCACGCCCGCCACTAGATAGGCTTCCAGTAGGCTAATTGAACACCTCTGCTGCATTAGGACCTTGCCTTAAGGTCCACAATGTTCTGCTATCTGCCAAGTACCTGCTGTCTGCCACCGGTCAGCCTGCCAGGTGCTTGCTGTCCCTGACCTGCCAGCCTGCCAAGTGCCTGCTGACTGAGTCACGATCCAGCCTGCATCCAAGTGCGCACAGACCTCTCATCTGCAATCACCATCACCAGAACTGCCAGGCACTCGTGCTACTCCAGGCTCTTGTACCTCCTGTTACCTCATCAGGGGTACCGAGCCGGAGGTGTAAGAGATTGCCTTCCTCTCCATGTCAGGCTCCATCACCAGGACACTCTGACTGACACTCTGACTGTTCATTGTGCTGTTTCTTACGCACCTAGTCTCAGTCTATTAGTAGCACAGACTCCATCACACTCTCCCCCATCCTCTCATAACTACACTTTAATAATCAGGTGTAGCAGGAAGTTGTCAGCTATCAACCCCCTGTCTATACCTCAACAGCCAGATTGCAGAGAGCCAACAATTCTATCAGATAAAATGCAAGAGTTTGGATGACACATAAATCCTATCTTGTACCATGCCTTTGACCAGCTGGGACTGACTGTCACATTACAAATAAAAAAGCGTCCTATACAGCATTTGACTGTGCAATAAAACAGCTATAATCACAAACATTTTGAAAAACCCTGAGTAAACATGACACTCACCCTTTAAAAATGAATGTCAGACATGGAGATGACTGTAACATGTTCCAGCAAACCAAGAATTTATATGAAAAACTATTTTAGGTTTTCATTATTAACATCCTGTAGGGCAGGAAAACAGTTAGTTGTATATAACATCAGTTTGTTGTGTTTCATTAATTGGTTAGTGCTGCACATTATTTTATCTGTGCTACCTTTTAGGATAGAATGCAATGCATTGTTAAATTTACATTGATGTGATGTAAACCAAAATAGAATAATTTAGAATAATTGCACAGCCAGGTCATTAATGCAATGTTTATTTAATAACTAAGTTTATTAGCATAATTTAACCAGGGCAAAATTACATTTATGAATCATCATAATGCATACTAACTAAACAAACACGTGGCGGATTTGGTCCTTTGCACAGAAAGTCAAGAAAGAGTATGGGTTTCAGGAGCGTACAGCCGGGAATAATGACAATGACATCAACATGGCACAGCATTCAAAATCCATTTACTGATTAATGCAGGAATTTAGCTTTTTGCTATTCTGTTCCATATCTGTCTGATAAATGAATGAGTATGTACTTCCCAGAAGCATGCAAATGATGGTCATCATGACTCAACACACAGTGGTTCACACTTTATTAAATTGCAAGGATTTATCACTTGTCTTCTATTGGAAAAGTGATCTGTTAGATTCTGAAGTTGCCTGCTCATGTGAATGTGCAATAATATTAAAGGGGTAAAATACAAAGCAGTATAATAAATAAGTAAAGTGATTAATGTTTTTGAATACAGTGTCTATGCTACACTGCTACACAGCCAAATCCACTTCTCTAGCATCTTAACAACATAGCTGTCACCAGCTACAATGCTTTTTGATTTAATTGGCATCTGAAAGCCAAACTCTTTTTTTTTCACGGTTTGATTGGTTAAGAAAAAATTATAACCCTGCCAGGTTTTTATTGCTATAATATACAGTAGAAAGTCACAAGTGCTCCACTCTGTTAAGAAGGACAATGCCTGTAGCCAACACAATTTCAGCATAGGCTCTGATCTTTGAAAATAACTGAATGCATTTCTTGAAGATATACAGGAAACCACTGTATTTCAGGGATCGACATATTCTTCACGGTTAGCATAACCATGTCAAATAAACATATCAGCTTGCTATAGGAACCAGTTGTTTTCAAAGCGATGTCTAAGATTGTGTTTGATGCAGACATTCCCCCACCTAACAGAATGCAGTACTCATGATTTTCTACACCATTTTCCCACAACACACATGAAGTCCCAGTACCTCTACATAGTTAATCGAGCGTGTAATAATGAGGTCTGGGTACCCCTAATTCTCAGAGTCGAAAATGCTGTGGTACCCTTATGCTGTTTAAATTCACCAGTCTGTAAAACTAATTAAATTAAAATAAAAATCTTTTGTTTGTAGGATCATCATACACCTGGACCACAAACATCTTCTCCATTCCACAGGCAACTTTTAAACTGAATTAAGATTTTCACTCCAAAAGACATTTGGTTAGGTTCAGGAATTGACACTTGACAATGGTAAAATAGCTTTATTAGAAGAATACTGATAAGAGATCTGATAGTGATACGTGGGGATACACCGATACCATTTTTCTTATAGCGAGTACAAGTACCGATACTTTTTTTTTTTTTTAGTACTCGTCAATATCAATTACCGATACCTGCTGACAACTGTTTTGTTTACACTTCAGCTGTCAGCAGTGGTACAAAATTTAAAAATTATTTACAAATGAAATACATTTTTTCTTTAATTTTGCACTTTTTTCAATGTGAAATGTGTAAATATATGTTAAAGGTGTAAAAATATTAACAAACAAAGCAAACAAAAACAAAAAAGTTTTAATTAGTAATAGTTTATTTTATAAAAGACAAAAACAGAACATTCCATAGCTCAACTCACCAACCAGTCTGCCAACCAACCAAATTAACCTGTCCAACAGTCTGCGTTAAAAACAGGGGTTTAGTTAGCATGCATTTGCAAACACATGCATAAGCTGCAAGGCCTCTTCACGGCACCCTGTGTATGCTTGCAGTCCTAACACTACTGAATTTATAAGTGTCCCCACAATGGAAGCACATGCATTAAATGGATAGATGAGAGCAGGTGGGCCTGGAGGCAGCCCAATCCCCCTTAAAGGAACAGGAGCACACTGGACACCCAGCAAGAGCACAATGGCAGCAAAGGTGTACAGTGTGTCCCTGGACCCACTTCTATGTTTATTTTATAACATAGAAGTAAACAAAAAGAATCAGCAGGAAAATGATAATTAAATGGAAAAGGATAAGGAGTTAATTAGGGCTGATTAGAGTAAATTAAGGGTTAATAAGGGGTTAAACAGAACATTTAATAAAAAAAAACAAAAAACAAACAGGTTACTTGACAGGTTACTTTAAACTGACTTTATCTGCAGATCAAAGTTCATCCCTTTGATCTGTAGATAAATAAACAGTAGGACATAAAATAAAACAATATTTCTTTATATCCTTCCGATGTTGATAAACATTGCCTGGCTGCTTTTTTTTTTTTTGACAGCTCCAATTGCTGGGACTTTGTTTACACCTCAGCTGAACCCCGCTGACAGCTGAATGAGTCATCGGTTGTTCGTGAAGCGGCTGCCCTGTTTCTTAACAATTGGTAATTGCCTGCTTTTTTTCTTTTTTACATTTCAGCTGTCAGTGGGGGAATATTGCCGACAGTTGAAAGAACTGAGCTTGAAAGTATTGGTTTTATGGACCCTAGTGTACCCAGAAGTATTACATACATACTAAGATATACCCTTTTGTCTCATAACCAATCAAGATACCAATCGAGATACTTACACCCAGGTATTCGAAATGGAATATGTTTATCGCTCTATTCATGTCTATTTTATGTTTTCTATTGCTAAAGTATTGCCTACGTAATATGCATAATTTTCCTGTATGCACATATTGCTTAATAAAACTTTTTGAAAATGGAAAGTATCGGTTTCAGGTATCGGCTGAGTAATGTTGTTGATAAACATTGTCTGGCTGCTTTTGTTTTAATGTTTTTGACAGCTCCAATTGCCAGGACTTATTTTACACTTTAGCTGTCAGCAGGGGAACCCCGCTGACAGCTGAATGAGTAATCGGTTGTTCAAGAAGGAGCTGCCCTCCTTAACAACTGGTAATTGCCTGCTTGTTTTCTTTTTTTACATTTCAGCTGTCAGTGGGGGAATCCCGCTGACAGTTGAAAGAACCGAGCTTGAAAGTATCGTTTTCAGGTATCGGAGCATTAAGCTTAGTATTGACACCGATCGGCACCAAGACCGGTATCGGTTATGGTGCAACTGTAGTGCTACCTATTGTATATTTTATCACAGTATGTTTATACAGGCCTGGGATTTAAAAGCAGATCCCATTTTTAATGGATTTGGAAAATATGTGTAAAACAGGCTTAAGTAATTACATCAATTGACATCTGCTAGTCCAAACGCCTATTAGGCTAGTTTTATTGCTCTATTGTAAGCTTGATTGTAAGCTACAGATCAGCAGGAATCGGATGAATTTCAATACGAATTTCAATACATATATGGGTTGGCTGGTTGTACTGAAGTTGATCTATTGATACTTCAGTACAATTAGCCTGTCTGTTTTTTAATTTTTTTCATGTGATCGCTGGTGACTGTTATAGCTGCAAGCAGTGTTTATGTGTTCTGATGCCTGGGAAACCTCCCACTGTCAGAATACAATATCTCTGTGGGAGGGATTCCCCCATCAACACATTCAGTATATATATTCAGTGTGTATATATATATATATATATATATATATATATACACAGTATCTCACAAAAGTGAGTAGACCCCTCATATTTTTGTAAATAACTTATTAAACCTTTTCATGTGACAACACTGAAGAAATGACACTTTGCTACAATGTAAATTAGTGAGTGTATAGCTTGTATAGCAGTGTAAAATTGCTGTCCCCTCAAATAACTCAACACACAACCATTAATGTCTAAACCACTGGCAACAAAAGTGAGTACACCCCTAAGTGAAAATGTCCAAACTGGGCCCAATTAGCCCTTTTCCCTCCCCGGTGTCATGTGACTCGTTAGTGTTACAAGGTCTTAGGTGTGAATGGGGAGCAGGCGTGTTAAATTTGGTAGTATCCCTCTAACTCTCTCATACTGGTCACTGGAAGTTCAACATGGCACCTCATGGCAAAGAACTCTGAGGAACTCTCTGAGGATCTGAAAAAAGGGATTGTTGCTCTACATAAAGATGACCTAGGCTATAAGAAGATTGCCAAGACCCTGAAACTGAGCTGCAGCACGGTGGCCAACACAATATAGCTGTTTAACAGGACAGGCTCCACTCAGAACAGGCCTTGCCATGGTCGACCAAAGAAGTTGAGTGCATGTGCTCAGCGTCATATACAGAGGTTGTCTTTGGGAAATAGACGTATGAGTGCTGCCAGGATTGCTTCAGAGGTTGAAGGGGTGGGGGTCAGCCTGTCAGTGTTCAGACCATACGTCGCACACTGCATCAAATTGGTCTGCATGGCTGTCATCCCAGAAGGAAGCCTCTTCTAAAGATGATGCACAAGAAAGCTTGCAAACAGTTTGCTGAAGACAAGCAGACTAAGGACATGGATTACTGGAAGCATGTACTGTGATCTGATGAGACCAAGATAAACCCGTTTGGTTCAGATAGTGTCAAGTGTGTGTGGCAGCAACCAGGTGAGGAGCACAAAGACAAGTGTGTCTTGCCTACAGTCAAGCATGGTGGTGGGAATGTCATGTTCTGGGGCTGCATGAGTGCTGCCGGCATTGGGGAGCTACAGTTCATTGAGGGAACCATTAATGCCAACATGTACTGTGACATACTGAAGCAGAGAATGATCCTCTCCCATCGGAGACTAATGCCCTGTACACACGGTCGGACATTGATCGGACATTCCGACAACAAAAATCCATGGATTTTTTCCAACGGATCTTGGCTCAAACTTGTCTTGCATACACACGGTCACACAAAGTTGTTGGAAAATCTGATTGTTCTAAACGCGGTGACGTAAAACACATACGTCAGGACTATAAACGGGGCAGTAGTCAATAGCTTTCGTCTCTTAATTTATTCTGAGCATGCGTGGCACTTTGTGCGTCGGATTTGTGTACACATGATCAGAATTTCCGAATTTTATAGCAAGCTCTCAAACTTTGTTTCGGAAATTCCGATGGAAAATGTGTGATGGAGCCCACACATGGTCGGAATTTCCGACAACAAGGTCCTATCACACATTTTCCATCGGAAAATCCGACCATGTGTACAGGGCATTATCAACAGGGCAGTATTCCAACATGATAATGACCCCAAACACACCTCCAAGAGGACCACTGCCTTGCTTAAGAAGCTGAGGGTAAAGGTAATGGACTGGCCAAGCATGTCTCCAGACCTAAACCCTATTGAGCATCTGTAGGGCATCCTCAAACAGAAGGTGGAGGAGCGCAAGGTCTCAAACATCCACCAGCTCTGTGATGTCATTGTGGAGTGTAAGAGGACTCCAGTGGCAACCTGTGAAGCTCTGGTGAACTCCATGCCCAAGAGGGTTAAGGCAGTGCTGGAAAAACATGGAGGCCACACAAAATATTGACATTTTGGGTCCAATTTGAACATTTGTACTTAGGGGTGTACTCACTTTGGGTGCCAGTGGTTTAGACATTAATGGCTGTGTGTTTAGTTATTTTGAGGGGACAGCAAATGTGCACTGTTATAAAAGGTGTACACTCACTACTTTACATTGTAGCTAAGTGCAATTTCTTCAGTGTTGTCACATGAAAAGATATAATAAAATATTTACAAAAATGTGAGGGGTGTACTCAAGTTTGTGAGATACTATATATATATATATATATATATATATATATATATATATATATATATATATATATATATATATATATATATATATATATATAGTAGCCATGCCACTAGGTAGTCCAGGCCAAGTTTTGGAGAAAACAGGTGTGTGCTCTTTTAGTAGTATCAGGATTAGAGGTCAGTGCCCTCCCCCCCGAAGGGGTCAGTGATTGTAAAAAAGACAAGAGATGCATGTCTGCACCATGCTGTCCAGGATGGGACAGGCCAAGTTGCTGAGAGACAGGGCCTCACCCAGGGGTCACCGGTGCCCCAAGCCAGAGGCCTGAGTCTGAGAGAAAGAAGCCGAGAGACACAGTCTCACCCAGGGATCAGAGGTGCTCCAAGCCGGAGGCCAGAGGCCCGAGTTGGAGAGAGAGTATATGAGAGACAGAACAACTCATTGTTTTGCACTACCAATGAGCTACAAAATACATATATATATTTACATAGTAAGGTTGAATAAAGACACCAGTCCATCCTGAGTGAGTGTGGGTGCATGTCTACAATTGTCCCTATCCCCAGGGCTTTTTTTTCAGCTGGAACTTGGTGGAACTCAGTTCCACCACCTCTGGCTCAGGCCCTCTGCTCCCTTATCACCACTATCACTTGTAAACACAGAAGTCCGGCTTCTGTGTTTTTCAGTGACAGCTTATCTCCCAACAGCTCCCACAGATCTGATCTCTGGAGCGGCTCCCACAGAGTGCAGGGTGGGAACAAGGGATATGAAGGTGCCCGGGGTGCAGTGCAGATTCCAAATCCCATATTGGATGATCTCCCTGCAAGTGATAGAGGCAGAGCCACCTACAGTGTGTGGGGAGGTACTAGACTGGCTGGGCTCCCCCCCCTCAACTTAGCACTCTGTACGTAATGCACTCCTTGTATTTAATCCAAATTTAAGACCCTTCCACTGTAAGTAAAATTTGACCGCACCATTTGATATGGTTTGGAGGGTGAGTGTGTGGGCGAGGGAGGTTTTGGACGGTCGTGGTTGAGTTCCTGCACCTATTTTCTGAGAAAAAAAAGCCCTGCCTATCCCTTGCATCTCATTAAGATGCTCATCTATTATTATTATTTAAGGTACCCATATAGCACTATCAATTTACGCAGCGCTCCACACATACATCACACACTCACCCTCAAGGAGCCCACAATCCAAGGTCCCCAACTCACATTCATATACTAGGACCAATTTATTTTGGACAGAAGCCAATTAACCGACCAGCATGTCTTTGGCGTGTGGGAGGAAACCAACGCAGGCACAAGGAGAACATGCAAACTCCAGGCAGGTAGTGTCGTGGTTAGGATTCAAATCAGCAACCCTTTTTACTGCTAGGCGAGAGTGTTACCCACTACACCACTATGCCATATATACAGTGGGGACGGAAAGTATTCAGACCCCCTTAAATTTTTCACTCTTTGTTATATTGCAGCCATTTGCTAAATCATTTAAGTTCATTTTTTTCCTCATTAATGTACACACGGCACCCCATATTGGACAGAAAAACACAGAATTGTTGACATTTTTGCAGATTTATTAAAAAAGAAAAACTGAAATATCACATGGTCCTAAGTATTCAGACCCTTTGCTCAGTATTTAGTAGAAGCACCCTTTTGATCTAATACAGCCATGAGTCTTTTTGGGAAAGATGCAACAAGTTTTTCACACCTGGATTTGGGGATCCTCTGCCATTCCTCCTTGGCCAGATCTGTGCCTTGCCACAATTCTGTCTCTGAGCTATTTAGGCAATTCCTTTGACCTCATGATTCTCATTTGCTCTGACATGCACTGTGAGCTGTAAGGTCTTATATAGACAGGTGTGTGGCTTTCCTAATCAAGTCCAATCAGTATAATCAAACACAGCTGGACTCAAATGAAGGTGTAGAACCATCTCAAGGATGATCAGAAGAAATGGACAGCTCCTGAGTTAAATATATGAGTGTCACAGCAAAGAGTCTGAATACTTAGGACCGTGTGATATTTCAGTTTTTCTTTTTTAGTAAATCTGCAAAAATGTCAACAATTCTGTGTTTTTCTGTCAATATGGGGTGCTGTGTGTACATTAATGAGGAAAAAAATGAACTTAAATTATTTTAGCAAATGGCTGCAATATAACAAAGAGTGAAAAATGTAACTTTTGACTTGACTTTTGTAGCTCAATGAAGAGCGCAATACGTATATTTACACTGCAGCTTTCAGGTGGTATACAGTGATGATGCCTGCAACTACAGGCATCATCCCAGTATCTATTTTTTCTACCGTTGGCCAGCTTTTTTGTAAAAACTATCCTAGTGGCTGATTAGCTGCTTGATTGCTTTGCAGACCTCCTCTGTAACTCACCACTGGTAACCTGTAAAGGCTTCTAAACCTCACCTATGTAGGTTTTTAAATACAGTAGTTTGACACCATTCCGTGAACGTGTGCAATTGTAAAGCATGACAGGTTAGGTATCTATTTACTTGGAGTAACACCATCTTTTTTTTTTACATATTGTCACCAGAGCAGTGCAGTGTCACTATGATGACATACATTGCATTGCTGTGGCTATTGATCAGAGATGATGGCTGCTGCACTGGCATACAGTGTCATCATGCAGCAGCCAATGTCTCTGATCAATGGACAGAGAAGTACAATGTTACCATAGTGATACTGTACTGCTCGGGGGGGGGGGGGGGGGGACTGTGGATGTGGGAGGACACAACTCAACTCATAGCGACCAGAATGCATGTATGTCCACCCACATCAGGGAAGCTCCTATCTAGCCATTTACAGTATATGCAATGGTCGGACGTTAAGTAAGCAACTCTCTGGTAACTTACTGACTGCAAGGACTGCATATCTACAGCACTGAAACTGTCTTTGATGTTTTATGTGAATAAATGCCTAGTTATTAAAGTTGATTCTGGAAGAAAGTTTAACATGATTTTCCACTGCTCATAACTCGGCACAATAAAAAAAAAAATCTTCTGCAAATGAAACAACACTATTATAATTCTGTTCAAACCTACTACCACTACTAGAAAATGAGAATTAGCACTTGCTATTATGGAGTGGCACAACATAGCGGTTGTGCAAAGAATGCTGATACAAACTTAAATGGTAAACATGGGCCAACAATGAGTCAAAAGACGCTTAGCGGTCAGCTCCATAAGCAGTGTCAGGGTACGTTATCTTTAATTACTTTCAATGGGAAACTATTGATTGGGACAAGAGGGAAGGCTATATAGTGAATGAAAATGTCATTCTTTTTATCTGACCCTGCAGAACCCCTAAAACCCATACATGTACCCCAGGGTAAGAACCCCTGCTGTGGAGGATAGAGGGTTGCAGATAAACAGGTACAACTTATGTAGGGGTATTTGATTAATCTCTGTATATCACCCAAGGCTAGTCGCTTCACTGGGTATATGTAAGGGTTTACAGCCACTTCCCCAGTTATGAAGAAGAGAGAGATGTTACATAGTAGTTACACAGTGCTTCGTCCCACTCCCTGTCCTAGGGTGACAACACTGCTCACCATGGATGTCACCCTAGGACAGGAAGCAAGTTAATGGCAGAATTACTAAATTCAGTATCTCAGAAAACTAGAATATTACATAAAACCAATAAAATAAGGATGTTTATGTCCATGTACAGTATAGTATGCACTTAATATCAGGAACGTGCAGTGAGGTCAGTGGCTGGTGAGGCACTGTCTAGTATCAGAGCCAGATACACACAGGTTACATACGCCAGGAATGTTAGAGGGAGAGCAATAATTCTAGCACTAGACTTCCTCTGTAACTCTAAACATGTAACCTGTAAACATATTTAAAACGTTACCTATGGAAATTTTTAAATACTGAAGTTTGGCGCCATTCCACAAGTGTGCACAATTTTAAAGTGTGACATGTTGGGTATCTATTTACTCTGCGTAACATCATCTTTTACATTATACAAAAAATCAGCTAATGTTAGTGTTCTCTTTCTTTTTTAATTCATGAAACTGTTATTTTCCAAACAAAACGTGTTTAAAAAATTGCTGCGCAAATACTGTGCAACATAATAAGCAACGACCACCATTTTTTTCCCTAGGGTGTCTGCTAAAACAATATATACTGTATAATGTTTTGGGGGTTCTGAGTAATTTTCTAGCAAAAAAATGATGATTTTTACTTGTAGGAGAGAAGTGTCAGCATTGGCCTGGGTGGCAAGGGGTTAATTACCATAAGTAAGTAATATACAAATAATTATTATAAAATGTTTTTAAATTAATATTCTATATTTTCAAAAACTGTACTCAAGCAGGTGGCTTAACGGACAAATTGCTGAAGTTTCAAGTTATAACTTCAAACCAGTCATTTCACAGTAAATAGATAAATAATAAATGATTATGTTATAACATATAGCTTAATAATATATGATTTAGCTTGATTAAAATTGTACCCTTTCAGCAGTGGAAGATTCCCATTCTCCCTCTTAACTGTGTGAGAAAAACATGGGGTTATGGGTAAATCTTATACATTTTTTCCTTCAGGTTAAGAGGGCTGAGCTGGAAGGGAGTATTTTTCTTTTAGACACATGCCCCCTTCTATGACACTGCATTGAGAGGACAGCCTCCACTGCAGCATTTTATTGGACAGCTTGGACCAATGGTACTTTACCATTGGTCCAAGGCTCCAAGCTGTCCATTAAGCTTGGTGCCTCTGACAAGTGAGCTCATCCTCTAATGCCCCGTACACACGGTCGGATTTTCCGATGGACAATGTCCGATCGGAGCGTGTTGTTGGAAATTCCGACCGTGTGTGGGCGCCATCGGACATTTTCCATCGGATTTTCCGACACACAAAGTTGGAGAGCAGGAGATAAAATTTTCTGACAACAAAATCCGATCGCGTCAATTCCGACCGTGTGTGGCCTGTTCCGACGCACAAAGTGCCACGCATGCTCAGAAGAAATTCCGACACAGGACAGCTCGTTCTGGTAAACTTAGCGTTCGCAATGGATACAGCACTTTCGTCACGCTGAAATGTTAAAAATGGTTTAATACAGCGCACTCTCTTCTTCTTTATAATGTGACAAGAATTAAGTCGTTTTGCTGCTCATATTCACACACACTTCTCACAAACTTTTATTTGTGTTTTTTTAGTGGGATTCCATGAATATATTGTTATTAGTTGTCACATCTGACAGTTTTATATTTTTTTTATTTTTTATTTTTTGGATTTTCAGCCTTTTTTTTTCTTTAATGTTTGGATTTTTGCCAAGGCTGATCTTTGTTCAATGTTATTTTTATTCTTACTCCCGAATATTTTTGTGTGTGTTTTGTGTGTCAAGTTACCCCAACACCATTGATATCTTTTATTATTTAATCTCAAGGAGATTGTTTGGTGTTGGTGTCCCTTGTTCATTTCACATTGTATATTTGAAATGTACCTGAATCCTCACAAACCAACTGTCCTTTTTGAAGTAAAACACATAGGAGAGTATAATTCAAAACAAAAATCCTTTATTAAGGGATCAGAACCAAACAAAGAGGAAGGCAACACTGGATAAACATGATAAATTAGCGAAGCCTGGAACCCCCACGGCAGACATCAATTCTTCAACATCAAAATTGGTGGCCTGAGGAGTCCATATGTAAGGGAGGCCAGTCTGGTTCAGAATTCGCAGAGATCCGGATAGCAGCAGATGACATCTGTGTCCCCAGGTTGTGGTACCACAAGAGGCTGCATTTTTTGGCCGACCAGACTGAACCCAGGGCAATCACTGTCTGGTCTTCCTTCCACGCTTCCTTCCGGGCTGTGGCTGTGCAGTTGGAGATGTGGCAGGAGGAGGAGTAGGACCTGGAGGAGGAGGAGGACTGGGGGGACCTGGAGGAGGACTGGGAGGACCTGGAGGAGAGGGAGGAGGAGGAGGAGGACCTGCAGGAGGAGGAGGAGGACCATCCCCAAGATGTGTATGAGGTGTAATTTGGCCCCTCATACCTTTCTCCAGAACCTCCGATATGAGGGCCTCACACAAGACTTTTTGGCCCTCCTCCATCCTCTGCATTTTATAGGCTATGAAGGCAGCAATGTTCTCCTCCATGGTGTGGGGTGCTCCCAGGACCTCTGTAGCCCTCCAAAAGAATGCTATAGCAGCCTCCTCTAGGGTACTCCTCCTACTGCCACTTTCCATTTTCAGGGGGGGTGGAGGGACCTTGATATCAGCCAGCCGGCTCGGCCCGGCCACCTCCTGGCTGAGACTTCCCTGTGTATGAAAAAGGGACATGGTTGTAATGTTTTGCATCATCAATCACAATCCTAAATTAGTACTCCCAACTAACATCTAGTTAACATCATTGATTGGACAAGCAGAAATATTTAGAGGAATGCTTTACCTGGCTCAATCTGGGCTCCTCCACATGTGACCTGGAAGGCCCAGGTTGGGCGTCAGAAGCCTCAGCCAGGGGGGAAGGAAGCGTGGAAGGAAGACTGGAGAGGGATGGCCTGGGTTCAGTCTGGCCTGCCAGAAAGTGCAGCCTGTCGTAGTACAACATCCTGGGGACATAGATGTCATCTGCTGCTCCGGATCTCTGTGAATCCTGGACTTTCTTGCGCTCCCTTAGACATGTGCTCCTCAGGCCACCAATGAAAATCTTTAAATAAGTGATGTCTGCCGTGGGGATCACCTGCTTCACAATTTCACACAATTGCTCCAGTGCTGCCTTCCTCTTTGCTTGGTTCTTGAAATGGGAGTGGGTAATCTCCCACAGACAGGGCAGCTCACTTAGCATCTCTACGAATACTGACATGAAGTCATTGTCTTTCATTAAGATATCCATGTTCACTGCAAGACACAACACAAGACAAAGCCTAATGTCAGACAAAACTCTCCTAATCTTGTTACAATATAGGCCTCAATCTAGAAGCAGTATAGGCACAAGTTTGTCTCTTACCTTCGTTCTTACGATCGGCGCGTCCAATGCTCCTTCCTCCGCTCACAGATCGTACCTAATACGCACGCGTGTTACGCTTTATACACACTGCGCATGCGTGTAACTCCGCCCGCCCCTGACATTCTTTCTAGTCTAGTCCCCGCCCCTTTTCGTTCGGTGCAGTGGGTGAAGAGCACATGGCAGAGTTACAGCAAGTGCGTGCTAATTCTAGCAACGAGGAGAAGGAGGAGGAAAGGCCGGATCCAGGCACGTCCTGATCCAGAAGGAGACGTTTTAAGGCCACAAATATGTCGTTTGGGGAGATGTTGGAGATGGTCGACATCATGAAGAAGTCCGACTATGACGGAAAATATGGGCCTTACCCCAACCCGAACATCCGAAAGGCCAAGATCATGGCGAAAGTGGTCAGGAGTCTTGAGAGGAATTTCGGGGTACGAAGATCGAAAGATCAGCTCAGGAAGCGGTGGTCGGACCTGAAGTTGAGAGAGCCAGAGCAGTACTGAAAGATCCGGAGAGTGCTGCAAAAAAGTAAGTAGTTGTGCTGTGTTCCTATTCTTTCTGTCTTTATTCCATTCGTTCTGCTCCATATGCTTTTATTAATTGTAACGTTTAAAAGGGCAACTTTAATGTTCATGTGCCCATTATTCGTTCGTATCAAACATTTTTCTTTCGCCCTCTAGAACACCAATGTTTAGGCCATATGCATTTTCACACATTTTTTGGGGCCTACTTGGATGCCAAATATTTGTTTGTGTAGATGGGTTTGTTACTAGAATGAAATGCCAACTAGATTGTGTGTAAGGAGAGGACACTGAGCAGCTGTTTTCACATCTGGACACTGGAGCACTAGTGTGGGACACAAGAACACCATGTTTATTAGGGGGGGGCACACAGGTGCTCCAGTGTATACTATAGGGGGGGCTACATCTGTGAAGCTTGTACCAAACAGGTAAAGTATTGCAGGTTGACAAAGGACACTAAAAAATATACATCTTGGAACTCGGCTAAAATAGATAATTGTACCCCACTTCCAAGCAGTGTTTCCTATTTCTAGTTCTGCCATCAAATATCTGTGTGCTAAGTATACCATTTTTGTTTTACATAGGGGAGAAAAGACTCGGAGGACACCCCTCATCCCAGGAGAACACAGACCCCCCACCTCTGGAAGAAGGGGAAATACCGCAAACACAAAATGCTAAGCAGGAGGAAGAAGAAGACGTGGTGGAGATTGGCACCACAACAGGTGAGTGTCTGCGACCACAGGCTCAGGTAAAAGAGATGGATGGTGGCAGATTTTTGAGACCTTTTTTTTTGTTCTTTATCTCTTTTTAGGTGATCGTGATGTGAGGGATAGAGAACGCTTTACTTCTGAAAGTGCCCAGATCCTGATCGGGGAGATCATGGGGTGTAATGCCGAACTGCAAAACATCAAGCAAAAAATCAATGATCTTATTAAAAAAAATAATAACATCATTGATGTTTTGGGGCGAATTTAAACCCCACAAAATCACCTGTTTTATTATTGTGGTCCAATCTTCCAAAAATTTTTTCAATGTTTAGAAAAGCCAAATTTGGAGGATGCACACAGTGTGCCAACATGTGCTATCTGCCATCACGGGAGATCAATGGACGCGTTTTGGGGGTGCAACCCCTTCCTCAATTATAAAGTCGCGTTGAGGAAGGGCTTGCTCCCCCAAAACACGTCCCTTGATCCCCCTGATGGCAGATAGCACATGTTGACATTCATAAATTGGTGTGCATCTTCCAAATTTGGCTTTTCCAGGGGTGATTTCCCCCCATCTGAACGCTATATCAAACCCAGTTCCTAAATACTGATGTCTGATATAGCCTTCAGGTTTTACCTAATGTGAACTTTGTAAGTTCAAGTTTTTTGGCTTTCTTGTTGGTTTTACACAGGCCTGTTTTATCTGAAATGGATATTTCGATTTTTGATAATGCTACTGCAAAAATTGTTATACAACAAACATGTTGGTTTGTTTTAAAAACCTTTCGTAAATGCACATGTGATTGTGCAGGTATAAAAAAGTGCCTTACTCAAGAATGTGTGGATTATTGTCTCAACACTACAACACTTTTGGGGTGATGTGATTGCTGTTTTATGCAAAAATGGGGGTTATTTCCTAAGGGCAAATACACTTTGCACTACAAGTGCAGGTTCAGTGTTTTTGCATTTAGGAAGTACCAGCCAACACTGTTTTTTATAAGGTTACCCAATCACGCCATTTTCTGCACTCAACACATTTCTGTCAGGGTCAGCTAAAACAAACACAAGCAGTAAATGTCCACAAAGAATTTCTTTTGGTTGTTTTTTATTTGAAAAAGGTTTCACAGATTGTCTGGCATATTGATAGCCCCCCTACCCGCAAAGAACTCCAGGTAGCGTAACCGGACATCACGGGCACTCAGGGAGGGCAAGCCAGGACGGCCACTTTCAAGCGCCGTCAGTGTTGATGGATTTGGGATTCCGGCCTCAGGCCCAACTGAGCCAGCACAGTTGGCTGAATGTTTTCTTAAAAAATTATGGAGAACACAGCAGGCAAGTATTATATGGTTCAGTTTATACTCCGCCATATGGATGGGTGTCAGAAATAATCGGAACCGGCTGGCCAGGATTCCTAATGTGTTCTCCACCACTCTTTGGGCTCTGGCCAGCCGTTAATTAAAAACCCTCTGTTCCGGGGTGAGGGTCCTCATCGGGAATGGCCGCATCAGGTGGTCCCCCAGCGCAAATGCTTCATCAGCAACGAACACAAATGGGAGACCTTCAACATTGTCCTCTGGAGGTGGCAAGTCCAAGCTGCCATTCTGGAGACGCCTGTAGAACTCCGTCTGGGCGATCACTCCACCATCGGACATCCGGCCATTCTTCCCCACGTCCACATACAAGAACTCGTAATTAGCCGACACCACCGCCAACATCACTATACTATTAAACCCCTTGTAATTATAATAGTACGACCCCGAGTTGGGTGGTGGGACGATGTGGACGTGTTTCCCATCAATTGCCCCTCCGCAGTTAGGAAAGTCCCACCGCTGGGCAAAGTGGGAGGCCACAGTCTGCCATTCCTGTGGCGTTGAAGGAAACTGTTGAGGAAAAAACAATAAACATTACTATTTTTTCACAGAAACATGGCAAGCAGATTAGACACAAACATTATGGGGCAACCTCCAGATAGCATTTATTAAGGGGAATTTAACAACAACAAAGTATAAGGTACACCTATCATATTCCCCCTCCCCCCCTCATGGGCCATTTCTAACATTATAGGGGGGGGGGACTCATGGACAGGTAGCCCTCTTCACTTCATTGAGAGATGAATGCCTAAATAATGGGTATTACTTGGAACAGCCCCTCCTTAGTTACACTATTGGCAGACCACTGGACAGGTAAGAAGTGTCATAATACAAAGATATAAATACACACTGTACACATTTGAGCACATTTGAACATTCTGCTATTACCTATCAAGATAATAATAGGATACAAAAACTTTAAACAGTACCATTGGAAAGTATACAGGCAGGCCCTTGCACTACATGCTTTGGGGAATTCATCCATACATCTGACCAGTAAAGAGGTGGGTATAGTGTGTATGGGTTTGGCAAAGTCAGCAGATAGATGATTGAGGATAGAGAATTGGGATCAGCTGACTTAGCAGTTGGGGGAGGGAGGGTTACAAAAAATTTGGGGACACCACAAAAAAAAAACCCTCTGGCACTCTGCCTGAATTTAAATAAAAAATAACATTTCAAAACATTTTAGGGGGTGTTTGGGGTAAAGCACTACTATAGAGCTGATAAAATACATTGTTAAGTGACTACATGAGGTGAATATAGGGCAGGAGACACCATGCTGGAGAGGTTATTGAAGGGCAAATATGTATGAAGGACCTAAAATAATAATTACATAACAATCCAGCATGCATGAGAACAAAGGGGACATTCACAGCATATTACAATCATGGTAATTAGGGAATGAGGAAAGAAATACAAGATATTATCAAACATTCAATACAATAAAATGTGATATAAAAGGATAAAAATCTTACCTTCATATAGTCCTTCTGCAGGACCTGGATGATGGCAGAACAGGTCTCTGGGATAATGATCCCCAGAGCCTGGGGGGAGATGCCTGTCGAGAACCTCAAGTCCTGCAGACTTCTCCCTGTGGCCAAATACCGCAAGGTAGCGACCAACCTCTGCTCCGCAGTGATGGCTTGCCTCATGCAGGTATCCTGCCTGCTGATATAGGGGGTCAGCGAAGCCAACAGACGGTGAAACACGGGGTCCGTCATCCTGAGAAAGTTCCTGAAATCATCAGGATTATTCTCACGGATCTCACGGAGCAAAGGTATATGACAGAACTGGTCACGCTGAAGCAACCAATTCTTGGTCCATGAACTCCTCCCCACCCTGTTCATGGACTGGACTTGTGTCAAGGTCAGGACCCCAACACCAAGCCCCCGCACAGCACGAACTCTATGAGGAGTACGCATACGAAACATGGCTAGAAAACGGTCGGCTGCTCAGAACGAAGTAACAGAACGCACTGAAGAACAGCAAGGCCTGTGAAGAGCGACCTGAAAACCAGTAACGAACGAACAAGAATACAATGACTACCTAAAGTCACGCGGAACTTGCTTGCACGCACTGAAGAGCAGATACAAACCCACAAGCACCAGCTTGTATTTAAACTGGCCGCTCTGTATGTAGCTCTCCACATCTCCGGAACCATAGGTGGCAGGAGCCCCAAATTTTGACCAGTGGTCGGGTAGGACTTCAGCTACCTATCGTCGCTGAGCTACGACCCTCGAAACCCCATTTTTTTTTTTTTTTTGTTATGTTCATGGCAGGTGAGGCCTCACCTGCCTCCCCTGACTGAACGTCCCTGCTCAGTACTTGGTCAGGGCTCCTTTTGCATGAATTACTGCATCAATGCGGCATGGCATGGAGGCGATCGGCCTGTGGCTCTGCTGAGGTGTTATGGAAGCCCAGGTTGCTTTGATAGCGGCTTTCAGCTCATCTGCATTGTTGGGTCTGGTGTCTCGCAAAAAGCAAACTCGTCTGACCTAAACCACATAGTGAATCTGTGGGGTACTGTCAAGAGGAAGATGAGAGACACCAGACCCAAAAATGCAGACGAGCTGAAGGCCACTATCAAACCAACCTGGGCTTCCATAACACCTCAGCAGTGCCGCAGGCTGATCGCCTTCATGCCACAATGCATTGATGTAGTAATTCATGCAAAAAAGAGCCCCCACTAAGTATTGAGAGCATACCGTACATGGACATACTTTTCAATAAGCCAACATTTCTGTATGAAAAAACTTTTTTTTAATGGTCTTATGTAATATTCTAATTTTCTGAGATACAGAATTTGGGGTTTTCACTAGCTGTAACCCATAATCATCAAAATTAAAAGAAAGAAATGCTTGCAATATATCACTCTGTGTGTAACGCATCTATATAAAATATACTGTATGAGTTTCACCTTTTGAATTGAGCTACTGAAATAAATAATTTTTGATGATTTTTTAATTTTATGAGATGCACCTATAGGTGCTGAGTGTGGGTGATTAACTGCTTGCCAACCAGCCGCCGTCATTATAGGGCGGCAGGTTCGCTCTCCTGTGCGAATCGCCGTAGCTGTATGGCGGGAGCGTGCCCACGGGTCGGGAGGTCTCGATGTCCGCCGGCAATCTGCGATCGCCTAGTACAGAGGCAGAAGGGGGATCTGCCTTTGTAGACAAGGCGGATCCCCTTTCTGACAGATGACATGTCAGAGATCTTCTGTTCCCAGTCATCGGGAACAGTGATCTCTGTCACGTCCCTGGCAGCCCATCCCCCCTACAGTTAGAACACACCTAGAGAACACAGTTAACCCTTGATCGCCTCTAGTGTTAACCCCTTCCCTGCCAGTGTCATTTTTACATTGATCAGTGCATTTTTATAGCACTGATCAATGTAATAATGTCACTGGTCCCCTTAAAGTGTCTTTTGGGATCAGATTTGTTCACCGCAATGTCGCAGTCCCACTAAAAATCGCAGATCGCCGCCATTACTATTAAAAATAATAAAAAAATAAAAGTCCCTAAATCTATCCCATAGTTTGTAGATGCAATAACTTTTGCGCAAACCAATCAATCTACACCTATTGCGATTTTTTTTACCAAAAATATGTAGAAGAATATATCGGCCTAAACTGATGAAAACATTGTTTTATATATATATATATATATATATATATATATATATATATTTTTTTGGGATATGTATTATAGCAAAAAAGTAAAAATGTTTTATTTTTTTTTTCAAAATTGTCGCTCTTTGTTTGTTTATAGTGCAAAAAATAAATACCGCAGAGGTGATCAAATACCACCAGAAGAAATCTCTATTGTGAGGAAAAAAAGGGCGTCCGTTTTGTTTGGGTACAGCGTCGCATGACCGCGCAATTGTCAGTTAAAGTGACGAAGTGCCGTATTGCAAAAAATAACCTGGTCATTACGGGGCAAATCTTTCTGGGGCTGACATGGTTAAGCTCACCCTCTTTGTTGCTGCACATATGGGTTACGTGGCAAGCAAATAGTTAAGGATCAAGTACCTACTATTTTTTTAATGAATTACAATTTTTTTTTTTTTCAGGTGTGATTATGTGATATGTATCACACATAAAAAGGTATTGCTTTTAACAGTAATAACCTCCAGGAGCAAAGTTAAACAAAACAATTTTCAGATGCTGAAAACGAACACCAGGACGATAGTGATATTGAAAAAAACTGTTAAAACAAAAACTATGACGCATTTTCCTGGTTGATGTTAAAAATATAATCACATAAATAGGCATACTAGTTAAAAAATTATAGCACACATTACCCACAACATCCTTAACATGACACTAAACCCTGGTTTAAAAGAATATGTATTCAACTAGGGTTGCACCGATACCGTTTTTTTATTGGCGAGTACCAATACATGGTGGTATGATTTGCGTCAATGCAAAAACAATTGGAGCAAATCGCACTGCAAAGAATCGCATGTGGCTTGAACAGGAATGAGGTGCAATTCTTGTCTGAATCGCATGCGATTTCCCCCACTGCTCCTGTGTGTGTATAGAAGGGAAAAGCACCATCTAGCGGGCAGTTTAAAAATGTTAGAACTCACAGTACATATCTGGTTACAGATGTGAACCTCTGATGTGACTGGGAACCTCTAATATAAAGGAGGGCCTCTAATGTGATGGCGGAACTTTTGATGTGATTGGGAACTTCTGATGTGATGGCTAACCTCTGATGATATTGGGAACCTCTGATGTGATTGGGAACCTCTGATGTGATGGGGAACCTCTGATGTGAAGGAAGGCTTCTGATGTGATGGCGGAACCTCTGATGTGATGGTGGAACCCCTGATTTGATTGTGAACCTCTGATGTGATTGGGAACCACTGATGTCATTGGGAACCTCTGATGTAATCAGTGGCGGCTGGTGCTCAACATTTTGGGGTGGGGGCAGCAAAAAAACCTCCCCCCCTCACTCGCTCCGCAGCCACCCCCCCCCCCCCCCCGCACTGCGCCCCAAGCCCACCCTTTTTTGAAGCTAATTAGAGCCTCAGGTTCTAATCATGTGCTAAAAAAAAAAAAACTATTGAAATCCATGCGTCTGGCACCCTGCATGTAGATTTGGGGCAAGGCGCATGGATAGGGGGGCGACGCCCGTGCGCCCCCTATGGACGGGCCGCCACTGGATGTGATGGCAGAACCTTGGATGTGATGGCAGAACTTTTGATGTAATTGGGAACCTCTCATGTGATTGGGAACCCCTGATGTGATTGTGAACCTCTGATGTGATGGGAGACCTCTGATGTGAAGGAGGGCTTTTGACGTGAGGTTAAAAGAGAAGTTAAGGGAAAAAAATGAAGAATTATACCTACCTAGGTGAATACAACATCTATAAGATACTGTACTGCATCGGTCCCCCGCCCCGACTGATGTCTCCGCTGTCTACTCTACCCCCCCCCCCCAGCTCACTGAAGCTCACTGAGAGGTTGAGGTCCAGGCATCTGGGTGGATCCCAACCATATTGTCGCGATCTTTCCCCTGCCGACATCTGTTGAAAACGGGTCACATGAGTGTCCTACTCCTTTAATTTCAAGGTAAGTAGGGACGGGCCAAACACCCCCCGATTCCCACCAGAACATGCAAACAGGCAAAAGGTTCTAGCAAACATGCGATCCCTGTTAAATGTGGGACACGAACATATAAAAAAAACAAAAGTGCTCATTTTAAAGGCTTATATGCAAGTTACTGCCATAAAAAGTATATGGGGACCTGGGTCCTGCCCCAGGGGACATGTATCAATGCAAAAAAAAGTTTTTAAAACAACCGATTTTTCAGGAGCAGAGATTTTAATAATGCTTAAAGTGAAACAATAAAAATAAAAAATTCCTTTAAATATCGTGCCTGGGGGTCCCCTTAGTCTGCCTGTAAAGTGGACACTGTTCTACACATTGCACACAGCTGTGCAATGTGTAGAATAGTGCTGCAGTAAAAATGACATTTCTAAAGGAAAGAATGTAATCTAAACTTACTCGCGGCTGTAATGTGTTGCTGGCAACTGGCAATATAGCTGAAAAATCAAGGAAAAAAACAGCGTGCGGTACCCCCCCCCCCAGTCTAAACCAGGCCCTTCGGGTCTAGTATCGATTTTAAGAGGAACTCCACACCAAAAATTTTTAAAAAATGGTGTGGGGGTCCCCCCCAAAATCTATACCAGAGCCCTTATCCGAGCATGCACCAAAAAAAGTGTTAAAAAGTAATAACCACAATAGAAAGTTTTTGACAATTCCTTTATTTAAAAAAAAAAAAAAGCATCCCGCGATGTACATCCATCATCAATCACGCCGCCCGACAGACCCGAAAAATAGGGGAAAAAAAATGAAAAAACTCTGCCTCCATGGGAGAGCTCCTGCCTTCTGTCTTTTCCCTTTGACAGAGCTTATATAGGCAAGGGCGGGGCCACCCTCTGATGTAACTGCATGACTCCGCCCTGTTTGATGTCACATGATGTCACATGACATCAGAAGGGGCGGGGTCACTTGGTTAAGTCACTGGGTGGCCCCGCCCTTGCCTATATAAAAGCTGACACAGCCAAGAGACAGCAGTCACCAGGAGGCCTCCCATCGAGGCAGAGCTTTTTTATTTTTTTCTATTTTTCGAGTCCATCGGGCAGCATGATTGACGATGGATGGACATCACGGGACACTTTTTTTTTTTTTTAATAAAGGAATTGTCAAAAACTGTCTGTTGTGGTTTTTACTTTTTGACACTTTTTTTGGTGAATGGGTAGGGGTACAATGTACCCGATACCCATACACATGGGGGGGGGGGGCGGGACCTGGGGGCCCCCTTGTTAAAGGGGCTTCCAGATTCTGATAAGCCCCCCACAGTCGCTGATCACCATCATCGCTGTTTTTACTGGTAAAAATAAATAAAAATTCCAGTATATATCCCATAGTTTCTAGACACTATAACTTTTAGGCGAACCGATTAATATCCACTTATTGGGATTTTTTTACCAGAAAAATGTAGCAGAACACATATTTTTTATTTTTTACATTCGTTTTATAGCAGAAAGTAATATATATATTTTCTTTCAAAACTGTTGGTCTTTGTTTGTTTATAGCCCAAAAAATTCAGAAATGCAGAGGTGATCAAATACCACCAAAAGAAAACTCTATTTGTGGGAAAAAAAAGAATATACGTTTTATTTGGGTACAGCGTTGCATTACCACGCAATTGTCAGTTAAAATAATGCAGTGCCATATCGCAAAAAATGGCCTGGTCATGAATGGGTTAAGTATTCGGGAGGTCAAGTGGTTAAACCTGGAAGTGCTCAACAGCTTCTATGGAAAAAAGCCGGGAACTTCCAGCAGGCTATGCTGCAGTTAATATTTAAATGTCCGCTCTATGCAGCTTAGCTGCAATATGTAGGTGGTGTTTGCGTAGCTGTGGCTTGAGTGTCCGGGTTTCTGGCTGCCTGACACCCGTACACCAAGGAACATTCAAAAATTCTTCCAACATCCTCATGAAAGCTTAAACAGAATCTAGCATCTATTACATGTATCAGAATGTCACCTATCTTTACATATTTGTAATTGTCTGGATGCAAACAGCCCTAGCTACAAGGGACTTGTTTGTCTCTGTGGAGGGATACAGAACCTCCTGGCCGCAGTTTCTGATGCTCTGCTTATAGTTCTGGCTACTGGAGCCCTCTCAGAACTGCTCACTCTGACAGTCCGATCTAGTGGAGAGGAGCTGTGAGTGTGGGCGGGAAGAGGAAGGAGCTGCACGGACTGGGCTGTGAGTGTGGGAACAGCAAGACAGAGAGGGGAGGAGAGAAGCTGGCTGCCCATTACCAGATGACATATTTATGTATTCATCTCATAATGTGTTGTGGTTGTGTCTAGTGTATTTATGCATGTTTGTGTGTATCTATGGTTGCCTCATCCATAGTTGCCAACATTGTAAAAAAAATTTTAGGGACACTTTTGTGGCTGTAGGTGGAGTCTTATTATAATTAGGGACGGGGCATGCGTTTGTAGGTGTGGCACAGGGGGAAAATAAAAAAAGGCATGGTTTACGCAAAATAGTGGGCGTGTCTTAAACGGGCGTGGCTCAAAGGGGGTGTGGTTAGAGTCTGAGATGAATAAGGGATGGAGAGGGAAAGGGGGGGAGAGGGATGGAGGGACAGCAGCCCCAGAGTGTTTATATACATGTATATGATTGTATATATCTGAGTGTGTATATACGTGTATATACATGTACAGTATCTGAGTGTATATATCTGAGTGTGTGTGTATACATGTATCTGAGTGTGTATATATGTGTGCATACATGTATCTGATTGTATATATCTGAGTGTGTATATATGTGTGTATACATGTATTTGATTGTATATATCTGAGTGTGTATATATGTGTATATACGTGTATCTGAGTGTGTATATCTGAGTGTGTATATCTGAGTGTGCGCATGTACTGTATGTAATTAAGCATATGTATATATATCTCAGTATCTGTATGCATTTGAGTGTGCGTGTTTATGCATGTGATTAACTAAAAATATTTATATATCTGAGTATGTAATTTATTATCCTCCATTGATGTGAACATCTGATAATTCATACAATTAATTACTAATAATTTTGCTATATACATATACCTAAAAAAAAAGTGAACACCAACTGTGCAATAACTTAAGTCCATTCATGTGAAAAAATATTAAAACTGATAAATTCTTCTTCCATGCCTCACACCTAAAGACAGCAGCTCCCCCATAATTTTGATTCCCCCCCCCAGATCAGAATGTAATACAGCGCTTCAGCATCTATCCATGGGGCAACTGCCACACTTATGCCCTGTACACACGATCAGGCTTTCCGACGGAAAATGTGCGATCGGAGCTTGTTGTCGGATATTCCGACCGTGTGTAGGCTCCATCTGACTTTTTCCATCGGAATTTCCGACACAAGGTTTGAGAGCTGGATCTAAAGTTTTACGAAAACAAAATCCGTTTGCGTAAATTCCGATCGTGTGTTGACAATTCCGATGCACAAAGTGCCACGCATGCTCGGAATCAAGCTTAAGAGCAGCACTGGCTATTGAAATTCATTTTTCTCGGCTCGTCGTACGTGTTGTACGTCACCGCGTTCTTGACGTTCGGAATTTCTGACCAACTTTGTGTGACCGTGTGTATGCAAGACAAGTTTGAGCCAACATCCGTAGGAAAAAATCCGATGGATTTTGTTGTCGGATTGTGCGATCGTGTGTACGAGGCATAAGCATCACAGACATTGCATAGTTGCCAACATTGCAAAAAAAATATGTGGGACACTTTTTTGGCTGTGGGCGGAGCCATACAATAATTATGGGGCGGGGCATTCGTTTGTAGGCGTGGCTTAGCAATTTTAAAAAATTGCGCGCAGCGGTGAAAGATGGGCATGGTTTACGTGAAATAATGGGTGTGGCTTAAATGGGCGTGGCTCAAAGAGGGTGTGGTTAGAGTCTGAGATGAATGAGGGATGGAGAGGGAAAGGGGGAGAGGGAAAGGGGGAGAGAGGAATGACGGGACAGCAGCCCCAGATCCTACACAACAATAGAAATATGTGTATTCTAGAAAGTTTAACAATCAGCAGATAAAGATACTCCAAACACCTGGTGTTAGCACTTCAATCATCCTGGCACCATGGTTGTTATGGTGTCAGGATGATTGAAGTGCATTATTTCTATTATTACATCCAGGTGTCCCAGAGTCTCTTCTTACACCAGGTGCCCCCCCAGCAGAGTCCGTTCTTGCATCAGGTGTCCCAGCAGAGTCCGTCCTTGCATCAGGTGTTCCAGCAGAGTCCGTCCTTGCATCAGGTGTCCCATCAGAGTCCATCCTTGCATCCCCAGCGGAGCCCCCTTACATCAGATGTCCACAGCGGAGTCCCCCTTACACCAGATGTCCCCAGCGGAGCCCCCCCTTACATCAGATGTCCCCAGCGGAGCCCCCCTTACATCATATGTCCCCAGCAGAGCCCCCTACTTACATCAAGTGTCCCCAGTGGATCCCCCCCTTACATCAGATGCCCCCAGCGGAGCCCCTCCTTACATCAGATGTCCTCAGCGGAGCCCCCCTTTACATCAGGTGTCCCCAGCGGTGCCCCCCTTACATCGGGTGTCCCCAGTGGAGCCCCCCTTACATCAGATGTCCTCAGCGGAGCCCTCCTTACATCAGGTGTCCCTAGCGGAGCCCCCCTTACATCAGGTGTCCTCAGTGGAGCCCCCCCTTACATCAGGTGTCCCCAGCGGAGCCCCCCCTTACATCAGGTGTCCCCAGCGGAGCCCCTCCTTACATCAGGTGTCCCCAGCAGAGCCCCCCTTACATCAGGTGTTCCCAGTGGAGCCCCCCCCTTACATCAGGTGTCCCCAGCGGAGCCCCCCCTTACATCAGATGTCCCCAGCGGTGCCCCCTTACATCAGGTGTCCCCAGAGGAGCCCCCCCTTACATCAGATGTCCTCAGCGGAGCCCCCCTTTACATCAGGTGTCCCCAGCGGAGCCCCCCCTTACATCAGGTGTCCCCTGAGGAGCCCCCTTACATGAGGTGTCCCCAGCGGAGCCCCCTTACATCAGGTGTCCCCAGTGGAGCCCCCCTTACATCAGGTGTCCCCAGTGGAGCCCCCTTATATCAGGTGTCCTCAGCGGAGCCCTCCTTACATCAGGTGTCCCCAGCGGAGCCCCCCCTTACATCAGGTGTCCCCAGCGGAGCCCCCCTTACATCAGATGTCCTCAGCGGAGCCCCCCCTTACATCAGGTGTCCCCAGCGGAGCCCCCCTTACATCAAGTGTCCCCATTGGAGCCCCCTTACATCAGCTGTCCCCAGTGGAGCCCCCCTTACATGAGGTGTCCCCAGCGGAGCCCCCCTTACATGAGGTGTCCCCAGCGGAGACCCCCTTACATCAGGTGTCCCCAGCGGAGACCCCCTTACATCAGGTGTCCCCCAACGGAGCCCCCCTTACATCAGGTGTCCCCAGCGGAGCCCCCTTACATCAGGTGTCCCCAGCGGTGCCCCCCTTACATCAGGTGTCCCCAGCAGAGCCCCCCCCTTACATCAGGTGTCCCCAGCGGAGCCCCCCTTACATCAGGTGTCCCCAGCGGAGCCCTCCCTTACATCAGGTGTCCTAGTAGGTCTCCACCGGCCGCATGGTCGGATCGAAGCGGGGGCGGGGGGTAGGCGGAGCGGGGCGGAGGGTGGGCGGCGACGCAGGAGCTCCGTCTAGCCACCCAGCACTGTTCCTGGTGTTCCTTGTCTTCTTAAAAATTATATTTCCCAGGAAACAATAAAATCGGGAAAATAGTCTGAATCCTGGAAATGTCCCGGGAAATTTGGGACAGTTGGTAATTATGCTCATCCCTTTAAACCTGAACACATATTATTTACACAGGTTCTGTGGCTGATTAAGGTGGTAATTAAACTCACTTGGTGCCTTATTTGCATTTAATTAGCCTCAGAACCTGTGTAATTCAAAGGTGTTCGGGTTTAAAGGGATGAGGTGGCAACTCTATGTGTATCTGAGTGCATGTATCTCAGTGTGTGTATATATGTGTGTGCATGTATATAACTGAGCTTATATACAGTATATATCTGACTGTGTGTATGCATGTATCTGAGTGTGTATATCTGAGTGTGTATACATGTGTCTTATTGTATATATCTTAGTGTGTATATATATGTGTATATCTGAGTGTATACCATACTTGCCAACATTGTAAGAAGATTTTTAGGGACACTTTTTTGGCTGTTGACGGAGTCTTATTATAATTAGGGGGCGGGGCTTGCGTTTGTTGGTGTGACATAGGATAAAAAGAAAAATGCAGCGTGCTCTGCACACTGAGCCAAAATATGGGTGTGAGTTACGTGAAATAGTGGGTGTGGCTTATATGGGAGTGGTTCAAATGGGGGTGTGGTTAGAGTCTAAGATGAATGAGAGATGGAGAAAGAAAGGGGAAAAGAGGGAGGGAGGGAGGGAGGGAGGGAGAGAGAAAGAAGGAAAGAAGGAGGGAAGGAAAGAGGAATGGAGGGACAGCAGGCCCAGATCCTATACCACAATAGAAAAGTGTATTCCAGAGTTTAACAAATCAGCAGATAAAAGATACTCCAAACACCTGGTGTTAGTGCTTTAATCATCCCAGCACCATGGTTGTTGTGGTGTCAGGATGATTATTATTATTACTATTATTACATTGTAATATAGAATGAATTCAACTCACCAGAATCCAGAATCAGTGGGACCCCTGAGCGTGTCACATGCCACGTCGCCTGCCACCAGGTGTCCCCAGCAGAGTCTGTCCTTACTTTAGGTGCCCCCAGCAGAGTCCGTCTCTACATCAGGTGCCCCTAGCAGAGTCTGTACTTACATCAGGTGCCCCAACAGAGTCCATCCTTATATCAGGTGCCCCCAGAAGCAGAGGCCCTCCTTACAGATCTGTGTCCCTGGCAGCAGAGCCCTTCCTTACACCAGGTGTCCCCAGCAGAGTCTCTCTTTACATCAGGTGTCCCCAGCAGAGTCCCTGCTTATACCAGGTGTCCCCAGCAGAGTCCCTCCTTACACCAGGTGTCCCAGCAGAGTCCCTCCTTACACCAGGTGTCCCAGCAGAGTCCCTCCTTACATCAGGTGTCCCCAGCAGAGTCCCTCTTTACACCAGGTGTCCCCAGCAGAGTCCCTCCTTACACCAGGTATTCCCAGCAGAGTCCCTCCTTACATCAGGTGCCCCCAGCAGAGTCCCTCCTTACACCAGGTGTCCCCAGCAGAGTCCCTTCCTACACCGGGTGTCCCCAGCAGGGTCCCTCCTTACATCAGGTGTCCCCAGCAGAATCCCTCCTTACACCAGGTGTCCCAGCAGAGTCTCTTCCTACACCAGGTGTCCCCAGCAGAGACCCTCCTTACACCAGGTGTCCCCAGTAGAGTCCTTCCTTACACCAGGTGTCCCAGCAGAGTCCCTCCTTACACCAGGTGTCCACAGCAGAGTCCCTCCTTACACCAGGTGTCCCCAGCAGAGTCCCTGCTTATACCAGGTGTCCCCAGCAGAGTCCCTCCTTACATCAGGTGTCCCCAGCAGAGTCCCTCCTTACATCAGGTGTCCCCAGCAGAGTCCCTCCTTACACCAGGTGTCCCCAGCAGAGTCCCTTCTTACACCAAGTGTCCCCAGTAGAGTCCCTCCTTACACCAGGTGTCCCCTCAGCAGAGTCCCTCCTTACATCAGGTGTCCCCAGCAGAGTCCCTCCTTACACCAGCTGTCCCCAGTAGAGTCCCTCCTTACACCAGCTGTCCCCAGTAGAGTCCCTCCTTACACCAGGGGTCCCCAGTAGAGTCCCTCCTTACACCAGGTGTCCCCAGCAGAGTCCCTCCTTACATCAGGTGTCCCCAGTAGAGTCCCTCCTTACACCAGGTGTCCCCAGTAGAGTTCCTCCTTACACCAGGTGTCCCCAGTTACCAGTGGCGTCACTAGTGTTGATGTCACCTGGTGCGTAAAATCATGGTGTCACCCCCCATACCCACTATAGTCCTCCCTCGGTACAGACCCCCCTCCCGCAGTACAGACCCTCCTCACTAAGTGCAGACCCCCCTCCCACAGTACAGACCCCCCTCCAGCAGTATAGATCCCCTCACTAAGTGCAGATCCCCTCCCTCAGTACAGACCCCCCTGGCCAAACCATCCCCCCTCCATCTGTACCGACCCCCCCATCAGACCAGACCCACAGGACAATCTACCCCCCCATATGTACAGACACCCCAGGACAACCCACATGTATTTGATTGTATATATCTGAGTGTGTATATATGTGTATATACGTGTATCTGAGTGTGTATATCTGAGTGTGTATATCTGAGTGTGCGCATGTACTGTATGTAATTAAGCATATGTACAGACCTCCCCAGGACAAACCACCTCCCATATGTACAGACCCCCCAGGACAACCCACCCCCTCATATGTACAGACCCCCCCTGGACAACCCGCCCCCCCATATGTACAGACCCCCCTGGACAAACCACCCCCCATATGTACAGACCCCCCCAGGACAACCCACCCCCTCCCCTCATGCACTGGGCGGTGAGGATTCAACATGCAGCCGCCCGGAGAGTTGCTTGCTCAGACTGTCACTCTCCGGGCGGCATGCTTGTGACAGGAGGCAGCCGCAGTGAGTGTGAGACAGAGCAGAGTCTCACTCAGCGCGGCGCCGGGAACCAGGACTCTCCATCACAGGAGACCAGCTCATGGATGCCGAAGGGGAAGAACCAAGAGGCGGAGCCTGGGTGGCAATGAAAGCGGCTGAAAATAGAAATGAAGCTCCATTTCTATTGGCAGCCGCATTCATTGCCACCCGGGCTCCGCCTCTTGTTTCTTCATCATGAGCTGGACTTCAGTAAAATGGCCGCAACGGAGGCAGCATTACCTAGTGCTGGCCGCGGACCACTAGCGGCAGCGGCAGCAACGGCGAGGAAAAAAATTGGGAAAACGCAGATTTTCCGGGACAAAGGTCTAAATCCCGGGAATGTCCCAGGAAATTCGTGACAGTTGGCAAGTATGGTATACATGTATCTGACTGTATATATTTGAGTGTGTGTATACATGTATCTGATTGTATATATCCGAGTGTGTATATATGTGTGTGTATACATGTATCTGATTGTATATATATATGTGTGTGTATATATCTGAGTGTGTATATACATGTATATGATTGTATATATCTGAGTGTGTATATACGTGTATATACATGTACAGTATCTGAGTGTATATATCTGAGTGTGTGTGTGTATACATGTTATTATTATTATTATTATTCAGGATTTATATAGCGCCAACAGTTTACGCAGCGCTTTACAATATAAAAGGGAGACAATACAGTTATAATATAATACAATACAATACAATAGGATTAAGAGGGCCCTGCTCAGAAGAGCTTACAATCTAATAGGGTGGGGCAGGTGGTACAAAAGGTTGTAACTGTGGGGAATGAGCTGGTGGAAGTGGTAGGAGATTAGTTGGAGACGTGATAGGCTTTCCTGAAGAGATGAGTTTTCAGGGATTGCCTGAAGGTAGCAAGAGTAGGGGATAGCCGGATAGATGGAGGTAGCGAGTTCCAGAGGATGGGAGAGGCTCTGGAGAAATCCTAGAGACGAGCATGGGAGGAGGAGATGAGAGAGCTTGAAAGCAGGAGGTCTTGAGAAGAGCGGAGTGTGTATATATGTGTGCATACATGTATCTGATTGTATATATCTGAGTGTGTATATATGTGTGTATACATGTATTTGATTGTATATATCTGAGTGTGTATATATGTGTATATACGTGTATCTGAGTGTGTATATCTGAATGTGTATATCTGAGTGTGCGCATGTACTGTATGTAATTAAGCATATTTATATATATCTCAGTATCTGTATGCATTTGAGTGTGCGTGTTTATGCATGTGATTAACTAAAAATATTTATATATCTGAGTATGTAATTTATTATCCTCCATTGATGTGAACATCTGATAATTCATACAATTAATTACTAATAATTTTGCTATATACATATACCTAAAAAAAAAACTGAACACCAACTGTGCAATAACTTAAGTCCATTCATGTGAAAAAATATTAAAATTGATAAATTCTTCTTCCATGCCTCACACCTAAAGACAGCAGCTCCCCCATAATTTTGATTCCCCCCCCCAGATCAGAATGTAATACAGCGCTTCAGCATCTATCCATGGGGCAACTGCCACACTTATGCCCTGTACACACGATCAGGCTTTCCGACGGAAAATGTGCGATCGGAGCTTGTTGTCGGATATTCCGACCGTGTGTAGGCTCCATCTGACTTTTTCCATCGGAATTTCCGACACAAGGTTTGAGAGCTGGATCTAAAGTTTTACGAAAACAAAATCCGTTTGCGTAAATTCCGATCGTGTGTTGACAATTCCGATGCACAAAGTGCCACGCATGCTCGGAATCAAGCTTAAGAGCAGCACTGGCTATTGAAATTCATTTTTCTCGGCTCGTCGTACGTGTTGTACGTCACCGCGTTCTTGACGTTCGGAATTTCTGACCAACTTTGTGTGACCGTGTGTATGCAAGACAAGTTTGAGCCAACATCCGTAGGAAAAAATCCGATGGATTTTGTTGTCGGATTGTGCGATCGTGTGTACGAGGCATAAGCATCACAGACATTGCATAGTTGCCAACATTGCAAAAAAAATATGTGGGACACTTTTTTGGCTGTGGGCGGAGCCATACAATAATTATGGGGCGGGGCATTCGTTTGTAGGCGTGGCTTAGCAATTTTAAAAAATTGCGCGCAGCGGTGAAAGATGGGCATGGTTTACGTGAAATAATGGGTGTGGCTTAAATGGGCGTGGCTCAAAGAGGGTGTGGTTAGAGTCTGAGATGAATGAGGGATGGAGAGGGAAAGGGGGAGAGGGAAAGGGGGAGAGAGGAATGACGGGACAGCAGCCCCAGATCCTACACAACAATAGAAATATGTGTATTCTAGAAAGTTTAACAATCAGCAGATAAAGATACTCCAAACACCTGGTGTTAGCACTTCAATCATCCTGGCACCATGGTTGTTATGGTGTCAGGATGATTGAAGTGCATTATTTCTATTATTACATCCAGGTGTCCCAGAGTCTCTTCTTACACCAGGTGCCCCCCCAGCAGAGTCCGTTCTTGCATCAGGTGTCCCAGCAGAGTCCGTCCTTGCATCAGGTGTTCCAGCAGAGTCCGTCCTTGCATCAGGTGTCCCATCAGAGTCCATCCTTGCATCCCCAGCGGAGCCCCCTTACATCAGATGTCCACAGCGGAGTCCCCCTTACACCAGATGTCCCCAGCGGAGCCCCCCCTTACATCAGATGTCCCCAGCGGAGCCCCCCTTACATCATATGTCCCCAGCAGAGCCCCCTACTTACATCAAGTGTCCCCAGTGGATCCCCCCCTTACATCAGATGCCCCCAGCGGAGCCCCTCCTTACATCAGATGTCCTCAGCGGAGCCCCCCTTTACATCAGGTGTCCCCAGCGGTGCCCCCCTTACATCGGGTGTCCCCAGTGGAGCCCCCCTTACATCAGATGTCCTCAGCGGAGCCCTCCTTACATCAGGTGTCCCTAGCGGAGCCCCCCTTACATCAGGTGTCCTCAGTGGAGCCCCCCCTTACATCAGGTGTCCCCAGCGGAGCCCCCCCTTACATCAGGTGTCCCCAGCGGAGCCCCTCCTTACATCAGGTGTCCCCAGCAGAGCCCCCCTTACATCAGGTGTTCCCAGTGGAGCCCCCCCCTTACATCAGGTGTCCCCAGCGGAGCCCCCCCTTACATCAGATGTCCCCAGCGGTGCCCCCTTACATCAGGTGTCCCCAGAGGAGCCCCCCCTTACATCAGATGTCCTCAGCGGAGCCCCCCTTTACATCAGGTGTCCCCAGCGGAGCCCCCCCTTACATCAGGTGTCCCCTGAGGAGCCCCCTTACATGAGGTGTCCCCAGCGGAGCCCCCTTACATCAGGTGTCCCCAGTGGAGCCCCCCTTACATCAGGTGTCCCCAGTGGAGCCCCCTTATATCAGGTGTCCTCAGCGGAGCCCTCCTTACATCAGGTGTCCCCAGCGGAGCCCCCCCTTACATCAGGTGTCCCCAGCGGAGCCCCCCTTACATCAGATGTCCTCAGCGGAGCCCCCCCTTACATCAGGTGTCCCCAGCGGAGCCCCCCTTACATCAAGTGTCCCCATTGGAGCCCCCTTACATCAGCTGTCCCCAGTGGAGCCCCCCTTACATGAGGTGTCCCCAGCGGAGCCCCCCTTACATGAGGTGTCCCCAGCGGAGACCCCCTTACATCAGGTGTCCCCAGCGGAGACCCCCTTACATCAGGTGTCCCCCAACGGAGCCCCCCTTACATCAGGTGTCCCCAGCGGAGCCCCCTTACATCAGGTGTCCCCAGCGGTGCCCCCCTTACATCAGGTGTCCCCAGCAGAGCCCCCCCCTTACATCAGGTGTCCCCAGCGGAGCCCCCCTTACATCAGGTGTCCCCAGCGGAGCCCTCCCTTACATCAGGTGTCCTAGTAGGTCTCCACCGGCCGCATGGTCGGATCGAAGCGGGGGCGGGGGGTAGGCGGAGCGGGGCGGAGGGTGGGCGGCGACGCAGGAGCTCCGTCTAGCCACCCAGCACTGTTCCTGGTGTTCCTTGTCTTCTTAAAAATTATATTTCCCAGGAAACAATAAAATCGGGAAAATAGTCTGAATCCTGGAAATGTCCCGGGAAATTTGGGACAGTTGGTAATTATGCTCATCCCTTTAAACCTGAACACATATTATTTACACAGGTTCTGTGGCTGATTAAGGTGGTAATTAAACTCACTTGGTGCCTTATTTGCATTTAATTAGCCTCAGAACCTGTGTAATTCAAAGGTGTTCGGGTTTAAAGGGATGAGGTGGCAACTCTATGTGTATCTGAGTGCATGTATCTCAGTGTGTGTATATATGTGTGTGCATGTATATAACTGAGCTTATATACAGTATATATCTGACTGTGTGTATGCATGTATCTGAGTGTGTATATCTGAGTGTGTATACATGTGTCTTATTGTATATATCTTAGTGTGTATATATATGTGTATATCTGAGTGTATACCATACTTGCCAACATTGTAAGAAGATTTTTAGGGACACTTTTTTGGCTGTTGACGGAGTCTTATTATAATTAGGGGGCGGGGCTTGCGTTTGTTGGTGTGACATAGGATAAAAAGAAAAATGCAGCGTGCTCTGCACACTGAGCCAAAATATGGGTGTGAGTTACGTGAAATAGTGGGTGTGGCTTATATGGGAGTGGTTCAAATGGGGGTGTGGTTAGAGTCTAAGATGAATGAGAGATGGAGAAAGAAAGGGGAAAAGAGGGAGGGAGGGAGGGAGGGAGGGAGAGAGAAAGAAGGAAAGAAGGAGGGAAGGAAAGAGGAATGGAGGGACAGCAGGCCCAGATCCTATACCACAATAGAAAAGTGTATTCCAGAGTTTAACAAATCAGCAGATAAAAGATACTCCAAACACCTGGTGTTAGTGCTTTAATCATCCCAGCACCATGGTTGTTGTGGTGTCAGGATGATTATTATTATTACTATTATTACATTGTAATATAGAATGAATTCAACTCACCAGAATCCAGAATCAGTGGGACCCCTGAGCGTGTCACATGCCACGTCGCCTGCCACCAGGTGTCCCCAGCAGAGTCTGTCCTTACTTTAGGTGCCCCCAGCAGAGTCCGTCTCTACATCAGGTGCCCCTAGCAGAGTCTGTACTTACATCAGGTGCCCCAACAGAGTCCATCCTTATATCAGGTGCCCCCAGAAGCAGAGGCCCTCCTTACAGATCTGTGTCCCTGGCAGCAGAGCCCTTCCTTACACCAGGTGTCCCCAGCAGAGTCTCTCTTTACATCAGGTGTCCCCAGCAGAGTCCCTGCTTATACCAGGTGTCCCCAGCAGAGTCCCTCCTTACACCAGGTGTCCCAGCAGAGTCCCTCCTTACACCAGGTGTCCCAGCAGAGTCCCTCCTTACATCAGGTGTCCCCAGCAGAGTCCCTCTTTACACCAGGTGTCCCCAGCAGAGTCCCTCCTTACACCAGGTATTCCCAGCAGAGTCCCTCCTTACATCAGGTGCCCCCAGCAGAGTCCCTCCTTACACCAGGTGTCCCCAGCAGAGTCCCTTCCTACACCGGGTGTCCCCAGCAGGGTCCCTCCTTACATCAGGTGTCCCCAGCAGAATCCCTCCTTACACCAGGTGTCCCAGCAGAGTCTCTTCCTACACCAGGTGTCCCCAGCAGAGACCCTCCTTACACCAGGTGTCCCCAGTAGAGTCCTTCCTTACACCAGGTGTCCCAGCAGAGTCCCTCCTTACACCAGGTGTCCACAGCAGAGTCCCTCCTTACACCAGGTGTCCCCAGCAGAGTCCCTGCTTATACCAGGTGTCCCCAGCAGAGTCCCTCCTTACATCAGGTGTCCCCAGCAGAGTCCCTCCTTACATCAGGTGTCCCCAGCAGAGTCCCTCCTTACACCAGGTGTCCCCAGCAGAGTCCCTTCTTACACCAAGTGTCCCCAGTAGAGTCCCTCCTTACACCAGGTGTCCCCTCAGCAGAGTCCCTCCTTACATCAGGTGTCCCCAGCAGAGTCCCTCCTTACACCAGCTGTCCCCAGTAGAGTCCCTCCTTACACCAGCTGTCCCCAGTAGAGTCCCTCCTTACACCAGGGGTCCCCAGTAGAGTCCCTCCTTACACCAGGTGTCCCCAGCAGAGTCCCTCCTTACATCAGGTGTCCCCAGTAGAGTCCCTCCTTACACCAGGTGTCCCCAGTAGAGTTCCTCCTTACACCAGGTGTCCCCAGTTACCAGTGGCGTCACTAGTGTTGATGTCACCTGGTGCGTAAAATCATGGTGTCACCCCCCATACCCACTATAGTCCTCCCTCGGTACAGACCCCCCTCCCGCAGTACAGACCCTCCTCACTAAGTGCAGACCCCCCTCCCACAGTACAGACCCCCCTCCAGCAGTATAGATCCCCTCACTAAGTGCAGATCCCCTCCCTCAGTACAGACCCCCCTGGCCAAACCATCCCCCCTCCATCTGTACCGACCCCCCCATCAGACCAGACCCACAGGACAATCTACCCCCCCATATGTACAGACACCCCAGGACAACCCACATGTATTTGATTGTATATATCTGAGTGTGTATATATGTGTATATACGTGTATCTGAGTGTGTATATCTGAGTGTGTATATCTGAGTGTGCGCATGTACTGTATGTAATTAAGCATATGTACAGACCTCCCCAGGACAAACCACCTCCCATATGTACAGACCCCCCAGGACAACCCACCCCCTCATATGTACAGACCCCCCCTGGACAACCCGCCCCCCCATATGTACAGACCCCCCTGGACAAACCACCCCCCATATGTACAGACCCCCCCAGGACAACCCACCCCCTCCCCTCATGCACTGGGCGGTGAGGATTCAACATGCAGCCGCCCGGAGAGTTGCTTGCTCAGACTGTCACTCTCCGGGCGGCATGCTTGTGACAGGAGGCAGCCGCAGTGAGTGTGAGACAGAGCAGAGTCTCACTCAGCGCGGCGCCGGGAACCAGGACTCTCCATCACAGGAGACCAGCTCATGGATGCCGAAGGGGAAGAACCAAGAGGCGGAGCCTGGGTGGCAATGAAAGCGGCTGAAAATAGAAATGAAGCTCCATTTCTATTGGCAGCCGCATTCATTGCCACCCGGGCTCCGCCTCTTGTTTCTTCATCATGAGCTGGACTTCAGTAAAATGGCCGCAACGGAGGCAGCATTACCTAGTGCTGGCCGCGGACCACTAGCGGCAGCGGCAGCAACGGCGAGGAAAAAAATTGGGAAAACGCAGATTTTCCGGGACAAAGGTCTAAATCCCGGGAATGTCCCAGGAAATTCGTGACAGTTGGCAAGTATGGTATACATGTATCTGACTGTATATATTTGAGTGTGTGTATACATGTATCTGATTGTATATATCCGAGTGTGTATATATGTGTGTGTATACATGTATCTGATTGTATATATATATGTGTGTGTATATATCTGAGTGTGTATATACATGTATATGATTGTATATATCTGAGTGTGTATATACGTGTATATACATGTACAGTATCTGAGTGTATATATCTGAGTGTGTGTGTGTATACATGTTATTATTATTATTATTATTCAGGATTTATATAGCGCCAACAGTTTACGCAGCGCTTTACAATATAAAAGGGAGACAATACAGTTATAATATAATACAATACAATACAATAGGATTAAGAGGGCCCTGCTCAGAAGAGCTTACAATCTAATAGGGTGGGGCAGGTGGTACAAAAGGTTGTAACTGTGGGGAATGAGCTGGTGGAAGTGGTAGGAGATTAGTTGGAGACGTGATAGGCTTTCCTGAAGAGATGAGTTTTCAGGGATTGCCTGAAGGTAGCAAGAGTAGGGGATAGCCGGATAGATGGAGGTAGCGAGTTCCAGAGGATGGGAGAGGCTCTGGAGAAATCCTAGAGACGAGCATGGGAGGAGGAGATGAGAGAGCTTGAAAGCAGGAGGTCTTGAGAAGAGCGGAGTGTGTATATATGTGTGCATACATGTATCTGATTGTATATATCTGAGTGTGTATATATGTGTGTATACATGTATTTGATTGTATATATCTGAGTGTGTATATATGTGTATATACGTGTATCTGAGTGTGTATATCTGAATGTGTATATCTGAGTGTGCGCATGTACTGTATGTAATTAAGCATATTTATATATATCTCAGTATCTGTATGCATTTGAGTGTGCGTGTTTATGCATGTGATTAACTAAAAATATTTATATATCTGAGTATGTAATTTATTATCCTCCATTGATGTGAACATCTGATAATTCATACAATTAATTACTAATAATTTTGCTATATACATATACCTAAAAAAAAAACTGAACACCAACTGTGCAATAACTTAAGTCCATTCATGTGAAAAAATATTAAAATTGATAAATTCTTCTTCCATGCCTCACACCTAAAGACAGCAGCTCCCCCATAATTTTGATCCCCCCCCCCCCCCAGATCAGAATGTAATACAGCGCTTCAGCATCTATCCATGGGGCAACTGCCACACTTATGCCCTGTACACACGATCAGGCTTTCCGACGGAAAATGTGCGATCGGAGCTTGTTGTCGGATATTCCGACCGTGTGTAGGCTCCATCTGACTTTTTCCATCGGAATTTCCGACACAAGGTTTGAGAGCTGGATCTAAAATTTTACGAAAACAAAATCCGTTTGCGTAAATTCCGATCGTGTGTTGACAATTCCGATGCACAAAGTGCCACGCATGCTCGGAATCAAGCTTAAGAGCAGCACTGGCTATTGAAATTCATTTTTCTCGGCTCGTCGTACGTGTTGTACGTCACCGCGTTCTTGACGTTCGGAATTTCTGACCAACTTTGTGTGACCGTGTGTATGCAAGACAAGTTTGAGCCAACATCCGTAGGAAAAAATCCGATGGATTTTGTTGTCGGATTGTGCGATCGTGTGTACGAGGCATAAGCATCACAGACATTGCATAGTTGCCAACATTGCAAAAAAAATATGTGGGACACTTTTTTGGCTGTGGGCGGAGCCATACAATAATTATGGGGTGGGGCATTAGTTTGTAGGCGTGTGTCAGGGGCATGTCAGCAGTTGTCGGGTGAATCTGCGTGCACGTAGGTCCACAAGGAGTGTTTCCCAGCGAATTCAGCCAAAATCCCCACCAGGGGGCGCCGGCGCGCTCCCGCGGATGCCTGTACGCGCGTTCGCGCGCCCGTTCGCGCTAGCGCCGTTTGGCGCCAAGGGGCCTTTAAAAAGGTGACAGGTGCTCATGTTAGCTGCTGTTCGTCTGCAGCTCTGCACCTGAAAGTTCCAGTATCTGCCTGCTTGTTATTGCTATTGACCCGGCTATGTTTGACCACTCTCCAGTCTCCCATCCGACCCGGCTTGTCTGACCTTGTTTACTCTGCTACCTGTTGCCGAATTCCTGCCTGTCTGACTACCCTTGGATCATCCCTCCTGCTTATACCCTGCCTGATCTCCTGCCAAATACGGACTGTCTGACCTTGCTTGCCTGTGCCCTATAACGCTGCTTCCAGCCTGCCTGTTTGCTTCCAGCTACTGTCTTCGCATCCGGCTGCCAGCCTACCTACCAGCCTGCACCAGTTACCTGCATCCACAGCTCAGCCATCCCTGCGGGACATCCTCCCAATTCCGGTGTCTGCTTCTGCTGGAACCTGCATCAGGCCCTCCTACCCACTGTGCTCAGGAGACCACTGTTCCCACTTCCAGCGGCTCCTGAACCAGCGCTTAAGAGAGGTCTCCTTCTACCAGTCAGGCTCACTACCAGGTACCTCACAGTACGAACAGCCATGACTGAGCCTGCAGGAGAGACCTCTCCTATTCAGGAGATCTGTACACACTTGGCGGCCCTCACCCAAGCAGTAAAGACTCTACAAGACAGTTATAACAGACTGGAAGGGCAAGTGTTAAACCTCAGTGGTTCCGGTGGTGTGGCCTCTGCACCCGCAGCTGTTCCAGTACAGGCCGCGGCACCACCCTCAGTGGTCATGCTTCCACCAGAACCAAGAGTACCTGTTCCTGACAAGTTTTCCGGTGACCGAACTAAGTTTGTGGCCTTCCGCAGCGCTTGTCAACTTTACTTTGGATTACAGCCACGGACTTTTCCTTTGGAAGCCACCAAAGTGGGGTTTGTTGTATCCCTCCTACAGGGGGAACCCCAGACCTGGGCCCATCGCTTACTTGAATCCAACGCCATACAGGTCCAGACCTGCCTTTTTTGAAGCCATGGCCCAGCTTTATGAGGACCCTCAGCGGGCTGCCACCGCTGAGGCAGCTTTGATCGCGCTCCAGCAAGGCCGTAGACCGGCCGAGGACTATGTCATGGACTTTCGACGCTGGAGCGCGGATACTCAGTGGAATAACGCAGCCCTACGCCACCAGTTCCGCATGGGGTTATCTGAGGGTCTTAAGGACGAGCTTGCCCGAGTAGGAATGCCTGACACCTTAGAAGAGCTCATTGCCATCACTATCCAAATTGACCGACGCCTTCGTGAGCGCCGGTCTGAACGATCTGCCCAACAAAATCGGCCTATGTGGATGACTGCCAGAGCCCCGCTGCCTGCCTCCCGGTATCTACCTTCTGCCGGGCCAAGCCCAGTCAATCAAGCAACTGATGCCTCTGAACCCATGCAACTTGGACTTATGCGTACTACTCTGACCCCTGAAGAACGGGCACGCAGGCGCCAACTGAACCTTTGTCTCTATTGTGGCGGGACGGGCCACTACGTGAACAACTGCCCAGTGAAGATCCGTAAGTGTTTTTCTTCAGCTCCAACCAGTTTGTCTGCTTTAACAGCCAATGCCACTCAACTTGTTCTCCCTCTCTCATTACAGCTCCAGGGAAGAACAATTCAAGTCAACGCCATTGTTGATTCCGGGGCATGTAGCTGTTTCGTTGACTCCACTTTTGCTACCCAGCAAGATCTTCCTTTAAAAGATAAAACACATAGACTTTCAATTTTTCTGGCCGATGGGTCCCATATAAAATCCGGGCAAGTCTCTCAAGAAACCCTTCCTCTGTCTGCTATCTGTTCATCCCAGCATCAAGAGATCTTAATCCTGGACGTTATCTCATCACCTCTTTTCCCAATCATTTTGGGTATGCCCTGGCTTCAAGCCCACAATCCTCTTGTCAATTGGGCCACGGGCGAGATCAAGTTCCAGTCACCCTATTGTCAAAGACATTGCCTACCTGAACCTGTTAATCCTGCTACCACCCTACTATGTATGGACTCTGACCCAGATCTGCTTCAAAACGTACCAGAGGTCTATCAAGACTTTGCAGATGTATTCAGCAAGAAGGGAGCAGATTCTCTGCCACCCCATCGCCCCTATGACTGTCCAATTGAATTGCTTCCTGGAGCTGAGATCCCTTTTGGGCGCATCTTTCCGCTATCCGAGAAGGAACAAGAGGCGCTTAAGGTTTACATCAATGAAAATCTAGAAAAAGGCTTCATTCGACAGTCCACTTCACCAGCTGGGGCGGGAATATTTTTTGTCTCTAAGAAAGATCTTACGCTCCGCCCTTGTGTGGACTATCGGGAATTGAACAAGGTTACGGTCAAGAACCGTTATCCATTGCCCCTAATACCAGAACTGTTTCAAAAATTACGGACCGCCATTATCTTTACCAAATTGGATCTGAGAGGGGCCTACAATCTGGTCCGCATTCGGGCCGGGGATGAATGGAAGACGGCTTTCCGGACCCGTTTCGGGCACTACGAATATTTGGTCATGCCCTTCGGCCTTTGCAATGCTCCTGCCACATTTCAGCATCTGGTCAATGATGTGTTTAAAGATTTCCTGGACATCTTTTTAATTGTCTACTTGGACGATATCCTTATCTTCTCCAGTTCCCTTGAACAACACAGGGAACATGTCCGTAAAGTCTTAGCTCGACTCCGCTTGCACAGATTGTACGCCAAAGCAGAAAAGTGCGAATTTGAACAAGAAGAGATTCAGTTTCTGGGGCTAGTCATCTCCCCGACCGGTATTAAAATGGATCCTCAGAAAGTGTCTGCTGTGTTAGAATGGCCAGCACCCATGGACAAGAAAGGCATACAACGCTTCGTTGGATTTGCGAACTTTTACAGAAAGTTTATCAGGGGGTTCTCTGCCATCATCTCCCCCATTACACAGTTAACCAAGCAGAATATTCGTTTCCACTGGAACCAGGAAGCCCAGGAGGCCTTTGAGGAATTAAAAAGGCGTTTCACGTCAGCTCCGATTCTCAGCCATCCAGACCCATCTTTGCCCTTTATTCTAGAGGTTGATGCCTCCGAAGTAGCTGTGGGTGCTATTATTTCCCAACGTCAGGGCAACAAAGACCTGATGCATCCTGTTGGGTTCTTCTCTAGAAAACTTTCGCCGGCTGAGCGGAACTACGATGTGGGGGATCGGGAGTTACTTGCCATCAAGACTGCCTTGGAGGAATGGAGATACTTGCTTGAAGGTGCAGTCCATCCAGTACTGATTTATACAGACCACAAAAATCTGGAGTATCTAAGATCTGCTAAAAGACTGAAACCCAGACAAGCCCGTTGGGCTCTATTCTTTACACGGTTTTGCTTCCACATCACCTACCGGCCGGGTTCCAAGAATATAAAACCAGACGCACTGTCACGCATGTTTGATAATCCTAAGGACTCTTCTGTCCCTGACACTATTTTGCCGGCAAACAGTTTTCTTCTCCTTCAGACAGATTTGCTATCCATGATCAGAGAAGCATCCCCAGAACCTTCAAGTCTTCAGGAGTCTTCCTTAACACCTCGAGATGGACTATTATGGAGGGGAAGTCAAATCTTCGTACCAGAAAACGTCAGAGTCAAGGTGCTGACACTTTTGCATGACCATCCACTTGCAGGACATTTCGGGGTCCGTAAGACCCTTGAGCTGGTGCAGCGCACGTTTTGGTGGCCTAACTTAAAGGAATTTTGCAAGAAATATGTCAACTCCTGCTCTGTCTGCGTCCAGAACAAGACCCCCAGGAACAGAGCGTGGGGACTACTAAGACCATTGCCTAAACCAGATAGGCCCTGGAGGATGATAGCTATGGACTTTATAGTCGAACTGCCATATTCTGAGGGGTGTTCGGCGATCTTTGTGGTCGTCGACCGGCTATCCAAAATGGCCCACTTTGTGCCCCTAAAAGGAACACCCTCTGCTGTAGAGACGGCTCGTGTGTTCATTAAGGAAATCGTTAGGTTACATGGGATTCCCGCAAATATAGTGTCTGATAGGGGGGTGCAGTTTACCTCACGCTTCTGGAGAGCCCTTTGTGAAAATTTGAAGATTGAACTAGCCCTGTCCTCAGCATATCATCCCCAAACTAATGGGCAAACTGAACGGACAAATCAAACTCTGGAGCAATACATTAGATGTTTTACATCTTTTGTACAAGATGATTGGGTATCCTTGCTGCCACTTGCAGAGTTCGCGTACAATAATGCCAGTCACTCTGCCACAGGTCAATCTCCTTTCTTTGCTAATTATGGGTTTCATGCATCTTTTTTACCAGATTTTCTTTCAGAATCTTCAGTTCCAGCAGTCCAGGACACTGTACAGTTCTTCAGTCATAATAACCGGATCTTGCAGGAGGCGATATCCAAAGCGCAAGCGGATAATAAGCGGTTCTTTGATGAGAAAAGAAGGGGAGATTTAAACCTTCAGCTTGGCGACAAGGTATGGCTGTCTACTAATAATATCAGATTGTCATGTCCTTCCAAGAAGCTTGCCCCAAAATTTATTGGACCTTTCCCTGTGAAAAGGAAAATTAACGAAGTATCGTATGAATTATGCTTACCTGATTCACTTAAGATACACCCTGTATTTCACGTATCACTCTTAAAGCCTGCTGTAGATGATCCTTTTCCTGATAGGGGCACCAGGGTCCCTGAACCAGTTCTGGTGGACGGCAATGAAGAGTACGAAGTGGAATCCATCCTTGACTGCAGAAAGAGGTCTGGGCAAGTACAGTTTTTAATTAAGTGGAAAGGGTATGGTCCGGAAAACAACTCATGGGAACCTGACTGTAATATTCATGCCAAACGTTTAATTCATGCATACTTTTCTACCCATCCTGAAAAAAAGGTGTATCTGGGCATCCGGAGGCTGCCCGTTGGGGGGGGGCAATGTCAGGGGCATGTCAGCAGTCGTCGGGTGAATCTGCGTGCACGTAGGTCCACAAGGAGTGTTTCCCAGCGAATTCAGCCAAAATCCCCACCAGGGGGTGCCGGCGCGCTCCCGCGGATGCCTGTACGCGCGTTCGCGCGTTCGCGGGTGCGCGCGCGCCCGTGCGCGCGCCCGTTCGCGCTAGCGCCGTTTGGCGCCAAGGGGCCTTTAAAAAGGTGACAGGTGCTCATGTTAGCTGCTGTTCGTCTGCAGCTCTGCACCTGAAAGTTCCAGTATCTGCCTGCTTGTTATTGCTATTGACCCGGCTACGTTTGACCACTCTCCAGTCTCCCATCCGACCCGGCTTGTCTGACCTTGTTTACTCTGCTACCTGTTGCCGAATTCCTGCCTGTCTGACTACCCTTGGATCATCCCTCCTGCTTATACCCTGCCTGATCTCCTGCCAAATACGGACTGTCTGACCTTGCTTGCCTGTGCCCTATAACGCTGCTTCCAGCCTGCCTGTTTGCTTCCAGCTACTGTCTTCGCATCCGGCTGCCAGCCTACCTACCAGCCTGCACCAGTTACCTGCATCCACAGCTCAGCCATCCCTGCGGGACATCCTCCCAATTCCGGTGTCTGCTTCTGCTGGAACCTGCATCAGGCCCTCCTACCCACTGTGCTCAGGAGACCACTGTTCCCACTTCCAGCGGCTCCTGAACCAGCGCTTAAGAGAGGTCTCCTTCTACCAGTCAGGCTCACTACCAGGTACCTCACAGCGTGGCTTAGCAATTAAAAAAAATTGCGCGCAGCGGTGAAAGATGGGCATGGTTTACGTGAAATAATGGGTGTGGCTTAAATGGGTGTGGCTCAAAGAGGGTGTGGTTAGAGTCTGAGATGAATGAGGGATGGAGAGGGAAAGGGGGAGAGGGAAAGGGGGAGAGAGGAATGACGGGACAGCAGCCCCAGATCCTACACAACAATAGAAATATGTGTATTCTAGAAAGTTTAACAATCAGCAGATAAAGATACTCCAAACACCTGGTATTAACGCTTCAATCATCCCGGCACCATGATTGTTATGGTGTCAGGATGATTGAAGAGCATTATTTCTATTATATATATATATATTATACATTGTAATATAAAATGAAATCATTCAACTCACCATAATGCCGAATCAGTGGGATCCCTGAGCGTGTCACCTGCCACGTCGCCTGCCACCAGCAGAGTCCATCCTTGCATCAAGTGCCACCAGCAGAGTCTGTCCTTGCATCAGGTGCCCCTAGCAGAGTCCATCCTTGCATCAGGGGTCCCCAGCAGAGTCTGTCCTCGTATCAGGTGCCCCTGCAGAGTCCCTCCTTGCATCAGGTGCCCCCAGCAGAGTCTGTCCTCGCATCAGGTGCCCCCAGCAGAGTCAGTATAGACCCCCTCAGTGCAGACCCCCCTCCATTAGTGCAGACCCCCTCAGTGCAGACCCCCTCAGTGCAGAACCCCTCCATCAGTGCAGACCCCCTCAGTGCAGACCCCCTCAGTGCAGACCCCCCTCCATCAGTGCAGACCCCCTCAGTGCAGACCCCCCTCCATCAGTGCAGACCCCCTCAGTGCAGACCCCCCTCCATCAATGCAGACCCCCTCAGTGCAGACCCCCCCTCCATCAGTGCAGACCCCCTCAGTGCAGACCCCCCTCCATCAGTGCAGCTGCATTGGAGGACACGGGAAGGCTGGAAAGATGGACATGGGCAGGCTACATTGATGGACGTGGGCAGGCTGCATTGATGGACATGGGCAGGCTGCATTGATGGACGTGGGCAGGCTGCATTGATGGACGTGGGCAGGCTGCATTGATGGACACGGCAGGCTGCATTGATGGACATGGGCAGGCTGCATTGATGGACACGGGCAGGGTGCATTGATGGACATAGGCAGGCTGCATTGATGGACATGGGTAGGCTGCATTGATGGACATGGGCAGGCTGCATTAATGGACACGGGCAGGCTGAATTGATGGACATGGGCAGGCTGCATTGATGGACATGGGTAGGCTGCATTGATGGACGTGGGCAGGCTGCATTAATAGACACGGGCAGGCTGAATTGATGGACATGGGCAGGCTGCATTGATGGACATGGGTAGGCTGCATTGATGGACGTGGGCAGGCTGCATTAATGGACACAGGCAGGCTGAATTGATGGACATGGGCAGGCTGCATTGATGGACACGGGTAGGCTGCATTGATGGACACGGGTAGGCTGCATTGATGGACACGGGCAGGCTGCATTAATGGACACCTAATTCTGCATAAAACATTTTAGTGTAATTTCATGAGATAATTTATGAGGGCGTGATTAGGGGAGGAATTAGGGGCAGGGCAGGGCAGGGTAGGGGTTGGGTGGGGAAACTGGTGGCGAGTAACCCATGAGGCCTGGCTAGTAGCTCAGGACTTGAAATTATGAGCCCTGTGTATATTTATATATTACACTGCCTGCACTGTATATATATATATATATATATATATATATATATATATATATATATATATATATATATATATTTACATACTAGACTGCCTGCACTGTATATATATTCTACACTGACTGCACTGTATATATATTCTACACTGACTGCACTGTATATATATATATATATATATATATATATATATATATATATATATATATGTATATATATATATATATATATATATATGTATATATATATATATATATATATTTACTGACCTGCCTAATCTAGCTCAAGTTCTCTCAATCCCCATGTTATCACACTACATATGGCCATCGTGTAAGTAGCCTTATATAGTGTGGGGCGTGGATTTAGCCGCCTGAGCCATGATTGGCCAGACACCCTACCTTTGGCCAATCATGGCTCTCACAGCAGATCGTGCTGTGATTGGCCAAAGCTTTGGCCAATCAGCAGCCGTCAATGCACTGCAATCTCGCAGTGCATTATGGGGCGCTCCTCAGCGCTCAAATTTGCTGGGAATGCCTCATATGTTTGGTTCTTCTGCGAATAAACACTTACATTGGGACCATCCCTAAAGGTAGGTATGCGCATTGTCCAGACTTCAATTTCCAATTAATAAGTAACATTTTGGTTTTGTAGACTGGGGTGCTAGGGGATTGTTCAGACTTTATAAAGTATATAAAGGGTGTAATGACTGTTAAAAAAAAAAGATGAGAACTGCTGACATAGTAAACCACACTGGTCAGAAAATAAATAGACTGCAAAGATGAACTTCCCATGTACAGATACAATCAGTCCCAATAACTCCCTCCATCCTGTGACAGTCAGGGATGTGACAAACGACAGTCAGGGATGTGACAAACGACAATCAGGGATGTACAAACAACAGTCAGGGATGTACAAACGACAGTCAGGGATGTGACAGTCAGGGATGTACAAACGACAGTGAGGGATGTGACATGTGACAGTCAGGGATGTACAAATGACAGTGAGGGATGTGACATGTGACAGTCAGGCATGTACAAACGACAGTGAGGGATGTGACATGTGACAGTCAGGGATGTACAAATGACAGTGAGGGATGTGACATGTGACAGTCAGGGATGTACAAATGACAGTGAGGGATGTGACATGTGACAGTCAGGGATGTACAAATGACAGTGAGGGATGTGACATGTGACAGTCAGGGATGTACAAACGACAGTGAGGGATGTGACATGTGACAGTCAGAGACGTACAAAGGACAGTCAGGGAAGGTGACAGGTGACAGTCAGGGAAGGTGACAGATGACAATCAGGGAAGGTGACAGATGATAGTCAGGGAAGGTGACAGTCATGTATATACAAATGACAGTTAGGGATGTGACATGTGACAGTCAGGGATGTATAAATGACAGTCAGGGAAGGTGACAGGTGACAGTCAGGGGAGGTGACAGATGACAGTCAGGGGAGGTGACAGATGACAGTCAGGGAAGGTGACAGTCAGGGATGTGACAAGTGACAGTCAGGGAAGGTGACAGGTGACAGTCAGGGAAGGTGACAGGTGACAATCAGGGAAGGTGACAGATGACAGTCAGGGGAGGTGACAGATGACAGTCAGGGGAGGTGACAGATGACAGTCAGGGAAGGTGACAGTCAGGGATGTGACAAGTGACAGTCAGGGAAGGTGACAGATGACAGTCAGGGAAGGTGACAGTCAGGGAAGGTGACAGATGACAATCAGGGAAGGTGACAGTCAGGGAAGGTGACAGATGACAATCAGGGAAGGTGACAATCAGGGAAGGTGACAGTCAGGGAAGGTGACAGATGACAATCAGGGAAGGTGACAATCAGGGAAGGTGACAGTCAGGGAAGGTGACAGGGAAAGTGAGAGCAGTGGAAGTTCCCTGTGAGAAGTGGGGAGGGTGGTCCTGTCCTCATGCAGTGTGCCCCCCCTTCCTTCCTTCCCTTCCCCCCTCTCCGCCCTCTGTACACAGCATTCCTCTGAACACTTCCAGCGCTCTCTATGAAGTCCGGGACCTGTTAGACATCGGAGGAGATCGGAGAGCGGCACATGAGCTGACAGCGGCGCTCCAACATGTTCTGCACCAAGCTGAAGGAGTTGAAATTGTCGGGAGAATGTCCCTTCTCTATGCTGAGCCAGCCGCCGGAGGACGATGAAGTGCCGGCCACTGCCGCAGCTGGAGCCCCGATCTGCAGCGAGGAGTCCGGCGTAGTGCGGCACAGAAGAGCCGCCGAGGAGCCTCCGCAGAGGAAGAGCAGCCGCACCAGGGTCTACCTTCACACCTTGGCTGAGAGCATCCATAAATTAATCTTCCCCGAGGTAATCCACACTAATTTCATCTATGTCATATAACACACCAGCAACTCTTCTCCTAGGGCTGCGGCAGCTAAGGGGTTAAAGCTGACATATTTACAATGCTTCTTTTTATTTCTCTTTAGGTATGTGGAATTATCAATATGTACACAGTCTAGGTCAAAGGTGGGGAAAAAAGTAATTGTAATGCTGGCCATACACAGTTAGGGTGAACGACAAAAATCGAACAGATTCTCCAAGCACACTAAACAGCGCAGATAGATGGATCCCACACCTAGGCTACTTCAGAACGAAAGTCAGCTCCATCCGCATCTGATTGGACGCTGGCGCTGTCCGGCCGACAGTTTTCCACCTAAACCCTTCAGTTTTTAATTGAAGAATGTTGGGTCGGTGGAGTGTCGGCTGGTTCATCAATAATCAGATGAAATGTGCTCCAGGTATGGCCAGCTTTGGATCAGCAATGGGCACATTTATGTTCTGCAGTATTGGTTGGTTGTGGGACAGCATGTAAATCGCACTTGTTCCTGCACCCGCAACCAACCGCAGCCAAAATCAGTTGCTCTTTTTAAGGTGCGCAGGGCTGCAATTCATTCTTAATAGCACCCCCGCACGCTTCTGAAAATGCAGCATGTTTTGGGGTCATGGAAATCGTATGGTGCAAAAGCACCATGCGATCTCCCTGCGACTGTGTTTTGAAAAAGATGCAGGGACCTTTTTCCTTTGTTTCCCGCAGGTACAGCAGTTTATTCAAGTAAGTAGACTGCCCTGCCCACGCAAACGTGGGACGCACTGAAGCCATAGGTATTAAACTGGTAGTAAACTGTATTTTTAAAATTGTTTAACCCTGTAAGACAATGACATAATGTGCTAGTATGCATTGCATACTAGCACACTATGAAATACTTACCTTAGAACAAAGCCCTCCAGCGGCACGCTGTCATCGCTGAAGGCGCTTCCATTTTCACCCAGTCTTCCTTCCGGGCTCACGTCCTCCGGCTGTCCGATTGGCTGTGCCATGATGGCGTCACTCCTGCGCATGCGCACAGGAGTCACGCACTACAGCACAGAGTTCTGAAGGGACAGCTAGGGGATGCCATCCCTTCAGGGCTCATGTACCAGTGACGTCACCGGCTGCCTGCAGTGTGAATATCTCCTAAACGGTGCAAGTTTAGGAGATATTCACTGTACCTACAGGTAAGTCTTATTATAGTCTTAAATGTAGGTACAAGATCAAAAAAAGGGTTTGCTTCCACTTTAACCTAGAATTAATATGAACATTATGTATTGCTGAGACACTGATCCAGCCATCTTATTAAAGTAGACATAATGCCAATCACTAAAATCTCATATAAGCCTTTACATTTTAATGCCATTTAAAATTGGCCATACACTATACAATCCAATTGTACAATCATCTTTAGAGCTACTGCCAACTACTGCAAGGATTGGATACAAGTTGAATGGATGGTTCAGGGTTGTCCCTTTATTACATTGTTTTGGTAAATCTATGGAGGATTTGCTGAGATTGCACAATCTGATTGCATATTGTATGGGCAGTTTTAAAGCAGAAGGAGCTATAGTCGGCTTTTCTTACTAGCATCGGCATCCTTTTCTGTGTGCCGGTTTTTGTCCATCTTCATTGGCCAGCACAGGATGATATCACTCCTGCGCATGCGCAGGGGCTACTCATTCAGGCACACAGGGATTGGGCCAACGCTGGAAGCTGGGCTGCGCATGCATAGTTCAGTTTGCATGCCTGAGAGCAGGCAAGTAGCTGCATCTTCTCCGTGTCTTTCTAGCAATAAACAGCCTGCCTGCTTGCAGGGAATAACAGCAGAACTTTAGTTCCACTTTGAAATCATTTCAATCTTTTTAAACCTACAGCTTTTGTTAAAATAATGCGTGCCATGGTGTTCCGTGTTCAGGCATGAATTTTCCAATCATGCCACTGCGTTGTCACCCTGTCAGACATGTGTCCACCACAAATATGGTCTACTGTTGTCACCATCAGGAAAGCCACCCTAAGAAATGAAATGACCGTAGATGGGAAGTGATTGCAAAGAATTTGCAGGGGATCAGCAGCACTGGGATGTAACAAGGGATGAGAAGGAATAATGTATGTCAAACATAATAATGGATTGTGATAGTTGCTGTCATTCAGTTGGGATTTCCATCTACTTTAACACTCCAGGCAGTTGGCTGAAATGGAGAAATAAACACTCCGGCAGCCAGCACCAACGTCTTTCTCAGCTGTATAAATAGATAATGTAGCCAAGCTCCCTGCCTGGATGGTGTCTGTGCATAATGTAGGTGTATTATCCATCATTGGTCCACAGTGTATGATTATACAGATAGGCACCTCCATGGAGGGGATGCATGTCAGCTGCTTTAATGCGTCTGTACGTTCTGTCCATTCCAAATGAAGAAAGATGAGTTTTTCCGCTAGCACACAAAAATCAATATACACCGGTGCCCAGAGCAGACGCACTAAGTGATGTGCCCCTATTGGCATGGGTGATTTTTTTGACGTCATTGTGCAGATCTGCCTTTTCCTAATTAACATTTTTATTGTGTGATAAATGTCTGAGCGGGCAGCACTGTGCGCATTTACATCTCCACTGCTTTCTACAAGTCCAGGTCTGTTCAGGTGCACTGTTCATTATGTCTAAGTGATCTCTCCTAAAATAAACGCACTTTCTGCTGCCTTCCTATGATTACACAGTGTGCTGTAATATTTACACCAGATGTTCTTAGTGTTGCCTGCCTGACACCGTTTTCCTGATGTCGTTTGTCATGTGAAATGTGACCTTGTTCTAGCCAGTAAGTAGCAGATGCTGATTGAGTAGTGCGCTGGTTTTAGGTTGGATCTATGTTCATTCATATGGGTTGTTTTGCAGTCAGTTTAAAATTAAATTCTTTCGCCATTAGTATGGAACCTGTGACCCTTATTGTGCAGACCTCAGGGCCCCTGCCGACAACAGTCTGTTTTAGCTTGCCTAGGTGCTTGCTCAGTTCAGTGAAGAAAATATATTCTTTACACCAGTGTTTTCAACCGGGGTTCCTCAGCACCCTAGGTTGCCCCAGGGTGCTGCAAGCCCAGGACCCAGTTTTCTCTGGATCAGTGTCGTGAGTTGACATGGTGTGGGTAGGCCAGCCAACACCATAACAACCAATGAAGCTCTGGGGGTCAGGACATATGGCACCATTCATTTCTATGGCAATGGTGACCAGCTCACTTGTACCATGGCAATAAGTGACTCTGATCCAGGGCAGGCAGGATGCAGGACCACCACCAGCATTGAGGAGAAGACGGAAGTATGCCTCCTCCACTTCCTGTCCTCTGCTGCACTGCTGGAGCCAAAAGGTAGGGCCCTGATATGGAGGAGACTGTGATATTTGGGGGCTCTGGTGGGGGGGGGGCTGAGTGTTTGTTATTCTCTGTGATGAGAGGACCTGTGTGACTGAAGGCCCTGTGATGGGAAAGGCTGGTTGTATGATTGGGGGGGGGGGGGGCTCTGACGTAAAGTGGAGGTTCTGATGTGATGGAGAGGCTCCGATATGATGGGGAGGATCTGATGTACATGTGGGCTACATCGGCTTATGTATAGGGGCCTCTGATGATTCTGATATGATGTGGGGCTCTCGTGTATAGGAATGCTTTTAATGTATAGGAGTGACTCTTATGTGATGGGGGGCCTCTGACATAAAGGGAGGATTCTGATATGATGGGGGGGGGCTCTGAGGTGAATGAGTGACACTGGCATGAAGGGGGGACACTGATGTGATGGGGAACCTATCATAAGATGGGGAACCTTTGATGTGATGGGGGTTCTTTGATGTGAAGGGAGTGGAGACTGATGTGATGGAGGTGCTTTAGATGTAAATGGGGGCTTCTGATGTGAAGTTAATTTCATGAGGGTGTGTGCATTGTTCCAGGTTCAGGTTTCCCATTAATAGGTAACATTTACCCTTTTTTATACTTTAGATTGGGGTGTCTCGAGATTTTCCATTTTTTTAAAATGGTGCCGCAACTGAAAAAAGGTTGAGAAACATTGCAATAAACTGGCTCCTAGTAGTAAAAAAATAGCTTGTTTCATTTTTTCCCCTTTGTCTTATTTTTTTTATGCTTTCTAGTCGTTTCACTTTTTAAGTTTTTTTTTCCCTGTGATTATATATAATAGATCTTGTTGGAAGAAATATCAAAAATATCACAAGTCATTTTTGAGGGGGCTCTAGGGAGCACCAACTTGGAAGCATTGATTTGTAAAGGCATTTTAATAGCAGGGATCTCTGGCAGTCTCATACGGGTTCTGTCTCCAGTCTATGACTTCCCAGTCTCCAGTAACCCCTATAGCATGTTTGCAGTCTTTGACCATCACTTTGTGCATACCGATAGTCTTTGATCGTCTTCTTTTACATATCTCGACGGCTATCTGTAGCAATGCATTCACTACATATTATAGGTGGCCCTTCAGTGATTTTCGGGTCTGCACTTGAGGCCTCCGGCATCATGACGGTTAAACATCACTGGTATAGAGCCATAATGAACGGGACACTCAGGTAACTAGAAATAATGATATGTTGCAGTAATGGCCTTTACATGGTTTTACATGCAGAATAATTATAATTAAAGAGGTCATGCAAGGCTGTCGTTCCAGTCCGCCACAACAGACCATTTTAGAAAAAAAGCCTTAGTAAAGGAATATATATTCAATATTTACACCTGCATATAAAAAAGGTGTTGTTTTTTACACCTCACGGCGCTGTGGGGTTTTGCATGAAATTATCACCCAAAGATACAAGTGGGAAATGTTTCTAATATCTGAGTTAATTATAATTATTATACAGGATTTAAATAGCACTAACAGAGGTGTAACCAGAGCCCCGGTTCAAGAAACCATGAAGGGCCCTCCTGACCCTGTCCCGGGGGCCCTTTCCATTGGTCCCAGGGCCCTTGCCACTGGTCCTGGGGCTCTTTCCATCAGTCCCAGTGACTTCCGTTTACTCCCATCATGGGGCCCTTTCCCAAGTTCCGCAGCGGGCCCCTTTCCTGCCATCTTGGGACCCCCCACAGTGCCCAATCACAAGGGCGACTGTTGTGACCCAGGTAGGTCCGCCACTGACCCTACAATAGTACTAAGGGGCACTCTGGAGGAGGATGAAGGGGGTGCTCTGGAGGAGGATGTAAGGGGGCACTCTAGAGGATGTGAGGGGGCACTCTAGAGATACTATAATAGTACCTCCAAAGTGCCCCCTTACATCCTCCACCAGAGCTCATAAAGAGAATCTGGATTTTGTGCTGTCAGTATGAATATTATTAGTGGCTATATAGCCAAAAATCACCAGCCACTTCCTTTTCACACATTCATGGTGGGCTTTGGCTTTCAGGGAGGCAAGCAAGTGCAGAGATTGTGTACGGTGGGTAAAACACTTTTAAAAAACGTCCTTGTCGGCGACTCAGTCGATAAGTGTACTGCCGAGCTCGGTCTCTACTCGTGCAGCAGGGCATGTGAACATAAGCCACACCCCGCTGCCCGATCCAATGCACAAATACCTACCAAAAAGGCATGTACATGCACATGCTTAATTGAAGTCTATGTGTGCAAAAACGCAGTATGCTGCACCAAAAGATGCACCCGTATCGTTTCTAAAGTTGCACTGCACCATGTTGCATTGATAGGATTGGGCACCATAGAGAATATGATTCCCAATGTTGTGCATTGCATTGCAACAGCAGATGCAGGGGAAATCACACTAGTGTGAATGGGCCTGTCTTGTTTTATACAATATATACATATACAGTATAGAGAGAGGAGGAAAGAAGAAAAAGAAACAATAATGGCAGACAAGAAAATAAAATGCAGTCTACGAAGATTGTAGTGTGCGTTTTGATGGTCAGTGGAAAAATGCCCTCTTATATTAGTGGTCAATGAAGTGTCGTTTTACATTGGTGATCAGTGGGAAACACCCCTTAACATTGGTAGTCAGTGCAAAAGTGTCCCTAATACAGGAAAGAAGGGAGTGTAAAAGTGCCCTCATACATTGGTGGTTAGTATAAAAGGGCCCCTTTACATTGGAAATTAGAGGGCAATTTCCCTTTACATTGGTGATCAGTAAGAGAGGTGTCTCCTTACTTTGGTGGTCAGTAGGAGAGGTTTCTCCTTACTTTGGTGGTCAGTAGGAGAGGTGTCTCCTTACTTTGGTGGTCAGTAGAAGATTTGTCTTCTTACTTTGGTGGTCAGTAGAAGTGTCTCCTTACTTTGGTGGTCAGTAGGAGACATGTCTCCTTACTTTGATGGTCAGTAGGAGATGTGTCCCCTTACTTTGATGGTCAGTAGAAGAGTTGTCCCCTTACTTTAGTAGTCAGTAGGAGAGGTGTCCCCATACTTGGGTGGTCAGTAGGATAGTTGTTCCCTTACTTTAGTAGTCAGTAGGAGAGGTGTCCCCATACTTGGGTGGTCAGTAGGAGAGGTGTCTCCTTACTTGGGTGGTCAGTAGGAGAGGTGCCCCCTTACTTTGGTGGTTGGTAGGAGAAGTGTTTCCCTACTTGGGTGGTCAGTAGGAGAGGTGTATACTTCCTTTGGTGGTCAGTTAGAGAGGTGTCTCTTTACTTTGGTGGTCAGTAGGAGAGGTGTCTCCCTACTTTGGTGGTCAGTAGGAGAGGTGTCTCCCTACTTTGGTAGTCAGTAGGAGAGGTGTCTCCTTACTTTGGTAGTCAGTTGGATAGGTGTCTCCTTACTTTGGTGGTCAGTTGGAGAGTTGTCTCTTTACATTGGTGGTTGGTAAGAGATATGTCTCCTTACGTTGATGTTCAGTAGGATAGTTGTCCACTTACTTTAGTAGTCAGTAGGAGAGGTGTCCCCATACTTGGGTGGTCAGTAGGAGAGGTGTCTCCTTACTTGGGTGGTCAGTAGGAGAGGTGCCCCCTTACTTTTGTGGTCGGTAGGAGAAGTGTTTCCCTACTTGGGTGGTCAGTTAGAGAGGTGTCCCCTTACGTTGGTGGTCAGTAGGAGAGGTGTCTCCCTACTATGGTGGTCAGTTGGGGAGGTGTCTCTTTACTTTGGTGGTCAGTAGGAGAGGTGTTCCTTACTTTAGCGGTCAGTTAGAGAGGTGTCTCTTTACTTTGGTGGTCCGTAGGAGAGGTGTCTCCCTACTTTGGTGGTCAGTAGGAGAGGTGTCTCCCTACTTTGGTAAACAGTAGGAGAGGTGTCTTCTTACTTTGGTGGTCAGTTGGAGAGGTGTCTCCTTACGTTGGTGGTCAGTTGGAGAGGTGTCTCCTTACTTTGGTGGTCAGTTGGAGAGTTGTCTCTTTACATTGGTGGTTGGTAAGAGATATGTCTCCTTACGTTGATATTCAGTATGAGAGGTGTCCCCTTACTTTAAAACCACTTAATAAACCACTACTAAAGGAAACTTAAGGAAACTTAAGGTTCCAGAAAACTCCTGTTAAGAAAGGCTGGTCAATACATGAGTTGAAACTGAGAACTCGTTATCAGGGTCTTAATTCAAATTCAATTGAGGACCCTAGAAAAAGTAGAGTATCCCAGGTTTGATAGGGAGTTGTGCATAGTTGTATGTGAAACTAGGTTTTTAAATGTGGCCTAGTCTTTGTAGGCTACCTAGCAGGATCAGGTCACAAGGGCTTCTTCAGATCTGTTTTGGTCAAATGCCATACTGAGCATGTTATGGGGTCTCATATTACAAGAAATGAGAGGACAAGTTGGGATCCACAGTTTACAATAGAAGAGGAGCCACTGTATAGCACTGTCATTTGGGCTGCCTGCAAATGAGCAGGGACAATGGTGTTGCCCCCAAAACACATCAGCTGTATTTAAAAGGTTTTATTTACCAACAATTATGTAGGACTCCTTCATTCAATTATGGTCTGGTGCTTCTTTCTGTATTTCTATAGATTGCGCTACTGTCAGGTGCCCATTGAGGGAAGCCTTGCTGTGTGGAAGCTGAGCTACTGAGCTTTTTTTGCAGCTTATCTTTATCTGACTGCATAAATATGTGGTTCTGGGGTACAAATAAGCAGTTGCTAGTCTGGTACAGTACCAGCAGTCTGACCACTCTGGAAGATGGCAGAAGGGCTGGGCTGTAAAGGAGTGTTTGTAGGCTGCATACTCATGACCAGCAATTATTGCTATCACCTATGCTTATTCCATGTTTAGACCCCTGAGTATATCATTGCTGTTTTTATTCCAAGTCCGGCCCTGACAATTGCTGTATAGCTCATTTTATGTTTTAATTTCTTACATGTCAACACAGACTACGCACACATTATAGAACATCTTGAAACCATTGCAAGACCAATATAAATCTGCTGTGTGAGAACAGACTTGTACATACCATATATTCAATCTATTTGACAGCACAAGAAGAAAAGCTTAAGATTTCCACTACTTGTCATTGTGCCCTGGTGACATGCAGCTCAGCAGTTTTACGCTCTCTGGGAACCTTTGGTTTCAACTCCCAGGATGACAAGCAGTCATGTTCGTAGAATGAAGTCGCATCTTAGTGACATTCAAAATAAAATGCCAACGGCTGCAGTGACTGTGTCACTGAAGCTATATATACCTGTATCCTGAAATGTTAACACTTACTGGAATTTACAGTATATACAAAAAATATTACAATGGTATATAGTTGTACTCATATGTATATCTAATCTATGTCATCTATGTAAAATAACATTATACTTTTAGAAAAACCACAACCATCTTTGTACAAGAAAGCTTACCTCTAAAGTCTTCATAAGACTCTAATTGTTGTTCACACATTCAGGGACTTGAATTAATTAAACATAACTATTCCTCCTTTTTCACTTGTCTCTTTTATAGCCTGATCCATAAAACAGAGGTATTTTATTCTGTTCTATGGAAGTTATGCTGTCAGCCGGCATGCTATAATGGCGGGGGTGGGCACAGACATACAAAAATACAGTCAGGTCCATAAATATTGGGACATCTACACAATTCTAATATTTTCGGCTCTATACACCACCACAATGGATTTGAAATGAAACAAATAAGATGTGCTGTAACTGCAGACTTTCAGCTTTAATTTGAGGGTATTTACATCCAAATCAGGTGAACGGTGTAGGAATTACAACAGTTTGTATATGTGCCTCCCACTTTTTAAGGGACCAAAAGTAATGGGACAGATTAACAATCATCCATGAAACTTTCACTTTTTAATACTTGACTGCAAATCCTTTGCGGGGCGGATCTCAACCATATGGGCAGGATCTTTTCAGAGCCTTGACCGGCTCTGTGACATCAGCTCGCTGTCAGCTCAAAAAGGATCACAGGAGTGCAGAACAAACTGCACTCATGTAATTCATAAGAGAAATATAGTCAAAATAGCTTTGGCTTTACGTCTCCTTTAATATATTATAGCTTACCAGTCTTTAGATGTGGTGTCTGCATTTGTTTTCTGTTTTTTAAGCTAAGAACATTTTCTTCAAATACAGAAAATACCTGTTGATCTAGCCAGAAATGCAGTGTCCTTGTCAGTTCCTCTGATCTGAAAAGAAAGTACAACTATCTATCTTTATTGTGTAAACTACTAGTTCCATAAAATTATCATCTAAGATAAAAAAGGCAAACATGTTTGAGGTCCAGCCTGGGTGACATCCATGGCTCCCTCCCAAAATATGTGGGTAAGCGTAGCCACCCAGGGACATGAATTGTGTTATTTTGTAGGATTACCACGTGAAAATAAAGGAAACAGGCTTAAATAAAAAGAAAACTAAAGGACTGGGTAGCTAATATATTGCATATTTTTGTTTTTAGGTTTAGATATGCTTAAAGAAGGCCAAACAACCTATAATCTGCTTGTAAAAACTCTGTACAATATTCTTCAAATTTGCCAAGAGCTGTGTAGTGCAATAATGCTCCACAAAAATATATTTTATTTATACACAATAAGTTAATGCATGTAGTATATATGTACTATATACTGTATGTGTGTGTACAAAAAATTGGGAATCAAATGAACACTATGGGGTAATGTTATAAAAAAATGTATTTGTGTATGTCTCATCATTCGCACAAATATACCAAAGAATACTTGTAACGTTTGTGTTATGTGAGTAATGTCAGTTTCTAATTGTTGCCTGTTACTAGGTGAGTGTAACATTCCCCAACACTCAATCCTAAGAGAAACATAGCCACAAGAATGTTCCACAAAACGAGTTAAAGAACATTCACCAATAGAGAAAATTGCTTATAATACAATATAGGCTAAGAACATTCGACCAGCAGGGGAAATAATATGAGGGAAAAATCAGCACTGTGTATACTATATGTAGATTGCTGTAGGGGACTCCCAACTGACAGGTGAATGCAAATAAACAGCAGGGATAGTGTAAAAAAATAAAACCAGTGTGGGGACCCCACCAAAATTTATACCATGCATTTAAGTCTGGTATATATTTTAATGGGGACCTCATGAAAAAAACAAAAGCAAAAAGGGCAAAACGGCATGGGGTTTTTCCCTAAGTCAACAAGATGGCGGCTATGCTTCCACTCTCATTGGTCCGCCAGTCACCAAGATGACAGCGTTTGAATATCTGCCTTTCTAAGAGGCTTCGGCTGTGCCCCTTAAATCATTGGGGCAGACCATAGGAGGTGGGCAACAAAGATATAATGCAGGTGAGGGAGAGGGAGTTGTGGAACCTGGCAACACCATAGGGAGGTGTTGCCAGGTTCTGCTTTCCACCCTACAGGTAAGGAGTGGAGCCTACACCCCCACTAGTTGGCTTTCACTTCTGCCTTGCTGCCGAAGTGATGTCACACGCTGGGGGAGTGTTTAACAGTGGAAGAAATATATAAATACCCTCATGGGGTTCCGATAGACAGGCTGCTCTGCTAACGCTATGCATGTTTGGCCCAAGGAGGTGCTAGCGTACATTATTACATAAGGTTGGTTACATATATGGATTTGTATTTTATATTTGTTTTAAGGTTTCATGTCTAGTAATAGGCACCTATAGATCTGGCATATATAGTTGTGCAGAATTAAGTTCAGCCTATTGGTGCAGCCCTCCACAACAGTCCCAGTTTCTCATGTGGTCCTTTGAGAAAATGAATTCCTCGTCCCGATTTACATTGTGGTACATTTTGTGGGTATTTTTATGTTCTATGAAAGGACTTGTCAAAAATTTTATGTGAATAAGTAGGAGTATTATGTACCCCTTAGTCATTCACATAAGGGTGGTGGTATCTGGGAATCCTCTTATTTGTAAAGGGGGTTCCAGATTCTGATAAGCTTCCTGCCTACAAACCCCCACAACCACCGGGCCAGGGTTGTGAGGCAGAGGCCCTTTTTCTCATCAGCATTTGGTCAAGGTGGCCTGGTATAGTTCAGGAATAAGACTGCAAGCGCACATAAGGGTATGGATTTTGGGGCACTACACACATTGTTTTGTTTGTTTTCTTGTTTCTATGTCTTTTCTTTTACCTGGCAGTCATGAATCCCTGGCTGACAGCTGAATGTCCCAGGGAGAGGATGAGTCATGGGTTAGGACACCTGTGGGTGCTGGCTCCCTAACAACCAGGAGCCCTGAGATTGAATCTAACACATTTAGCAGTGGTAATAATACAGTTGCTAAATGTTTAATTTCACACTTGAGCTGGAGGTTCACTCCATTTGTTCGGCTGCTCACACAGGAATCTCTGTAGACTGTACACGGCGCTGAAGTCTCCTTCATATTATTTCCCCTGCTGGTCAAACGTTCTTAGCCTATAGTGTTAGGCTATTTTCTCTGTTTTATGAGTGTTCCACGAAAATTGTAAGTTCACCTTTAGTAACTTTTAACAACCCCCAACAATGCAATTCTAGGTCCCATAAATAGTGCATACCCGTGGTCCTCATTTAAAAACACTGCTTCGGCTGTTAGGGTGCACACACATGTAGAATCCAGCCCATCCTGCAAATGGGAGAGGTCCCCCATGGCTGCATATGTAAAGAAAAGCAGGAACAGCATTTTAAAATGCGAACCCCTGGTATGTACCAGTTGTGGGACGTGGATTGCATAGGTTTTTTTTGTAAAACATTACTGAAGGTAAACTTACACTCCAAACTGGGACAAAAGCACCCTCCTCAATTACAACATGCCTTTTATTATCTTCAGCTTTTCACTTTTTCCTGTGCATTGGTGCCTTTTTTTTTTAGTAGACTGTAGCTGGTGCTCACCCAGCTCATGGTTATTTCCAGACAGAAGAATACAATTACCCAGTCACATACTGACAAATGCCATTTATACACAAGACGCAGCAAACAACTGAGAAAATACGGATTTCAAAAATGTTACAATATGAAGAATGCAGTCCAAGCGAGAAAATGTAACAGGTCTGAATACCATGCACATTGCCATGTATGCTTAAACAAGAAATCCTCTGGCTATGCTTAAAATGGAACTTCGGTCTGCTCACATAATTTGTAATAAAAACATATTTGCCATTCTGAAGCTTCCCTCCAACCACTTTGCATATTATTTTATATATACTGTGACTCTGTACCTGACAAATATGCTGCAGAGATTCTCCTCCACTGAGTCTGGCTGCAACCATTTTAACTGTGGGCAGCTGAAGCTGCTGCCTGTTCACTTCCTGGATTTTCACAGACACATGCCTCCAGCTCTGCAGCTCTCATTAACCCTCTTATGACCCCCCCCCCCCCCCCTTCCTGGCAAATTCTCACAAGAGTGAGAGAGCTGTGCATGATGTCATAGGCCTAAGCTTTTTACCAGACAAGAAACAGGAAGTGGGCTGTATAAGGTATTTACTGGCAGGAAAAAAATGTTTTGCTATCCAAAGTTAAAACAACAAGGGCAGAGGATTTAATAGATGGATAGGTGAAAAAATGACTAAAGGTCCGCTTTAGATGGAAACATTGTCTTGTAATTTGTTTTAATGGTAGATTTCAATTATAAGTGAGATGTAGCAGCACAATTATTTGATTTAAATGTGGTTAAAAATTAAACATCTCTGTGCCATCTAATGTTGGTGAGAAAAACAAAAAAGACCAGCAAAGAATATGTAACATGGGTCTTCTCTGTGTCCTACAATGTCTTTCATTAATGTCTAGTACCATTATCGGTGCTGGCGAACATGGGTATCATCACCCAAGACACCCAAAATCAACCAACCATTCTGTGCTGTAATCTGAACATATACAGTATTTTCAACCTGGCTATTATAAGGAAACATAATAGCAGTCCACCTAATATAGTCCAGTTATTTTTTGAGTACTGGATGTATAGTTCCAGTCCACTTTGTGTAAGTACTGGGCATTTACACCTTATGGACAAAATGTGTGGACACCAGACCATCAAACCTATACAAGCTATTGGACATCCCATTCCAAAACCATGGGTATTAATTTTGAGATGGCTCTTTTACTGTATGTGATTCCACTCTTCTGGGAAAGCTTGCCGAGATTTTTTTCATACTGTGTCTGTTTGAAATTGGTTCTCTGACAGTGTATCTGTATAATACTTGTCAGAAATTGAGGCCATTTTGCACAGTAATATTTTAATCATTGCGAACCAAGGATATGTGTGTGAGCCGCTCAGGCTGTATAGGAATGAAGTCCTGTGCCCACCGCTGTGAGTGCTGGCGGGGAAGGGAGCTCGCCCATGCTCCAGGCATTGGTAGAGAGTGACTAGGTGTCCCAGGAGCCACACATCAAGTCAAGACCTGCTGTGTAATAGTGAATGGTGGTCTCAGCCTGGGCCCCTTCAGACTACACCTCAATGTGTTTCACTCTGCCCCCCGGAGATTACTCATAGGGATGGAGTCCCCAGGGGGAAGAGGGCCCTTTCCACCTGGAAAATTCATCCCCATGAGTAAGCTCCAGTGGGCAGAGTGAAACGCGTTGGGACGTGCCCTGGCGGGGCTCCAGGCTGAGACTACCATTCTCTATTACACAGGTCTTGACTTGATATGTGGCTCCTGGGACACCTAGTTACTCCCTAACATTTGAATCATGCAGTGGATTTTGATGCATAAAGTAAAAGATGGGTTTTAGCTTTTTATTTGGCCACTTATGACAAAATTGTAGAATGAGTAATATTGCTGTGAAGATATGTTTGTGTCCATTTAGGAGACCATGTGGACAATAGACATGGGGCCTAAACAGTCGCACCCCACCTCAGTCCAAAATCCCAGCGCAACACTGGTGAGAATTGCGCTCTACGCTGATAAGTCAGGGAAAAACTAGGCATAATTGTTCTTAGAACTGTACAAAAAAAAGTGGTAACCACCCCAATCTATGACTCGCCTTTATGTTAAAAACAGAGGGTTTTGCTTGCAGACATTTGCAAATATAAAAGCTGTAGTGCCCACGTCAAGACTCCTCTGTAAACTGCAGTCCTAACTTTATAACTTAGGACTGCGGTTAGGGTCAGTTTGGTTGCTGTGCAGGCTGGCTGGTAAGTGTACTGGGAAATCTTTTGTTTGTGATAATTGTTCTTTGTCAGTCAGAATATACCTGGTGTATTGATTCCCTTAGAGCAGCCTTTTCAACACATCTTTGTTTTACCCCAGAGGAACCCTTGAAATAATGTTCATGTCTCAGTGAATCCCTACCAAAAATGATTATACCTACGGCTCAAAGTACATTAGCATGATCTTTAAATTCTAGGAAGTTTTAAGTAAAAGAATGTGTCATTCCTAGAGTATTTGACACCTAGGGCAGATTATTTTTTGACAAACTAGGTTTTACACAACATTATTTTTAGTAATAATCTTGAAATAAAAAGAATGACAATAGAAAAGAAACACAGAAATGAAAATTGTGGTATCCCCTAAATAAAGAAAAATAAATAATATAATTTATCAGCATCCTTAAAAATACATGACATGTGTCGGCGGGGCTTGATGTGCCCAGTGGGAACACTGTGAAATAGCGCTCACTAATGCCTGTACAGCAGGTGGAAGTTGCGGTCATGTGAATTTAGCATTAAGGCGGCATTCCAAACTTAGAAGCGAGCAGAACAACTTGCACAGTTAACACCTTTTATTCGGTGGTCATACAGTGTTGACACTTCTGCCCTAAGGAAACAACTTTGGTTAGAGAACACCCGGGTGTGCAGCATTCCTGAGTTAGAACCACAGAGCTTATACTGGTTTCTACCAACCCAGCAGTCCCATCAGCTCACTCCCAGTGACAATGTCAGTATGTTACTATTGGACACAGGAAACACACTTCTCCATAGCTCTATGCTTGTTCTCCTTCCGGGGCTCCTTCTACATCTCTGTCTCTCCGTAACTCCAGGCTAGGTCCCTAGGTGCTCTGTGCCAAGAGACTGGTCCCAATATGTGGGGAACCAGTTGCCAGTGATGGGGCAAAGCATAACACCTCTTCACTACCAGAGTATCCGTCACCCCGGCCATGTCACCTGTTTCCTGGCTGGTTGGGTTCTTTAGCATGTGACACAAATACAAATGTCATTAGCAATGGCAATCTAGCCTCCTTGGGACAGCTTCTCTGTTTGATAGACTCATGTACTGTATCTTCCTCTCGTCCCCTTGAATAAGCCTTGTTCTTTTCATGACCTTGCATGCACCCCTTTATTAATATCAAAACAAGCAATGTCCAAAAGCAAAGAGGATATGCCACAGGTCGCAAACTGAACAATCCCATGCACCAACCCCCAGTGCACAAGAGTAACCACTATGTCTTGACTGTTTCCCCTTTTCCTCTCCTCTTTGGGCACAAATGAGCCCCTATTTATATGGTGTGGCCTGCAGGGGGCAGTAACTTCCATGAAAATGGTAGGGAAACCTGACTAGCAGTGTTAACCCTTCCTTCTCCGGATACATCAGCTCAACAGGTCAACCCAGGACACAGTGCAATAAACCTACATTGTAGCAAATGGTTCTTACACATGACCAGACCCAAAACATAGGACACAATAGAAGAAAACGTAATGCACAGAACATTTTGGAGGAACCTGCTTACATGTTTAAATGTTCTTGCCCAAATAATATTTGTTCCTATTATCTTTCATAGTTAACTTCCTTGTATTGTTTTACTATTTCTTTACACTTCTCTGGTTATACAACATTATTTTTTCCAAATAAAAATATAAAATGGGTATCTGCGTCAACTGACATAATCATGGCTTGTACAGGGCAAAGCATCACTACCACAATAATGATATAATGAAATGTTTTCCCATGTGCTTTATTGCTGCCACAAGTCATAAACCATCACATGTGTGTAATTACTTCTCGTAGTCAGTATTGAGCATTTCTTACTGATTTTCGCTGCACTGTTTTGCAGTTTGACAGACTGAACCTTGCTCTTCAAAGAACAATCACAAGACATAAAACAAAATGTAGCACCAACAGGTAAGCCCAGTTGCATGTTTACAATAGCACATTTATTTGTATATGAAAAGTCACATTATTATCTAGGAGGAACTGGTAAGGACTCTAAGCATCCACTAATCTGCCTGGTGTTTTGTTCAATACAGACAGTCTAATAATAGACCGCATAAGTCCATTTAATGCTCCCACCATTGACCTGTCTTTCAAAACCATGTAAGCTAAAACTAATCATATTAAAAAAATGAACCATCATGTTGTACACAAGCAATATATTGCAGCTGCTTCAATCATTTTCATTATGCCAGAAAAAAATGTAATATTCAGCCTTAATAAAACACTAAGCCATGAATCTATTAGGTTGATTAATAAGGAAAAAAAGGAGGGTGCAAAGTGCAGTAGGTCACAGCAACCTATTAGAATTTATCTTTCAATGATATGACATCAGTGAAGTGACATTTGATTGGTTGCCTCTGGTTACTACACTCTGCATGTAATCTTTGCACTGCCTTATTACAAAACATAGCCAGTTCTTATATCTATGGTTTCTTCTGCTAAGCACTTGCCATGAATAGTGTCTCCTCTTCAGCTGTTCAGACAGAGATTCTGTTGAAGCTTCCCTTTCTATTCAATGTGGCATGTGAGAAAATGAAAAGGACTGCTGGCTCTGGTTTCCATTAGATAACGCAACAAAAGCAATCCACCTGCAGATTCACAGAGGCTTCTCTTATCATGATAGTATTGCATCTATTGAGTGAAAATTGAAGAAGAAAATGGCTTATTCTAATGGTTTTATGGAAGTAAAGAACTGTGAAACAATGTTTAAAGCTAGTACCAACATTATAATACATACTGTATATAATATATATATCTATATCTATATATATACAGAGAGAGAGAGAGAGAGAGAGAGAGATAGATATATCTATATATCTATAGATATATCTATATATCTATATATATCTATAGATATATAGATATATATATATATACAGTGCCTTAAAAAAGTATTCATACCCCTTGAAATTTTCCACATTTTGTAATGTTACAACAAAAACGTAAATGTATTTTATTGGGATTTTATGTGATGGACCAACACAGAGTGGCACATAATTGTGAAGTAGAAGGAAAATGATAAATGGTTTTCAATTTTTTTTTACAAATAGATATCTGAAAAGTGTGGCGTGCATTTGTATTCAGCCCCCTTTACTCTGATACCCCTAAATAAAATCTAGTGGAACCAATTGCCTTCAGAAGTCACCTAATTAGTAAATAGAGTATACCTGTGTGTATTTAATCTCAGTATAAATACAGCTATGCTGTGAAGTCCTCAGAGGTTTGTTAGAGGAGCTTAGTGCACAAACAGCATCATGAAGGCCAAAGAACACACCAGACAGGTCAGGGATAAAGTTGTGGAGAAGTTTAAAGCAGGGTTAGGTGATAAAAAAATATCCCAAGCTTTGAACATCACATGGAGCACTGTTCAATCTATCACCCAAAAATGGAAAGAGTATGGCACAACTGCAAACCTACCAAGACATGGCCGTCCATCTAAACTGACAGGCCGGGAAAGGAGAGCATTAATCAGAGAAGCAGCCAAGAGGCCCATGGTAACTCTGGAGGAGTTGCAGAGATCCACAGCTCTGGTGGGAGAATCTGTCCACAGGACAACTATTAGTTGTGCACGCCACAAATCTGGCCTTTATGGAAGTGTGGCAAGAGGAAAGCCATTGTTGAAAGAAAGCCATAAGAAGTCCCGTTTACAGTTTGCGAGAAGCCATGTGGGGGACACAGCAAACATGTGGAAGAAGGTGCTCTGGTCAAATGAGACCAAAATTTAACATTTTGGCCTAAAAGCAAAATGTGTGGCAGAAAACTAACACTGCACATCACCCTGAACACACCATCCCAACCATGATACATGGTGGTGGCAGCATCATGTTGTGGGGATGCTTTTCTTCAGCAGGGATAGGGAAGCCTGTCAGAGTTGATGGGAAGATGGATGGAGCCAAATACAGGTCATTCTGTTAGAGTCTGCAAAAGACTTGAGACTGGGGCAGACGCTCACCTTACAGCAGGACAATGACACTAAACATACAGCCAGAGCAACAATGGAATGGTTTAGATCAAATCATATTCATGTGTTAGAATGGCCCAGGCAAAGTCCAGACCTAAATCCAGTTAAGAACCTGTGGTAAGACTTGAAAATTGCTGTTCAGGTGCTCTTCATCTAATCTGACAGAACTTGAACTATTTTGCAAAGAAGAATGGGCAAAAATGTCACTCTCTAGATGTGCAAAGCTGGTAGAGACATACCCAAAAGACTTGCAGCTGTAAGTCCAGCGAAAGGTGGTTCTACAAAGTATTAACTCAGAGGGATGAATACAAGTGCACGCCACACTTTTCACATATTTATTTGTAAAAATTTTGGAAAACCATTTAGAATTTCCCTTCCACTTCACAATTATCTGCCACTTTGTATTGGTCTATCACATCCCAATAAAATACATTTACGATTTTGGTTGTAACATGACAAAATGTGGAAAATGTCAAGGGTTATGACTAATTTTTCAAGGCACTGTATATACACTCACCAGTCACTTTATTAGATACTTTTTTTCAATTGCTTGGTAACATAATCAGCCAATCACATGGCAGCAGCTCAGTGCATTTAGGCATCTAGATGTGGTGAAGACGACTTGCTGAAATTCAAACCGAGCATCAAAATAAGGAAGAAAGTGACTTTGAACGGGGCATGTTTTTGGTGCCAGACAGGCTGGTCTGAGTCTTTCAAAAACTGCTGATCTACTGGGATTTTCACGCATAACCATCTCTAGGGTTTACAGAGAATGATCTGAAAAATAGGAAATATCCAGTGAGAGGCAGTTGTGTGGACAAAGATACCTTGTTGATGTCAGAGGTCAGAGGAGAATGGGCAGACTGGTTCGAGATGATAGAAAGGCAAGAGTAACTAAAAAAAAACACTTGTTACAACCAAGGTATGCAGAATACCATCTCTGAATGCACAAGCCATCGAACCTTAAAGCAGATGGGCTACAGCACCAAACCAGGTGCCACTCCTGTCAGAGAAGAACAAGAAACTGAGGCTACAATTCGCACAAACTCACCAATATTGGACAATAGAAGATTTGAAAATTGTTGCCTGGTCTGTTGAGTCTCAAGTTCAGCTGTGACATTCAGATGGTAGGGTCAGAATTTGGCGTAAACAACATGAAAGAATGGCTCCATCCTGCCTTGTATCAACAGTTCAGGCCAGTGGTTTAATGATGTGGGGATAATAAAGTGGTCGGTGAGTATATACAGTATATATATATATATATATATATATATATATATATATATAAATAATAATATAATAATAAAAGGGGATGTAAAGTTTTCTTTGCAGTGAAATATTAGAAAATATAAAAAACTAAATTAATAAAGCGGATGGCTAGTCTTTACAGTAAAAATATTGGAAAAATTAGGTATATTGTGTTTGGTAATAAGTAGCGGGCAACTAAATTCTTTAGAAATTAAGGTAAAATCCTCTTAACGATAAAATATTAAAATTAGGATATATTGTGTTTGGGGGAAAATGTCTTGTTGATTTTGTTTTCATAGTGACTGGTTCCCGCTGGTACTCAAAGAGCTGCATTGACCCCAAATTTCTGATATAATTCACTTTTGTGGCTGGACTTAAGAATCCATGGACCGGACTGCAGCAGGTCTCATTTTGTTTTCCAGTTAGCGCAACTACTAGATATACAGTATTATGTTTTTACTTTTGCAAAGAAAGTAGCAGACAGTTAACTAATAAAGACGGATGGAAATTCTTCTTTACAGCAAAATATTGCAAAAATTGGATATGTTGTATTGGGGAAAAAAGTAGCGGGCAACTAAATTAATAAAGAGGGGTGAAAAATCTTCTTTACTTTGAAATATTAGAAATATTGGGTATGTTGTGTTGAGAAAAATGGAGGGAACTAAATTAATAAGGAAGGATGGAACATGTTCTTTACTGTAAAATATTAGAAAAGTTTTATATGTTGTGTTTGGAAAAAGTAACAGGTAACTAAATTAATGAAGAAGGATAAAAAACTTTCTTAACAACAAAATATTAAAAAAATCGGATATGCTGTATTTGGGAAAAAAACTTGCAGGCAACTATATTAATAAATACAATAGCGGCACTTTACCGCCGACAACGCCCCCGCCCCAGTGTGAAAGGGCTCTTAATGAAGAAGGATGAAAAACTTTCTTAACAAAATATTTTACAAATTGGATATGTTGTGTTTGGGAAAAAAACTAGCAGGCGACTATAATAATAAAGGGGGTGGAAAAACCTTCTTTACATTGAAATATTAGAAATATTTGGTATGTTGTTTTGAGAAAAATGGAGGGAACTAAATTAATAAAGAAGGATGGAAAATCTTTTTTACCGTAAAATATTTTAAAAATGTTATGTTTGGAAAATGTAAAAGGTAACTAAATTAATAAATTGGGATGGAAAACCTTCTTAACAATAAAATATATGAGGAATTGGATATGTTGTATTTGGGGAAAAACTAGCAGGCGACTATAATAATAAAGGGGTGGAAAAACCTTCTTCACATTGAAATATTAGAAATTTGAGTATGTTGTTTTGAGTAAAATGGAGGGAACTAAATTAATAAAGAAGGATGGAAAATCTTCTTTACAGTAAAATATTGGAAACATTTGATATGTTGTGTTTGGAAAAAGTAACAGGCTACTAAACTAATAAAGAAGGATGGAAAAAATAAAAATATTTAAAAAATTGGATATGTTGTATGTGGGAAAAAAAATAGTGGGCAACTAAAATAATAAAGGGTAGATGGAAAACCTTTGCATTGAAGTTTTAGAAAATTTGTCTATGATGCGTTTGTAACAAAGAAGGGGGAAACTTAATGAACATAGGGGATGGAAAATATTAGAAAACTTTTATATGTTGTGTTTGGAAAAAGTAACAGGTAACTAAATTAATGAAGAAGGATAAAAAACTTTCTTAACAACAAAATATTTAAAAAATCGGATATGTTGTATTTGGGAAAAAAACTTGCAGGCAACTATATTAATAAAGGGGATGCAAAACCTTCTTTACATTGAAATATTAGAAATATTTGGTATGTTGTTTTGAGAAAAATGGAGGGAACTAAATTAATAAAGAAGGATGGAAAATCTTTTTTATTGTAAAATATTTAAAAAATGTTATATTTTGTGTTTGGAAAATGTAAAAGGCAACTAAATTAATAAACAGGGATGGAAAACCTTCTTAACAATAAAATATATGAGGAATTGGATATGTTGTATTTGGGGAAAAACTAGCAGGCGACTATAATAATAAAGGGGGTGGAAAAACCTTCTTCACATTGAAATATTAGAAATATTGGGTGTGTTGTTTTGAGTAAAATGGAGGGAACTAAATTAATAAAGAAGGATGGAAAATCTTCTTTACAGTAAAATATTGGAAACATTTGATATGTTGTGTTTGGAAAAAGTAAAAGGCTACTAAACTAATAAAGAAGGATGGAAAAAATAAAAATATTTAAAAAATTGGATATGTTGTATTTGGGAAAAAACTAGTGGGCAACTAAAATAATAAAGGGGGGATGGAAAACCTTTGCATTGAAGTTTTAGAAAATTTGTCTATGATGCGTTTGTAACAAAGAAGGTGGAAACTTAATGAACATAGGGGATGGAAAATATTAGAAAACTTTTATATATTGTGTTTGGAAAAAGTAATATGTAACTAAATTAGGGTCCTTTCACACTGGGGCGGTTTGCAGGCGCTATTGCACTAATAATAGTGCCTGCAAACCGTCCCGAAACAGCCGTTGCTTTAATTCCAGTGTGAAAGCCCCGAGGGCTTTCACACTGAAACGATGCGCTGGCAGAACGGTAAAAAAAGTCCTGCCAGCAGCATCTTCGGAGCGGTGAAGGAGCGGAGTGTATACCGCTCCTTTACCACTCCTGCCTATTGAAATCAATGGGATGGCGCGCCTATACTGCCGGCAAAGCGCCTCTGCAGAGGCGCTTTGCGGTGGTTTTAACTCTTTCTCGGCCGCTAGCAGGGGGGTAACACCGCCCAGCTAGCGGCCGCATACCGACGGTAAAGCGCCGCTTACAATAGCGGCACTTTACCGCCGACAACGCCCCCGCCCCAGTGTGAAAGGGCTCTTAATGAAGAAGGATGAAAAACTTTCTTAACAACAAAATATTTTACAAATTGGATATGTTGTGTTTGGGAAAAAAACTAGCAGGCGACTATAATAATAAAAAGGGTGGAAGAACCTTCTTTACATTGAAATATTAGAAATATTGGGTATGTTGTTTTGAGAAAAATGGAGGGAACTAAATTGGTAATAAAGAAGGGTGGAAAATCTTCTTTACAGTAAAGTATTAGAAATATGTGATATGTTGTCTTTTGAAGAAGTAACAGGCAACTAAACTAATAAAGAAGGATGAAAAAAAAATATTTGAAAAATTGGATATGTTGTATTTGGGGAAAAAATTAGCAGGCAACTAAAATAATAAAGGGGGATGGAAAACCTTTGCATTGAAGTTTTAGAAAATTTGGCTATAATGTGTTTGTAACAAAGAAGGGAGAAACTAAATGAACATGGGGATGGAAACTCTTCCTCAGAGTGAAATATTACTGTGTACTGTATGTTAAATACAGAAAAAAGATGGTTAAGAAAAAAAAAAAGACCAGAAGATTTTCTGGAATTTTCTGATACCCAAAGTTATATATATAATAAATATATAATTACTGAAGGATAACAGGGCAACGTTTTGGTCCAGGAAATTGATTTATTTGCCCCTGGGGACCAGGAAGGATTATTTTTTCTTCCTATATGGCAAAATTGGGAAAAGTCTTTATTTCAACGTTACTAGAAATGGATTGGCCTTTGTTGAGCATTCTTTTTTTTTTTCTTTTTTTTTTTTACAGCAGATCACTGAAAAATGTCTCACTAGAGTAAATACACAAAAATACTGCTGCCAGGGGGCTGCAGAAAGAAGCAATAGGCAGGAAAAAGACATGGATTGTTTTGGGAGAGGTCAGAAAGGGGGAGCAAGAGTGATGACAGAACACGCTGCTGCTGCTGAGAAGAAGAAACAAGAATTCAGCTGACAAAAGATACAATCTTATCTTGCTACTTCCTCAGCAGCAGTGTTCATCTGTTCTAAATAAGCCAGCATTCTGGGAATGTACAGCCACCGACAGCCTCCTAGTCTTGCAAGGCTAAGATTCCCAGGCACATGTCAAGCTGCATACTCAGTGGAGTCGCTTTACTAAAGGCAAATAGGCAGTACATTTTACTAAGGAAGTTGCACATTGACAGAGAATTTTCCCTAGAGTGTAGACAATGAGCTAAAGCTCTGCTGACTTTCATCAATCACTGCAAGGAAAAATAAAGCATTTTTTAAATATTTTCCTTGCACGCAATAAGGTAAGTGAAATTTCCCTGCACTATGCAACTTCTCTTGCAAAGTAAACAGCCTAGTTGCCTTTAGTAATTAATTTCACGCATGTCCAAGAACAATACAATACAATGTACAATAAAAAAATTACTGGACTCCACCTTTGCCAATATGAATGTCCCATGTGACAAAGAAAAAGGGCCTGTGCTAGAGACAATTAACAGCACACACTACTTTAGCAAGCATGATTATTAATGTGGTATGTATATTTCATAAGAAAAAAACATTTACCGTATATACTCGAGCATACGCCGATGCGAATATAAGCCGAGGCACCTAATTTTACCACAAAAAACTGGGAAAATGTATTGACTCTAGTATAAGCCTAGGGTGGGAAAATACAGCAGCTACCAGGTAAACAATGCCCATCTGCAGCCTCACTGTGCCCATTTGCAGCCTCATTGTACCCATTTGCAGCCTCACTGTGCCCATTTTTAGCCTCATTGTGCCCATTTGTAGCCTCACTGTGCCCATTTGCAGCCTCATTGTGTCTCCCCTCCTGGCTCTTCCCGCCACAGAGTGTCCCCATAGGAAGCCACTTCCTATAGGGGCACTTGTGCATACTCGCTCCCAAGCCTTTGCCTTTATTCAGACACACAGCCTGGCTCGGTCCCCCTAAACACAGGTTTTGACTGATAACAGCAGGAGCAATGGTCTCCACTGCTCTCTGCCAAGCTTGTGAAATAGGGGAGAGGAAAGAAGAGTTGCTTCAGATGTGCATAGCGCTGGATCGAGATCGGGCTCAGGTTAGTATTTAGGAGTGCTGGGGGGGCCTATTATTAAAAGGTTTTTTAACTTAATGAAAAAAAGCATTAAGGTCAAAAACCTTTAACCTTTACAACCACTTTAAAACCCCAATCATTTTTTTTACCATCTGTGCCCCACTGGGGAGATGTCCCCTTAACTACCTGCCCTATAAACACAACGGAGGAGATATTTCCCAATGTGAGACAAAATTTAGACAGTTGCTACCAGAAAATATGTCCCCTTGGAGGATTTCTCATATAATTCTGTACTGGTGACAACTAACATTTTCTGATTACTCCTCACTTTCAGTCCCAGTTACAATAATCACTAAGACAAATAGAGAGGGTGTATCTCCCTAATGGGTACACAGAGAACAATAAAAAAAAAACCTGATGGGTGTTCCCCTATTTACAAAACCTAAAAAAAGTTTTTGTTTTAGATACACTTGTAAGTTTCAGGGAGCTCAGCTTTTACTAACAGAATACATACATTAAAATGTAGTAGTAGAAATTCAGGGAGATTCACATACTTTGATTAGTTAAGTATCTCATTAGTTCCAGCAAATACTATAGCACAGCCTGTTAAGTGTGGCCATCTTTTACCATTTATTGTGCACACTAAAGCTTAGTACACCCGTGGCTCCCAATCAGCTCTCTCAGCCATTGGTTGCACTGGCGGGGGCTGTCCCCCCAGTCAGAACACAATAGCACAGCAGGGGAGATTGTTGTACTAATGTTGGATAGTCATCTTCTCCTGAATAGGGATGGGCGAACGGTTCGGCCCGAGCATAAGTTCTGGCAGAACTTTGTTCTGATGTTCTTTGAACATCGAACAATATGCAGTGTTCGGGGCAAATTGGAAAGGCACCGGAACACCGTTAAAGTCTATGGGACACTAACATGAAAAATTAAAAGTACTCATTTTAAAGGCTTATATGCAAGTTATTGTCATAAAAAGTGTTTGGGGACCTGGGTCCTGCCTCAGGGGACATGTATCAATGCAAACATTTTTTTTAAAAACGGTTGTTTTTTCGGGAGCAGTGATTTTTTTAATGCTTAAAGTGAAACAATAAAAATGAAATATTCCTTTAAATATCGTGCCTGGGGGGTGTCTATAGTATGCCTGTAAAGTGGCGCAGTTTTCCTGTGTTTAGAAAAGTACCACAGCAAAATGACATTTCTAAAGGAAAAATTGTCATTAAAAACTGATTGCGGCTGTAATGAATTGTCGGGTCTCGGCAATATAGATAAAACTCATTGCAATAAAGAGCATGGGATTCCCCCCCCCCCCAGTCCATTACCAGGCCCTTTGGGTCTGGTATGAATATTAAGGGGAACCCCCGAACCAAAATAAAAAAAAAATTGCATGGGGGTTCCCCTAAAATACATATCAGGCCCTTCGGGTCTGATATGGAAATTAAGGGGAACCCTGTGCCAAATTTTAAAAAAATGGCCTAAGGGTCCCCCAAAAATCCACACCAGACCGTTATCCAAGCACGCTACCTGGCAGGCCGCAGGAAAAGAGGGGGGGATGAGAGAGCCCCCCCCCTCCTGAACCGTACCAGGACACATGCCCTCAACATGGGGAGGGTGCTTTGGGGTAGCCCCCCAAAGCACCTTGTCCCCATGTTGATGGGGACAAGGGTCTCATCCCCTCAACCCTTGCCCGGTGGTTGTGGGGGTCTGCTGGCGGGGGGCATATCGGAATCTGGAAGCCCCCTTTAACAAGGGGACCCCCAGATCCCGGCCCCCCCCCTGTGTGAAATGGTAACCGGGTACAAATATACCCCTACCATTTCACAAAAAAAGTGTCAAAATGTAAAAAAAAAAAAACAAGACACAGCTTGGGACAAGTCCTTTATTAAAAAATTAAAAAATAAAAATGTCCCTCCGCCGATGGACCGAAAAAGAAAAAAAAAATCTGTCACGATCCGCCGTTGAGGCTTTCTGTCTTGGCTACAGCCCGTAAGACATATTGACTTTGCTAAAAGCATCTCAAGCACTGCATGCACTAAGATAAATGTGCTCTGTGAACCCAACATAGGTAGCGTCTACCGCTGGCAGTAGTGTCTCAAAGCTAACTTTTGATCTAGATGTTAATGCATTATGAGTATCCATTCCTGAGAACAGCCCCTAAACACAAATTAAAACTTTCTCTTTTCCTTTATAAACACAAATGCATGCATTGCCGATCTGAATAATATACAGTAAAGATAAATGTTCAGTTTTAAAGAAAAACAATATGGACACAATAAAAAAAGCTGAGAACATGTAACAGCTGTATCCGAGAACATCAGTAGTGTTCCTGGAAATTAATGGCACTCCATAACAGATACTACTGCCATGACGTATAGATAAATTAATTTAAAGTAATGTATTAAAGTGCAAAAAGTTATGATGGTAGGAGTATTGGGCACTGCTTCTATGAGAGGCATGTGCCATTTGTATTGTAAGTGGAACCCACTGAACAGAAATAATGTTTTTGGATGCCTTATGTCCTGGAGGCAGAATTTTCCACTGCCTGCTTGAATTATGTTCTGCTATACACGGTCAATCAAATCACTATCAAATAGTCCCAGACTGGGAATTAAAACAGCAATGGTGCATGAAACATGTCATCCTAAATTTGTGAGCATTGTCATATGTTTCTGTATTTCATATTCCGAAAAATTAAAAAAAGAAGATTATTAGTAGACATCACCATAAGCATAGTTAAGTATTGAATGTCATGTACAAAATGTGACTAATGGCCCATACACACAATCCGAAAATCGGACAACATATCGTTCCAACTTTTTTCGCTTAAAAGTCGCAAGTAGAAATTGAATAGGTTACTAAAGTCCCGAAAATTCTCGTATGACAAAAAAAAAGAAAACGTAGGTAATGTCATGTGTTGTAATGAATTTGTATTGTATTTTCGGACAACAGCTGTACTGACTAAACGAAAATCAAACAATCTGGTATCGTACGAGGAACATTTTCATGCTTGTCCGATCGAATAATATTGGATGAATTGTCATAATCTCTCCACTAACGATCCAATTTTTCTACGCTTGCGTCGAAAGCGGTATTTTTCGACCAATTTTCGGATCATGTGTACGGTCCATAAGACAGAGTCAGGAGCACAAATTAGAACAAAAATACACTAATGCCCATCAGGCATTTTAGTACCTGTCAGAGTTACCGAATTCCCAGTCAGTTCTGTGATAAAACTTTTATAGGCTGAGACTTTAGCTGTGTCATAGGTCTGAGACCCCAAATAGATAAGATTTCACATTTTTCTCATGAAACCGATGCCAAGTAAAGCTCAGCTATGCAACACAGAGAAGGTTCTTAAAGAGGACACATTAATTTAATAGATCCATACCAAAGTGCTTTCTGGTTGTTGAATGAAATGATTTTACAATATGTTTCCCTGTAGATCTGGTTGCAGTACATTTAAGCTGCCTGGCATGCCAATGTGTGGAAAAGTTCTTGGGAAAGAGGATTTTGAGAAAATTTTGATAAACCAGTCAAATGCAGCAGGTAAGAGAAATTGGGAAAATCATGTCAACCTATGAAAGTGTTCAACACATAGCAAACGTATGTTCATTATCTCATGATTTTTTCATCCACCCCCATAAATTTAGGGACTCCCGAAAATGTTTAATGGTTCAGCAAACCATCTATGTTGACAAAAGAGTTCTGAAAACAAATGAATAATATATGACAAATATAGTATAGTAGGAAAAATGTAATTAACAAAAATATTGATTCAGTTATAAGTTTCAAATATGGTATTATAAGGGAACTTAATATAGGTCCAATGTATGCCTGTGGTTGTACAAAAAGGCCTTTTGTCTAATGCAGTTTACATACAAATTCTGCAGGTTGCAGTCTCCAATGCACACTCCAAGTATGGAAAGATATAACGCAAGTAGCACCTGTATTATGCTTAACAATGTTATCAATAACTACTGTAGATGATTAGTGGTATTGCTGTATAGGAACACCACTGTGGTTACAAGGGCTGCTGTGGTAGTATCAATGAGTAAAAACAACAGTGGTGTTGCTAAAATCCTTTAAAATTAAAGTAAAGCTAGGGTATATAATAATCCTCCTGAATAGGACATTTTGTGTAGGGCCTTTGCGCCTAAATTACCATGCTATGTGATTTCCTCTGTAAACATTTCTAGTCCTCCCTTTCCTGTCTCATGTTGTGAAATGTTGTCATTTCAGGAGTTCCCATGGAAGATGTTAAAAAATCTATTGGAGAAGAACTTTTCAAAATATGTTATGAAGAAGATCAACATGTTTTGGAAGTTGTTGGAGGGTCATTGAAAGACTTTTTAAACAGTTTTAACACACATTTAAAGCAAAGTGGACAAAGCAGAACTCAGGAAGACGGGGGTGGACTTCAAGAAGGGTCAATCTTGTGCCTAGAAAAAGATCCGGATCACTTAAATGTCTACTATTTCTTCCCAATTAATATAACAGCATTGATTTTACCAGGAATTATTAAAGCAGCAGCCAATACACTGTATGAAACAGATATTGAAGTAAAGCTGATACCACATCGCGATAACGATAGTAATGACTTTATTAAGGAACCCTATCTTTTATACTCTGTGGAGGTCAAAAATACCAAACCATCCTTGTCTCCATGTAGACCACAGTCGTATGTGGTTATCTCAGCAGCTATCTTCTGCAAGACTTTCCCTTTCCATTTTATGTTTGACACAGACATGAATATGCTACAGATTGGTGATGGAGTAAAGAAACTTCTCAACTGGAAGGACATTCCTGGGAAAACCAACTTTGAAGAAAATTTTGAAATAGTTTCTCCAAAGATAAGCAGTACTTTTAGTGCGATCATGACTATGTTGAATATGCAGTTTACTATAAGAGTTAAAAGATGGGACACAACCATTGAGAAGTCATCAGAGGTGAGATCAGTTACAGAAATCTAAGATGTATTTATCTGACTACTTTAGTAGATGGTTTGCTTTGGTGTAGAACTTTTGTTGCAAATTTCAAGTGCCCACTTTACATTCATTAGAATTGTTATTACCCTTTGCTTCCAACCTGTCCTCAAGTACAACCAACAGAATGCTTTGCAGGTAAACCTAAATATGCACATTTGAAATAAATTAAATGTCTTAATAGTACAGGACAGAACACGGAATCTTAAGCCCAGAACAATTTTCATCTGAATAGTCCATATCAGCTTGTGAAAGCATTGTACGAGTAAACAGAAAATGAATGATCGTTCCAAATACAAATATTTTTGTCTCCTTTTCTAATAGTGTGTACTGGTCTTTTGGTCTTAATCATGGGTTATATACAGCTACCTTCAGTTGATTGGCAAAAAGAGCTGCAGGAGCATGCTCTAAATAATCGTAATAGTATAATAGTACATAATATATAGTATAGTATAATAATAGTATTCTCACTGAAGCAAAGGAGGCGGGTGTTCTTTGTCAACGAGAGTTTGAACATCTGTTTGTGAGGGAGTTCAATGTGCCCACCTTTTATATTATTCCAAAGGTGCACAAATGCCTGAAAAACCGCCTGGTAGGCCAATTGTCTCGGCTGTTAAGGGACCTTTGGAGAGAATCGGTGTGTACTTGGACTCCCTCCTCAAGGAGATGGTTGCTAGTCTCAAATCTTATGTACAAGACACTCGCCATGTACTATCTAAGATTGTAGATTTGGAGATCAATGGTGGCCTCCTTCTGGTAGGTGTGGATATTGAATCCCTATACACCTCAATCCCACATTAGTGTGGTATTCAAGCAGTGAGAAGTTTCCTTGAATTAAGCTATCTTGAATTTGGCCCACAGAACAAATTCTTAATAGATCTATTGGAATTCGCTCTGAAGAACAATTTCTTCCAATTTTCCTCACACTATTACCAACAAATTAGAGGCGCTTTGATGGGGGCCGCGTGGGCACCAGCATGCGTGTGCCTCCACCTTGGACTATGGGAAGAAGAGGATGTATTTACATTGCCAATGTACTCAGACCACGGAAATACGTGGCTGAGGTATATAGACGACGTACTTGTTGTCTGGAAGGGCACCAGGGAGGAAGTGCACACATTTATTAATTTTTTAAACAATAATAACCGCAACATTCATCTAACCTACGTTGTTGATGATAAACAAATCCCCTTCCTCGATTTATTGATTTTGATTGAGGAAGGGAGATTATGCACATGTACCTTCCGTAAAAAGACATCGGCCAACACCCTCTTAAGGGCTGATAGCCATCATCCCCCCGGCTCAAGAATGGGATTCCGGTTGGCCAATTCTTGAGAATAAAAAGGAATTGTACCAGAAAAAATTACCTTTTAAAAGGAAAATACTGATCTTTCTAAAAGATTTTGCGAACGGGGGTACTCCCATGGACAAATCCGAAAGGCCAGGGTTAAAGCAGCATGCAGAAATAGAGAAAGCCTTCTTACCTTGAAACCCAAGTCAAAGATGAAAAAACAATTTGACCCTGGTCCAGTAAGAATGATTACCTCTTACGGTGCCCAGTGGGAGTCTGTCCGCAGCATTTTGGAAAAACATTGGGGCATCCTGCTGAATGGCCCTGGCCTGGTGGACACTGTGTGGCCTTCGCCCAATTTAGTGGCCAAGAGAGCCAGAAACCTGGGTGATATTCTGAGTCATTCAGAATTCACAAAAGAGCCAAGTTCCAATTGGCTATCTGAATATCCCAGGAGCAAAGGAATGTACCCATGTAACAGATGCCGAATCTGTCCATTTGTGGACAGAACTGCTATTTTCTATGATGCCTACGGACAGCAATCCTTTGAGATTTGTGATCTCATTAACTGCTCAACAAGTAGAGTAATCTACATGCTCACCTGTCCTTGTCCAAGGATCTATGTTGGCAAAACCAAAAGATCTCTTAGGACTCGGATAGGTGAGCATTTATGAGAGATTAAGGGAGAAAAAGAGAGAGACCCATAAAGTCCCCAAGAAAAACCACTGGCGAAGCATTTTGCCCTAAGCCACCAAGGGAAACCAGACAGCCTGAAGGTGAAAGGCATCTATGTGCTCAAACTATCACCAAGAAGGGGGGACTTCAACCGAATCCTCCTGAAGAAGGAGAAGAGGTGGATCTATCTATCTATCTGGATCTATCTATCCTTCTTGAAACCTGAATTCCTCGGTAATTATCACTATTATTTTTCACATTTAATTCCCATGATTTCTTTTGCTGTTTATTTGTGTCTGTTTGTAAATAATCTTAAGTTGAATCTTTGTCTCCTGAGCCAATACTGCCTGTGTATTAATAAGCCATTAACTTATTAAATCCACTATTGGCATTTCTAGTTGTAGGACCTGCTGAGATTCTTTTGCTCCTAGTTGTAGGACCTGCTGAGATTCCTTGCTCCTCCTAATGTTAGGATATGTTGCTATCTGTGGCTTGTCTTCTCGTCTTCTTTGATCTCTCCCCCTCTCCCTAAGCTTTGTCAACGTCTTTATACATGGTACTATACTTGTATCAAGTCAATACCAAAGATTGTGGGGATCAATGCATGGGTAGAGAGGTGTAAATCACTGTCGTCAGTTAATTTCTTTATGTGACTTACACACGGAATTATCTGGTTGAGACTACTGTATTGGACAATATGAAGACGCTTTGAATTTGTAGTGAATGACAACCTTTAACATTAGAAATGACAATCAGATTTAGACTCTACGTGGATTCAGGAAGCAGGAATACGAACTGTGTATATTTCTTTTAGAAAATGTTGGGCGGTGCTGTCGAAACGGTTCTACCAATAAAAGGAAGCGACAGCCCCTAGCCCCACCTAGTCCAGACGAAGATACGCTAATCATCTAGTGAAACGCGTTGATGTCACAGCAGTCACGTGACACCAGCTTAAGATATGCCCCGTACAAACTGAATCGCAGGATAGGAGATGCCGGCTTCACTACCACCTGATCTGTACTTTACGTTCCACTAACGCTGCAAGTCCTGCATACCCAGCGGCCCTGCTTTGAAAGGACAGGACTGTCCCATCGCATGTGAGCCGTTATGAAGGTACTGACATGGTAGGACTTCGATTCGTGCTAGGACCAAGTGGGACATAATCACGACAAGGTAAAGTGTGGTAATGTACAGAAGCCTTTCCTTCCCTCCTCTTTTTCCTTGAATCATTAAGATAGTGCTTGCTGGAAAAGACTATGTAACAAACAATTTGTCTGAGTGTTTAATTGAAAGACTGCCAGAAACATCCACTATCATTGTGGACAGAATTTGCACGAACAGAATCTTGCAGTTGCAGTCCGCCAATTGCCACACATCCGCTGTGTTATGGTTTTTTTCCTTGGATACCGCTTACATCTTCATGGACTTGAAATACTGCTATTTTTATGTTTTGCAGGACATTTGCCAACCAGCTTGGGTATTCCTATTATTAAAAATACACGGATTGTTACGTTGAAGGATACTCCACTATTGATTAATTATATACCAGCTGGGATCATATCACATCTATGGCAAAAACATAACAGCTATCATCCTAGATTAAGATGATTTACAATTCAAGGTTCTATATCCGCTAATCCCAGCCGTAGTGTCTCAACCACTAATTAGCTAGTATTGTTCACTTTATTTTCCCTACATTAACCAACAGGCCATTTTTTTGATACCATGCTCTTTTGAGATCCTCCAGGGGGCCATTCACAGTGAAATTGTAAGATACGCCCTTTGTAATACCAGAATTTAGGACCTTTCCCATGTTTCTCCTTTTTCATATGCCTTTGTTGCATTGATGCGAGTCAATTGCATATCAATTTCACTGTGAATGGTAGGCTGATGTCCAGACGTTCTGTGTTTTGGTTTTTGATTGTGTTTGTGTACGGTTTTGTATATGTGTTTTTTTCTTTTCTCTTTTCTGAATGTTTCTACAAGATCACCCTTCTTTGGGGAACCTCTCCCTTTTGAGAGAACCTTGAGAAGTTTGTAGTGTGAAGCTGCATTATTATTTACAGTTGCATTTTAAATCTATGTAGTACGTGCCCGGAGTGGGACCAATAAAGTTTGTAATTTTATAGACCCATACCCAGATTTAGACTTTTTGTTGCAGAAGTAGCCGCTTTCAGATCCTGGTAGGGATACCAGAATTTTTTTCATATGTCTAAATAACCCCTCCCAGCTTGCCTCAGTTTTAAGTGGGGTACACACTATAAGAAAATTGGGCGAACATTCGTCCGATTTTTCTCGATGTTTCACAGTAAATTAGAACCATCGAACGAAAATTCTCATACGACAAAGGCTTTTTTTTTGTTGTTTATTGTTTCTGATCACGCGCAGTCTTTCTTTTCAGATTTTTATTGTACGAAAAGGTACACATTAAACGAAAATCGTTCGTTCTGTTCTGTTCAAAAATTTTGGAGTTTCCCCCCTTTGAGAATTTTTGTACGAAAACTCAGAATCAGCTATTAAAAGTTGTGTACACACTATATGAAAATCGTACGAACATTCGTTGGATGAAAATGTATATAGTTTATAGTTTGTAGTTTATATATGTTTATATATGTAGTTTATAGTTTAATGTTTATAGTTTGTACAAGCCTTTATGCTAGTGACCTTAGGTAATAGATATCTTCTCCCTACTGAGAGAAGCTTACTTCTTTTTTGTCAAGGTTTTTCTCTTAAGATACTTCTGTCAAGTTTCTAGTTGCTCCAAAGCTCTCTGTATCATCTTGACTCTTCAGCTGAGCTTTGGGGGACTGCACCCATACCCCTATTGGTCCAAGATTAAGGGTTGGCTTGAAAAGTCACTTCAGCACTGGATCCTGTGTGGATGCTCATCTTGGCACATGGTGCATTGTGATGAGTTAGCCACGGGTTGCTATATAGGTCCAGAGCCATAGTCTAGCTGTGGGGGAGCCCTGTCCCTTGAGAACCCTTTGGGGGTTACCCATATTATCCTGCAGAGAATGTAAGACATCTGCCACAGTAAGTTCCTCAGGGCTTTCACCCTTCTGTAACCCAATGTGCTGATGCTCAAGTGCAGAGTGGCTATGGTAGAGTGCAGGCTGCAACATTTTAAATGCAGTGTTACAGCCATGGAGAGGGAGTGCAGGTCTTTTTTGGCCCTATCTTGAAGAAATTTGTCTTGCAGCCTGTTATCTCAATTTCTATGGCTCCATTTTGCTTCCACCTGGCACACTCTCTTGGTCAGCACCGTGTTTCCCCGCCCCCGCAGAATACAGAAGGCAGATCCATGGATGATCCTTGGGTTTTACCAGCCCACAGAACCTGGCTACAAAGGCTTCACCCTTTCCCCTCAGAAACAGGAAAGGGCATGAGTAACCCTTTGGGGGACATTTCTCTCTACACATTGCACATTATAGGCGCATGATCAATGGGCTAGGTGGTCTCATTGGCTCAGACTCAGCTAATATCTCCAGGAGATGGGGGGAGATAATCTCTCTACAAAAGGCCCCTGTACCTTCTGTTATGATAACTGCTCCCAGCCTAATTCCCATCTTTCCTCTGGGAACTCCATTGGCTGCTCACACTTCCTCCTACCTACTTAGAGAAGAATTTTCTGCCACAATGACTGATGTTATGGGCAGGATCTCAGGCCTCTTTATAGTCTGTAGATTGCAGGGGTGACAAAAGAGCCCCTTTATTCTCTGTTTCACATCCATATGTGAAGGATCCTTTGGCTCAAATTCTGGTGTGTGGAACTTCTGTGCAAGAAGTGCATGCCTTTCAATGGAGAAGTTTGGTACTTTTATGGACAAGTATATCAAAGAAATCACAGAGAGAAAGAGTACCATCCTCCCCAAGGAAAAAAATGAAAGTTGGCTGCAGGTATACCTTTCGACTCCTGAGATCCTTTCCTTTCATCCTTCTCAGGCCTCCAGCTCCAAGTCTAAGTCTGGGACACACTTTGTTGAAAAACATGAATGCCCAAGCCAGCCAAATATGACTCCAAGACCGCTTCCCAATCAGGGGTGCCCCACTTCTGGGACACCTGTCAGTCTTTTCAGCTTTTTGGTTCCAAGAAATCTTAGAGGCTGAATCTAGAATGTAATTTCCAAGGGCTAAAAATAGTTTCAGACTGTGCCTCCTCCACTTCATGATTTCAAATTTGCATCCTTCTCTGGAAAGACAGGTAGATCTTCTTGCCGCTAATCATCAGTTCCTCACTTAGGAGGTCATTATCCCAGTACCAAATGAGGAACAATTTCAGGGCTTATATTTGAATATATTCATTGTTCCTAAGGCAAAAAACTCTCAACTTGTACTTGCAAGTCCCTATTGGAATTTGTCAAAAGAAGTTTATTGAGTATACAATATTATAAAGATACATAAAGTAAGTTTACAAGGATCTATAAAGTAAGCTCATTGTTTTACAGTAGGGATTATATAGGTAAATATAATGAAATTTCAAATATTAAACATTGGGTTCACGTAAACCTAAATTAAAGATATAAATCATTTCCTTAGTTACTTTTGTAGGTATTTAAATGATTTATACCTACTATATATATTGTTTACAGGTAGAGTGTATATAGGTCAAATAAATTCTGATAATGAGCTTTAATCGTAAGGTGGAGAAAAGGAAAGAGAAAGAAGAAAAAGGGTAGAAAGGCAGAGGTATGGTCCACAAGGTTGTCCCGCTCGTCAGTTTATTATTCTTTTTAGTTCTCTTTGAAGCCTTAGAATGGGTGTCTCTGTAAGTCATTTAATCTGTTACCATGGCAACAGGACAGAGTCATTGAAATTTGACAGGAACTGTTGTTTTATCCAAGGATGCCAAAGTTTTTCAAATTTTGGATTTTGATTTTGATCGATGGCTACCATCTTAGCATGGGACATTGTATTATTCATTCTGTGAATTGTTTCTGCTAGTACCAACGTAGGAGATTTCCGTGCTTTGGCCACTGTTTGTTTTGCAGCCGTTATTAGTTGGATCATAAGTTTGAATTGAGAGAGTGTTAACCATTCCGGTTTTAGATTAAGTAAAGTTATATATGGATCTGGTTGTATTATTTTTTTAAATATTTTAGATGCAATCACGAAGACTTCCTTCCAGAAGGTTTGGATTACTGGGCATGTCCACCATATGTGTAAATGTGTGCCTATTTCTGGGCATCCTCGAAAACAAAGAGCTGAGGTATTAGGTGAATATTTTGCCACTCTAGCGGGTACAAGGTACCAGCGAGTTAGGACTTTATAATTTGTCTCCAGTGCTAAGATGTTGGGTGAGGATGACTTAGATGTGAGCCATATGTTAGACCAGTCCGTGTCTTCTAAAGTTCGTCCCAGGTCCTCCTCCCACCTCTGAACGTAAGAGGGTCTATTAAGATTTACTACTCCATATAATTGATTATAAAGTGATGAAATTGTACCTTTAGCAAATGGATCTTTTGTACAGATTGATTCAAAAATGGATAATTGGGATAATGGTGTATCCCCCTTTAGGAATGATGTATAGAAATTTTTGATTTGGAGATATCTAAATATCTCAGAGTTTGGTAGATCATATTTTTCTCTAAGCGATGGGAATGAAAGGAATGATTTAGATGCTATGAAGTCATTTAGTGTCTGAATGCCTGATGTTGTCCAAGCTTTAAAAGAATTTGGGTAGATCCATGCCGGATAAAAGGCCGGATTTCTGATAAAAGAAAGGAGAGGATTGTGTGGAGATTGTAACTGATATTTGGTTTTTAGTTTATCCCAGAGAGATAAGAAGTGTTTAGTTATGGGATTATGAATTTTAAAGCGGTCTTTAGGATCAAGCCATAACAAGTTTGATATTAATAGAGGGTCATTTTCTGAAGCCTCTATAAATACCCATAATGGGATTTCCTGTTTTGCATGGTATTTGGACAGACTGGCCAAATGTGCTGCTCTGTAGTAGTTAGTAAAATTAGGGTATCCCAGGCCTCCTTTATTTTTGGGAAGATGTAGTGTGTGTATAGGTATACGTGGTTTAGAAGAGCCCCATATAAATGAAGTTGCTCTTTTTTGTACTATTCTCAAAAAATAGGAAGGAATTGGAATAGGGAGGACTCTGAATAGATAAAGCAATTTGGGTAGAATAGTCATTTTGATTGCATTAATCTTCCCTATCCAGGATAAAGGAAGTTGCGACCATTGTTTTATTAGATTTGTGATCTGTCTTAATACAGGAGGATAATTGGTTGAGAATAAGTCAGAATGAGATGCTGTTAAATGAATTCCAAGATATGGGATTGATTTTTCTGCCCATGTGAATGGGAGTGCAGCCCTAGCCGGGATCAATTCCATGTTTGTGAGCGAAATATTAAGCACTAGGCATTTCTTAGGATTAATCATAAGGCCGGATAGGGCTGCAAATCCATCAAGAGCTGGTATTAAGTTAGGACCAGAGACCTGTGGTGATGATAGAAAAAGTAATATATCGTCTGCAAATATACATAATTTGTGTGTAATACCTCCTACTTCAATGCCAGTTATAGTTTGGTTTGTTCTGATGTATTGGGCCATGGGTTCGAGTATAAGGGCAAATAATAAGGGAGATAATGGGCAACCCTGTCGGGTACCTCTTTCGATATTAAAGGCATCAGATTTGTATCCAGCGTATTTTATATAGGCTTTGGGTTTATTATATAATGCTTTGATCCATGTTAAAAAGTGGGGTCCAAAACCCCATTTTTGTAATGAATATTGCATATATTGCCAGGATACTGTGTCAAATGCCCTCTTAATATCGAGAGATAGAAAACATAAAGGGATTTTCCGTTTTTTAGCAATATGTGCCAATAACACTGCCCTGCGTATATTATCGCCTGCCTGTCTATTTGGCATGAAGCCTACTTGATCTCTATGTATTAATTTTCCTATAATGCTATTGAGGCGTTTTGCTATTATTTTTGCTAATAATTTAATATCAAGGTTTAACAGAGAGATAGGCCGATAATTCACACAGGAAGTATCATCAGAAAGGGGTTTTGGGATCATACAAACAATTGCCATTAGTGTTTCTTGCCGAAAAGAATGTCCTTCTAGAAGTTTGTTAAAAGTTTCAGTGAGAATGGGAGAGAGTATTTCTGAGAATGTTTTATAGTATAAAGCCGAGTAGCCGTCTGGGCCTGGTCTTTTGTTAAGTTTTAGGTCTTTTATGGCGTTAGCAACTTCATCTATAGTTATAGGCTCATCCAAACTGCTTTTTTGATTCTGAGACAACTCAGGTAAGGTTATTTTTGAGAAGAAGGATTCAGCCTCTGTAGGATTAAATTCATTGTTTGTCTTGTATAAAGTTGCGAGATGTGAGTGAAATTTATGGACTATTTTAACCGGATTACAAGTATAAACATTTTTTGATAATTTCAAACGTATTGGTTTGAAAGATTTGTTAGTTGAATTTAATGCCCGAGCCAAATATGTACCTGGTTTGTTTGTATTCATGTAGAAATTGTGTTTGGAGCGTTTGAGGGATTTATCAAGTGACTCAGTGAGAAATAGATCGTATTCCAATCTAGATTTTTCCAGATGAGATTTTGTACTCTGAGATGGATTATCTTGGAATGATATGTAGGCTGCATTAAAATTGAGTTCTAGTTTTTTTGCTAGATTTTTGCGTTCCCGTTTAAATAGTGCCATTTGTCTTTGTATTGTACCACGCAAGACAGGCTTATGAGCTTCCCACAGTGTTATTGGGGAAATGTCTGTTGTATTATTAATTGATATGTATTCCTTTAAAGCTTGTTCAATGGCCATCTGATGTAGTGGGTGTTTGAGCATTATGTCCGGTAAGTACCACGTTGGGTCATGCGCTTTTGGTATGGCTGAGGCTATAGTAGTGTATACTGCATTATGGTCAGACCACGGAATCGGAATTATATCTGATGCAATAATTTCTGGTATCATTCCTATTGTTAGAAAAATATGATCTATTCTGGTGAAGGTTTGATGAGGGTGCGAGAAATAAGTGAATTTCTTTTTCATTGGGTTACTTTCTCTCCACGAATCTACCAGATTGTATTTGGAAAGAAGTTGAGAAAAAGGTAATCTAGAGGTTATTTTGGATGGTGTAAAAGGTGATTTATCTAGAAATGGGAGGAGGACCTGGTTCGAATCCCCGCACATTATCACTGTTCCTATTTTGTGTGTATTAATCACTTGTAATATATGTGAGAGGAATGGTGTAGGTTGTTTGTTAGGAGCGTAGTAGGAAATCACCGTGATTGCTGTATCCATTATATAACCCATGAGTATCAGGTATCTACCTTCTGGGTCTTTAATTTCTGATGATAAGGTGAATGGTGTGGATCGGTGAAATGCAATTAGAGTACCCCTTTGTTTGGTACAGGCAGAAGCCGTGTAAATTTGTTGATAAAAAGGAGAAATATATTTTGGAGTAGAATCTTTGGTGAAGTGTCTTTCTTGGAGGCATACTATGTGAGCCTTCTTGTTATGGAAAGTACGGAAGGCTTTGGTCCTTTTTTGAGGGACATTTATTCCCTGAACATTCAGGGAAAGTATATTCAGTGGTGCCATGGCAACAGATCAAATAGTTTTGACTTACTTTTTGTTATGCAGAGCTGACTGCGCAGATCAACCTGTGTGGACTGAAGAGATGAAAAGATAGAAAAGAAACCAGTGAATTCTGGAGTAAAGAGTAAACAAAAAACATATGAGATTAGATGATACATTGTATAAATTATTTTTTGCAAGTAATCCAAATTTTCCCGTGAAAGAGAATAAATATCTCTCTCAGGGGAATAAGTGCCTTCGTCACACTCCCACATAATATGGTTGGGAGAATGAGGAGGGCTAATGGGGGTACACGGATCTTCCGCTTACAGGAGAGAAGTGCTATGTCAAAAGACATCAAAATGATGATTCATTAATTGGAGTGCAGAATATAGTTTTTGTTGAAATTATTTATTCCAGGGTGGTTGTATATGGTTAGTCTTGCCCTAGGCTAAATAATTCAGTTAGAAAGGTACTGTTAATAACTTTGGTATTGATGAAGATAGTTTGAATTATTTTGGGATTTTAACCCTTTTAGAGTAAACAATTACATATTTTATTCATATGTAACTGTTTAGATATGTTAACTCATAAAATTGAGGTTGTATTGCTTCAGATTAGAATAAACAAAAACATAGTTCTAGGAACTAGTTAGGTACTAATATATTTGTTTTAAGAAAAGAAAGAAAAAGCTTCCATTACTTCTGGATTATTGAACATATTTGTCCTAAAAAGTAATAAATCTATTGTTATTACCTGAAAATATAAAAATTGAACAAGAATTTCCTTATTTCACTTATATATTCTAAGGCTATATGAATCAGAAGTAATAAGAAATATAACTGGAATGTAACTTGATCCCATACAGTGTGTGACTATCAGAATGCAGTTACATTCAGTTATAAATACAGGTTTTTTATAGAGAACCATCTCTTAGTATAATAAATGAAGAGATATCAGGAATTAGGATGTCAGTCCATTGAATCTTCTTGGTCCATGGATGATGTGGTGTAACGGCCTCTTTTGTGAGAATGATGATTCCCATTTTGTTCTGAAATTTTCTGGGTGCTGCCTGAAGGTGAAGATGATGCCATTCTTCTGCGTGTGGGGGTGTTGCTGCTTGTGGGTTCTGTCAGATTTAATTTTAAAGAGGTTTGTTGTAGTTCATCTGCTGATCTGCTTCTGTAAATTGTACCTTGGTAGTTAAATCTGACTGAAAAGGGGAAGCCCCATTGATACATAATGTTGTGGCGTTGCAGTTCCATTCGTTGGGGTTTCATGGATCGTCTTTTAGTAATAGTAAGTTGGGATAGGTCAGCAAAAATTGAAAATTAAGTTCCTTTTTTTCTCTTGCAGCAATTAGTATTTGTTCTTTCGTTCTGTAATAATTAAATTTTGTGATTATATCACGTGGGGGTCCGTCTTTCTTTTTGGCTGTGAGGGCTCTGTGTACTCTGTCCAGTTCTAAACGTTCAATAGGGATATCTGGCTTTAGTTCTTGTAATAGAGCAGTAATAGTAGATTGCAGGTCTGTCACAGTTTCAGGTATTCCCCTTATGCGCAAGTTTGAACGTCTGGCTCTATTTTCGTAATCTTCGAGCCTAGTTTGAAGTATTAAATTCTCTTTTAATTGTTCCAATTCTGTTATATTTTCTTGGGTTGTAATTTCAATTTCATCAATTTTTATTTCTAAGGCTGCGGTGCGGTTTCCCAGCTCTCTTATTTCTTTGGTTAGGCTGTTTGTTATTTGGTCTGAGGTTTGTTTTAAAGCCTTATGAAGCATCTTTTCAAATTGTAATAATATTACTGGGGATGCTGAGGAGGCTTATGGAGAAGTTTGTGAGAGGATTTGTTCTGTATCTGACTCAAATGGAGAGTCTTGCTGTGACATTTTCTGTCTGTGAGAGCGCCCTGATGCTGTATATTGTGAGGTGACTGGAGCTGCTTTAGTTGCAGTGAGTGCCTGTGAGCTCTTTGTGAGGTGATTTTTATTTCTGCCACGGCTTCCTCCCAGTACCATATTTCCTGCCCAAACTTTCACAGTTTGTTCCCTGGGGCAAAAAGGTTCAAATGGATACCTTTTGAGCCTGCAGGCTCCGCTTTGTCCTTCTCTTCTCTCCTCAGCGGTGTGGAGCTCTAACCATGCATGTCTGCTCCGCTAGGCTCCGCCTCCTATCCCCCCTATTGGAATTTGAATTAGCAAGGTCGGTCATTGCCTCCTTCCTTCCTGAGGACCTGCTCATCTCTGTGAACATTAGGGACGTTTACTTGTGCATTCCCATCTTTCCTCCTTACCAATAGAGTTGTATGCAAAGAGCTGCGCTTAGGACAGTAGTTTAGGTGTGCTGCCTCCCTTAAAAGAGCTTCCCTAGGGATTCTCTACTACCTAGAATTATATTACCAGGGGTTGTGGCGCTTCCTGTAGGGTAATAAATGGGAGGGGTGGTTACCCAGATGGTTTCCTTCAGTAGATCCCAATGGAGGTAACTGGTACCTACCAGGGAGAGAAAACCTTAGTTACCGTGAGGGTATGTGTGTCTGCACCTACACACACATATCCCCATGCACCCGTGTGTATCAGCAGATATAAATGAATAAATAGATGAGCAATGTCTTCAAAGGGTCTGGCCTGAGGCCCCTAATAATGTGGTAAATTTACACCTTATGCCACCACTAAGTGAAAATATCAATACCATATATACATACTACTGGTCTAAAATAAACCATCAAAATAAACCTTTGCTCATCGTGCAGAGAAAACACATGTAAGTATGAGTAAAAGACATTACATAATATCAAAATAGTGCCAATAAACGTAATGAAATCAATTAAGTCCAAAGAAACAATTTAAATCCTTAAAGTGAAAAGACTTATGTGAAAAAACTTTTTAGTGAAACAGTTTTTTGTTCAGATCCAACATTTCAACAATTCCGTGACTTGAGTGCTCTCGAAAAATTCCTGTGACTTTTGTGCACCCCCTTTCGGGTCCCCACTCACCAGATCCAACAGCCCCAAAAGGGGCGACCAGCATAAGATGTCTCAATCACGATCTCCTTTCCACGATAGTTATACGGGCTCCCCAAGGTGGTTTCCGTGCCTCTGATTTTCCCAATGGATTCCTCCAATCTCAGATGACCAGCTGACCTAATGGAAATGTCTGGAAACGTGGGTTAGGACAAGAAAAGGAGCCACTGCGAACATTGAAACCAATAGTGGGAAACTATTTGGATGCTCGGTAGGAAGGTGGGGGAGAGAATATTTGGACCGCAACTCCCCTTGCAGCCTGTTCCATCTGAGATTGGAGGAATCCATTGGGAAAATCAGAGGCACGGAAACCACCTTGGGGAGCCCGTATAACTATCGTGGAAAGGAGATCGTGATTGAGACATCTTATGCTGGTCGCCCCTTTTGGGGCTGTTGGATCTGGTGAGTGGGGACCCGAAAGGGGGTGCACAAAAGTCACAGGAATTTTTCGAGAGCACTCAAGTCACGGAATTGTTGAAATGTTGGATCTGAACAAAAAACTGTTTCACTAAAAAGTTTTTTCACATAAGTCTTTTCACTTTAAGGATTTAAATTGTTTCTTTGGACTTAATTGATTTCATTACGTTTATTGGCACTATTTTGATATTATGTAATGTCTTTTACTCATACTTACATGTGTTTTCTCTGCACGATGAGCAAAGGTTTATTTTGATGGTTTATTTTAGACCAGTAGTATGTATATATGGTATTGATATTTTCACTTAGTGGTGGCATAAGGTGTAAATTTACCACATTATTAGGGGCCTCAGGCCAGACCCTTTGAAGACATTGCTCATCTATTTATTCATTTATATCTGCTGATACACACGGGTGCATGGGGATATGTGTGTGTAGGTGCAGACACACATACCCTCACGGTAACTAAGGTTTTCTCTCCCTGGTAGGTACCAGTTACCTCCATTGGGATCTACTGAAGGAAACCATCTGGGTAACCACCCCTCCCATTTATTACCCTACAGGAAGCGCCTCCTTACCAATGCTTTCTGCATTTTGCTGTGGGTGCTCACTATTAACAATTTGTTGTCCTTCTCCTTGGCCTATCCATAACACCCCAGGTCTTCATCAGTATTCTTGCCTAGGTCCCAGTGCTTCTCCATTCTCAAGAGATACATGTTGTGGCATACCTGGGTGATCTCCTGTTAAAGGACCAGCTCTCTCTAACTCTGTCAGCCAATGCCCAGTGGACAGTGCATCCTCTGCAGAGCTTCGGTTGGTTTCTCAACATTCAGAAGTCATCCCTAGAGCTGACCATCGATTAGAGTACCTGGGCCTGTCCAGGATCTTCTTGTCCCAGGACAAACTTCAATCATCTTCATCTGCTTTCAATCTCTCCTGCTCCATGGTCACCCCTTGATTCCTGCTTGCATGAGGGTCTTGGGCCTAATGGTAGCCTCCTTTCAGGTAGTGCCATATGCCCAGTTTCACTCTAGACCAACTCCAACTTAACACTGTGGTAGTGTGGGGCAAACATGGTTGGTGTGTACTGACCTATGCATCTTACCTACAAGGCAAGACTGTAGATGTGATGGATTTCCAACTCTTCACTGAAGTCAGGGAGACCCTTTCCCCAAGAGGCATGAAAAATTCCCATGATGGATGACAACCTATCAAGCTTGGGAGGACCCCTGGATGCCCCATTCATGCAGGGGACTTAGTTGTCAACTCGGCTTCCCATAAATATTCTTGGACTCCAGGCAATGCAGTTGTCCCTTAAATGTTGGTCCTCTCAGCTGTGACTAGAATCAAATTGGTCAGTACCACAGCAATGGCCTACATTAACCATTAAGGAAGCACCAGAATTTGGCGCTGCTGAAAAAGAAGCAGACTTGATTCTCACTTGGGTGGTATTGCCCTGACTGCCATCTCCAACTCATTCATGGGAAATTGGCAGGTTTATTTTCTCAGCCATCACATCTGTATCCAGAGAAATGGGCTTTCCACCCCAAGGTTGGATATTCTATCACCCACTTTCAACAAAAACATCCAAGACCCTCAAGTCTTCACAGTGCACACTTTGGTGACTCCATGGAATTAGTTCAACCTGAACTGAATTACTTCTCCACTCTTTTGCTTCCAGCTACACATGCTCCCTTCCTTTTTCTCAATCCATTTGGTCAGCGTTCCACTTACAATATTTGTTCCATTTCTGGTTCCTCAGTGACTCCGACGTTAAAAGAACTTACGGGTACAAGATCTGGTGGCTTTACTTTGCTTTGGATGACTTCAGGCTTGATGTGACCTACCTATAATTTGGAGGTCACAACTATTGGTGAGTGTGGTTCATGTGGGTAATGGATCACGAAGTGGAATGCATACAGTTGTGCTCATAAATTTACATACCCTGGCAGAATTTTTTTTGTTTTTTTTTTTATTTCAAAAAGTTTTATTTCGAAGAATAAAAGTCATATACAAGAAAAAGACAAGAGAAACACAAGAGAAACAATGAAATATAGTAATTACACATCTCACATTAAGCAAATGCGGAATCGGAGTCCCATTCCAAGGTTGACTCAAAGAGTTGGCAGAAAACAAACATTATGTAGAAACAGTTAGTGGAGCCTCATGTACCAACAACAACTACTTGTGAGCTACTCTGGTCCTCTGGTTTATGTCAAACCATGGACTGCCGTGGTAAGATCAGGTCGGATGGAGGGATGATCCCTCACACACCTAATGGAAACAACCTGTGCTGGGAAGGGGAATCTCTAACCCCTGTCTCCGACCCCCATCCCACCATCGAATACCGATATATCATAAGGATAATAGCCAATTACTTAAGCATAGAATTACTGTAATTCTGGATTTCTCAATAACCGGTAAAACTCTGAGTGTTAGGGTAGCATGAAATGAAGAGATGGGAGGAAAGAGGAGGTGAGAGAATAGGAAGAGAAAGATGAAGGAAGAGAGAAGAGAGTTTGCCTATCACCAAGCATTGAGTTTATTTCGGTCTGGTGGGATGCTAGTGACGAGGGAGATGCCTACATGATGGGCCCAGGGTTCCCAGGTAGCCTCAAATTTATGGACTTTGTCCAGTAATATGCTTGATAACTTTTCCTGAGACATTATCCAGGAGATTTCCTTTTTGCAGGAATTACTGGGGAATGTAAACTTATAATTAGGATCATTTGGGTAGTTTCTGTTGCCATTATGATTTAGAAAAGAGTAAACACAGTTGATTGATAATAAATGGCTTCAGCCAAACACTAACCATGAGTGAAAGAAAAGTTTTTGTGTTATCATTCATATTCTCTGAAAATCATAAATTCTGCCAGGGTATGTAAACTTATGAGCACAACTGTAAATTGAATATTTGAAGATTTTCACTTTTATTTCACATTGATTTATTACGCACAACTATTGGAACATTTGACATTTTATTATATATTGTGAAGATACTAGCTACAGCGCTCTTCTTTTTGTGAGATATATACAGTATGTTTTTGGTTTTTATGTTGAATAATAACTTTTGTTAGGGCTGTGCAGTGTATAGAGCGGTTTAATTTGTTTTCACAACCTGAACTACGCCTTTCCTCCACTACAGCTTATTTGGCTTCTCTGCAGGATTGAGATAGAGAATGTTCTGATGATTTTTATTGTACCAAACTGGTCTAGGAGGAGATGATACTCAGACATACTCAGACTCCTGATGGACTCTCTGTGGGCCCTCTCATATTGTCTGGACCCTCTGTACAAAGGGCCTTCTGTTGAAAGAGATTGTTTGACAATCCCATGCCTATTATCCCAAAAAATGGCTAGAACTGGGTTTTTTTTTGTTTTTTTTGTTTTTTTTCTTTTTGCCACCTCAGAAAATTCCTAGAGAGACCTAATTCAGCTTCACCGCTCATATATGTCTCTTCTCATCTCTTCATCACTGTGGCATATATTTCGTTTAAAAAAAAACAACAGGGGTTTACAAGGGAATAATGAAAAAATCATACAGCCTAACCAAGCCTAACCCTTAGTTCCCCTCCCTCTTTCACTCTCTAAAATTTTATCTTTATTTATAAATCTCTCAGTTTTACCATAAGTATCTGTATATATATATATAAACCCCCCTCCCTCCCTTCCCCCTCCCCGACCCTTGTGCAATACCTATGATCTTCTTGATAGCTAGTTTAGATCCCAATTTTTTCTGCATAACTCCATGATTTTTTAAACTCCTTCCAACATTTCCATTTGTCTACTTTGTCTTTTCCTCTTTGTTATAATGAATCTGCTCCATGGTGTAGGTCTCTTCCACGGCATTTATCCAGTCCCACATCTCGGGGTTTTCTTTTCCCCACCAGTTTTTAGGGATTAATCTTTTTGCTGCATTTAATAAGTGCGGAACTAGGGAAGCTCTATATTGTTTCACATTCCCTTCTATGCCGTGGAAGAGAACCATCCACGGATCTTCTTTTACCTCTATTTTAGTAATTTCTTCAATCAATACCAAGATTTTTTTCCAGAATTTTTTGATAGTCGGACAGTTCCACCATAAGTGGGCCATTGTACCCACCCCTCCACAGCCCCGCCAGAAATCTGCCAGTTTCCCTTGTTGGAATTTACTAGTCTTATCTGGCGTTGCGTACCACCTCGCCAAACATTTATAATTCATCTCCGCCGTTTTTATATCTGCCGCTGAGCTGTGGGCTAGGTCTAACATTTTTCTAATAGTGCTTATATTTTTTTGTGTTCCCAGTTCCTTTTCCCATTTTTTGATGAATGTAGGTACCTCTGCTTCTTCTTCTTTCAATAATAATTTATATAACTTAGATATAGTATTTTTTGTTTTTTCCGAAGTACATAGTTTTTCTAAAGCCGTCAGTTTTTCTCCTGATCTTATCGGTTGGGGTAGATTCTTCACGAAGCGGTCTAATTGCATGTACCTCCATTCATTTATCACCCATGTGTCTGTGTTTTGTTTCAACTCTAGAAGTGTGACTATTTTCCCTTTTTTTAATATCTCTCTAAGTTGTACTTTATCTTTTTTTATCCAATTCCCGCCTATATTTATTTTCCCTGGTGCAAAATATTCGTTCTCCTTTAATTCTATCAGGGGAGAATTATAAACCTTATCCAGTTGCTTATATACTACATCCCATGTCTTTAAGACTACCTTTGTCAAACAGTGTGTATTCTCATCTACCATTCTGTGATTCGGAGGGTTCCAAATAATAGATCCTAAACGTGTTTTACTATAAAATTTTTCTATGTTTACCCATCTTTTTTCTTGGTTATCCCTAGCCCATTCTATCGCTCTTGATAGGATTATTGCTTTGTGGTATTTTAGGATATCCGGGACCGCAAGACCCCCTTTATCTTTATCTTGTTTTAAGGTCTTTAAGGATATTCTTGATTTTTTATTTTTCCATATGATGTTAGATATTATTGATTTTAACTTTCTAATGTATGCCTGTGGTAATTTAATTGGTAACATTTGGAATTTGTACGTGATCTTTGGGAGAAGGATCATTTATATGGCATTAATACGCCTCATCCAAGAAAGTGGTTTTATCTGAAGCTTTTTTCCCTCCCTCTTTATTTCATCCAAGAGAGGGATATAGTTTTTCTTGTATATCTTCTCCGGGGAGTTCGCAAGCCTTATTCCCAGATACTTGATCTCTTTTTTCCAGCGGAATTGGAAATCTCTCTTCAGTTTTTTCTCCTCTACTTTACTCACATTTATATTCAAAATTTCCGATTTCCCCATATTAATCTTAAAATTTGTTATTTCGCCATATTGTTTTAATATTTTAATCAATCTTGACAATGTACTTCCGGGATTACTTATGTAGAAGAGCACGTCGTCCGCAAATGCGGCCAACTTGTGCTCTTCTTCTCCCACCTTGAATCCCTCAATATCGGGGTTATTTCTAATTGTTGCAAGGAGAGGTTCTAGGGCCAGTACGAAGAGAAGGGGAGACAGGGGACATCCCTGTCTTGTCCTCCTCTTCATCTCAAAGGGTGATGACAGGGTTCTGTTGATCTTAATGGCTGCCTTGGGTTTTCTGTATAATGTTTTAATCCATCCTATCATCCTTGGACCCACTCCTATTGTTTCTAGAGTTTGAAACAGGAACCCCCAGTCTACCCTGTCAAATGCCTTTTCGGCATCACTTGACAAGAGCAGGCCTGAGGGTCCCTCCTCCCTTCTCTTCTGGAGCAACAGTAGGGTTCTCACCCTATTGTCTCTTCCCTCCCTTCCTGTTATAAAGCCCACTTGGTCCGGATGGACGACCTCATTCATTAATTCTTTCATCCTCGTAGCTAATACCTTTGCGGATATATTTTTGTGTCTACGTTTAGTAATGATATCGGTCTGTAGCTAGCGCATAAAGTCCCATCTTTAGCCTCTTTTGGAATCACAGTAATTGTGGCAAAAAGCGCCTCGCTACTTAATTCAAAATCTCTTCCCAACCCATTTATGTACTTACACATCTTCGGTACTAGTATATCTTTAAATTTCTTGTAATAGTATATGGTGAACCCACCTGGACCTGGGCTTTTCCCCTGTGCACTGTCCGCTAATGCTCTAACTATCTCCTCTTCTGTAATTGGTTTCTCTAGGGCCTCTCTGGAATTTTCCGTGATCTTGGTTAATTTGGCTTGCTTTAAAAATTCCTTTGTCTTCCTATTTTTAATTTCTTCACTTGTCTGACCCCCATTCATCTACCCCGTATACAATTCGCTATAGTAGTTTTTAAATACTTCACCAATCTCTTTAGTTTCATAAACCATCTTTCCTTGTTTATTTTGTATCTTTCCTATAAAGTTTAGGGCATTTTTTTTCCTAAGCATTCTAGCTAGATGTTTTCCCGGCTTATTTTCCCACTGGTATCTTTCTTTAGCTATTTTATAGAATTTTTCCTTTGTTTCTTGTTCCATCAGCTTTTTTAGTTCATCTCGTTTATTTACCAGCGCTAGATATGTTGTTTGGTGGTGTCCTCTGTATTTTTTATGTTCATGTTCTAAATTAAAAATTTCTGTTGTAAGGTTTCCCATTTTATTTTTCCTTTCTTTCTTTCTCCTTGCTCCCTCTTGTATTATTATTCCCCTTATATAGGCTTTATGTGTTTCCCATATCACCGACCCTGAGATATCCCCTGTTTCATTTGTTGCAAAGTAATGTTTTAGCTCTCTCTCTACCTTATTAAAGGTATCTTCATTTTGCAATAGATCTTCATTTATTCTCCATAATGACTGTTTTCCTTGGGCCCTGGAAATCTGCATCTCCATCTCAATAGGGGCGTGATCTGATATTGTAATAATTTCTATTTTTGAGCCTACTATCCTATCCAAAAGTCTATGATCCACTAAAATATAGTCGATCCTAGAATACGTCCAGTGCACAGGGGAGTAAAACGTGTAGTCTCGTGTTTTACCGTTCATAATCCTCCATATATCAACCAGTTGATTTTTATGTATTTCCTGTTTTATCTTCCTCAGCTGACCGTTATTCGTCCCCTGTGCCCCGGACGTACTATCGATCTCTGGGTCTAGACACATATTAAGGTCTCCCATTACTACTAATCCCCCACTCCTGAAGTCCTTTAATTTCTCCAATGTGTCCTTCAGGAATTTTGTTGGGTTTTTATTTGGGGCGTATATATTCGCTAGGGTGCTTTCTATTTCCCCCAGTGTTCCTTTGAGGAACAGGAATCTCCCCTCTGGGTCCTGCATCATGCCTCCTAGTTTAAAATGCACCCCTTTTGCCAGCCCTATCGCCACTCCCCTTGCTCTTTTTGATATTGCGTCTCCATAATACCAATTCGGGAATTCTCTCGACCATAGTCTAATATTTGAGTCATATGTTACATGGGTCTCCTGTAGGGACACCACCTCTGCCCCATAGGCCTGTAGTTCCTTTAAGATTTTGTGTCTTTTCAAAGGTGAATTTAACCCCTTTACATTATAGGATAAGAATTTAAGTGTTGTCATTTTCCCTCTATTCCTACCAGCTTTTGTTCCTCTAGCCTATCTCGAGTTGTTCCTGTTTCTGTCATAGCATTTGCACAGTGTACCCCCCCTCCTTCCCTTTCCCCCTCCCCCTCCTTCCCCACCCCTCCCAATCCACCCTCCCCCTCCCCCTCCTCCCCCCACTTGGCCCCATATGGGCCCCTAGTTCGTTAGGTGCCTTGAAAATCAAAGCCCTCTGCGAACCTATTTGTCCTAAGGTGTGGTACCCAGTGTGCCCCTTCACCCCTTCCTCAGATTGAAGGTTGAGGAGGTGTGGGCCCGCCAACCTCTATTCACATGATCTGAATAACCTATATTTTAATGTTCCTCCATTTACCCTCCCTCCCCCCTCCCCCCCCGACAAAGAGCCCCGCCCCCATAATACGCTCACAATAGGTATCTCCCCAAAAAGAATTTTTAAAAGCGCTTTTTCTTTTTTTCTTTTTTTTCCCCCTTTCCCTTAGTCCTCCCTTGTCCAGCATATCCGGTATCTGCAAGTCAAGTTTTCTACAGAACCCTTCTAGTTCTTCGGGGAAGCGCATTCTCACTGATCTCCCCTCCTTATATCCTATCAAACAGGCTGGGAACCCCCAACTGTATCTAATGTTTTGCTGTCTCATCTTTTCTAGAAGGGGTTTAAGAAGTCTTCTTCTTGTCAGGGTGTCTTGGGACAGATCAGCATACACCTGGAGTTCAGTTCCTTCATATGTCAAGAGTGATTTTCCTCTTAGTTTTTTCCAGATCTCCAGTTTGTCTTCGTAGAATCTGAACCTAATAATAATGTCCCATGGTCTCTCTTCTGGGTTTCGCCGGTGTCCAACTCGATGTATTCTTTCTATTTTTAGGGGTTCCTCTTCCTTTTTATCTATAAGGGGGCCCAGCACTATTGAACTAATTTTCCTCAGATCTTCTCCCTCTTTTTCTGGGACTGATCGTAACCTTATGTTCTGTCTTCTACTTATGTTCTCCTGGTCTTCCAGTTTGTAAAGGATTTCCTTCTGGGTTTGTTGTGCTGTTTTAATTTGCTGTTTGAGGGTTTCCAATTCTTGCTTTTGATCTTCTACTGTTTTTTCTGTTTTTTCTACCCTGTCCAGGAGGCTTCCCAGGTCCCCTCTCAGCGTGCTGATATCTGTTTTAATCGAATTTTCTAGCCTCTGTAACATCTCACTCATCTCTCCTTTTGTGGGGGGAAGGACTCAGATGGTCTCCCCTCTACCCGACTACATTCCAGGTCCCCTTCTGTTGTAAAGTCTTCCCTGGAGTGTTCTGGGGTCTCACCTGCCTTCTTATCCGCCCCTTTTTTTTTCCACCTTAGCTTGCCCCTGCCTCTCCGATACCATGTTTCTTGGACTGGCTTCTTGTGTCATGTATTGCTTCAGCGTGCTGACCCCTGGTTTATCTTTTGGGGATTTGGGGGTGCCCCCTCTTGTCGTTTTAGTTGTACTTTTACTCATCTTATCCTTTTTTATCCCTCTTATCCGTTTACCCAGCCTTAATTCTTTGTTCTCCCTTAATTAGGGGGGAGCAGTGTCTCTAAATGGGAGGGAGGGACTGTTCAAAAACTGGTGGGGGGACAGGGGGAATGAGAGACACGGGGGCTGTTCCGGGATCTACCCCTATCCAGGGACTCCACGCTCGTCAGTCCTGTTGTGCTTTGCAGTAATTAAATATTTACAAGCTGGTTATATTTTCAGGTGTTATACTTCTGATGGTTGTTGGCTCTTTCTGATCAAGGTTCTTCCTCTTTCTTCCACCCCTCCCCCAACTCGGATTCTGATACAGATTTTAACCGTTTATCCTTTAAACATATATATATTCCTTCAGGATCCACACCTCAATACTCTGTGCTGGCAACACTGAAGATACTGGCAATCACATATATTCCTTTTATGTTTACCTGGAGTTTTAACACAATCCCTTGTCCTCAATCACATTGTCTGTTTTTTACCAATTTTCTCAGTGTTACCCAGCTGAATTATCTCCACTCAGAATTAAACATCACAGTTTCCACAGTACACTTGGCTTCTGCCCTTCAGTGTTTTCACTTCATATACTGTTGATCCATACCGCTCTCATCCATCCATATCTTACCCTCTCCACCCTTTGAAGTTCCTGTGTCCCAGGTGGTTCCCTTAGACTCCTCCGGTGTTCATAGCTGAGGGTTACTGCATATAATAAATCATCCGGCCGGCCGCTCAGAAGGAAGGGGAGGCGAGTGGGGGGGGGAGGGAGGCGGGAGGCAGGGGCTTACCGCTGCTTCACAGATCACTCACGGTTCACGCTTTGTCTTACTGTTACTGCCGCTCTCCGGTGTCCTAGGATGTTTCTCTGGAGGTGTGTTTTTCATCTGGCTGTCATTTCCTCCGCTGATGAGCTGTGGCTCACCTCTCATGCTGGGAACACCGGCGGCTTCACACGGCGTTCCTCGAGGCGGCGTCTCACTGACACACTGGGATCCCTCCGTGACGGACGCTACGTTCTCACGTCCTCACCTCCCATTTCCCTGGGCCCCACTAGAACTAGTTTTTAACATTGCTGTGAGGGGTGTGGGGTGAGTGACCTCATACAATCCGGCACCTCATCCCTTATATTGGTAAAATACAAGGAATGGGAATTGGATAGGGATTATAGCGGTGCCTAATATATATAGAAAATTACAGTATTTTACTTAAAAAAATATTATTTTTATTGCATAGATGTACAGAAGACAACAAACATAGGGTGCATAAAATATAAGCAGAGTAATATACAGATAGTAATACTGGCCAAAGTATCCATATGCTTGAAATGATCACTGATGCATGTCAAGTCCCTACATGTTTCGCCAAACAATGGCTTCTTCAGGGGATTATATGATCATCACTGTTCAACAGTGGCTCTGATAATAATAAACACATAATTAATTATTACAAAGTCGAGAAAAAAGAAATAATGCAATGAAAAATACAATAGTACCAGGAAAAAAACATACAAATATATATTAAATATATAAACTAAAAATAAATAAAGAACCGCGCTACGTGCATAAATGCGAAAACATAAAATAAGTGAATCGTGAGTGACCAAATTTGAAGAAAATCCTGCTGCTAAACACAATAACCTCAATATAAGGCAAAGATCAAGTACATAGCAATCAGTGTAGCGCTGGACATAAAAAATGTGACTAGTGACTAAAAAAATAGTGCACAATCTCTAATATTACTAAGCTATAATGTCAAAAACAGTATAAACACACGTCGATTATTCATCTAAAGGCTTATATCTAAATATGATACATAGTGAAGTTTTCAAGAGTGATATTCCTTATAAATGTGGGTCCATGCCCAAAATAAAAATAAATATAACATGAATAGTGAAATAAAAAGTTCCAAAAAAGTGTCCCAAATAACAATGTGTTAATTCCAAAGAAATCCAGAAAAAGATGTATTGCAGGGTTCGGGAATACTTGATCCACCTCTCGTGCAGGCCACCACCAAATGTTAAAATTGGAGGCTTACCGAAAAGCCTGTGAACTCTGCAGGAATAGCATATATCCAAGTATAAGCCTGCAGTAGATAACAGCCAGCCAAAAAGAACATCCCATCACAATATGATAGGTGGCGTCAATATATAGGTGTTTTCAATAGTAGCCCAGCTTATGGAAAAAAAAGGAAGAAAGGAATAAAGAGGGAAAACATTGGCTCAGCACAGCAATATATGAAAATTCCATCATGCAGCATACCCACGGATGAGCACAACATCCAAGTTTACCTGGCATCGGTGTGACTGGCGTAATGGCTGCCCCTGAAATCCAGCTGATGAAATGCTGGAATTGCTGGGTCTATATACCCCCACTCGGTCAGCATCTGACATCACCGACCAAGTGCGGATGAAACAGGGCTACTGCGCATGCACCGGAGGGCCCTCCGTTTGCCTACAGACCCCAGAGTGCCAAGCGGCAGTGAACGACTGTCACGTGACGCAACTGCATCACATGATGCAGTAAACACATAAGTGGAAGCAGGTGGAACTAATCCCCCGCATGATAGCCCCCCAAGCAGATCGGATAGGGCAGAGCGGGACGGGGGAGAAAAAACCCCAGGCCAGGCTAGCAAAACTCTAGTGTGAATGGCAGCAACCAAAAACGGGCGTCTGTCCCAGAACAAGAGCAGACGCCCGGGAGTGTAGCCACTTATAATGTCCACCCAAGGCCATTGTGAACAACCCGATGTCTGCCCAAAAGAGGGGAACCATCAAGGCAAGGGGGAGAAGAGAAAAGGGTAAAGGACAAGTCAGAAGACACTTATACATGGACAAGTCAGAAGCATAATTATACATATGTTTTACCAAAAGTAATAATAATTATACAGACAACACACAATTCATAAATGTCTATCAAGAGAGACAGGAAAGTATGTACATATATTAGTCTGTTTTACAGTGTATACCTATGCGGTGACACAAATCACCCAATCCAGGATAGTAAAATGGCTAAGGGGATACATAGTGTGGGAGAGAGAGGGAGGCAGGATGGAATAAAGCATTCATGACCACTGCTATTACCGACACAATAACCAGGATTGAACGCATACACTTTACATAAATAAGGAAAAACTCTACATTACAAAAAGGATTTAAAACTAATATACTCGTTCAAGCCAGGATATCTTGTGGCATCCAGATTATGAATCCACAGAATTGTAGTAATGTGCAGTCTATGCCACTGCCTCTCACATGTAAGGGTACGTGTTCAAGGGCGGTGAACGTGATCACGTTGGGACCAAAATTATGCTAAAGTCCCACATGTCTGCTAATAGCAGGAACTTTCTTTTTACAATACATTTATATTTGAATATGTTATTTAAAAGGGAAGATGATTATGGATGGGACTGCAACCTTCTGTCCTAAAGTAGAATTCCAGGATATTCCTAACTATGCTTAAACCTGCTTCCACCCCCCTTCTAAATCCTATACTAACTTGCCTGTGAAAGGAAGATGCATATACTTATCTATTCTCAGAGCGCTCCAGTCCAGTCACGTGATCCCCCCAGCGGTAGCTTCAGGGTAGAGGAGAGATCGCCAACAACGGCTGCAATGCCTGTGCGGTGACATTACCTATAGACTTGCTATGGGGTATCCATTGTCGGTTGTCCCTCCTCTCCCCTGAAGTTGCAGCTGGGAGCCAATCACATGACCGGACCAGAATGCCCTCAGAATAGTTAAGTATAAGCATTTTCCCTTCAAAGGGTGGCTAATATAGGATTTAGAAGCAGGGGAGGGAGCAGGTTTAAAAGATAAGTTCACCTTTTGGAAAATGTTACGTGTTTCACCCATATTTAGAGTGGAACATGTAACATGTCCCAGAAGCTGCATCCTCTCTCCCTCTTCCCCACCTCCCCACATGGCTGCGTTATTCCTTCACGGTTTCCTGTGTATGCACGAACCTCAGCTACCATTCTCAATGCCCCCGATGGCTTGTAGTTCTGAATGGACTGTGAGGTCGCTGATGAGCAGCCTTATAGTTAATTCACAAGCCCCAGCTTGTAAACAGTCGACCCGTATGCAGGTATGGGCTGAAAGCTGCAGTGCTTATCTACAGGAGTCTGGCTTTGCACCCCTGATCTACTGATCACGGGTGCAATGCTTTCCAGACTCCTTAGGGAAAAAATAATAAATGCACTTTTTTTCCTGCAATGTGCATTTTTTTTTTCCCCAAAAGGTAAACTTACCCTTTAAGCATACAGTAGCTAGGAATAACCTGGAATTCCATGTTAAGATCTTTTGCTTTACAACTTCCCTGTCATGCCCCAATGTGTGCGTAAGGTTGCATTGAAGCCTGTAAAGGCAATCTACTGGAAAATATGGGCTTTTATTTTAGATAAGATTCAGACTGGTTTAGAGCAGCAATTATATGGATTTATCTGGCAAAATGTCCATTCAAGTAAAATAATTAAGGTGAAGCAAGTATGCAACTCCAATAAAGTATGTTTTAATTGTAAAGTTTCATGTTTGACCTTAAAAATTACTTGATAAGTAAAGCAAGCTTTGTGTTCTGAACTAGATCTGAACTGGTTAACCTTTGGAAGCATACATGTGGTTGCTTAAATAAGATGCTTTGCAAGCATATCTGATCCCTGCCAAGCACATCGCCATACCACCTTCTTACCCATATTAACAGCTCCAATAGCATGTACCAAGCAGAATGGCATCCCAACAGTACAGGTGTTAGATATGCAGAATAAGTAAGGGCTACACCTAAGTCTCCAGAAAGTGTTTATTGCTGGTTTTGTCTCTGGAGGTGATTTTTCTTCATGTTCTGGTGAACATGCTAGAGGTGAAAGAATATTTTCAGTTTGGACGCATATAGCAATGGAAACCTGACAGAGATTTGAACCCTGTCTATACTATCAAAAACACATAAAAATGTCTGGCTGGAGATTTACTTTGAGTAAATCATAATTTGGAAAGCATGAGCCCATCGTTGTTTTTTTAGTCTATTATTTTGAGGCTAGGATGCAGCTCCTCTTCTTTTTTTTTCTAGCCCCTAGCTAAATCAAAGGATTAGAGATCTTAGGCTCACAAAGTCATCAATCAATTGTTCAGTGTGTATTTAGACATGAAATTTATCCTGCTCTCTGAGAGATTCGGTCTGATTATATGAATGATGCAGGCAGCGTCAGTTCAATAATCAATATTGACCTCAAAAGTTGGATCAGCTTGACTGGTAACTGCAGAAATAGAGCCTTCAAGGCTTGGAAAGTGAGGCAGAGTTAGAGAGAGACTGCAAGAGGAAGCACAGGAATTGTGCATTAATATTTATCACAATTTATCTGACCAGCTTGTGCAAGGAAGTAGAAAAAAAAAAAAGAGTCAGCTATATATTGAAATAATTTTAGGACCCTTCTTTGCAGATCCTTGTTCTTTTCTGTTCCGCAGTTACAATATTCACCTTGTAGATAGATAGGACAACCTAGTTTAAACAAGCTTTGTCTATTTGTAAATTTTGGAATTGCCATACTGACTTTTTACTGCTCACAAATGGGATAGCTATTGCAGCTAATAAACTTCTGATTGCTAAACATTTTAAAACAATAACACTTTTTTGATAAAATGAGCAACCTATTAGCTTGTTGTTAACCCAACAGGCAAAAACCTGAATCAAGCTGCATTTGTGCTATAGTCTGATCTGATTCAGTCAGAATTGCTGATGGACACATCAGGATGTGAATTAAAGCTGAAATCCAGCCCTAACTTCATATTTGCACAGTTATACAGGTTCCTCCTCTGTACTGAATTTGCTTACTCTGATTTCACTGCACATTGTGAGAAGCTCGCAGTGTGCATTAGAAGCTGCAGCAATTCAGATAGAGCCCATCTCAGGTTAGGGTTGCCACCTGTCCGGGATTCACCTGGACAGTTCGGGTTTGTAATCATGCGTGTGGGTTTCAGACTGTCTGAAACCCGGACACATTCTTCACACTGGACTATGACTTCCCAGCAGGGTTGCTATGAGTAAGCACTTCATGTAAGTGTGAAACGCGTGAAACAGCTGCTGTGTGTACCACCCACAGTGGTGCCCTATGTACCCCATGATCCTGTTTCACGAATAAATAGACGAATATAATTTATTCCGTTTATTTATATATATATAATTTATTCGTGTGCGGCTGTCCAGATCTCTTCATCCATCCATACCAGTAGGGTTGCTGGCTGCAGTTGTCTAAGCCGGAAGTGTCTGTTACACTCTGTCTCACACTGCCCAGCACTAATACTCCCCCCCCCCCCATACAGATGGAAGAGGAGAGAGTTCTCCTCCGTTTTTTAGGCGGACCTGAACGGACCCTCCATAGACATCTATGGAGCGTCGGATGGCAGCGGTGACATGTCCGCTGACATCCAACCCGCTCCGATCCGAAAAAGTGTAATGGAGGAAAAACCTACTTTTCCATCCGTTATCGGATCGGGTGACGACGGACTCTACGGTCCGTCGTCACCCGATCGGAGCGATCCCCGCTGAGCAAGCGGATATTCACGGGGCGGATCATCACTGATCCGCCCCATGTGGAGGAGCCCATACTGTCCATGACCTGGCCATTTAATTAATTGGATTTCAGTTATTTTCATTCATAGAGGTTCAGCAACACATGTTGTTGTTACCTAAGATGGCCTGCATGCAAATGCAGTCTGCCTAGGAACACCAACTTCTGTAGACTGACATCCATCCATCCATAACATTTTCATAACGCCTCCAAAGAATCAACCTACTGCTATTTTCAGGCACCTTCCACCTTCCAGTCGTGATCTGCCATTGCATAGAGAAGCACAAAAAAAGGAAATGGTTTATTTAAAATTGCAATTGGCATCCTGATGAGGGAGGAACCATGAATGCAAAATATAAGCAGTTTAAACTTCAACTTTACACCCCCTTCCTGCCCAGGCCATTTTTCTGCTTTCAGTGCCGTCGCACTTTGAATGACAATTGCGCGGTCATGCTACACTGTACCCAAACAAATTTTTTATAATTTTCTTCACACAAATAGAGCTTTCTTTTGGTGGTATTTAATTTAAAAAAGGCCAAAAAATGTTTTTTACTTAGTTTCTGTCAGTAAATTTTGTAACTAAGTAATTTTTCTCCTTCACTGATGTGCACTGATGAGGCGGCACTGATGGCCACTGATAGGCTGAACTGGTGGGCATTGATGAGGTGGCACTTATGGGCATTGATGAGGCGGCACTTATGGGCACTGATTAGGTGGCACTAATGAGGAGGCACTAATATGTTGCACTTATGGCCACTGATAGGTGGCACTGATGAACACTGATAGGTGACACTGGTGGGCACTGATAGGAGGCACTGGTGGGCACTGATAGGCGGCACTGGTGGGCACTGATAGGTGGCACGGTTAGGCGGTACTGATGAACACTGATGGGCATTGCTGGGTGGCACTGATGGGCAACACTGATGGGCATTGATTGACAGCAGTGATGGGCATTCATGGGCAGCACTGATAGGCGGCACTGATAGCCAGCACTGACTGGCATCGCTAATGGGTACTGATTGGTGGCACTTGTGGGCAGTGGTGGGCACTGATTGCTGCCACTGGTGGGCACTGATTGCTGGCAATAGTGGGAACTAATTGGTGACATTGTTGGTGCTAAATTGTAATTGGGGCACTGATGATCATGTGTAGATGTCCCCCTGCGTGGAGATGCCGCTGATTGGCTCTCCTCGCCAAACACTCTGTCAGTGTGAGGCGAGGAGTGCCGATTACCGGCATCTCCGTGTTTACATGTGACCAGCTGTGACTGGACACAGTCGATCACATGGTTAAAGAGCCGCGGACGTGGTCAGAGATCAGACAGAGATCTTGTTTGCGCCGTGCCCTAGCAACACGGTGCGGCAGCACGAGAGCTGGCGTTCTTGGACACCGTCGTATGATGGCGTCCCAGAACAAGAGCCGCACCGCCTTGCCGTCATTTGACAGCGGCAACTAGTTAAAGCAGTATTAAACTCAAAAACAAAAATGTAATATATCATAGCTTACCAAACCTAAAATGTGGTGGCTGCATTTGTTTACTTTTCTTTAGGCTTTGTTTCATTTATTTTCACCTGGTGATCCAGCTATTAGCACACTTCCTGTCTTAGGGTGGCTCCTCTATGGTGGAGTAACAGAAACATCTTTGGACAGCAGCACTACCTGAAAGAGTAGGTTGGATGCACTAGTAGATTATATGGACTTTACATTTTATGCAAGCACTCCTGTCAGTGTTAAAGGATAGGTTTACCTTTTTAATATGTTACATGTTATGCATGTATTTAGGGTGTAACATGTTCATGCAGACCCTCCTCTCCCCTTAACCACCCCCTCCCCTTTCCTGTGACAGTAGGCGAGACTTCCTCTTCCCCGCTGCCACTGTAACATTTTAAAATCGGTGCGGCTGTGAATGAAGAAACTACAAGTTCTGTCTTCCACCTCGGTAGGCGTCCTCATAGTTCACTGACACTTCCTTCAGCTCTCAAACAGAAAGCCTGTATATAAGTATAGGCGTGAAAGCTGGAGGACTTGTCTGCAGGAGCCGGACATTGCACCTGCAATCTACTGATCGCAGGTGCAATGCTCGGCAGGAACCCATGAATAAATAATGTACATATACATATGTGCATTTATTATTTTTTTCAGAAATGGTTTGTCTCAACCCTCCAACTTACAGTTTTGCTGGACAGTTCGGTCTGTTAAAGAAAAGTGAAAAATAACAGCAAGATAAACAGGTGGAAAAACTATGTTACAGGAGGATCAGAAAACAAAGACTGATTTGTTAAAGCGGTTGTAAGGCCACTTTGTTTTATTCCTAGAATCCCTTGTGTTATATTAGGTGATATGCTCCAGTGTATGTGAATTATAAAAATACACAGGTTCATACCTTATTTCAGAGCGCCATTTGATGCTCATGTGACCGCCTTCCGCTCTCCTCCAATTATCTCAGAACTACAGCAGGAGATGCTGAGAATCCCTTGCTGACGTCAGACGTGAGGAGAGGAGAAGAGCGGCAGGCAGTCACATGAGAGCCGAGTGGAAATAAATTAGGTATGAAGCTGCATATTTTTAATAAAGCACATACACTGGGGCACATAATTTAATCTAACACATGGGATTCTAGGAATAAAATAAAGGTGTTTTTAGCAGTATTTAGTATTATAGCAGCAGGGTAGGAGGGGTGGGGAGCAGATCAGCACTGAGACTAGCTGACAGGCAGGGAGAGAGGGAGAGAGAAGAGAGACAGCGGGCTGACGAAGGCAAGTAAACTGACCAAGGATCAGCAGCCATGATAAACGTGGTCAGTTTACAGAGGGGAGAGCAGCACCGGGCAGGATCAACCAGCTATTTTAGATTGTAGAAAAGGACAAATTAAACAGCACAAGAGCTGTGCTGGTATTCATGCTTTAAAGAAACAGCATTGTTTTTTTTTCAGGGTTACAACCCGTTTAATGCTACACTGCATCATACATTGTATTTTTGATTTTGCGTTTAGTATCATTTTAAGTCATCAGGTTGTAGGGAATAAATGCGTGCTTTGGCATTGCCATGGGCACATGATGGAATCTGCCTAAGGCTAGATTCAAATGGGCGCAAACTGGTGGTCAGGGGCAGCCGCCGATGAGACTCGTTAAAATCTTGCTGGCATTTCTATATACTGCATGCACACCTTGATTTGTACTCTGTACAGATCAATGGCCAATATATAGAGCCTTCTACCAACCCTGGATTCAGAAAGTGTGCGTCCAGGGACAACATTTCTGCCTAGTTTCTGGCAGCAAACTGGCCACAGCTAATTGGCCAGTTTTTATGTGGCCATAGCACAGAATGCAACTGAATACAGAGGCGACGTTTAGCCTCCTGTGAAGGCAGCAAACTATCCTCCCCGCATTTCCCATGTGAATGCAGCCTAATATGTAAACAAAATATTTGCAATATTTTTATAAAACATTTCAGCAAAGCAAATGACCCCACAGCATTTAGTTGAGACGTTAAATATTTCCATACCATTATCAAATAGAATATATTGCGTGCGCTCAGCAGGCGCTCTAAATTAACTAGAAATCCATTGGCTCACCCCTTTGATCGTTCCTGTATAAAGTAGCTAGTTTATCTGGTACATCTTGCTCTTATGCAGTGTATACTAAAACATTTTCAAAATTCAGTTTTATGGGAAATAATTTTGTAGAATGCTGAGATGCTGTATATCAACAATTCACTTTTAAAATGTTGCTTTAGTTTAATATATTTATGTTTCATTTTCCATATTATGAATAGCTTTCTTCTGGGTTTTTCTTAATACATCTGCAGTTTTAAAGTTGGCAGTATTAAGTTAATGAAATGATTAGAACTGGTTCTATCTAACTAAAAATAGTGGCACAGACATTGGTTCCAATGCTTGGATTATGCAGTTAATAAACTGCAGATGTGAAAATTAGGTGACAAAATTACTCCTTAATTTTATGCAAAAGTAATATGGCTCAGCTGAATTTCATGCTTCGTTTCTATGCTTTTCATTGAAAGCGTAACTCATCACCTCATTAGGTGTGATATACACAAAAATCTTAATGAAACGTGACAGTTTTTCTTAGTAAGTTATAAGGTGATTTTCTTTTCTGGCATAGCTTATTAAAATGTATGTAGATTTTTATTTTTGGGTGGTATAGTCATTATTAAAAAGGCTTAGGAAAATGACATTCCCTGGAAATAGTAGTCAGAATATGGAAATATTTCTCATACCTGAAAATGAATATTTTGTACATCTCAGATTTGTATTGCCAGTTTGACAGGTCGTAAATTCCCTAGAGAAGGGATATGTTCTCTCTCTAAGCAGAAATCATTGCTATGCGGCTCGTGGCATTTCTTCTGACATGTTAAGATAGTATATAGTATGGCACCTGATGACACCGCGTATCACATAATTAACTGTGCTGGAGCACTGTTTATTCCTTTATATGGTTAAGCTATTTGTACAGGGCTGGAAATGTTTGTACGTGTCATCCCGGCACTTGCCCATATAAAAGTTAACCCAGTGGAGTATTTAACTTTTAGTTGATGTCACAAATCTTGTCCCATAAAAAGTGAAAGGAACAAAAATAATTGAAAAATGAATTGTCAGTTTTTCTTTAAAAAGCTCAAAACGTCATGCTGTCTGTTTGTTGTCTGTATTTCTCTGACTCATAGAGAGGAAAGACCTCTACAGAGCCACATGTTTCTCTATGAGTATTGCATTTTATTAAAGCAAGGTTCAATATGGTGTATGGAGATTGTAAATGTAAAATTAATGAAAATTTGTTCATTAGGACATAAATGTTGTGTTTGAAATAGGGCTGCTGGCTTTCAGAAGAGATCTGTTTAGAAGTCTTAGTGATGTCACTTTTGTTTCTTTAAAGTGACACATGCCATTTCTTCCGCTATCTCATTTAATAGTACCGATGCATAGAGGCTTGTAAACTCTTTGCTCTCTTTATTATGTTACCCCCAAGCAATCCCTAGATAGCAGCTGTGAAAACTCAATGTAAAAATCCACTTTAATTTCAATTTGGCTTCCTTCACCCCTGCTTTCTCTATTAACTGGGATTATTTATTATTTTGTTTTCTGTCTGCTGACTTCAGCAACTAGAAAGAAATAAAAGTGGAGGGATGATGATATATTTGAAAGTATTTGTTTTCCAGCATCTTTACAGCTGCTATTCATTCTATAAAAGAAGAAAGGGAGCAAAAATAGAGATTACGAGAGGATTGAAATGGGTCACATTAAGTCTCATTTCAACCGGTCTTACCAATTTCACTGGAACTCCTACTGTCTATAAAATATAATTTTCATAGAATGTTTACAATATTTGATTTTTATAAATATATGGTCTACTGCCCTATTTTATTTTTCCTAACTCAAAATTAGACTATTTATAAATATAACACACAATCCAAGAGGCACTTAAAATGCACAGTACAAAGTGTTGTAATTATGTGAAAAGAAGAAAGCAGGACTTTCGAAGTGAAGACGTAAGAGCCTAAAAGTTGGGCTGCAAGTGCTTTAAAATATAGCCAAACTGAAAAAACAAAACTGAATATGTTGCACCTTATCAGTTCTTCGATGTGATGGCTGCATTTGTTTTCATTTTTAAAGATTTTTTCCTTTATTTTCACTTAGTAATGTTGCAAATAACACACTTTTCCTGCACTGTATCTATGGTGGGAGACATGGTTGCCACCCAAACTGGGGTATACATATTTCTGCCTTTGTTCATCTTCATTGCATAGGTGGTGGTGATAATAATAGTTCACAGAATGAATAGCATTGTTTTTGCTTTCAGTTGGGCCCACAGTAAGTGACAAGGACATTGCATTTCTGGCAAGATCAACACGTATTTTCTGTAGTTGCTTAAAATGTTCTTAGGACCCGTTCACACCAGTTATGAGGTGACTTTTCCAGAGCAGTTCCAATGACACACAAGTCAGGTCACCTTGTTTATAATTGAGTTAGCCCTTTCCACCCAGATCTTCCATTCATAGAAGCCATACTAAAGCTTCTATAAATGAAAAGTGACCTATGAATGGAGTGGTCGTTGCTATCAGTCATCACTCTTAGATCCTGTTCCATTCATAAAAGCCGTAGTATAGCTTCAATGAATGGCGGATCTTGCCAGAAAGTGTGAGCATAGTTGAGTTCCCTTGATGAGAGCCTGTGACAGCTACTTAAGCTGTATTAAACCCCGCCTCACCAGAAGGTTGTGATGGCAGGGGTGGGAAAGGCATTGGAGGAAGAAGATTTCATCTTAATGAGGGCATGGCAGTACAAGGGATGCATAATACTGAAGGTAAGTAAAGTCCCTTGTGTTGATTTTTTTTATTTTTATTTTTTAGCTTAATGTAGGCTTTAAATCTTTTGCTGCCAGGTCTGTACATCATACGGAACTGACAACAGGGGGTTTTACTTACACTCCTAGTGGCTGCATCCACCAGGAGTGTGTGCATATCTGACAGGAAAAATAACCTTTCATTTAGGATGGTTATAAAAATTGGGGCATCTAATACTGGTGACCACTTTGTTCACAATGTCTTTGTCTTGTATTTACAGACAATGAATTTGAAAGGCCAGATGATCTATGTTTTTGAATCCAGTGCCATTTTATTCCTGGGGTCTCCATGTGTGGATCGGCTAGAGGATTTTACAGGACGTGGTCTTTACCTTTCAGACATCCCCATCCATAATGCCTTGAGAGATGTTGTACTGATTGGAGAACAAGCCAGAGCACAAGATGGGCTGAAGAAGCGGCTGGGGAAGCTGAAAGGTACACTTGAACTTGCTCATCAGGCTTTGGAGGAAGAGAAGAAGAAAACTGTTGACCTTCTATTTTCCATCTTTCCTGGTGAAGTTGCCCAGCAGTTATGGCAAGGGCAGACTGTGCAAGCCAAGAAATTTAGCAATGTGACAATGCTTTTTTCTGACATTGTAGGCTTCACTGCAATATGTTCCCATTGTTCACCCATGCAAGTTATTACCATGCTTAATGAACTCTATACACTTTTTGACTTCCACTGTGGAGACCTGGATGTCTACAAGGTATGCCTATTTTAACTTCCCTGTTCTGGTGTACTATTGTTTTGTGCTACTTCAGGGGAAGATCAGCAGTAGAGGGTGCAGATATAATCACTAAATGGGTAAGCCATACTATAATAAGATATAGTGCATAATTCTGGTGCCATATAAAGGGATGCATGGGCCTTTGGTTTAGAGAGATACATTGTATGTAGAAGTGATTTCTAATCCATGTTGGTTTCTTAATGTGTATATAAATCCTAAATCTATTTTTCAGTATGTATATAATTATGCTTTACTGTATACTTTTTTCTTAAGCAAATCATTTTTTTGTGAATCTGTTGCAAAGAGATCCTACCAATAACAGCACTTCCTGTTGCAGACTGACAACACTAAGTCACTACCTTGGAATTTGCAGCAACATTGTTACCCTTCTATGCAAGCTACTTGATAGGCAGCCAAAAAGCTGAAAGTCACTGAGCACACACTGTAGGTTGAGGATCTGCAAGTAAGAAATATTTTCAACATATTCCCAAGAAAACAATTTGTTAAAGTTTCCTGTATATAGTGGGGCATGGTTTCAAACATACAGAGAAATAGTTTTAGAGTTTATATACACTTAAATGCTTCACAAGGAGTTATCATATGGAAAACACTAAAGAGCTATTTTTTTTTTTTGCCTAGATTTGGACAAGAGTAGATCGCCTGATAGATTTTTACTACTATCTGGAACACTGGTGGGAAGGTCTCATCAGCATATTCATAACAGGCTGAGAACCTTGACTTTTAGCAAAAGCTACTTGCTTCTATCATGTTTAGCTACACCCTATGATTTCTCCATGAGGATATATGGAGCATTCAGGAATCAGTGACAGTAGCTTGGTTAGAAATCCAAGCTTTCAGGTGGTCATAGCTCTGCTAGAGTGAAGATCTGTCTGAAATATCTGTTTTGGGTAATCAGTAAATGGTTGGAATTACATTATTGCACCCAGGAGCTTACAGATTCAATTTATATAATTATTAAACTGAAGTGAACTATTTTGGGTTGATCTCATATGAATATTAATGTTGCAGGCATGACTAATGAGGGGAATCCCTGCCCAGCTGATGTTTTCACATGGGTAATACAACAATGACCAAAATGTGTTTTTTTTAAGGGATGCATATGGGTAATGCTAGCTATTTCTGTCATTTTTTTTATGTATTCCATACCACTATGATTTTACCCAAAAAGTTTCTGTGGGAAGAAGTTAACTTTTTTCTATATGACCACAGCAGGAGGTTATACATTGATCTACATCCCTTGGCTTATTACCTTCCACAGTAAAGCTTAGGGATATTTTGAGCAGAGTTCATCTGTTCATGGCTGGTTGTTATTGGGGTTGCTACCTTAGATACTCATAGAATATAATAGACTTCTATCAGAGTAGCTGACTAACTGAACAGAGACTGGATCTTTCAGTCCTTGTGAAACATTTCTTATGGCTCCGCAAATGAATTAACCAATCAAGGCATTGGAAGTGGACTCTCCCAGTATCTCATGCTTCATTTGTATTGTGAATTTTTATGAGGATAATTTATTAGGCATCTGGAAACCTCAGTCTGGAGACATGCTGGCGCTTTGATCCACAAAAATTGAATTCTGTACACAAAGTTCAATAGAGGAAAGGGACAGACCCATATGACAGCTTTCATTTTTTTTTTTTTTTTTTGGGTAGAGGAATTGTATTGTTTGACATTAAGACCTGGTGATCCTTTATTCATTTTTTTTTTCATCATAATGAGCAATAATGGTAACTGCTGAAGCTGTAGGTTCTTATTCACCTTTAGTTAGCAGAGTTAAGGTTTTAAATGAGCTAAATTAATGGGGTTATGTCTTTTCCAAATACAGTCATAGAATGCATAATCTAGTGGATTAGCAGTAGAGATGAAAATGTAATTTTAGATATAACTTTATATTTTAGTTTTTATGGGAAAAGTAAGATCTTCTCATGTTGCTATTGCTGTTTGGCTCAGCCTGGGGAAATTCCTATAGTTTTCTGTTTTGCTGATTACTGTCATCAGAATAGAAAATGAAAGGAATCTTTATTGATGATAAAAGTCTTATGGTTCAGAACAAAATAATGACTGATTAATCACAGAGTGTTCATTCAATACATGAGCAGCATATCTGGTAATCAGCTGAAGTGAAGGCGATCTTTAACTATATGGAAAAAGTGTACTTCTTTTGTACAAAATAATGACAGATTAGTCACAAAGTGTTCCCTCAACCAACAGTACAAGTAGCATACCTGATAAATTTTACTATAATTTAATCATCTATATTTCTTGACCTAGATGAACTGTGAGTTTTGCATTTCATATTTCTGCTCCCCTGATTCATCATTAGGATAAATTGCAGTGAACGACAGTGCACTTTTCCACTGTGGTCTATTTTCTTGAACCTCTGGAGGGATGGGACTGACCACTGAAATGCTAATAGCTTTGCTACAATATGAGCAGGGCTGGGTAATTATGGACATAACAAGGCTTTTAGGAAAAAATTATGTTGGTTGGACAAATCACTGCTGACCTTATATTTTTAGGAAGCTCCAATGACAGGATCTGTTTTTTTGAGTACGCGGATTCCTCTCTACATGATGCTTAATGATACTGCGTGGCACCGACAACAACACAATTAAGTACTCTCAGTGATACTTTTTTAATTGCAGTGTTTAAGGACAAGCTTTCAGATGTCTAGCCTTTTCTTTTAAGCCCAGTCAGTACTAATACACAGAGATTTAGCAAAATGCTATGTCCACAGCAGTTTGTTAAACTTTTGTGTACCAATACTGCTTGGACATGGGAGAAGGTGATAGACCCCTTAATGCTTGTCCTGAAAATTTAAACATTAGAGCACATGAAAACAGCATAGACAGTACTCAACTTTGACATCTCCTGACATATTCTAGATAATGTAAAAGAAATGAAAATCCAAACAGGGGAATTAAAGTGGATGTAAACACTCCATATACCCAGTGAAGTGAACAGCCTCAAACTAAAAAAACAAAATGAGTGCAGCGCAAATAATAAGGTATAAAGAAAGTCTATGGATTCAAAGAAAAAATCTCTCGTAATAAAGCCAGTTCTTCTATGTGAAACCTCGATCGTCTCCCCTTAAACACATGTATGTGCTTACCAGATAGGGTAGACCTCTTAAGTTACAGGAGGTCAAACGGGCATGGGTTCCATATGGGCTGGATGGACGCTGCACGGCCCCTCTGGATGTCCTCTGTGGTTACCGAGAAGCAGCTCTCCAATACGGCAGTAAGGCAGATGAAACCTCCAGTGCAGTGAGGAATGCAGCAATCCCAAAGATGAAGGGAAAGAACTCAGATAGGGTGGACCTCTTAAGTTACAGGAGGTCAAACGGGCATGGGTTCCATATGGGCTGGATGGACGCTGCATGGCCCCTCTGGATGTCTTCTGTGGTTACCGAGAAGCAGCTCTCCAATATGGCAGTAAGGCAGATGAAACAGTTCGTGGATGGGTAGTTATACCAAGGTTTTAACAGTCCTTGTTGATTATTTTAGCAGCCCCAGCAAAACTCACAGCTCTCCAAGACAGGTGTCTTCCACACAACTCCTCCTCACCCAACTGTTTCATCTGCCTTACTGCCATATTGGAGAGCTGCTTCTCGGTAACCCAGAGGACATCCAGAGGGGCTGTGCAGCGTCCATCCAGCCCATATGGAACCCATGCCCGTTTGACCTCCTGTAACTTAAGAGGTCCACCCTATCTGAGTTCTTTCCCTTCATCTTTGGGATTGCTGCATTCCTCACTGCACTGGAGGTTTCATCTGCCTTACTGCCGTATTGGAGAGCTGCTTCTCGGTAACCACAGAGGACTTCCAGAGGGGCCGTGCAGCGTTCATCCAGCCCATATGGAACCCATGCCCGTTTGACCTCCTGTAACTTAAGAGGTCCACCCTATCTGGTAAGCACATACATGTGTTTAAGGGGAGACAATCGAGGTTTCACATAGAAGAACTGGCTTTATTACGAGAGATTTTATCTTTGAATCCATAGACTTTCTTTATACCTTATTATTTGCGCTGCACTCATTTTGTTTTTTTAGTTTGTTACATAGGCTTGGTGAATCCTGTAGTGTCCAGCTTGCATTTATCTTTCACTGTTTACTTTGCGCTGATTGTCCCAAGTTTTATTGTAAGTGAACAGCCTCAGATGATACACAGAGATAAAACAAATCTCCCTACATAAGTTTTACATGTATATCTTCTGTCTTCAGCTATATATACTGTTTAGAAAGCGTTAGAATTTTCTCTTTCTGTTCCAGCAAGGGGAGGGGAGCCTTGCCATACACTGTGAGACAGCTGATTGGAGAAAACGCTCACACCCCTCCTCCACATAGGCAGAGACTTGCAGAGCTGTGCTGTGAATAGACCAGCTGTCTGCTAATCTAGTTCTAGCACCCGCCCTGACACAAATTTCAGCCTGGTTTTATCACACGTTACAGTAAAAGGTATAATATATATATATATATATATATATATATATATATATATATATATATATATATATATATATATATATATATAAATATATATTTTGTGTAAATAGTATATTTATCTTACCACATCAAAAACTATCTTTATCAGTGATTCATCATTATGAATTCAAATAAAGTGCATATTTAGTGAACTGCAATGTTATAAAGAAAATAATCCTTCTTAATCAAGAAAAAAATAATTAAAAAAAAAAAAATTATGTGTTTAACAAAAGACAAAAAACTTGTTTTTTGTCTTTTGTTAAACACATGATGATTTTTTATTTATTATTTTTTCTTGATTAAGAAGGATTATTTTCTTTATAATATTGCAGTTCACTAAATAAGCACTTTATTTGAATTCTTGATGATAGATCTGATAAAGATTGTGTTTGATATGTGGTAAGATAAATATATTATTTAGGGTTAGGGCAGTTACACCTTTTACTGTAACATTGCTTAACCCCACATTATTGTTGGGGGATTTATAACTGCAAAAGGTAAAGCTACACAAAATTATAGATTGATATATTTTTGCGCCGGTGACACATTTTTTCACATTTTTATGGTTTTATCACATGTCAGAGAACTTGTTAGAACTTATCATGCTGATAACAGAGGAATGGAGCAGGGGAAAACCATAGAACTTAGTGCTTTGCAGAGAGATAAGAAAACACTGCAGATATATGTGCCCAGCTCAAATTTCATAAATCGGGTTTACATCCACTTTAAAATAGAATTCCAGAATAAACCTAACTAATCTTAAAAGTGCTTCCGCCCCACTCCTAAAGCCTATGGTGATTAACCTGTGTAAGAAAGTTCCGTTTACTTACCTATTTTCCAATTCAGTCACAAGATTCGGCTCCCCTGTGTTCATCAGCGGCGGCTGCAGGGGAGAAAAGAGGGAGCGCTGACAACAAATGGGCCATAGTAAACCTATGGGTAACACCACTCTCTGGCGTTGCCAGCAGTAGGCGAGTGCTCTCTCCTCTCTCCTGCAGCTAGCCCTGGCTGACACAAGGAAGATCATGTGACCAGAACAAAGTTAGTATACAGATTTTTCTTACATAGGTTAGTCAGAATAGGGACATTTTTAAGATTCATTATATTGTCCTGGAATTCTATTAAGCCAAGGAATAGAGAGAGGGAATTCTATTAAGAAACACTTATTAACTATGGGCGGCACAGTGGTGTAGTGGGTAGCACTTTCACCTAGCAGTAAGAAGGGTCGCTGGTTCGAATCCCAACCACGACACTACCTGCTTGGAGTTTGCATGTTCTCCCTGTGCCTGCGTGGGTTTCCTCCGGGTACTCCGGTTTCCTCCCACACTCCAAAGACATGCTGGTAGGTTAATTGGATCCTGTCTAAATTGTCACTAGTATGTATGAATGTGAGTTAGGGACCTTAGATTGTAAGCTCCTTGAGGGTAGGGATTGATGTGAATGTACAATGTATATGTAAAGCGCTGCGTAAATTGACGGTGCTATATAAGTACCTGAAATAAAGAAAAATAAAATAAAATATTAACTGGCACAACATGAGAGAGATCTTGCTAAGTAATATAACAGGTCAGAAGATCAATTATTCTGTTACATCCACCCAAAACTAGTCTTTTCTACTGAGAAAAGCTTACTGCTTTTATGCAGAGGTTTTTTTCTCAAGATTTTTCTATCAAGCTTCCTGACGGCACCATAGACACTGCAGCTGACAGATTGGTGACTCCTTGGCTACGCCTTGGGGGACCATACCCAGGCTCCACCTGGAGAAGATGCGTGGCTGGCCTGCAATGGCTCTTAGGGTCCTGGATCCTGTGTGGGTGCTCATATTGGCACAATAAGAAGGCATCTGACATAGTAAGTTAAAGGGCTTGCACCCCTCTCTGATCCAGTTTGCTGGTGCTCCAAAGCCATTTGGCTGTAGTGGAGCACAGGCTTTGACATGGTAAATGCCATGTTGCAGCTGTGGAGCAGGAGCACTGGCCTTGTTCTAAAATTGCATAGTGTTTTCCAGCCTTCTGTTACTCTGGTGCACTCTCTTGGCTGGCAAATGGACTCCTGGCTCCCGTAGTACAGCACAATGAGCTCTTCATAGATTCAGTAGCCTACAGTGCCTGGTATAGAAGGCTTCATCCTTAACACTGATAGTGGTCCCTAGTACCCTATGTTTTGATAACTATCTTTCAGTCTGATTTCCTGCCTCTCTCTGGAAACTCCACTGCCACCATGTCTGATTTTATGGACATGATCTTGTTTCTTTTTGGAGGCCTTAGATAAAGGGTCAAAAATGACAGCCTTCAGTCTCCCCTCCTGAGTGAATCACTAATTATGCTATGGCAGCTAATGTGCTACCTAAGGTGGAGGTAGACAAGGGAGATTGCCTTTCCAATTCTAATAATCGCATTGGTATGAGATGCATTTGACTGAGATCTTATCAAAGCTAAAGGATACCATTGCTGCTATTAGTGACTTGTAGGGATGAGCTTCGAGTTCAAGTCGAACTCATGTTCGACTCGAACATTGGCTGTTCACAAGTTCGCCAAACAGCGAACAATTTGGGGTGTTCGCGGCACCCTTTAAAAGTCTATGGGAGAAATCAAAAGTGCTAATTTTAAAGGCTTATATTCATGGTATTGTCATAAAAAGTGTTTGGGGACCTGGGTCCTGCCCCAGGGGACATGGATCAATGCAAAAAAAAGTTTTAAAAAAGGGACGTTTTTTCTGGAGCAGTGATTTTAATAATGCTTAAAGTGAAACAATAAAAGTGTAATATCCCTTTAAATTTCTTACCTGGGGGGTGTCTATAATATGCCTGTAAAGGGGTGCATGTTTCCCGTGTTTAGAACAGTCTGACAGCAAAATGACATTTCAAAGGAAAAAAAGTCATTTAAACTGCTCGCGGCTATTAATGACTTGCCGGTCTGACAGTACACATAAAAGTTCATTGCTAAAAACGGCATGGGAATTCCCCACAGGGGAACCCCAAACCCTTCAGGTCTGGTATGGATTTTAAGGGGAACCCCGCGCCATTTTTTTTTTTTAATTTTGGTGCGGGGTTCCCCTTAAAATCCATACCAGACCTGAAGGGTCTGATATAGATTTTGAGGGGGACCCCACGCCATTTCTTTTTAAAATTTTGGCCAGGGTTCCCCTTAATATCCATACCAGACCTGAAGGGCCTGGTATGGAATTTAGGGGGACCCCCCACGTAATTTTTTTTGGTTTGGGGTTCACCTGTGGGGAATTCTGTGTGGAATTCCCATGCCGTTTTTATCAATGAACTTTTATGTGTATTGTCGGACCGGCAATTCATTAATAGCCGCAAGTAGTTTTAAATGACTTTTTTTCCTTTGAAATGTCATTTTGCTGTCAGACTGTTCTAAACACGGGAAACATGCGCCCCTTTACAGGCATACTATAGATACACTTTTATTGTTTCACTTTAAGCATTATTAAAATCACTGCTCCCGAAAAAACATCTGTTTTTAAAACTTTTTTTGCATTGATCCATGTCCCCTGGGGCAGGACCCAGGTCCCCAAGCACTTTTTATGACAATAACTTGCATATAAGCCTTTAAAATTAGCACTTTTGATTATTCGTGTTCGTGTCCCATAGACTTTGTTGGTGTTTGCGTGTTCGAACAAATTTTTTGCCTGTTCGCAAGTTCTGGTGCAAACCTAATAGGGGGGTGTTCGGCTCATCCCTACTGACTTGGTATACTCTTGTTTAGCGATAGAGCAGCCTGTGTCAGCTCACTCCAAGGTCTCCAGCATGGTTTCCCTAATATTGCCCAAACCTGTTAAGATCTTCCCAATCCACTTGCTGTTAGAGCCAGTTTTATCCGTGACCTTACAGTACTGCGTGAATGGCCTAGCAAGTACACTTAGCTGGTTTCTTCAATGCGCCTCCTCTCTATCCATCTGCGTAGGATCCGTTGACTCAAATGGTGGTACCGTAATGTCCCCTTTGGACAAGTACATCAAAGAGAGTAAGGGGGTGAGAGTACTCTCTTCCCCCAGAAAAAGACACATGTTCCTGCAGATAGACCTTATACAACTGAGACTAGGAAAAGTTTATTTTTTCATCCCTCAGGACTCCAGCCCCAAGTCTAAGTCAGGAACACACTTTCATCAGGACACATAGATCTCCAAGCCAGCCAAGTCTGGCTCCAAGCCCTCTTCTCAATGAGAGGGCACCCAATTGTCAGAGTTGGAGGACACCTATCAGCCTTCCGGTCCAAAGAAACTTCAGATGTTTAGGTTCTGAGTCACTTTTTTCAGGGGCTAAAACTGGAATTGCAGGCTCCCCCTCCTCCTTGCCTTATGCTCCCAAATTTGCTTCCTTCTCCACAAAGACAGGCAGATCTTTATGCTACTGATTAGCAGTTCCAGTCTCAGGTGTTCTTCACCCATTCCTAAATTAGTTATGCTTTGAGGGTTCTACTTGGACCTGTTCACCGTTCCCGAACAAATGGAAGCTGTCTGTCCATTCTGGATCTGAAAATTGTCAATTTGGTACCACAGGCATAAAAGTTTTCTTTCTGGAGATCTTCTGGAATCCATTGATATTCAGGGATGCTTATTTGTCCCATCTTTCCACCTCAACAACACTATCTTTTTTTTTTTACTGTGGGCAGGTTGCACTACCGATTTGTCACCCTTCCCATTGACTTGTCCATCGGCCCCTAGGTCTTTACTGAGATGCTTGCAATGATCCTAGCTCTGCATTCTCCATTCTTGGGAGATTTTTGTTATAGGATACCTGGACGATCTCCAGTTGGAGAATCACTCCTCCCTAACCCTGTCAGCCAATATTAAGCAGAGCAGATTCTGCAGTGATTCTGTTGGATTCTCAAACTTCAGAAGTGATCACTGGAACTGACACACTGAGTAGACTACCTGGGCCTGACTTTGGACATGGTCCTGTCCAGGATTGTCCTGCCCCAACACAAACTTCTGTCAGTCGGCTCTTAGGTCTGGGTCCTCCAGTGCCAGGATTCACCCTCAATTTGTGCCTGCATGAAGGTCTTGGGCCTGTTAGTACTCCTTTGAAGCAGAGCTGTATGCCCAGTTTGAGTCCAGACTATTGCAATATAATATTTTGGGACAAACAGGTTGGGTCCTTGGACCACCCTATGTGTATGACCTACAAGACCAAACTTTGGCTGAGGTGGCATTCCAACCTGGTGCTGGAGCCAGGGAAACCAAAGAGATGGAAAGTTTTGACAGCCTATGTAATGCTTTTGGGCTGGATAGAAGTCCTAGATGCCTTTTTAGGGACTTGATTATCAGAGGAAGCTGGACTTCCCATTAAACATCCTGGAACTTAATGAAATTTAGTTGTCCTTTCAACACTGGACCTCCCATCTGTAAAGTCATCCCACCAGAATTCAGTCAGACAGTGCCAAAGGAGTGATCTACATAAACCATCAAGGAGGCATCAGAAGTTGCACCGTTCAAATCGAAGTGGACTAGATTCTCACTTGTGCAGAGATGCATATTCCAACCCTGTCCACTGTCCATATTTCAGGTGTGAAAAATTGGCAGGTGGACAGGTGGCAGCCATCAGCGCCTGTATCTGAGTAGTTGGGACTCACACCTGGAGGTGTTCCACATTTTTTGCCACAGGTGGGGGATACCAGAGATGGATCTTCTGTCACCCAGATTCAACAACAAATTGGACAGGTTTGTCCCCAGGCCCATGGACTCTTGAACCTTTGCGGTGGACGCTCTGGTGACTCTGTAGGATCAGTTTTACCCAATTTATGACTTGCCTTTTCTACCTGCTTCTCAGTCACTGACTGTTAAAGCATAGCTGTTGAAGCCCAAATATTTAGGGACAAAAGGCTTTGGTAATCCCTACCTTCCTGAAGACTAGGAAGTCTACTTCTCGCAAAGTCTACTGTCACTCCTGGAACGCATACTTTGCATGGTGCTTCAAGGCCAGGAAATTCCATCTTAGGAGACTCTCTATGGGATGCATCCTGTTTTTTCTCAAGTCTAGTCAAGATCAGCATCAGGCCTTCACAGCTTTTTAGCATCAGGCATCAATTTATTCAGATTTGCAGGGCTTCTACCTGATTTTCTGTTTACATGTCTGTTAAATTTTACCAAGTAAACATGCAGGCCAACTCTGATGCCAGGTTCACATGTGAGATGCTGCAAGCTGCTCTCTGACCTGCAGGTGTGGTGCACTTTCTGAAATGCAGAAAGTGAATGCAGGAGTTTTGGTGCACTTTCAGAAAGCGTACCAAGCCTAGAGGATATATTAGATGTCTATGGCTAAGAGTGGCAAATCCGCAGGAAAGTTGCAGGTGCACTGTACCCACCATGTGGGTAAACAGCAGCGCATCAGTGTGAAAGTAGCCCTATACTAATATGCCCTGTGTATTGCTTCACACTGACCTGAAGAGCTCTTCTTTCCTGCTGCTGGCACCACTCTGGAGACCACTAGCCAGGATAAGAAGTGGAGTGCAGTTGGTATCACTCCGCATGGGACAGGAGCCAGCACTACAGAGGAGGCATCGGCTTATGCAGCTCTTATTCCCTTAGTCCTCATTACAGCTCTAACTTTACAAGTAGTCCCTCTGAATTGCACTCTGATGCTCTGGGGTGGCGAGTCAGCAAGCACCAAACTGCGATCTACCAGTCAACTGGCTGCGATCTATGAGTTGCTGGGCCCCACCTTAGAGCATGTAGTATCCACTAAACTGCACACAGTTAAAATGTATGGCAGAAACTTTTTTTTTTTTCAAGTTTTGAAGAGGGGAAGGAGAGGAATTAATGAGGGGTTTTAAGTGCTATCTGGGGCTCCTTTAGAGATATTAATGCCCAGCTCCTGTTCTGCTGACAAAAGTTTTACTAGGCAGAAAATGTGGGAACATTTGCAACAGGAACACAGACACAAATCTGATGGGGATTTAAGCCTTCCCATTTTGCATGTGTTGCCGTTGGAGAATTTCCCTTACTTCCTGTTAGGAAAAACTTCACCAGAATAGAAGGTCAGGTTAAACTGGTTCTAAAGGCTGACTTTTTTTACCTTTGTGCATTCTATGCACGAAGGTAAAATAACTTCTGTATCCAGCTCCCTCAATGCCCCCTTTATACTTACCTGAGCCCCATCGCGATCCAGTGCTGTACACGAAAGCAGCGTCTCTCTGCTGTGTCTCTCCTCACAGGGCAGATTCATAACAACAGGAGCCAACTGCCAGTCAAACTCTGTGAAAAGGGAGCGTGTCTCTGGATGCAGGCAGCTTGGCTCAGGAGTGCCCCTTCGGAAATGGCTTCCTATGGGAGCACTGAATGAATGGGAGGAGCCAGGAGTGCTGGTGAGGGACCTGAAAAGAGGAGGATCAGGGCTCCTCTGTGCAAAACCATTGCACAGAGCAGGTAAGTATAACGTGATTTGTATTTCAGTAAAAAAAAAAAAAATTACCTGCAGTGTTGGGGTACATGTATGTTCTAAAAGCAAGTGAACCCTCGTATGATATCCTGATTAGAGTGTACCTCAAAAACCCATTCAGATCTGGAGATCATTCCGACAAGAAATTATGACACACACAAGGCATGCAATTCAAAATGATCCAATCCTTTACTTCCCTATTTTCACTTATATAACCAACATGACATCACAACAAAAGTCCAACCCCTTCATTAATATATGCTAAATTTACAGACATTACGTATACATCAGATGTTTAAAAAACACCTAAAAATAATACATGATTTCTTCATACAGAAACTATCAACAAGCAAAAACCTTCATGCGTCATTTCGGGGAAATCATGTTATTTACAAGGATTTGAAACTAACTTTTGATAGACGTCACATATACATATTATTCTAAGATGGATACATATTCTTATAGCTAAAATAAAGGACAGCAAGCTAAAATATCCCTACAATCCCCTCTTTGATCACACATGTATATATATATGTATGATCTCACTTCCTTATCATGGCGATATTCTCAGCTTGCTTCTGATGATACATACTGAGATAAGTTTTATTGGGAGATGAGGGATCTGAAATGCGAGTGGCTCTATTAATAAGGCACATAATAAGCTTGTACACAAGATAAAGGAAAAGGAAAAAGAACACAATAATGATTAAAATGATGGGAATATCCCTTATCCAAGAGATTATACCTCCAAATCCAAAATTAAAATTTACAAAAGGACTCAAGGTCTGGGCTATGTTGCGAGCCTCTTGTTGCAGCTTGGCCACCTCTTTTCTATGCTAAGCTATCACATCATAATAATCTGGTACCTCTATACTGGTATTATGTACCCAAGTACAACATTCATAATCCTCAGTCATTTCACATAATCCTGTAAGGGCGGAACTCATGCCTTCAATGGCTAAATCATGCAATTCTAGTTGTTTTCTAATAGCCCTAGTTTCAACATTAAGATTAGAAATGTCATCAGAGTTCTTTTCCATCATCTCATCAATAATTCCTAAATAATTATTTAACCTTTTCATCAAATCTATTCCCCATCCTGCCCAGGAAGGGAACCATGCCCAGGCCATATCCTTTTCAAGGAATAACTCTCTCTTGTTACGATGTTTTAATGGATACCCTGGGTGTATACTAGCTTCAAGCAAATGACTCCCATCACTATCACCTACCACCCCCATTATGGGCACCAGTGAGGTCAGGTAACACCAGCCTTGGACCTCTTGTGGAATCCAGGGATAACAAGTCTTTCCACAACAAACATAAGTGTGGTTACCAAACGAGAAGGGCATATTCACAGCAGTCTCTTGATCTACTGCTGTAACTGCTGCTAAAACCTGAAACAAATGCTGTACAGATTTACTACTTTCATCTTCAGAGGCAAGAATCTTTTCAAAATCAGCCCGTACTCTGACTTCATCCTGGTGTGTTTAATATAAAGAACAAAACTTCCCACTAGGGGCATAACAATTAGAAATGTTCAAAACTAATTGACTACAGGTATGAGCATTTCTAGTAGAATTCCCTAAATTGAAACACCAGGTAGGATTATGACTTCTATTGATGATGTGAAAGGAAATGGTGTCATTAGTTCTTCTGCTGACATTCAAAAGGTCAATGGGAATCTTTCCTTTTAAAAGGGGAGTAATATTCAAAGGTATAGCCATTAGGGGTATCCTAACAGTGCTAAGGTGCAGTTTACTACAGATCCAACATTTTTGAAATCCTGATTTCCGAGCATAAGCATATTTGAATTTTAGCAAAAGCATTTTATCAGCAAAATTATCCTCAATGTCTCTCTTGTTTCTAACTGGTATCACTGTAATGTTCTCCTATGTATGTGTGTTTCCACAAATACTTTTAATGCCACCCAAATCTTCAGGATGGCAAATACAGTTAGTGAAGATCCAAGTGGGCGGGAACACCATCAGGGTGATCAGGAACAGGAAGCAAAATGTTTTGCCAGAAGTCTGTAGTGAAATAAGCAAGGTCATCTTCTCTGGCTGGACCTGCTTTTCCAGGAACTCCTCCTTCATCTGCTTGGACTTCTGCTTGAGGGCTTCCTGTATTAAGGATCTCCTTCCTGCTCTTGGGGCTTTGTGCAACCTTTTTCACTCGGCTGGCATGGATCCCGGACTAGCAGTTTTCCACCAGGATAGCTGTTCTGATCACTGCAATCACCATAGTAGGAGGTCCAAAGGGATACTCTTGCTTCTTATTTCTGTTCAGCTGTTGGACCACCACGGTGTCTCCCTCCTTGAAGAGGTGAGTAGCTTCCTGTGAAGAAAAAAAGAGAGGTGCGAGCAACATTTCTTTGACTGTATCCAATATTTCAACCAGTTTTCTTACATATTCTTCCTGTATTAAGTCTAAATCTTCCTTTTCTACCATTAAAGGTGCTCTGGCCTATGGGGTGGGGAAAAATCTACTCATCAAAACTTCAAAAAAAAACTTATTTCTGCCAGGACTGCTGGGAGGACCCTTCTCCAGTTGGCAAAGGTTCCTCCTGTGGCCTTTCTTATCTTGTCTTTTATTGTTCTGTTCATCCTTTCTACTATTCTTGAACTGGAGGGTGGTAGGGAATGTGAAACTTCCATTCTATCTTGAGAGTTTTTACCAAGTCCTTGGCAGACCCTGGCTATAAAAGCTGGACCATTTGAGAACATGTCCACAATTATCAAAAGATATTCCTGTCTTTTGCCTAGTTTGGGCCTGTATGTGAAATCAGCCGTGACTTGTATACCTGCGTGGCCTATTCCGTGGTACTGTGAATGCACTTGCTGTTGGTATACATGGTTTCCCCTCTTTGCAGAGAAATCCAGACCTTGGATCTCTCTACACACCCTTTCCATTCCAGTCCCTTAACTCATAATTTGTTGCATAATCCTGGAGATCTGCAAGTGACTTTTCAAAAGGGGATAGGACAGGTATCAGCATAACAATTTGGATGTCTGCTGTCTGTGAGATAGCAGCTTATTTAGCAGCAAGGTCAGCCAGACCTGCTCATTTCCCCTGGCTATCTCTGTCTGTTGGCCTATGTATGCTCTGCAGTGTACTATAGCCTAGAGCAAGAACCATCCACAAAAACATTCTGTGTGTCCGGTAGTTCTGTGGACCTGGGTGATGTGTCTTGGTGAATGAGGTTTATGCAGTCATATTATGGCACAACCTCATCCTGTTCTCCTTTTTAATCCTAAAAGAGCGTTTAAAATGGGTGCTGGGCCTGCAGTGAGAGAAGCATATTTAATGTGAAATTTTTGGATTGGACAGCAAAATCACCTCATATCCGCTCAAACTCTGAGCAGACATGTGCTGTGTATGTACATTTTTCAACAAGATTGACACATTGTAAATGATGTGAAGTGTGGCGTCGTGTCCCAGAGTGAAAGAAGTGACCATCTCAACCACCATAGATCAGGACGCTTGAGCGCACCGGGACCATCTTTGAGAAAAAAACTACAGTGCGCAGTCTCCCACTATATTCCTGGGCCAGTACTCCCGCCATGGTTCTGCAATTTTCCCTGGCAAACAAGTGAAACATTTTGCCATATTCAAGGAGGCCTGAGGCTCGGGCTGGTGACCATTATACATTTCAACATGGCAAAACATGGCAAAAACATTTAACATTTCATCAGACCATTTTACAGTATCAGACATTTCAGAGACATTGCTTCAAAAACATTGCTTGTCTCAATATATTGTCATTGAAAGAGCAGTCAGGTATCCATTGGCGGCAGTAACCAATCATACCTAGGAAGGTGAGCATGTCCTTCCTATTAAGTGGGCGGGGCAGACCCATTCAGAGCCGCAGCTCTTTTATGACTGACTCTTCTTTCTCCTTTTGTGAGCACAAATACTCAACTGTGGGTTTTTTTGTTTTTTTTTACAACATTGTAACTTTTCCTTAAACATTTTGTAACCACATACATGTAACCATTTCAATAAAGATAGGCTATCAGCTCGGCAGTCCTCCTCTGAAGAACTACAAATCAAAAAATCACCAACATACTGCAACAGTACAGAACCATGAGGGGCAGTCCAGGGCCCAAGGGTGACTTGGAGTACAGTGGCCATGTCTCCTCGTCTACAGGGATGAAAAAAAAAAACATTCTTTAAATCAATCACAGTAAAATACTCTGCATCACATGGTATGGCGGTAAGTATTGATGGCACATCAGGCACTACTTGGGCAGTCGGTACCACTAGTCTATTGATGTCCCTTAGGTCTTGTACAAACCTATAGTCACCATTTGCCTTTTTCTACTGGGAGTATTATAAGGCGAGACAATTTCCCTTAAGATTCCTTTCTTTAAGAAATCCTCTTTCTCTGTATGTAACTCCCTCTTTGTCCTTGCCCCCTTTCCTCTTTTTATAAAAGTTTCCCCTTTGATTTCCTAAGAAATCATTTTGATAATGTGTTGATACTGGTGTTTGTTTGGGATTTTTCAATCAAAGTTTTTTTTTTTTTTTTTTCAAGACAGACTTTAATAAGTCTGTATTTAAAGGACTGTGCATTTCATCTTAAGTGTTAAATCCGGCGTCTTGTGTAATGAAAGGAAAACTTTATATAACTAACTGCGTAGCTACTTCCTCTTTTTTCCTCCGTGCTTTCTGCTTGTTTTAAAACTACGTGTTTTGTATTCTGACCCTCTACGGCGTGCGCAGCCTCTACAGCTTTCAACTTCTGCGTTGTGGTATGTAAGATTTAACCCTTAATTTACCATCCCATGACTCTGCTAAACCCATCGTGGACAATGTATGGGCTAGGACACTATAGGGAGCCTCGGTCCAGCCGATCTCCATAACACAAATATTTATTTATTTTTTCTTTCTAAACATTCTAATTAGATACTAAGTCTGTTTTTTCCTTTTTGCAGTATGCCAACAGGTTCAAACAGTGCCTTCAATTGTGGTAGTACTAATGCCGCAAACAATTCCCCACTATCTATTACAGTCAGTGAGATATTAGTACTTGAACCCTGTTGGCAAAAAGCCAAATGTCCAAATGTTGCACCTGACTTCCCCTTTGCAAGAGATGTCAGTAGCAAAAAGAATTATTCAAATAGCATGTTTTCCTTGTCAAAAGAAGTTTATTGAGTATACAATGTTATAAAGATACATAAAGTAAGTTTACAAGGATCTATAAAGTAAGCTCATTGTTTTACAGTAGGGTTTATATAGGTAAATATCATGAAATTTCAAATATTAAACATTGGGTTCACGTAAACCTAAATTAAAGATATATATAATTTCCTTAGTTACTTTTGTAGGTATTTAAATGATTTATACCTACTATACATATTGTTTACAAATAGAGTGTATATAGTTTAAATAAATTCTGATAATGAGCTTTAATCGTAAGGTGGAGAAAAGGAAAGAGAAAGAAGAAAAAGGGTTGAAAGGCAGAGGTATGGTCCACAAGGTTGTCCCGCTAGTCAGTTTATTATTCTTTTTAGTTCTCTTTGAAGCCTTAGAATAGGTGTCTCTGTAAGTCATTTAATCTGTTACCATGGCAACAGGACAGAGTCATTGAAGTTTGACAGGAACTGTTGTTTTATCCAAGGATGCCAAAGTTTTTCAAATTTTGGAATTTGATTTTGATCGATGGCTACCATCTTAGCGTGGGACATTGTATTATTCATTCTGTGAATTGTTTCTGCTAGTACCAATGTAGGAGATTTCCATGCCTTGGCCACTGTTTGTTTTGCAGCCGTTATTAGTTGGATCATTAGTTTGAATTGAGAGAGTGTTAACCATTCCGGTTTTAGATTAAGTAAAGTTAAATATGGATCTGGTTGTATTATTTTTTTAAATATTTTAGATGCAATCACGAAGACTTCCTTCCAGAAGGTTTGGATTACTGGGCACGTCCACCATATGTGTAAATATGTGCCTATTTCTGGGCATCCTCGAAAACAAAGAGCTGAGTTATTAGGTGAATATTTTGCCACTCTAGCGGGTACAAGGTACCAGCGAGTTAGGACTTTATAATTTGTCTCCAGTGCTAAGATGTTGGGTGAAGATGACTTAGATGTGAGCCATATGTTAGACCAGTCCGCGTCTTCTAAAGTTCGTCCCAGGTCCTCCTCCCCAAATAGCATGTTTTAATCAAAAGTTATCCTCACCAATTTATGTATTACCTTAAAAAAGTGTTACTAACGCTCTACCCATATTTTAAATGGTAAAAACGTCCCTAATGTCACAATACTTCAAAGACCGGGGACAGACTTGATAAGTCTCCCCTGCTCTTCCAATAAGTGACATTACTCCCTGCACTGTCAATCCTTCTTAAAACACAAATTTGTGTAAACCAGTAATACAATCAGGACACTTTTGAAACCTTTTCTTTTTTTTTTTTTTTTTTTTACCCTAAGATGACACTGAACGTCTGATTACAGCAAGGCAAATAAAATATTTTTACTCACTGCATCAATGCCAGAATCATCCTGCCAACTATATATATATCTTATACTTTAGAGTCAAAGCATTTATATATAAATCATTAAAAGTCAGCATCAATACATCACCAAATATTGTAACATCACTCTACGTTTCATTATAATACAATGACAATACAATGCAGTGGAAAGGTGTCATCTTACCTTATGACACCTGACAAATTCCACACAGACAAACAGATTACCTTATTTTATCTACTTATTTTATCTCCTAAGCAAAAGAAAGGCAAGCAAAGAGGTTTGGGTTTTTCTGGCACACTCCATCAGATATCTTTATAAAACTTCTTACAGTACTGTGGGTTTCTCAGAACCCCTTGGACTATCTCAGAGTCCTTCTTTTTGGAACTATCTCAGAGTTCCTTTGGACTACTCGGAGCCCCTTTGGACTACTCAGAGCCCTTTCTTTTTAGAACTATCTCAGAGTTCCTTTGGACTTCTCAGAGTCCTTTCTTCCGTATATCCCTACATGCAGAAACACTTTCAATATCTATAATTGAGCCCCAGACTTCACAGGGGTTCTAACTATTTCCCACTCTATCCAACACTAAGAAAAAAAGTTTTGACTGAACATATACTTAAAGGGTAGCCAAACGACTAGATATGATAACATGCGTGGCGATTTTTACTTGCATACATGCAGTTTATCATATAGAACAATTATATAATTATATAATCAATTTTAATTGGCTTGTAGAGGTACTGAGCTCTGATCCCTACTTTCACGACATAGATTTTGGGTAGTAACTTTTAAGCCAATACTGATATATATCTTTTAAGCAGATATTAACATTATTGAATACAATTTTCTGTTCCAAGGTGGAAACTATTGGGGATGCTTACTGTGTGGCAGGAGGATTACATAAAGAAAGTGAGACACATGCTTTTCAGGTTGCATTGATGGCATTAAACATGATGGAACTCTCAGATACAGTAACGTCTCCTCATGGTGAGCCCATCAAGGTATGTTAACATTTGCATATACAAAATAATATACTAGAAACATCTATTTCTCAATAATAATAATAATGCATAACTTATCCAGGAATGTTATATTTACCCTCTGTTGTTAGAATACACTGACTGGTGGCTGCAGCCACTGATCAACAGAAAAATATTTCAACATTTTCCTTAGAGAGAAGTGCATTAAAAGGAGAAGCCGACACACTGATCGAAGTTCAGCTGGTCCCACTAATACCGCTTAAAACCAACTCTGTCTATAGGTATATTGTAGCTGGTGCAAACAACTGCTACACAATATTCAATATATGACATAGATCATCTTGTAGGTGCTGCCATAAATAATGCATGGATCTGTGCATTTACATGTAGCGATAACCCCCAAAGGGGGTAATAAAGCAGGTCTACCTTACCTGTTCGGAGGCCAAGCCCAGATACCAGTTCCAAAGCAAGCTGACAAACACAGGCTCAGTGTAGGGGTTTCTACATGCACCCCATACCTTAAAAACTGGCTTTGTCCTCATCGCCAAAAACTTGCTCTTGCTCCCAAGAGCAGAGTATCCTGATTTACAGGGGTAGGTGGGGGTACAATGGGTAGGCAATAACAGTTATAACATAGTAAATAAAGTTTTTCATAATGAAGGACTTTAGAACACATAACAAAAACATTGCCACAGGCAAAGTCAGCCATGTAATGACAGGTACTCTTGCAATAAGAATATCAAAGCAGTACATTATATTATCAGGTAGACAGCCCTCCAACCAACTGCTCTGTGACACTCTTCAGTGAAAGGGGTCCATCGCCTGCCCAGCTTCCTAAGGTAGTGTCCTCCAGCAGATGTCTTTCAGACCAATAGCCAAGCTCATAATGAGACCTAACAGCAACAGATCTTCAGTAACACAGGCTGTCTCCCATGGGCAGAGGCCCCAAGAAAAGAGACTTCTGAACAGGCCCTCCCAAACATTTATCTTCTCCCCAGCCACACCTTCTTGGCGCTCCCTCCCAGGGATTGGCTGAGGTCAGATAAATATTCATAGCCCAAAGATAAATCTTCTTACTCGACTCCTCCTACTCTGGGAGCTTCTTCCAGATGCATTAGCAGCAATCAACCCCCAGGTTTAGGGATAGACCTAAAAAATACATTGCTGCTTCACTGAGTAGAGTGGAGTCAAAAACTAAATTTATCTAGTTTAGGGCTGGGCGCTACACAGAGATTTGGTGTTAAAAAGGGTCTGAAAGATGCAAACATATTGTGCAGAGGAAGATGCAAGACAGAAATTAATTGAAACTGTTGACAGCTGCATTTTTTATACTTTAGGCTAAACAGTTTTGCTTCCAATTATTTCAAAAGACCTTTTATGCTGAGGTTGAGTTAAAACTGCTGCAAAATTTTAAAACCTCCTTAAAAGCCTAATACCAACTAAGCAAGTTAGACTTTTAAAAATGCTTTTACAAATGTATTACTTATTGGCTTTTTGTTTATCTACAATAGATGCGTATTGGGCTACATTCTGGTTCAGTGTTTGCTGGAGTCGTAGGAGTAAAAATGCCACGCTATTGCCTTTTTGGAAACAATGTCACTCTTGCCAATAAATTTGAGTCATGCAGTGAGCCAAGGAAGATAAACATCAGTCCTACTACATACAGGTAAATAACCATAATAGTAATACTTCAGCTTTTATTATATAGAACAGCTCACATCAGGCCTACCTTGCACCAACATGGTCCCCTGAATTCCAGTACACATACCTGGTACTGAACTCATTGCTAGGTCGAGAGAAAAAACCCTCAAGATTAAATTGTCACTGATTATTAATTGTTGTTATCCTAGTTAATTAGAACTTTTCTATTTTCTGGTAACAGTAAGGCTGGCCATACATTATACGATTTTCTTATTCAAGTTCCTTTAGATTTACCTTCTACTATTGCATGTAGTGCAAGGGCTTGCCTGATTGTATTCAAATTGAAAGTGTTTAGGTTTGACCACATATTATATGGTTTTTAAAAAATCCAAAGGAAATTTGTATAATGTATGGCCATACTAAGCTTTGAAAGTGGGGGTAAAAGTTTAAAACTGAACTCCAGGCAACAGCTAAATACAAAGATGAAAAATATATGGGAGTTGTTTTAGCTGCCAAATTATTTGTATTCTGTCTATCCATTTTTTTTTTAGAATTACATAACTGTACCATACAGCACATCCTGTGTGGTAGGGCAGGAGGTCTGATCTTATTCTTCTGCAGTTCAGTCACTAACAAGTCTTCCTTTCACACCCTCCTTATGATTGGACAGTGAAGGAGAAGCAGCAGACTCATGAGCTTATATCTCTGTTATCTTGCGCTCTCCTCCTATTAGCATGCTGTTTGCACAACTGATTGGATCCTTGTTCTGCTTCCCAAAGAGGACATAAGCAGTATTTAAGATGGGTACTAACTCTTCCCACTGTATCCAAAACCAGAAGAAAAAGTATTGGATATAAATTGACATTATCTTTTTACAGAACAGAAGCAGGCAAAGATTTTCTAAATGGTTTTTTTTTTTTTTTTGCAGATTCAGTTTTTATTTTCCCTTTTCAGTTTTCCAAAAACTTGCGGAAAGTGATGAAGGACTTAAAGTGATTGTAAAGAATTTTTTTTTATTTTTTAAAAATAATAAACATGTTACATTTATTTGCTCTGTGTTGTGGTTTTGCACAGAGCAGCCCCGAACCTCCTCTTATCAGGTCCCCCCGCCAGTGCTCCTTGCTCAGGAGCCCCTCTCTGTGTGTCCATATGACACACAGAGCGGAACTCATCTCCACCCCCCCCACTCCTCCTCACTGGCTCTAATTGACAGCAGCGTGAGCCAATGGCTCCTGGTGATGTAGCTGAGCCAATGAAGAACAAGAGAACTTCGGCTCTTGTGCACATTGCTGGATTGAGATCAGGCTCCGGTATGTATTTGGGGGGGCTGGGGGGGTGAGCTGCATGAAGAAGGTTTTTCACTTTAAAGAATAGACTGCAGTAAGGTAAAATAAACCTTTTGCTTTTACAACCACTTTAAGAAATATTAAAGATCAGTTTTACACAGTACTGATTTCTCAATCTTTCAAAGCTACTGGTGGGATGAAAAAGAACCCATTCAATTCTTTTATCTCTTGGGGCCCCCACTGCCCCTCAGCAGAGCCAAAGGAGTCTCATTCTCATCAATGAAGTTTTGAAAGGATGGGAGTGCCACACCAGCTTGTACAGACTTTTAAAAGATTTTTATTTTGGAACAGCCAACGCGTTTCGGAGGCTCAGCACTCCCCTTCATCAGGGCTTTAAACTAGACAATAAAGAATATATAAAGAATCCTTAAAAAGTGTTAAAGAATATGGAACTATACAACTATAAGAGTACAAATGCCTTAATGTAGTAATTATCAGAGCCAAAAAGGACATACCGTATATACTCGAGTATAAGTAGAACCTGATTTTACCAAAAAAAACCTGGGAAAACTTATTGACTCGAATATAAACCGAGGGTGAGAAATGCAGCAGCTACTGTAAGTGGAAAAGAGGGTCAACAATGCCCATTTGCATGCCTCACTGTGCTCATCTGCATGCCTCCTCACTGTGCCCATATACATGCCTCCTCACTGTGCCCATCTGCCTGCCGCCTCACTGTGCCCATTTGCCTGCCTCCTCACTGTGTCCATCTCCCTGCCGCCTCACTGTGCCCATTTGCCTGCCTCCTCACTGTGTCCATCTCCCTGCCGCCTCACTGTGCCCATTTGCCTGCCTCCTCACTGTGTCCATCTCCCTGCCGCCTCATGTACCTTGATCTCCAGCGCTGTGACATGCAGTCAGTCTAGTTGGCGGCCAGTGTAACAAAGCCCCTCCTCCGCCTCCTCATCCCTCGTTCGTGACGGAACACTGATTGAATTCTTCAAAGCAGTGAGTCAGTGTCCCGCCTATCATGGACGAGGAGAAAGCGGAGGTGGGGCTTTGTTGCAGTCAGTCTAGTCGACCACCGTGCAGTGTACCAAAGCCCCGCCTCCGCCTCCTCCTCGTCCTCACCTGTGATAGACGGGACTCTGACTGCTTGGAAGAACTGAATCAGTATTCCGTCACGGACGAGGGACGAGGAGGAGGTGGAGGCGGGGCTTTGTTACACTGGCCACTGACTAGACTGACTTGCATGTCACAGCACAGTGCTGAAAAACTCGGCTTATACTTGAATATATACGGTACATTGATATGACAAATACCAGGGTTGATGAACAACACTGGTCCAAGCGCTCACAGGATTATAAAGAAAACGTGGGAAGGAATCCACTTAAAACAATAAATGAGATATAAAATAAATTGCAAGCTGCTGTTATAAAAGAAAAAAACACAAATAAATACAAAATATACTCTCTTATGGGAAGATAGTATTAACAACGCTAATAATGTTTTTAAATGGTCTAAGGCTAGTAAATATAATAGCACAGAACTCTCAAATGGATGAGAGTAAATGTAAACATAAGATTAATAATCATAAAACAGAAAGTCCAGTGCAGTAGAATGAGAACCAATAGTCCCAAAACGATAGTTCATGAAATACCAGCGATAGTATATTATATACCCATGGTAGTATGTAGGCACCATCTATATTTACTGCATAAACTCAAAGTTCTCGTATAAATAAGCCTACGGCACCTGGTATTCCCAGGCGGTCTCCCATCCAGGTACTAACCAGGCCCAACCCTGCTTAGCCTCCAAGATCAGACAAGATCACCCTGAAAGCGCCCGATCTCGTCTGATCTTGGAGGCTAAGCAGGGTCAGGCCTGGTTAGTACCTGGATGGGAGACCACCTGGGAGACCGCCTGGGAATACCAGGTGCCGTAGGCTTATTTATACAAGAACTTTGAGTTTATGCAGTAAATATAGATGGTGTCTACATACTACCACGGGTATATTATATACTATCGCTGATATTTCATGAACTATCGTTTTGGGACTATTGGTTCTCATTCTACTGCACTGGACTTTCTGTTTTATGATTATTAATCTTATTTTTACATTTACTCTCATCCATTTGAGAGTTCTGTGCTATTATATTTACTAGCCTTAGACCATTTAAAAACATTATTAGCGCTGTTAATACTATCTTCCCATAAGAGAGTATATTTTGTTTATATACGATACATTACTGAATTAAACTAAGAAGTATAAAAACCAAGAAGGACAAAGAAAACATGTAAGGTTAAATAAACCTTCTGACTTTACATCCACTTTAAGAAATATTAAAGATCAATTTTACCCAGTACTGATTTCTCAATCTTTCAATACTACTGGTGGGATGAAAAATAATCCATTGGATCCTTTTTTCTCTTGGAGACCCCCACTGCCCCTCAGCAGAACCAAATAAGCTATATTCTAATCAATGACTTTTCATATATTTATTTTATTTCATCTTTTATTTCATTTTAATTTATTTAAACATAACAGGGTCAGTGAAAATATCTCTGCTGCAGCAGGAATTACATGTGGGGGGTGGGGTGGTAATCCTGAAAAGTCTGACAAGATCGCTGATATATTGGTTTAAAATTGGAACAGTTCTTTATCAAAATAAAATATTTTCAGTCCCTGCCTAGGAAAATCCTAAAGGATGTGCAAGGTTTCACAAAATGTTATATGTTTGTCCCAGGCATTCATTGGTTAACTTCCTATATTCATTTTATTGTTCATAGAAGATGGAGCGCCAGTCAGGTGTTAATAAAAGGTTCCGTTTAGCTATTCAAATAGTTCATTTGTGTATGAAAATATCACACTTCTGTAGGGTTTTGTATTGTACTTAATATTTTTTTTTTTTTTGATAATACATTTTACACAGCAGTTACTTCCTCTTCCCTTTGAAAGCTAAAACTGATAAAACTAACATGACTGAGCTAAAAATTTACTATAACTGGGTTACTTGCATACTATATCTCTGAAAAAATAATTATTTTGCAGTGAAAAATCATTAATTAACTTCTTTAGAACACTACAGTTTACTTCATAAAAAAAATAATAATGTGGTTTCTTTATATAAACGTGTGAAAAATCATATTGATGAAAATAACCGTGTGTTTTATAAACCTTGTTTCTATTTGTATTTGTAATTAAATGTGCACATAGGGGAAGCCAAATTTGCTCATTACATAAGTAGATCCTGCTTTGCAGTGCTACAGTCCACAGTGCTGGGGTCGATTTATTGAAGGAGTATCCAATCATGTGCTAGCGAAAACTCCTTTTTTTTCGTTTCCCCTGCACAACATGATTGGGTTGTCAAAGTCATTGCAGGTTCATCTTATTCACTAACATTCACAAAGCCCAGGCCTAGGGCAGCACTTTGCAGGGGGGTAGCACGGAAAGAGTCCCCGCCGGCTTGCACTACACTGTTAGTGTAGCGCCAGTCTTATGGGGCGGACAGGGCTGAGAGGCAAACAAAGCAGCCGCACTGCTTCCGGTATGCGGGCGGCCGGCATTCCGCAACTGTGGGGTGGGGGGGGGGGGGCGCCACTTCTAATTTTGACTGTCCTATCATCCTGGACCACAAACCTTCCTCCCTGTGCTATATGTTTTCTGCTGCACCATTGGCATGGTTATATCTTCTTAGTCCTCTCCATAAAATTATCAGAAATTTGTGCTTAAAGTAGAACTATAAGCAACATTTTTCATTTTGGATAGAGTAAGGGAGGGTTATAGTCCCTGTCAGTTTATTTTTTACCATCCCTGTCCCATTGCAGAGATTTCCCTTCACTTCCTGCCCCATAGATAAACAGGAAGTGAGAGGAAATCTATGCAAAGTAAGGGAATCCATTGCCTCCCCCCCCAGGCCCTTTAGAACCCCACTCGAAAATTTCAGGGCTGGTCTTAAACAGCAAGAGGTGTGGACTTGACAGGAAGGGGTGGGTCATATTTAAATTAGAGGGTGCACGAGTTTAGTCAGGCCTAGGGCAGCACAAAACCTAAATACACTACTGCCTCAATGGTTTTGTTGCTCCTTCCCAAAATGCAAGTTGACCAACTGCTGTCCTATGTCAGTAGTTGTTTCAAGAAAGACAGTGAAGTATCCAAAAGATATGAGAAATCTTAAGCTGGGTATGCACATCTCGAAATTCAACAGGAACCAGACGAATTTCGATATGTGTGTAGCCCTGTCTGTTAAACAGAAGCCAGTTGTTAGACCAGTTTCTGTCGAATTGTCCTGCTGGAAAAACAGCATTCGATCAACCACTGCAGCAAATGACTGCTGTGCTGATCTGTGAATTCTGATGGGGGTCAGGGGATGGGGGTCAGTCACCATTGTCAGAATACAATTGTGCAGCTGGGGAGATCCCTGCATCCTCATCGTTTGCATGGATAAATAGTTACTTAGTTGGTAAGGTTGAACAAAGACAACAGTCCATCCAGTTCAACCTGTGTAGGTGTGTGTGTAGAAAAATAATTTCCCATATCCCTGTATATTGTTTTCGATAAGATGCACAACCAAGAGTCTTTTAAAACTATCCATACATCCTTTCGACACCACCGATTGTGGAAGATACAGGATACCTGCTGGTTGAACAGAAAAAAACTAAATCTACATGTATACCCAGCTTAAGTAAAAAAACAAATAAAATGCACAGCAATGCAGAAAATACTTGTATATATCAATATAAAACTCACAGACCACTTTAATAGGTACACCTTGCTAGTACCAGGTTGAACCCTCTTTTGCCTTCAGAACTTCCTTAATTCTTCCTGGCATAGATTCAACAAGGTGTTGAAACATTCCTCAAAGATTTAGGTCCATATTGACTTGATAGCATCACGCAGTTGCTACAGATTTGTCGGCTGCACATCCATGATGCAAATCTTCCGTTCAACCACATCCCAAAGGTGCTCTATTGGATTGAGATCTGGTGACTGTGGAGGCCATTGGAGTACAGTGACCTCATTGTCATGTTCAGGAAACCAGTTTGAGATGATTTGAGCTTTGTGACATGTGCATTATCCTGCTGGAAGTAGCCATCAGAAGATGGGTACACTGTAGTCATAAAGGGATGGACATGGTCAGCAACAATCCTCAGGTAGGCTGTGGCATTTAAACGATGCTCAATTGGTACCAAGGGCCCCAACGTGTGCCAAGAAAATATCCCCCACACCATTAAACAACCATTACCAGCCTGAACTGTTGATACAAGGAAGGATAGATCCATGCTTTCATGTTGTTTATGCCAAATTCTGACTCTACCATCTGAATGTCACAGCTGAAATCGAGACTCAGGCAACGTTTTTCCAATCTTCTATTGTCCAATTTTGGTGAGCCTTAAGGTTCGATGTGCTGTGCATTCAGAGATGGTATTCTGCATACTTTGGTTGTAACAAGCGGTTATTTGAGTTACTGTTGCTTTTCTCAAACCAGTCTGCCCATTCTCTTCTGACCTCTGACATCAACAAGATATTTTCATGCACACAACTGCCGCTCACTGGATATTTTCTCTTTTCCAGACCATTCTCTGTAAACCCTAGAGATGGTTGTGCTTGAAAATCCCAGTAGATCGGCAGTTTTTGAAATCTTCAGAACAGCCCATCTGGCACCAACAACCATGCCACGTTCAAAATCACTTAAATCCTCTTTCTTCCCCATTCTGATGCTCGGTTTGAACTTCAGCAAATCGTCTTCACCTCTTCTAGATGCCTGAATGCATTCAGTTGATGCCATGTGATTGGCTGATTAGCAATTTGTGTTACCAAGCAATTGAACAGGTGTACCTAATAAAGTGGCCGGTGAGTGTGTGTGTGTATATATATATATATATATATATATATATGTATTATTTCATTAGAATTCACATTGGGTTATCTATAAATGACATTTCAAGGGAGAATAGTTGTGTCTAAGATTGGGACAAACACTTAAACAAGTAATATGTGCTTAGGTAAGGCTCCATTCACACCATGCAGGTGTGACGAATCACGCGTGTGTTCCCATGCCTCACCTGTAGGGCAGCCCAATCATTTCAATATGCTGTTCTATGCACAAGAAACACGCAAAAGAAGTCCATGATCCTTTTTCAAAATCACAAAATCAACGCACAGAAAGGCATCATGTCGTTATTGGAGAACATGAACATGCATACAATAGCAGATGCTGTTTTGCAGCTAAAGCAGTCTTCTGCCTGGGGAAAAAAAAGTCAGGAGCTACAAATACTGTAGCTGTTGACTTTTAATATATGGACACTTACCTGGGAGCCTGCAATGTCCACACCCCAGGCGATTTTCTGATCGGGTGCTGCCGCCACTATTCGTCGTATGGGAAACCGGCAGTGAAGCCTTTCAGCTTCACAGCCGGTTCCCTACTGTGCATGCACGAAGCCCACTGTGCTTTCTATCTGGCCCAGAGGGGGGCCGAACTTCTGAGGGACAGCGCTGCTGCGCTGTCTCCTGGCAGTGGGGAAGGGTACCTGTCTAAAACAGGTACCCGTTCCCCCCTCCCCCTGAAAGGTGCCAAATGTGGCACTGGAGGGAGGGAGGAAGCAGATAAGGCTGGAGCTCTGTTTTAAGACTTAATGGCACCACCACGCATCTCCTAAAGGGCAAGGTGTTTTTTTGGAAGAGGTCACCAAATGTATTCCCAATCTGTGCTGCTCTCAGTAAGCCTGGACAGGCAGCATTGGTCATATAAAACAGTGGTCGCCAACCTTTCGGACCCCAAGGACCACTAAACTCAAAATTTTGAATCCCACAGACCACTAACATAAATTTATGCTTTATACACACAGTTCTCTGGTTCTCTGCCCCCCCCCAGCACTCTGCATCACACTGCTGCTTTGTACATACTCATCATTGGATCTCACCTCCTTATCCAGCCATGTGCTTAAGCTCCGTGCTCCCTCCCATAGTTTGTGATTAGCGCTGCCATTGGTAGCCCACTCCTTCTTCACCTCCCACTCTCTGCACTACTCCGGGCACCTCCCTCTGAGTTCACGGGAGCCGGAACTACAGAGGAGGCATCAGGTGTCAATGAATTCTGACAATACTGACTGTCAGCGTGCATTGAAAAAACGACACTGGAAACAACATTGGGCAGTATACATCTACCACAATGCTGATTTGTGGCAGAACCCCTGGGCACCAGCCAAATTTTCTCGTGGGCTATCAATGGTCCACAGACCACTGGTTGGCGACCACTGATATAGAATATACATTGGATATATAAGTCTACACTCCCCTGTTAAAATGTCAGTTTTCTGTGATGTTAAAAATGAAACAAAGAAATATCATTTCAGAACTTTTTCCACCTTTAATGTAACCTATAAATTGTATAAAAACACTCCAAATCTGTCAGATTGTGAGGGCATCTCCTGTTCACAGCCCTCTTCAGATCACCCCACAGATTTTCAATGGGATTCAGGTCTGGGCTCTGGCTGGGCCATTCCACAACATTAATCTTCTGGTGAAGCCATTCCTTTGTTGATTTGGGTCATTGTCATGCTGAAAGATGAAGTTCCTTTTTAACCACTAGCCGACTAGCCGCTGTCATTATACTGCGGTAATGTGTCAAAAGTGTCCAATCTGTCCACCGCAATGTCGCAGTACCACTAAAAATCAATAATCACTACCATTACTAGTAAAAAAAAAATACCATACATCTATTCCCTATTTTGTAGAAGCTATAACTTTTGCGCAAACCAATCACTATACGCGTATTGTGATTTTTTTTTTTTACCAAAAAAGAATACATATCGGCCGAAACTGATGAAGAAATTATTTTTTTTACATTTTTGGGGGTATATTTATTATAGCAAAAAGTATAAAATATTGGGTCTTTTTTCAAAATTGTCTTTCTTTTTTGTTTAAAGCGCAAAAAATAAAAACCGCAGAGGTTATCAAATACCACCAAAAAAAAGCTCTATTTGTGGGAAAAAAAAGGACATCAATTTTGTTTGGGTACATCGTTGCACGACCGCACAATTGTCAGTTAAAGCCAAAAAGTGGCCTGGTCATTAAGGTTGCAAATCTTTCCAGGGCTGAAGTGGTTAATGTTCAGCTTTCTAGCAGAAGCCTGAAGGTTTTGTGCCAATATTGACTGGTATTTGGAACTGTTCAAAATTCCCTCTACCTTGACTAAGGCCCCTTTTCCAGCTGAAGAAAAACAGCCTCAAAGCATGATACTGCCACCACCATGCTTCACGGTGGGTATGGTGTTCTTTTGGTGGCGTGCAGTGTTGTTTTTGCACCAAACATATCTTTTGGAATTATGGCCAAAAAGTTCAACCTTGGTTTTATTAGACCATAACACATTTTCTCACATGCTTTTGGGAGACATCAGATGTGTTTTTGCAAAATTTAGCAGGGCTTGGATGTTTTTCTTGGTAAGGAAAGGCTTCTGTCTTGCCTCTCTACCCCATAGTCCAGACATATGAAGAATACGGAAGATTGTTGTCACATGTACCACACAGCCAGTACTTGCCAGATATTCCTGCAGCTCCTTTAATGTTGCTGTAGGCCTCTTGGCAGCCTCCCTGACCAGTTTTCTTCTTGTCTTTCAATCAATTTTGGAAGGACATCCAGTTCTTGGTAATGTCACTGTTGTGACATATTTTCTCCACTTAATGAGGACTGTCTTCACTGTGTTCCATGGTATGTCTAGTGCCTTGGAAATTCTTTTGTACCCTTCTCCTGACTGTTACCTTTTAACAATATCCCTCTGATGCTTTGGAAGCTCTCTGCGGACCATGGCTTTTGCTGTAGGATGCCACTAAGGAAATGTCAGGAAAGACCTACTAGAACAGCTGAACTTTATTTGGGGTTAATCAGAAGCACTTTAAAGGATGGCAGGTGTGTACTGACTCTTATTTAACAGACGTTTCAATGTGATTGTTTAATTCTGAACACAGCTATATCCCCAGTTATAAGAGGGTGTGCACACTTATGCAACCACATTATTTAATTTTTATTTATTTTTTTTACTTCCCCCCTAAAAGATTTCAGTTTGTTTTTCAATTGAGTTGTGCAGTTTATAGGTCACATTAAAGGTGGAAAAAGTTCTGAAATTATTTATCTTTGTCTCTTTTTTTACATCACAGAAACCTGACATTTCATTAGGGGTGTGTAGACTTTTTATATCCACTGTACTTATGCAGGAACGTAAATCTCATCCAGCCTTTGTCAACCTTTTTAACACAGAGGAACCCATAACATAACTTTCTGATCTCAGGGAAGATATGCTAATAATTACTATATCTATAGCTCACCTTTCATTAACGTGAAGGTTACTGGAAATACATTTTCTTACATTTCTAGCCAGTGGGAATAATTACTGTTAAAAAGATCACTGGTGTAAATGGTCAAGTGGTGAGACAAAATTTCCTAATTGCTCAAGTAACCCCTAGAAACATCTGGGGGCACTCTGCACAGAACCCTGGCTGAGAAAGGCTGTTCTAATCTATACTAATCTATAAATACTTCATTTAGAGGAAAAATTGCATGTCAGTCCTAATACACAGGATTGTCTGAAGGGAGCATTTGGTGTGCATTGTTGACACCTGTTCCTGAACCTGTATGCATCTGTATTGAGTCAAAAGATACAGGCAGTAACTCACTTAAGTGTTTATCAGTTTGTGTGTGGCAACTTCTCCATACTGTATATTGCTGACCATGTTTGCTTTGAGGCGGTGCAGCTAAAGACATACTATCGACCTAAAAATATTATAATGCCTTCTAATTCCAAAACATAGATGAAAAGTAGGCAGTGCCAATGATACGCAACTCTATTTCTATTACCATACATGGATTTGCAGTATCGGATCACTGGCAAGAGTCTACAAACTTCTTGTTTTATCACAGTTAGCTTTGTGTCCACTTTATGTAAGCTTTGGAAGAGATAATAAGCTAACAGTGGGACAGAATGTTCTGTACCCTCAGCATTACATAACTAGAGCCATAGGTTTGGTCTCTGGTAATTCCACCACTGGTTGTTGCTTAGCCACAATATATGAAAAAAAAGGTTATTCTTATGTTTGTTATAACTGTGCATTGCTGTTTTATATTTACATTTGTGTTTACAATATTCTTGCAGTTTGCTTAAAGATTTCAAAGGATTTCGATTTATCCCTCGGTCTAGAGAAGATCTTCCACCAAACTTTCCATCAGACATTCCTGGGATCTGTTACTTTCTCGAAGCTTCTGATCGAGATCTGCTGACCAAGACATGGCGCCAAAAAAAGACTCTTGAAGATTCACATTTCGATTCACATTTCAACAAAACAAAATAAACTATTTTGCTGTATCATTTGTAATGTACTATACTGTGTAGAAAATGAATTCTGGTGTAAATGATAATCTTGTCTTCCTTTGATTTGACATTTTTCTTCAGTCAAACATCTCTCTTATGAATGACTTGTAATTCACAGTAATAATTTTAACTGCACACAAGAACTAGTTTTACAGATCCAAAAAAGTGATTCCTTATTCAATTTGAACATTTATATTCAAATCCACTGTGTTTTTCAAGCATTGTCAATTCGACCACACAGCTGCTGACCTAAAACTTCATTATGATGGCTATTTGCATAGCAATTAAATAAACAAAATGCGATTTAATAATAGGTCTAGGGTAAATGGGTTTCACTATCTTCCCACTGTATCATTACGGTGTCTTTTCATAAATGTAAAACCTTACTTGAGATAATAATCTAAAAAGACATAGCAATGCTTAAAAATCAAACCTGAATTTGAAAATGAATCCTATATACACCGTGAAGCATGACTAAGTATGCTATACTGTGAAATACCACTGCGACAGATATCTCAAATCCCTGCTCCTCCCCTTTCCACCTGCAGTCAAAGTAGCACTATCAGCTAAAGCATGGGGTCTCCAAACGTTTTAAACAAAGGGCCAGTTTAATGTCCTTCAGACTTTAGGAGGGTCAGACTGTGGCCTGTGGGAATGGAAATTGTCCTGGTGCCAGTGAGAGTAAACAGTGCATTTTGGGTATTAGGGGGAGGAATAATGCTCCACCGTTGGTGCCATTGGGAGAGATAGTGCCCCATTGTTGATGTCAGTGGCAAGAATTATGCCCCATTGTTAGTGTCAGTGGGAGTAATAGTGTCTCCTATCAGTGAGAAGAATAGTGCTGCCTGATAAGGCAAGCACAGGACTGCATCTGGCCCTTTGCCTACAGTTTGGAGACCACTGAGCTATAGGGTCAGAATTTATGTTTCTGAACCTGGAGATACAGAGCCACCAATGATGTAAAACAAACCTGTATGAAGATCGCACCTAGGAAAGCTATCCATTAATTTGATAAGATGGAATAGTAACGTCTGCAGTCTTTGACTTCTGCACGTAAGTAATGTTTTGTTTTTTGCATAAAAAAGCAAATCTGATATTACTAGAATGCTCTGAGCTGGTCTGGAAACAAGTTAAGGGGATTTAAATTGGAGTTTAAGCTTGAATTGTGGGGCAGTGAAAAAGCTAAGTGGCTCTAAGAGTGCAATTAATTGATGAGTGGGTATAAAGTATAATAAACATGTAGACCTGTTAATTATAGTGGGAGGCAGGCACCCATGGAAGCCCCTAAATTCAGGGCACTCTCCTATGCAAATCTGAAATTTAGTTTAGAAAATGTAGCTTTATGCCACCTCTCCTTCCTCCAAAGCTGTACTCTGTAAGCCTTTTAAATGTTCTAAATTAGTAGAAAGAGCACCCAGAGAAAAATCTCCCAAACCTAGGGCTTTCAATAGACATTGAAAATAACATGCATATTTGACTCGTATTCTTGTTCCTCTAGGCTCCCCCATCCCTGCTACCTTGATTAATTCTACTGCATTTGCAAAATGCTCCATCACCTTTAAAAGTATACTTACTAGGCTGGGAGCACTAAATAGTTAAAGAAGAGGAACAAAGTTTACATAGCTAACAGAAGAATAAGTGGTTAGTGAACAGGTGTTTTAGGAGCAGGTACCTCTCAGACCCTGCAACGAACTGTTAGACAGGGTTAATTCTGTCTGTTGTAGGCTAGCTTGTAAATGAGTGGGGAATTTTTGTTTGTTATTTTTTGACATGTGTCGTCTTTCTATGTGCTCCTTGCTGCAGAGGCCAGTAATAGGTTGAGGTGGTTGCCATTTGTTTGTACCCCTTAGACCCTGCCTACCCTAACTTTAAGCCTATAGTGCCATCGAAAAATGCAGTGATAGTGTTGACAAAAGAGATACTACTTACCGTCTGCCCTGGTTTTTGAAGAACCCAACAAGATCACATCAGCCATTGAGGCTAGAGGCTGTTTTCTTAACAAACTGTTAGTAAATAAGGAAAACCTTATATTTTGCATTTAATACTCAATAATATCAATGGATATCCATAACCAGCAGGCCACGTCATTTTTCTAACAGGAGTTAGAAATATGAAAAATCTGCTGATGGCTATGGGTAACAATTTTTTCCTATTAACTAACCCACGTTTTATATTTGGTTAATAAACTTTAACGTAATTACATAGTTACATATTTAATTTGGTTGAAAAAAGACAAAAGTCAATCTAGTTCAACCAATAAAAGGGAAAAACATTTTTCTGCAATCCTATATACACAATCCTATACCCACAGTTGATCTAGAGGAAGGCAAAAACCCCCTGCAAAGCATGATCCAAATTGTTCCAGCCTGGGAAAAAAATCCTTCCAGATCCCCCAAGAGGCAATCAGATATTCCCTGGATCAACTTTACCTATAAATATTAGTATCCAGTTGTATTGTGTACATTTAGGCTCCATTCACGCTAACGCGTCTTTTGATGCATTTTGCAGAAATGTATGGGAATTTTTTAACATGGGTTCCTATGGAACATGTTGACATCAATGCATTTTTTGTACCTCTGCGTTTTTGGAAAGGGTCAGGGACTTTTTTTCATGCAAAATGCAGCGTTTTGCATGTAAAAGAATTCAATGGACCAGCATCAAAAAACGCAAGTACAGCGTTTTTACAGCGTTTTTACAGCGCTTTTGCCGCGTTTTTGCCACGTTTTGGCATTCTTTTTTTCTAAAAAAAAAACAAAAAAAAAATGCAAAACCCCGCAAAAACGCTGTAAAAACGCTGCTCAAAAACACGGCAAGCACCACAAAAAACACTGCAGAAACGCTCAAAAGCAACATGCATAGATGTGAATCGAGCCTTACTGTGAAGAAGCATTTCTGTATTTGATACTGATACAGTGGAGTTTTTTGAAGAACTGGAGCCAAAACAGAACTGTCTCATAGTTATCTGTCAAGTTTTAGATTTGCATACAAATCTTCACAGCAATAATAAGATCAAATACAATTGGTTGCTGTGATCAATATCTACAATTATTCCAAATTTTATAATTGGGTCCCAGCTTGTTATTGGTGCTACTCACAGAAAGACGTCCAAATTACTTTTATGTCTAAGGTTGTGCCATTTGTTTTTGTTTTTTTCATTTAAAATTTAACTTTATTTATTAAATATGATTCTTGTGATATTATTCACTTCATTTGTTACACAGAGATATATATATATATATATATATATATATATATATATATATATATATATATATATATATATATATATATATATATATATATATATATATGTCACATGTGCATGACATATACAGAGTATATTTTTATGTGTTTCTTATGAAAACCTTTCATAAAAGTTCAGTAACTTATAAATGTCAAAACTTACTTAAGCATTATAATTAATATGATAGTTATATAGGTGTATGAGATTATGCAGAAGTCCGTTGAACAGTCTTCCTGCTGATGTTGCCAAATACTTATACAATAAGCAGCTTCCAATAAAAAAAATTGTATTTTATTTTGAATGCCGTGATACTGTTGTTTCTACATCTTGTAGCAGTATTTTAATCGGAGAGTCTTTAAAAAACAACTAGTGGTATACTTCATAGTGTGATCCTTCTGTTATCTCTTGATAGATGATGTAACGCTACCATAAAAAAATTACATGTAGAACAATTGTGTCACCAAGAAATGTTTAAAGCACATTATTGTGTAATAATATATTGCTTATATATTGTCACAGCTCAGGCGGAATGTGCTTCACTAGTTGGTCCCTGGAATGTACTTGTTCTGAGACAAGCATAGGCTTACTGGATGTGAGCATTTATATGTGCTCTGTAGATTTATTCAACTCTACCTGTAAACTGTAAATGTCATAGCAATAAATGTTTTTATATTATCCCATTATTTTCAAGTGCATCATTTCTATACTACCATTCCTATGAAAAGAGAACAGCCGTCGGCAATCCATGGAGTGAAGTAAGTGTGTCTCTGCTAGGAATGTGGTTTTGGGTTCACTGCTACTATGGGTTTGTATTGAATCCCTGACATTTGTGAGGTTTGCAAGAAAATTTGCAGGTTTGCCCAATAAATAAGCAACAACCTATAATGCAGTGCATAGCCTTTGCCTCTTATCAGAAAGAGTTATTTTTTTATTTCAATAATTTTTATTAAGTTTAGTTGACAGTCATGAAAATCAACATATAGCATATTACAATGTGAGTACACGTATCAACATTCTTCAGTGGCTTGTACTCTATGCATACTCTTAATGCCGTGTACACACGAGCGGACTTTCCGGCAGAAAAGGTCCGACGGAACGAATCCTTCGGACATTCCGATCGTGTGTGGGCTTCATCGGACCTTTTTTGTCGAAAAATCTGACGGACCTTAGAAATAGAACATGTTTCAAATCTTTCCGACGGACTCGATTCCTATCGAAGAAACCGTTCGTATGTATGCTAGTCCGACGGACCAAAAATGACGCAAGGGCAGCTATTGGCTACTGGCTATTGAACTTCCTTTTCTAGTCCGGTCGTACGTCATCACGTTCTAAACGATCAGACTTTGGTGGGGTCGTGTGTAGGCAAGTCCGTTTTGTCGGAATTCCGTCGAAAAGTCCTTCAGAGTTCAGTCCGACGAGAAGTCCGCTCGTGTGTACGCGGCATAAGTATTGTGTATCCATTATCATAACAATATCAACATTTCAGCTCTCTAGATTGGAGGTATTGCTTAGGCCTTGTGTTTATCACTCTAATTCGTCGCCTTGGACATTCCACTTTGTTGGCATTGATAACCCCTGTGGTATTTGTCTATCATTATATCTGATATCTTGAGTATAGCGACCACTTTTACCCATTTTATGGTAAGCAACTGAGAATATAAAACAGAAAACAGAAAAACAGAAAAAAAACACAAACACAGTCATAGCGATGTCTATTCGTTTCTTTTGTTAAAGTGGAGTTCCACCCACTTTTACAACTCTTCAGCATCCCTCACTAAACTGTGCACTGTAAACGAATTGGATATTTTTTTATTTTTTTTCTCAGCACCTACCGTATATCTGCTGTATTCATTTTTCACTTCCTCCTCCCTGGCCGTGGCCCATCGCATCATTTCCTGTTTGCAATGCCTTCTGGGAAGGGGAGGCAACTTCCTCTGACACTGCTGTTGCTATGGAAACCTGACCTGAAACCTATTATACTGCTTGTGCTGCACTGAGCATGTGCGAGATCTGCAAGGATGAGATCCAGGAAGAAATACAGTCTGGTTTCAGATGCCCGCACTTAAGATGGCCACGGCCTGCTGCAAGTTTATAAAACAACAAATTACTGCTATAAACTAACAAAACAGACCTTAGTTTACAGACTAACTTTACTAGAATACATTAAGCTTGTGTATTATAGGGGTATTTTTATTTAAAAAGTATAATTTCGTCCGGAACACCACTTTAACTTTGCTAGTTATTACTTCCCAACACTCCATCTATCTTGTGCTCTTTGATTATATCATTCCCTCTAAGGAGTCCAGTGATTGTACACTATCGCATAATTCCCTGTGGTTATTGAGTGTAAAACCTAATTGTATTTGCTTTTTTAAATGTCCTCCATGGCAGTGCCCACCTTCCCATGCCTTTTGTTTGACAATAAGCTGTTTATTAACCCCACCAATGGCCAGAATTAAAGTGGTTCTAAAGGCAGAAGTTTATTTTTTTTTTATCTTAATGCATTCCAAAAAAAAATTCTGTGTGCAGCAGCCTCCCTACTACTTACCTGAGCCTCATCTCGATCCAGCAATGTTGCATATGAACCTCTGCTGTCTGGGACTCTCCTTCCTGATTGGCTGAAACACAGTAGCGAGCGTCATTGACTCCCACTGCTGTCAATCAAAGTCAGTGAGGAGAGAGGGGGACGGGGCCGAGCCACAGCTCCATGTCTAAATGGACACACGGAGTAGCAGCTCGGCTTGGGTGCCCCCATGGCAAGCTGCCTGCCGTGGGGAGCACTCTGCAAAAGGGAGGGGCCAGGAGCGCCGGTGAGGGACCAGAGAAGAGGAGGATCTGGGCTGCTCTGTGCAAAATCACTGCACAGAGCAGGTAAGTATGACATGTTTGTTATTTTTAAGCAAACAATAAGACTTTAATATCACTTTAGGTAACAACATTCACCCTACAGACTTCAATAGGGTGTTCCTGCAACGTTCACAAACACTGAGCAAGATTCAGGAATCTCTTCGCAAACTGAACAAAACAGTTTGGCTTTCCTTCCTACAATGCAAGTCTATGATCTACCTCACTATTTAAAAACAGTGCACTCTCCATGTGTCTGCCATCTGCCATCACTACAGTCATTTAGCAATTAAAGTCCCCATAGATATCTCAAATTTTGCCTTCTTTCTGATGAATCAAGCCTTGGGTGGCCCTTCAATCACAACCTGGCTTGATACATTTTTTTATTAAAAATTGACTGTGCGATGGACACCTTGTTTTTTTGTACTGTGCATCCAGCAAACAATTGTAGGTAGAGAATGTACTTTAAAGTGATAATAAACCCAAAACCAAAAATGTAATATATTAAAGCTTACTAATCATTACATGGGGTAGCTGCATTAGTTTTCTTTTTTTTAGGCTTTCCCCCCGGTGATCATGCCAGTGACACACCTCCTCTATTAGAGTGCTCCCACTCTGGATGAATGAGCACAGGGGACACATTTGGACACCAGCATTGTCAGTCTGGGGGAGGGAAGTGTTAGATGTACTAGCAGATTTAGATACACTAACAAATTGAAGCCAAACTCCAGCCAATACTCTATAAGCAGTCACAGTAACAGTTTTTTTTTCCTTTTGTGATAAAGGTTTTACATAAATAAATAAAAGCTGATCATTGGAATCACCTCTGACAGTGTTAAACTTACTGGTTGCATCATCAGATGAAAATAGAAGAAAGAAAGCCAAAAAAAGAAAACAAATGCAGCCATCATATTTAAGAATTGGTAACCTGCAATATAACAAATGTTTGCTTCTGGTTTTTATACCCCTTTAATTAGGGGCAGGGCATTTATTTAAAATGGCCATGATTCTAAAAGAAGCATATCATTAACCTATTTTACTATTTAATTTTAAAATACTGTGTATGCATCATATACTGTGTCATAGAAAGGTTATAAACACACCGGAGGTGCCATTGCGTGCTGATTGGACACAGGGGATGCCAATCAGCCAATCGTTCCCCAGAGAGGCAGAACGGCGATCTGCCTATGTAAACAAGGCAGATCGCCTTTCTGATGGGGAAGAAGATGGAGATCTTGTGTTCCTGCTAATCTGGAACACGATCTCTGTCTTCATCCAGTCACAGCAACCCCCACACGGTTAGAAAGCACCCCCTAGGAGCACACTTAACCCTTGGATTGCCCTTGATGTTAACCCCTTCCCTGCCAGTGTCATTAGTATAGTAACATGCATATTTTTAGCACTGATCACTGTATTAGTGTCACTGGTCCCCAAAAAAGTGTCAGTTAGGTGCCCGATTTGTCCTCTGCAATGTCGCAGTCCCACTAAAAATTGCTGGTCACTGCCATTACTAGTAAAAAAAATAAAAATAAATATTCCATCCTTTGTAGACGCTATAACTTTTGAGCAAACCAATCAATATACAGTATGTTATTGGGATTTTTTTACCAAAAATATGTAGCTGAATACATACTGGCCTAAATTGATGAATAAATTAGATTTTGTATACTTTTTTATTGGATATGTTTCATAGCAGAAAGTAAAAATTTTTCTTTTTCAAAATTGTCACTTTCTTTGTTTATAGTGCAAAAAATAAAAACCGAAGAGGTTATCAAAAACCACCAAAAGAAAGCTCTATAAGTGGGAAAAAAGGCATCAATTTTATTTGGGTACAATGTCGCATGACCGCGCAATTGTCAGTTAAAAATAACGCAGTCCCGTTATGCAAAAAATGGCCTGGTCATTAAGGGGGTAAAACCTTTCGGGGCTGAAGTGGTTAATATAATGTATAACCTAGCTTACACAGTGCAGGGGTCAGGGTTATAACATATTTCATGGCATATACAGTGCAGGGCTTGAGAGTATAATGTACAACATAGTGTATATAATTTAAAGATTAGGAATATAATGTACAACCTTTACAGTGCATAGGTCAGGGGTATAACATACAACTTAGCATATGCAATGCAGGGATCAGGAGTATACTGTTTAGCATAGCATATACAGTGTATGGATCAGGAGTATAATGTAAAACAGTGAATACTGTGCAGGAGTCAGAAGTAAAAAATACAATATAGTGTATACAGTGCAAGGGTAGGATTATAATGTACAACAAAGTGAATGCAGAGCAGGGGTCAGAAGTATAACATAGAACATAGTAAAAGAATTGCAGTGGTTAGGACTATGTAAAATACAGCACTGTACAATGTAGTTGTCTGTAATATTGTGCCCCTCACTGCTGGTCAGTGGGAAAAAAAACTACACTTAAGCTGTAGGTTTTCTAAAATGGTCACACTTTTCTTCCCCCAACAGAGGACTCCCTGCAGTGCCTGGGTGTCATGTGGGAGCGCAGAGTCCATACTGTGGGTGCACAATGTGGGTGAGCAGCATCTCAGCTCTCGCACTTACTGCTTCCTCTGCTTCTGTGACAGACCAGGACCTAGCTTGCCCCATTAGGAGCTACAAATCCAAATCACATGGGTCAAACACAAGACCTGTGGGCTGACCCTGGCCCGCCAAACCATTTCATGTGGCCCTCGTACCTCCCCTGCAGCTGCAGAACCCCCCTCGTCTCTGTCCCACCTTGTTTCAGCAGTTGGCATCAAAGAGAAGAACAGATCTCCTCCAGATCCTGTGCTTTTCCATGAAGCTAGGGAGAGGCTCTTCTCTGTCCCACCCCTGTCTTATCAGTCGGCAGCAGAGAGGAGGACAGAACTCCTCCTACAGATCCTGCACTTCTCTGTGCCACAGCAGCATCCCCTCATCTCTGCCTGCGCTGGTCTCAGCATTTAGAAGACTCCAGAAGCTTAATCCAGCCCTCCTCTGGTCCTCCTCCAGACCCTGTACTGTCTGCTTCTCAGCTTGGCCCATAGCTTCTTCCTGGCGGGTAAACAGTGATGTAAGGGAGGGTGGGGGAGTCTTGACATCTGGTGTAAGGGGGGGGTGTAGTACTCTAGACATCTAGTCTTACAGATAAAACTGTCCCTTTGAGGACAACCATAATGCTGATGTGGCCCTCGATGAAATGGAGTTTCACCCCTGATCTAAATGATGTAGAGCTTAGAGCAGTGGCGGCTGGTGCTCCATTTTTTCGGGGGGAGCGACAAATAAACCCCCCACCCACTCACCAGCCCTGCTCACAAGCCCGCTCACCAACCCAGCTCGCAAGCCCGCCAGCCCCACACTTACTCCATAAAGGTCGCGGGCGGCTTTACCGCCTTCTCTTCCCGGCCAATCCGGGCGCTTCTCCTCCCAACCAATCTCATGACCCCCTTCCTGTCCTGATTGGCCAGGAGGAGAAGCAATAGGACAATAGTTAAAGGTTAATTAGCTATTGTCACAAGTGGGTGGGCTCTGAGCACAACCTTTTTGAAGCCAATTAGAGCCTCCGGCCTTCACAAAATACCCACTAGAACTCTATGCGCCCGGTGCCCATCATGGAGATTATGGGCCGGCACATAGAGGGGGGCAGTGCTCCTACGCCCCTTGCTGCCGCTGGCTTAGAGTAAAACAAAAGTTAAATATGCTACGAAAATAGCAGCAACAGAGTTCACCGGAAGCAAGCAAGTGGTGTGATGAAGAAAGAAAGAGAAACAGTGTTGTACTGAAGTTAATTCAACGTATACAATTTGCCCCTCTCTAAGATGTGGCTTTAATGTGTCTCTTTTTTTGAATTAGTAACTAAGCTGTACCTGCGGAAGGCAACAAAGGTGATCCTAATGGTGATGACTGGAGTTCTCCAGCAGCTCTCCTTCAAACAGGAGATGAGTGGTTTGCAAGGCAAATCTAGCAGTCAGGGCAAGATATTTTCTACAATACCATATTATTCAGCCACCATGGTTCATTCACATGCAAATCTATTGGAGATTTGCATATGAATGAGCCGAGAATACAGTGTAACAGGGCAAAGATAGTTACAGACTGGCTAAGCACACCAGGGTACAGCCATTGAGGAGCAGCTGAATAATAAATGAGTTAGTTCCTGCGCATCTGACAGTTGATAAGTATCACGTACCATGCCTCTTGTGGCTTGTTTAAATCTAATAGCCACTCAAAAAAAAATTCTTTAAGGTAAACAAAACACAAAATGCTAACCTCAAAAATATATGCTCTCTTTTAACCTTCCTGGCGGTTTTCCCGAGTGTGGATCCGGGTTACATTTTAGCACCATTAGCGGTAACCCCGAGCCACACTCGGGATTGCATTGCAGGATCCTGGTGCAGTGTACTTACCTTGTCCCCGGGATCCTGCGATGTGCCCCCGCTGTGTCTGCGGGCTCTGTACTCCGCCCGATGCCTCTCTGTGCCGGGCTCCGTTCCCTGCGAGCGTCGCAACGCACGGGGCCGGAGCCTGGCGACAAATTCAAAAAAGTGAAAAATCATAACACATACAGTACTGTAATCTTACAGATTACAGTACTGTATGAAATTATTTCACATCCCTTTTGTCCCCAGTGCTTTGTCTAATGCCCTGCATGCACTTTTATATTATATATAGGGCTGTTACTGTCCCTGGGGACAAAAGGGATGTGAAATAATTTCATACAGTAATGTAATCTGTATGATTACAGTGTACTGTATGTATTATGATTTTTTACTTTTTTGAATTTGCCGCTGGGCTTCCCCCCGTGCGCTGCAACGCTCGCAGGGACTGGAGCCTGGCACAGAGAGGCATCGGGCGGAGGACAGAGCCTGCAGACACAGCGGGGGGACATCGCAGGATCTTTGGGACAAGGTAAGTAACCTGCACCGGGATCCTGCAATGCAATCCCGAGTGTGGCTCGGGGTTACCGCTAATGGTGCTGAAATTTAACCCCGAGCCACACTCAGGAAAACCGCCAGGGAGGTTAAAGTCTATGGGAGCTGAATCTTGATACTTTTTTCTGGTTATTTTTAAGGCCAGTTTTCAAGCTTTTTGTTAACCACTTAAGGACTGAAAGATTTTTCCCCCTAATGACCAGGTCATTTTTTGCGATACGGCACTGTGTCGCTTTAACTGACAATTGCATGGTCGTGTGACGTTGTACCCAAACAAAATTGGTTTCCCTTTTTTCATGCTCTACTCCCCTGACAGAATGGGGATCTGTAACTTTTACCTTTAACTAGTTTAATTTGGCTTAAACGAGAACAACATTAAAAATACACAAATTCTTAAAATAACATGCTTAGTGGATGTCTTAAAATAGAAGAATGGCTAAAGCTTTTTTTGGTCATATTTTTCCTCTGGGTCACAGGAGTGCACATTTGCTCTTCTGTGACCCAGAAGTAGGTGACAGCGGGCTAAAGCATCACAGAGCCACTCCAGGCTCCGGAAGAATCTCAACCATACTGTTGAGATCCACCGAGATGCCTGAGCAGCAGCTTGCTCAGCCTCTCAATATGAGGATAGGAGTTGACAAAATTACAATATCATAATTGCTAACTATGAAGTGATCAGAGAGGGGGTGTTGGGTGCAGAGATGATCAGAGAGGGGCTGTTGGGAAGTTGGGATGGTCACAGAGGGTGGTGTTTGGTTGCAGATATGGTCAGAGAAGAGGGTGTTGGGGTGCAGAGATGATCAGAGAGGAAGGTTTAGGGGTGCGAAAAAGATCAGAGAGGAAGGTTTTGAGGTGCAGAGATGATCAGAGAGGGAGGTGTTGAGGTGTGGAGATGATCAAAGAGGGTGGTTAGGGGAGCAGAGATTAGCAATGGGGAAGTGGTTTGGGGTGTGGAGATGTTTAGAGAGAGGTTTTGGGGATGATCAGAGAGGGGGTGTTGGGGTGTGGGGAGGATCAAAGAAGGAGGGGTTGGGGTGTGGAGATGATCAGAAAGGAGGTGTTGGGGTATGGGAATGATCAGAGAGGGAGGAGTTGAGGTGTGGAGTTGATCAGAGAGGGAAGTGTTGGGGTGTGGAGATGATTAGAGAGGGGGTGTTGGGGTGTGGGTATGATCAGAGAGGGAGGTGTTGGGGTGTGGAGATGATCAGAGAGGGGGTGTTGGGGTGTGGAGATGAACAGACATGGGAGTGTTGGGGTGCAGAAATGATCAGAGAGGGGGTGTTGGGGTGTGGGGATGATCAGAGAAAGAAGTGTTGGGGTGCGGAGATGATCAGAGAGGAAGGTTTTGGGGTGTAGAGATGATCAGAGAGGGAGGTGTTGGGGTGTGGAGATGATCAGAGAGGGAAGTGTTAGAGTGTGGAGATGATCAGAGAGGGGGTGTTGGGGTGTGGAGATGATCAGAGGGGGGAGTGTTGGGGTGCAGAGATGATCAGAGAGGGGCTTTTGAGGTGCAGAAATGATCAGAGAGGGGGTGTTGGGGTGTGGGGATGATCAGAGAGGGAGGTATTGGGGTGTGGAGTTGATCAGAGAGGGAAGTGTTGGGGTGTTGAGATGATCAAAGAGGGGGTGTTGGGGTGCAGAGATGATCAGAGAGGGTCTTTTAGGGTGCAGAAATGATCAGAGAGGGGGTGTTGGGGTGTGGGGATGATCATAGAAGGAGGTGTTGGGGTGCGGAGATGATCAGAGAGGAAGGTTTTGGGGTGTAGAGATGATCAGAGAGGGAGGAGTTGGGGTGTGGAGATGATCAGAGAGGGAAGTGTTAGAGTGTGGAGATGATCAGAGAGGGGGTGTTGGGGTGTGGAGATGATCAGAGAGGGTCTTTTAGGGTGCAGAAATGATCAGAGAGGGGGTGTTGGGGTGTGGGGATGATCAGAGAAGGAGGTGTTGGGGTGCGGAGATGATCAGAGAGGGGGTGTTGGGGTGTTGGGATGATCAGAGAGGGAGGTGTTGGGGTGTGGAGTTGATCAGAGAGGGAAGTGTTAGGGTGCGGAGATGATCAGAGAGGGGGTGTTGGGGTGCAGAGATGATCAGAGAGGGTCTTTTAGGGTGCAGAAATGATCAGAGAGGGGGTGTTGGGGTGTGGGGATGATCAGAGAAGGAGGTGTTGGGGTGCGGAGATGATCAGAGAGGAAGGTTTTGGGGTGTAGAGATGATCAGAGAGGGAGGAGTTGGGGTGTGGAGATGATCAGAGAGGGAAGTGTTAGAGTGTGGAGATGATCAGAGAGGGGGTGTTGGGGTGTGGAGATGATCAGAGGGGGGAGTGTTGGGGTGCAGAGATGATCAGAGAGGGGCTTTTGGGGTGCAGAAATGATCAGAAAGGGGGTGTTTGGGTGTGGGGATGATCAGAGAGGGAGGTGTTGGGGTGTGGAGATGATCAGAGAGGGATGTGTTGGGGTGTGGAGATGATCAGAGAGGGGGTGTTGGGGTGTGGAGATGATCAGAGAGGGAGGTGTTGGGGTGCAGAGATGATCAGAGAGGGGCTTTTAGGGTGCGGAAATGATCAGAGAGGGGGTGTTGGGGTGTGGGGATGATCAGAGAGGGAGGTGTTGGGGTGCGGAGATGATCAGAGAGGAAGGTTTTGGGGGGTAGAGATGATCAGAGAGGGAGGTGTTGGGGTGCGGAGATGATCAGAGAGGAAGGTTTTGGGGGGTAGAGATGATCAGAGAGGGAGGAGTTGGGGTGTGGAGATGATCAGAGAGGGAAGTGTTAGAGTGTGGAGATGATCAGAGAGGGGGTGTTGGGGTGTGGAGATGATCAGAGGGGGGAGTGTTGGGGTGCAGAGATGATCAGAGAGGGGCTTTTGGGGTGCAGAAATGATCAGAAAGGGGGTGTTTGGGTGTGGGGATGATCAGAGAGGGAGGTGTTGGGGTGTGGAGATGATCAGATAGGGATGTGTTGGGGTGTGGAGATGATCAGAGAGGGGGTGTTGGGGTGTGGAGATGATCAGAGAGGGAGGTGTTGGGGTGCAGAGATGATCAGAGAGGGGCTTTTAGGGTGCGGAAATGATCAGAGAGGGGGTGTTGGGGTGTGGGGATGATCAGAGAGGGAGGTGTTGGGGTGCGGAGATGATCAGAGAGGAAGGTTTTGGGGGGTAGAGATGATCAGAGAGGGAGGTGTTGGGGTGTGGAGATGATCAGAGAGGAAGGTTTTGGGGGGTAGAGATGATCAGAGAGGGAGGTGTTGGGGTGTGGAGATGATCAGAGAGAGGAGTGTTGGGGTGCAGAGATGATCAGAGAGGGGCTTTTGGGGTGCGGAAATGATCAGAGAGGGAGTGTTGGGGTGTGGGGATGATCAGAGAGGGAGGTGTTGGGGTGTGGAGATGATCAGAGAGGGAAGTGTTGGGGTGTTTAGATGATCAGAGAGGGTGGGGTGTGGAGATGATCAGGGAGGGGCTTTTAGGGTGCGGAAATGATCAGAGAGGGGGTGTTGGGGTGTGGGGATGATCAGAGAGGGAGGTGTTGGGGTGCGGAGATGATCAGAGAGGAAGGTTTTGGGGAGTAGAGATGATCAGAGAGGGAGGTGTTGGGGTGAGGAGATGATCAGAGAGGGAAGTGTTGGGGTGTGGAGATGATCAGAGAGGGGGTGTTGGGGTGTGGAGATGATCAGAGAGGGGAGTGTTGGGGTGCAGAGATGATCAGAGAGGGGCTTTTGGGGTGCGGAAATAATCAGAGAGGGGGTGTTGGGGTGTGGGTATGATCAGAGAGGGAGGTGTTGGGGTGTGGAGATGATCAGAGAGGGAAGTGTTTGGGTGTGGAGATGATCAGAGAGGGGGTGTTGGGGTGTGGAGATGATCAGAGAGGGGACTGTTGGGTTGCGGAAATGATCAGAGAGGGGGTGTTGGGGTGTGGGGATGATCAGAGAGGGAGGTGTTGGGGTGCGGAGATGATCAGAGAGGAAGGTTTTAGGGTGTAGGGATGATCAGAGAGGGAGGCGTTGAGGTGTGGAGATGATCAAAGAGGGTGTTTAGGGGAGCAGAGATTAGCAGAGTGGAAGGGTTTGGATTGCAGAGTATAGTAGGGGTTTGGGTGTAAAAGTGAGCACAAGGGGGTGCAGAGGTAATCAGAGAGGGGGTTCGGCAAAGGTGAGCAGAAGGGGGGCTTTGAAACTAGGTTAGCAGAGGGGGACTGACTACTGTACTCTGTATATTATATACTCCTGCACTTAATATGCTATTATTATTATTACTTATGGTAATTATATAGCGCTGTCAATTTACGCAGCGCTTTACATATACATTGTACATTCACATCGGTCCCTACCCTCAAGGAGCTTACAATCTATTATGTTATTAAATGTTCCTGACAAAAGTGTTTTTTGTCTCAACAGTTGTTGGTTGTTGTCATAGACCCTGGCTATTTAAATGACATTCTTCTTTAACCACTTCAGCTTCCAGATGGCACTGCATTGTTTTATCTGACAATTGCGCGATTGTGCGACACTGTACCCAAATAAAATTAATGTCCTTTTTTTCCCACAAATAGAGCTTTCTTTTGGTGGTATTTGATCACCTCTGTGTTTTGTTTTTTTGCGCTATAAACAAAAACAGACCGATAATTTTGAAAAAAAACAATATTTTTTACTTTCTGGTACAAAAATTTAAAAAATCTAATTTCTTCATCAGTTTAGGCCAATACGTATTCTGCTACATGTTTTTGGTAAAAAAAAAATCCCAGTAAGTGTATATTGATTGGTTTGCGCAAAAGTTATAGCATCTACAAACTACGGGAAAATTTATGGACTTTTGATTTTTTTAATTGTTTTTTTACTAGTAGGCGGCGATCAGTGACTGCGACATTGCGGCTGACAAATCTGACACTTTTTGGGGACCAGTGACACCAATACAGTGATTAGTGCTAAAAAAAATGCACCGTCACTGCATAAATGACACTGGCAGGGAAGAGGTTAACATCAGGGACAATCAAAGGGTTAACTGTGTTCCCTGGCTTAACTGAAGAAAGACAGAGATCCGTGTCCCTGCTTGGCAGAAACACAAGATCTCTGTCTTTCTTCCTAGCAGAACGGCGATCCGCCTTGTTTACATAGGCAGACCACTGTTCTGCCTCTCTATGAACAATCTCCGGGTTCCCAGGGGACATCGCGTCCGCTGGACCCGCTGATTGGCTCCCACTGTGTCCAATCACAGCGGGAGGGGGTGACCGGCCAGCCGCACACGCCCCAAACCCGGAAGAAGGAATCACGTACAGATAGGTGATTTTGCGCTCAAGGGCCGCCCTGCTGCAGTGAATGTACTCAGGTTGGTCCTTAAGCGGTTAAGGTAGGCTCAGTAAATTTGTGTTAATTCTTTGTCTATATTTTGTGTACAGGGAATTCATATAAAATGGAAGAGTTTACATTTTTAAAGTGTGCGTCAAGCCAACATTTTTTTCTAATTTTAGACTGGTAAAGGATTAGAACTCCTTTTAGGTTTTTACTATCTCGGGCTCTGTTAAAGCGGAACTCCAGCCCCCCACCAAAAAATTTAAAGTCAGCAGCTACAAATACTGTAGCTGCTGACTTTTAATAGTAGGACACTTACCTGTCCAGGGATCCCGCGATCCCGCAATGTCGACACCCCAGCTGATTTTTCAATTGGCTCTCGGGTGCTGCCACAGCCATTCCTTGTATGGTAAACCGGCAGTGAAGCCGGTTTCCTACTGCGCATGCACGAAGCGTGCTGCGCTTTGTAAGTGGCCCGTCAGTGGGGGAAGGAGGAGGGGGGCCGAACTTCTGGGGAACCTCGCCAAGGTGGGGTCACCCGTCAGTGGGGACGGGTACCTGTCAAAAACAGGTACCCGCTCCCCCCTCCCCTCCAAAAGGTGTCAAAAGTGGCAGTGTAGGGGGGAGGAAGCAAACAAGCGGAGTTTCACCTTTTGGGTGGAGCTCTGCTTTAAGGTGATTATCCCTCTATTTCTGACCAGCTGAAAACAGTTTCACCAGACAGTGTGTAAGGGGGAAATTCTGGAGCGGGGAGACAGAAATTAAAATCTGAAAGAGTTCCTAGCCTTTCCCGTCTCTACTAAGAAGAATTATTTTTATCTCTGTCTGTGTTAGAGTGTCCCCCCCCCCCCCCCCTTCTTGTCTAGTAAAACAATATCGGCAGGAGACGAAGTGAGGGAGAAATCTCTCTGAATAGCGGTAATAGACTGACAGGGGTTCTAATCCTTCCCCTCTCTGCTGAAAACAAAGAACTAACAATTTTAAGTGGACATACACTTAAAAAATGATTGTACTTAGGTTTATTTGTGTCTGTGGGAAACAAAGGCAGGGCCGGGACAAGGGGTGGGCGGGAGGGTCAGCTGCCTTGGGCGCAGTTGTTTGCTGTACGGATGGGGACACCTTCCTTTTGTTACATGGCTGACAGGAGTAGTGACAGCAGCAGTGATTTTGACAAGCAAGCAAGTGACTGCTGGGCATTAGATCCCCTAAGCTTGCATATCATGAATGGGGGGGGGGGGGGGCGCAGTTTGGTATCTTTGCCCTGGGAGCTGGATGACCTAGTTCCAGCACTGAACAAAGGGTTAATCATGCATTTCCACCAGGGCTTTGCTATTAAAGAATCATGTCCACCCACCAGGGATCTGCTGAAAGGAATGTACAGCCTGCTAGAAATAAAAGGGTTAATCATGTCTCTAGCCATTAGGGATCTTACTAGCCTAAGGCTGGCCATAGATGGTGCAAATTTCTTTCCTGCAGCCACGGGTTGAAGGAAAGAAATTTGCACGATTCCCCGTCAGCACAGACAGCATTGACAGGGGAGTTCCTCCTGCCGTGACATAGTCTTTTCCTGGTGGGGGGGGCAGGAGCAGGCGGGGGAAGCCGTTCCAGCCGGAAGAAGACAGTGGTTATCACTAGCAGCTATTGCAACTGCTTGCTTAATCGGAAGCGAATCTGGCAGGCTGGTTGTACCCAAGTTGAAAACATATACCATATATTGGAAATAAAAGGCATGTTAAGCCAATGAAGCTCTGCCAATGGTATTTAATGTTTTATTAATGCATTACAATTATCTGATTAAAGTGGTTATGCAGAAAACTATGATGCTTGCCGAAATTACTCCTATGGTGAGAATCCCTTTTATCACAGATCTTGGATTTTAAAAATACATGGACCTGTGTGAGGTTAGACTACTCACTTTCCATATATTTCATATAGACTTGTCTTCTATTTTGTCTTTTATTACTCACACTTAAAGGGTAACTCCATTTTCATGAAAACAATTAGCAATACACATATAATGATAACAATATAGCATATACAATTGCTACATTAGTCATATTGTATTGTTGCCAACATTTCAAAAAGTTTTTAGGGACACCTTTTGCTGTGCGTCCAGAAAGCTGCCATAGGCGGAGCATGTACTTTAATTAGGGGTGGGGCATTTATTCAATATGGGTGTGGTTTTACAAGATGGTTAATCATGTGCTTTCATCAGGGATCTGACAGTAATTAAATAGTTAATCATGTCTGGCCACCAAGGATCTGCTAGCAATAAAAAGGGTAATAATATGTCTAGCCACAAGGCATCTTAGGCCAGCCATGCAATGTTCGAATGTTGCCCGGTTCAGCAGGAGATTTGAACCATTAATGGACAGGCTGAATGTATAAAGTTGATCGATCTAGATCAACTTTATACATTCAACCTGCCCATTAATGGTTTGAATCTTGGCTGGTTCCTGCTGAACCGGGCAAGATTCGAACCATGTATGGCTGGCCTTAGATGCCTGGTGGCTTCTTGTAAAACCACGCCCATATTAAATAAATGCCCCACCCCTAATTAAAGTGCATGCTCTGCCTACGGCAGCTTTCTGGACACACAGAAAAAGGAGTCCCTAAAAACTTTTTTGAAATGTTGGCAACAATACAATATGGCTTATGTAGCAATTGTATATGCTATATCATTATCATTATTTTTGTATTGCTATTTTTTGCACAAAAATTGAGTTACCCTTTAATTGTGAGTAATAAAAGACACAATAGAAGACAAGTCTATATGAGAATTGATGGAGAGTGAGTAGACTAACCTCACACAGGTCCATGAACCTTCAAAATCCAAGATCTGTGATAAAATGGATTCTCACCACAGGAGTATTTTGGGCAAGCATCATAGTTTTCTGCATAACCGCTTTAATCAGATAATTGTAATGCATTCATAAAATATTAAATACCATTGGCAGAGTTTCATTGGCTTAACATACCTTTTATTTCCCATATATGGTATATGTTGTCATTGGACATAGTTATACAAAGCCATGTTTATGCCACATGTCTCAGTGTTCTTGCCCCGTGTATGTATTTACTATTGTCTAAGTGCTGTTTTTATAGTGTGTGTCTGAGCTATCACTGGCACTAGAAAAAGGCTTATTATTCTCTAGAATGTTAATGTGATTTATGAGTGTTTTTAAACACAAGGGATTGGTATGTTATTTTTGACTGCGGGTGAACTGTTTATTTTACTTACTATAAGGCATGTACAGATTTTACCAAACATCACAGTTTTTGTCCCACATAGTGAGCTAAGCGATTACAAGATTTTCTATGTAAATCATATCAGAGTCTTTATATCACATTCCAGCATAAGAAACACAATCATCGCCCTCTTTGGACTAAAGGGAGTGGGGAATAAAATCCTCTGTGGTTAACATTAGCAACTTTTGGCCTGTTTCCCAGGTGCCGGGTATATCCAGCCTACGTTTCCCAGGACAGACAGATCTTTTGCAGTGCACTAATGAAAATGTTCTCACGCTCTTCTATTTGTGGTCTCTGGAAACATCAAAAATGGTATAATGGTCAAGTTTTCTATTCCTGAACTCAACACGCTTACTGAAGCAATAAAATATGGACGATTGCCTAAAATTATCCCTTGGAATCTTAATGAAAATAGCACACATTAAAAGAAACACACAATGACTAAGTAAACTGTCATGTATAGACTTAGGAAAATCATACATTTTGCAAGTAACTTAAAGTAGCCCTGAACTCAAAAGGTGACATTTTCATCTAGAACTGTTAATTGTTTCTAAGCAGTATTTCTAAAATATATCAGTGCACTTTCTACCTGTGCCTTTAATCTAATAACTGTATATCTGCAGTTTAAGATCATCTAAGGTACTGCTGCCTGTAAAATTTGGTGATGTCACTACCCTGCTGCTCATTGTTCTTCTGGATGGAGAGAAACTGCACCAGAGAAACTTCATTGCAAAGATTTGTGCTTCCTCTACATCTCCTGCTGCTGACTGAATATTACCCAGCCAGTTATCAAATCTCCTGTCATTAGGGGGCAACTCGGAAACAAAACCCTTCCTCTACCAAGTCACTTCCATACAGTGATACAGAGGGGTGCAATATATGCTAAGTCAGTAATGGGGGTAAGATCAGCTGCAGAGGGACCTCTGGCAATTCTGGTGAGTCTTTACCTTCGGCCTTCAGTACCGATTGTCAAGCTCTGCAGCCCGAGTTTAAAATGCCGTGGCCGTGAAGTGAAGGAGACAAGACAGTTCACTGAGTGTTTTACTGTTAGCCTGCACTTCAGTTTTCAGAACAGTACTGAATTATAAAATGTGATGGCTGATCTTATATATTGTATACATCTACCATATAAGTTTCAAATGATTTTTAGGAGCTCAAATGTTAAAAAGAACTTCCAAAAAAATATAATCTAGTTTTGCACATCTTGTTGAGCTGAATACTACTAATTACCTGGATGTAACCCGGTCCCCTGTTCTGGCCGGATGCCTTTTGTAAGGGATGTACATGCAGGGGACACAGGGATCACAATTGCGATCTAGCACTATGCTCTAGGGGGCCCATACGGCCCCCTGTACACCTGGATAGGAGGGGCAGCAGAGACCATATAAAGGAACTGATCCCGCAGGAGGAAAATAGAGGGGATTGGTTCTCCTACATGCTGTCCCTCCTATCCACCTTTTTCTGAGATTGGGCTCCTGTGTACACCAAAGTCCCCCCCCCCCCCTCATATCCCCTGCAGTGCTGCCAGGTTCCCCTTCCCCTCTCCTGCAGGCTGCTGCAGGGGATGGTTTTAGGATGGAGAACAGGGAAGGGGGAATAATAAAAAATAAAATTGTAAATAAAAAAATTGGTAAAAAATAATTAAAAAGTAAAGTAACAAAAATGAAAAACTACTGACACCAGTGGCAGAACTACCAGGATTGCAAAGGTCACACTTGCAACCGAGCCCTGGCATTCTGCCACCATGGGGGGTCCCTGGCTTTTGGTCAGGAGGCCCCTTTAAGGTTTCTTGCACTGGGGCCCTGAAGGTTCTACTTATATCTCTGCCTCGTGCCCTTCACATTATGGCGCAAATGTTCTTCATAGCACTTAGAGCTGGTCAGTTCCCATATTCTGGACATCCTTCAACTATAAATGTATTTTTTTAGATGGCTTACACTGAAGTTATGTTTAAAAGACAATCCTCATTTAAAGCTGTACATGAAAAAATATATATATACTTAGGGATAACAGTAAATCATGTCAGCAACCAAAGGTCGTTGTTGTCTATCCATTTATCAAGTTTCACAGATAGGAAATATGTTTTGACATGTTTAGATTTAGTTGATCAATGCTGAGCGTTAGACTATTACAGTCATAATAGTTGATTTGCATGCGTGTCTTCTAAAGTAGAAAAACACACACAGAGACAGGTCAGCTAACTGTATCCCCAAACTCTATTTCTATATGTTTTACAACCAAGAAATGCTCAAGTCCTCTAAAAGGATGCTTTAGCTTGTTGCTGCCCACCATCATAGAGATTAATTCTTTTTCTTCTTGTTATCACAGTGGGGTTGATTTATTAAACCTGGAGCGTGCAAAATCTGGTGCAGTTCTGCAGAGAAACCAATCAGCTTCCATTTTTTTGTGAAAGCTTAATTGAACAAGCTGAATTTAGAAGCTGATTGGCTACCATGTACATCTGCACCAGATTTTGCACTCTCCAGTTTTAGTAAATAAACCCCAATGCTCCTCATGCTTTAAAACTTTAAAACCAAACTTTGTACATAAAGGATTCTCTATACATATGTAGTGGTACCCCCATAAGGGCTGCTAAGTGATGTGGCCCACCTGTCACACTGCCCAGCCCGAAATTCACTTACCAGCCACTTTTGAGACAATGAACAGTTCATGTGCTTGTTTTATATTTTTATTTAGGGAATAGAACTTGGATGGGGAAAATTAATAAATGGGATGCCCAGTGAATTATGGAACAGTCAACTGATAAGTTGTAGAACAATCAATTGGCATATTGTATAGCAATAAATTGAGATGAACTATATACACTCTTTGTACATATTGCTTTTCCAGACTCCTCCTGCACAACTTGCTTGCAGACTATTGCTCTCTCTTTTCCTCCTGCACAATTCTTGATCTCCCAGGAGCAGCTAGCACATGTTTAGGCCTGACACTGCCTTAGAACACCCGAGGCAGCTCCACCTCGCCTCTCTTCCTCTCCTTCTAGAATCTTCTAGAAGAAAGAGGGAGGTCTCAGTGACGCTGCCTGTGAGTCACCAGGCGCTAAACTCGGAGCCACTCCCAGCCCACACAAACCAAAACAAACAGGCCTGTCTGCCAGCCAGTCCTGCCTAAATCTACCTACACTACAAAACAAAAATCCTACTCTAGCACCTACCTAAGTAGAGGGTGCAACACATAGGATATGCAAATATACAGATGTTTATTTCAGTTTCTCTGTATAGGTTCTCTATAACAGTCCTGGGATACTATAATAAAGCTACTCCCGATCACAAATGCAAATGTTGAGCATGTATTACTTCATGTATGTACCAAAACCACCACCCTGTTTAGCCATGCCCATCTTGTTCATGATATCTCAATGATGGAAAATTAAAGTAGTGCCAAAACATGGGTGGTTTTATAGTAATAAACTAGGAATAAACCATTCATCATTTGCATGCTCCAGACACTGTTTTTACACAACAGATCTGTGTATTCTGTGTCATGCTCCTCCATGGTATTGGCTCTTATTAAAGTCTGTAGCATGGAAAGAAAAGGTTACTATACTGTATGCCTACATGAAGATACTATTAGTAGACCTTTTTTAAAAATGGAATTGTTCTTGTACAAAGCCACAAAAAAGTTTTAACAAGAAAAAGACATTTAGAGAACAAGCATTCAAAAATGTTGAATGGCCATCTAGAATTCTTTGGAATCCTGCAGCTAAATATACGTCTGTAAAAGTTTACAAAGGCCTAATAAAAAAATAAAGGAATTATTGATTATAATAAATACATTAAAAAAAAACAGCTAGTGTTTAAAATAAAGGTTTAAGAATTAATTAAAGGCTTGTTCACATCTGTTTTGACCTACGTTTTTCCGCACTGGATAAACGCAGGCCACTGCTGGGCAAATAGTAAACAATTGTTGCCATTGTGCCCAGTTCACACCACAAGGCTGGTATAATGTGTGGTGGGGTGCAGTGTGAATAAATTCCTTTTTTACGGCACTCTGGATTTCCCCCCATGTCACCACACAGCACTGCGCTGCTGTGTGGAGACAACCATGAAGTGTCCCTATGTGACACTTCAAATAAAGTTTTAAAAAAGTTTTAAAAAAAAGGAAGTAGCTGAAATTTGCATTGTACAGCTCCCTGCCTGAGCTCAGCCAATGTTCACGCTGACAGTTTCCCGCACAGTAAAATTCTGCTTTTATTGTGCAGGCTAGTGTAAACATAGCATTGGTCACAATATGTTAAGTGCAGAAGTCAGATCCAACTTTCTAGCAGTGCATAAGGCTTCATTCGTTCAACACTGTAAAGCCTCACAGATACATCTGTTGAGCGCAGGAACAGGCCCTGCTGTGAAATTTTAGATCAAAAAATTGTAATTATGCGCCCCTGTTAAACAGGGGCATAAAAATTGGGCCTAAGGCAGTGGTGGTGGTGGCACAACACTGTAAAGCCTCACAGATACTTTTGTTGAGTGCTGGAACAGGCCCTGCTGTGAAATATTAGCTCAAAAATTGTAATTATGCGCCCCTGTTAAACAGGGGCATAAAAATTGGGCCTTAGGCGGTGGTGGTGGTGGCACAACACTGTAAAGCCTCACAGATACTTTTGTTGAGCGCAGGAACAGGCCCTGCTGTGAAATATTAGATCAAAAAATTGTAATTACACACCCTTGTTAAACAGGGGCATATAAAAAGGGGCCTTAGGTGGTGGTGGCGGTGGCACAAAACTGTAAAGCCTCACAGACACTTTTGTTGAGCACAGGAACAGGCCCTGCTGTGAAATATTAGATCAAAAATTGTAATTACGTGCCCCTGTTAAACAGGGCAAAAAAATTGGGCCTTAGGCGGTGGTGGTGGTGGTGATGGTGGTGATGGCACAATACTGTAAAGCCTCACATATACTTTTGTTGAGCGCAGGAACAGGCCCTGCTGTGAAATTTCAGATCAAAGATTGTAATTATGCGCCCCTGTTAAACAGGGGCATAAAAATTGGGTCTTAGGCGGTGGTGGTGGCACAACACTGTAAAGCCTCACAGATAATTTTGTTGAGCGCAGGAACAGGCCCTGCTGTGAAATATTAGATCAAAAATTGTAATTACGCACCCCTGTTAAACAGAGGCATAAAAATTGGGCCTTAGGCGGTGGTGGTGATGGTGGTGGTGGTGGCACAACACTGTAAAGCCTCACAGATACTTTTGTTGAGCGGAGGAACAGGCCATGCTGTGAAATATTAGATCAAAAATTGTAATTACACGCCCCTATTGAACAGGGGCAGAAAATTTGGGCCTTAGGCAGTGGTGCCCTGAACTGAAAATATTCCTAGAAGCTTTCATCATGAAGATTGAGGAGGAATAGGATAGTCACTCAGCATAATAGGATAGCCACTCAGCATATGCAGTCTTCAAGGGATCCCACATCCATAGAAAAATCAATCGGTTACATCAGCATCAGGTGCTTGGTAGCTGGTGATCCAAGACTGATTCATTTTTATGAATGATAAATAATAATCAATCAGACGCTGAGCATGTGGATGGCTGGGAACTATTTTCTTCTTCTTCTTCCTGTGTGATCGGCGGGCCTGCAGGAATACTAGTATCTGGATAAAGGGGACCTTGAGAGGTAAGGAAGTCCTCCTCTTCCTCCCGCTGTTCTACCTCAAGTGCCCTGTTCATTATTCCACAAAGCGTGTGCTCCAACAGGAAGACAAGAGGGACAGTATCACTGATGCATGCACCGTCACTGCTCACCATCCTCGTGGCCTCCTCAAATGGTGACAGGATAGTGCATGCATTCTTGATCAGTAGCCACTGGCATGGCAAAAAAAATCAAGCTCACCTGACCCTGTCCTGAAGCCATACTCACACAGGTACTCACTGATGGCCCTCTGCAGCATTGCCAATGTTGAGTTCCACCTGGTGGGCATGTCACATATGAGGCGGTTCTTGGGCAGGTTGCATTCTCTTTGAATGTCAGCCAGCCGAGCACTGGCATTATATGACCGGCGGAAATGACCACAGACTTTCCTGGCCTGCCTCGGGAGATCCTGTAAGCCAGGGTACCTGCTCAAGAACCGCTACACCACCAAATTCAGGAAGTGAGCCAAACGGGGAACATGGGTCAAATGTCCCTGTCAGAGGGCGGGGAGGAGGTTGGTGCATTGTCGCATACAACCATTCCTAGGCTGAAGCTGGAGTGGCGTCAACCACCTCTGAGCCTGCCCCTGCAGAGCTGACAGAATCTCTGCCCCAGTGTGGCTCCTGTCCCCTAAGTAGACCAACTCAAGCACCGCATGGCATCTTTTTGCCTGAGTGCTTGCATAGCCCCTTGAACACCTACGGAGCACCGCTGGTTCAGAGGAGAAATCTGCAGAGGAAAAGGTCAAAGAGGAAGAAGAAGAGGGGGGCGTGGAGGAGAGAGCTGTGGCAGAATCACCACTAGCATTTTAGAGGCGTGGTGGCGGAACAAGCTCCAACAATACTGAACCATGTCCTGCATGCTTCCCAGCTGCCAGCAGAGTTACCCAGTGTGCCGTGAAAGAAAGGTAACGTACCTGTCCATGCCTGCTGGACCATGAGTCAGCAGTAATATACACTTTACTGCTGACCGCCCTGTCCAATGAGGCCAAGACATTGCCTTCCACATGCTGGTAGAGAGCTGGAATGGCCTTCTGTAAAAAGAAATGGTGTTTGGGAACCTGCCACTGAGGTACCGCACATTCCAAAAATTCATGAAAAGGGGCAGAGTCTACCAGCTGAAAAGGCAGCAGTTGCAGTGCCATCAATTTGGCCAAGCTAGCATTCAGACACTGATCATGTGGATGGCTGGGACCGAATTTCTTTTGACGGTTTAGCAACTGGGGTAGGGAAATTTGCCTGCTAAAATCCGATGTTGGTGTACCGCTAGCAGATTGGCCGCAAGTACTTGGGACACCTGGAGGTATAGTGGGGTTGCTGATGAGGAGCAAGGACAGGTCTGCCTTGTTCTTTGATGTGGGTCTTTTAAGTGCTGTTGTCAACGGAGTGCATGGAAGGTCGTCATATATCTGGTCAAGCATGTGGTGCCCAAGCGGCTGCTGTTTTTGCCACGTTTGATACGCTTCAGACATATGTTGCAAACAGCAACAGTGCGATCTACTGCACACATGTCAAAAAAGGCCCACACCAAAGAACTTTTCAAAATATGTGGGGAGTCAGCAGCGCCCTGCACCTGCTTAGCTCTGCGGTGTGATGCAATAGGGTTGCTGCCCTTAAGCTGCCCCCTGCAGGGCATCCTGCCTCGTTGGAGATGTTAAATAATTATATATGTGGTGCTACCTCATCTAAAATTATAGTGACAGGTGATATAAGAATCAATATTCAATAAATGTGAATATAAGCAACAGTCCTCATTGTAACGTGCAATAATAAAGTAAGTGGCAATATCTCACCAATGAATGTGCAATGTGCATATGTAGCAATATTGAACAATAAATGAACAAATTGAGTGGACTCCTAATGTAAAAATGAAGCAATTCAAAAGAAGACTCTATCCAGTGCGACTTTAAATATACATAACAATGGCAAGGTACTGTGCAATAAAACAAAGAATACCTCACTAATGAAAGTGCAATGCGCATAAAGAGCAATAATAAATAATAAATACACAATATGTGTGGACACCTAATATTAATAGCATACACATAAAATCAAAAATTATTATAAGTAAATATAGGCAATACAGTGCGACTGGAAATAACAACCCGAAAATATTTTTAAACAGTGATAGAAAAGTGCACGTGCAATAATAAATATTAATATGAGTGTGCAAATAATACAGGTGAACTAATAAATGAATGTCCAAATAAACACAAAGTGTGATTCAGAAATAGTAGCTGTACTTTTTGTTGCTCATTGGAGATGTGCCTCTTCCTCCTCTCTTCTATTGGGCACCCAAGTAGAGTCAGTGATCTCATCATCCCCTCCTCCTCACTGGAGCAAACTTGGCAGTATGCTGCAGCTCGGGGAACATGACTGCCAGTTTCTTGACCCTCTTGGGCACCCTCTTTCTCTAGGCTCAAGTTACTCCCTTCCTCAACCTGGATACCATCATTGGAGCCTTCAAATCGCTGCGCATTCTCCTGCAGCATGTACCCGACACTGTGGTCGAATAGTTTGGGGCACTCCTCCGTGCATGATGGTGGGGCTAGGGAAGGAGTGACTGTTGACATGGAGCCGATAGAATAGGCCGCTTTGGCAGCTGCATTGGCAGGCAAACTACTCTGGGTGACAGAGGATGAGGAGGATGAGGAGGGCTTTGTTATCCATTCCACCAACTCTTCTGCATGTTGTGGCTCAATAACACGGCCAGCTGCAGAAAAGAAGGACAATCGTGCCCCACGGCCACATGCTGAGGATGCGCTGTGTCCACGACCAGCACTGTCGACTGTAGACACAGAGCCTGCTTGCCCTGTTTTAGTGGCCTGTGAGCGTCTGCCTCTCCTTGGTGGCCTTCTGGACATGCTGTAAATTTTGTTTAGCAAAACCACACTACACTGGATACACCACCAGAAAAGTAATAGCAAGTGCACTAGGGGTGCACGGTACTGTGTACACCAACAGAAGTGTAATAACAACTATGGGTGCACTGTATGTATTGTGTACACCACCAGGAAAGTAGTAGCAACTGCACTAGGGGTGCACGGTACTGTGTACACCAACAAAAGTTTAATAACACCTATGGGTGCACTGTATGTATTGTGTACTGTGTACACCCCCAGAAAAGTAGTAGCAACTGCACTAGGGGTGCACGGTACTGTGTACCATGCACCATGCACCAACAGAAGTGTGATAACAACTATGGGTGTACAGTATGTATTGTGTACTGTGTACACCACCAGAAAAGTAGTAGCAAGTGCACTAGGGGTGCACAGTACTGTGTACACCAACAGAAGTGTAATAACAACTATGGGTGCACTGTATGTATTGTGTACTGTGTACACCACCAGGAAAGTAGTAGCAACTGTACTAGGGGTGCACGGTACTATGTACACCAACAGAAGTTTAATAACAACTATGGGTGCACTCTATGTATTGTGTACTGTGTGCACCACCAGAAAAGTAGTAGCAACTGCACTAGGGGTGCACAGTATTGTGTACACCAACAGAAGTGTAATAACAACTATGGGTGCACTGTATGCATTGTGTACTGTGTACACCACCAGAAAAGTAGTAGCAACTGCACTAGGGGTGCACGGTACTGTGTACACCAACAGAAGTGTAATAACAACAATGGGTGCACTGCATGTATTGTGTACTCTGTACACCACCAGAAAAGTAGTAGCAACTGCACTAGGGGTGCACGGTACTGTGTACACCAACAGAAGTGTAATAACAACTATGGGCGCACTTTATGTATTGTGTACACCACCAGGAAAGTAGTAGCAACTGCACTAGGGGTGCACGGTACTGTCTACACCAACAGAAGTTTAATAACAACTATGGGTGCACTGTATGTATTGTGTACCGTGTACGCCACCAGAAAAGTAGTAGCACTAACAACTGCACTACCGGTGCACTGTACTGTGTACACCAACAGAAGTGTAATAACAACTATGGGTGTACTATATGTATTGTGTACTGTGTACACCACCAGAAAAGTAGTAGCAACTGCACTAGGGGTGCACAGTACTGTGTACACCAACAGAAGTGTAATAACAACTATGGGTGTACTGTATTGTGTACACCACCAGAAAAGTAGTAGCAACTGCACTAGGGGTGCACTGTACTGTGTACACCAACAGAAGTGTAATAACAACTATGGGTGTACTGTGTACACCACCAGAAAAGTGGTAGCAACTGCACTATGGGTGTACTGTGTACACCACCTGAAGTATATTAGAAAAAGTACACCAGGAACGGCCTGCAGTCAGCTATAGCTAAACTGGATACAGTGGATATATATGGATATATATATATATATATATATATATATATATATATATATATATATATATATATATATATATATATACGAGACTGTCTGTATATATACAGTGGGGACGGAAAGTATTCAGACCCCCTTAAATTTTTCACTCTTTGTCATATTGCAGCCATTTGCTAAAATCATTTAAGTTCGTAAGTTCATTTTTTTCCTCATTAATGTACACACAGCACCCCATATTGACAGAAAAACACACAATTGTTGACATTTTTGCAGATTTATTAAAAAAGAAAAACTGAAATATCACATGGTCCTAAGTATTCAGACCCTTTGCTGTGACACTCATATATTTAACTTAGGTGCTGTCCATTTCTTCTGATCATCCTTGAGATGGTTTCACACCTTCATTTGAGTCCAGCTGTGTATGATTATACTGATTGGACTTGATTAGGAAAGCCACACACCTGTCTATATAAAACCTTACAGCTCACAGTGCATGTCAGAGCAAATGAGAATCATGAGGTCAAAGGAACTGCCTGAAGAGCTCAGAGACAGAATTGTGGCAAGGCACAGATCTGGCCAAGGTTACAAAAAAATTTCTACTGCACTGAAGGTTCCTAAGAGCACAGTGGCCTCCATAATCCTTAAATGTAAGACGTTTGGGACAACCAGAACCCTTCCTAGAGCTGGCCGTCCAGCCAAACTGAGCTATCGGGGGAGAAGAGCCTTGGTAAGAGAGGAAAAGAAGAACCCAAAGATTACTGTGGCTAAGCTCCAGAGATGCAGTCGGGAGAGGGGAGAAAGTTGTAGAAAGTCAACCATCACTGCAGCCCTCCACCGGTGCTCTATGGCAGAGTGGCCCGACGGAAGCCTCTCCTCAGTGCAAGACACATGAAAGCCTGCATGGAGTTTGCTAAAAAACACCCAAAGGACTCCAAGATGGTGACACATAAGATTCTTTGGTCTGATGAGACCAAGATAGAACTTTTTGGCCTTAATTCTAAGCGGTATGTGTGGAGAAAACCAGGCACTGCTCATCACCTGTCCAATACAGTCCCAACAGTAAAGCATGGTGGTGGCAGCATCATGTTGTGGGGGTGTTTTTCAGCTGCAGGGACAAGGTGACTGGTTGCAATAGAGGGAAACATGAATGCGGCCAAGAACAGGGATATCCTGGACGAAAACCTTCTCCAGAGTGCTCAGGACCTTAGACTGGGCCGAAGGTTTACCTTCCAACAAGACAATGACCCTAAGCACACAGCTAAAATAATGAAGGAATGGCTTCACAACAACTCCGTGACTGTTCTTGAATAACCCAGCCAGAGCCCTGACTTAAACCCAATTAAGCATCTCTGGAGAGACCTAAAAATGGCTGTCCACCAACATTTACCATCCAACCTGACAGAACTGGAGAGGATCTGCAAGGAGGAATGGCATCTTTCCCAAAAAGACTCATGGCTGTATTAGATCAAAAGGGTGCTTCTACTAAATACCGAGCAAAGGGTCTGAATACTTAGGACCATGTGATATTTCAGTTTTTCTTTTTTAATAAAGCTGCAAAAATGTCAACAATTGTGTGTTTTTCTGTCAATATGGGGTGCTGTGTGTACATTAATGAGGAAAAAAAATGAACTTAAATGATTTTAGCAAATGACTGCAATATAACAAAGAGTGAAAAATTTAAGGGGGTCTGAATACTTTCCGTCCCCACTGTATATTAAATACACTGCAGCTAACTGAATAACCTGCTTGCCTAAGTATATTAGAAAAAGTACACCAGGAACGGCCTGCAGTCAGATATAGCTAAACTGGATACAGTGGATACAAGGAGGAATGGCATCTTTCCCAAAAAGACTCATGGCTGTATTAGATCAAAAGGGTGCTTCTACTAAATACCGAGCAAAGGGTCTGAATACTTAGGACCATGTGATATTTCAGTTTTTCTTTTTTAATAAAGCTGCAAAAATGTCAACAATTGTGTGTTTTTCTGTCAATATGGGGTGCTGTGTGTACATTAATGAGGAAAAAAAATGAACTTAAATGATTTTAGCAAATGACTGCAATATAACAAAGAGTGAAAAATTTAAGGGGGTCTGAATACTTTCCGTCCCCACTGTATATTAAATACACTGCAGCTAACTGAATAACCTGCTTGCCTAAGTATATTAGAAAAAGTACACCAGGAACGGCCTGCAGTCAGATATAGCTAAACTGGATACAGTGGATATATATATATATATATATATATATATATATATAGTAAGCTCTAACGAGCAGGGCCCTCTGATTTCTCCTGTATTGAATTGTATTGTACTTGTACTGTCTGCCCTAATGTTATAAAGCGCTGCGTAAACTGTCGACGCTATATAAATCCTGTATAATAATTATATATATATATATATATATATATATATATATATATATATATATATATATATATGAGACTGTCTGTATATATATAACTATATATATATATATTAAATACACTGCAGTTAACTGATTAACCTGCCTGCCAGAAGTATATTAGAAAAAGTACACCAGGAACGGCCTGCAGTCAGATATAGCTAAACTGGATACAGTGGATATATATATATATATATATATATATATATATATATATATATATATATATGAGACTGTCTGTATATATATATATATATATATTTATTAAATACACTGCAGCTAACTGAATAACCTGCCTGCCTGCTCAATCTAAATGACACTCTCTCTCCATCCACGCCAACAACACACTACACGGGGCCAACGTGCAGGCAGCCTTATATAGTTTGGGGCGTGGACTTAGTCCCCTTGAGCCATGATTGGCAAAAGGCACACTGCCTTTGGCCAATTATGGCTCTCTTAGCTGAGGGCGCTGGAATTGGCCAAAGCATGCAGGTCATGGTGCATGCTTTGGCCATTCATCATACAGCAATGCACTGTGCTCCTGCAGTGCATTATGGGCCGTTACGCTCCACTCGAATTTGGCGCGTATGGCTCATAATGTTCGGTTTTCAACGAATGGGTGAACAGCCAATGTTCAAGTCGAACTCATGTTTGCCCCGAACAGAAAGCTCATCCCTACTTAGGATATCCCACAGACGTGCTGACCTGCTCCTGCTATCCTCTCTCCTTGCTCCCGTGCCTCCATTAAGGACTTCCTCCTTGTGTTTTGGCAGGATCCATCCAGCACCCAAACTGCGGCCTGAGGTCAAGCCCCCAGATTAGGGAGCACCCTCAAGGGCCATCGACAGCCTCCTTAGCACTCCATCTCCATCTTCCACCTGACTGCCGCTGCTGTCATGAAACATGCCTATTTATGAGGTGGCCTGTCCCCTGCCAGCCCTTTACTGGCGATTGGCTGAGGTTCTAATAAATATCCCAGCAGCTCCTCCTAGCCTCCACCCAATATGTCTAGAACATTCTCCAATGTCCCAGAAAACAGGGGTAGGCACCAGAGAGGCTGCTAGGATGGGTCATCCAGCCCCGAGTCACTGAACCCTGAGCCAGATTCACACCACAGGCTTAGCCCTGAGCTAAAGTAAATTTTACTATACTAACAGTTCTACACTAACAACCTAGCACTAGAGTTGCCACCTCATCCCTTTAAACCCGAACACCTTTGAATTACTCAGGTTCTGTGGCTAATTAAATGCAGATAAGGCACCAAATGAGTTTAATTACCACCTTAATCAGCCACAGAACCTGTGTAATTCATATGTGTTCGGGTTTAAAGGGATAAGGTGGCAACCATACCAAGCACACTAAAGGGTGTTACGCTGATAATCAATCAACAGTATACCACCAATGACGGTGGTGTTGCAGACCCAAGATGTAGTGTATTTTAAGAGGGACCTGGTCGCACATGCTCCAGTGCCCAAACTTTGTGAAACATGTGCCTTGTAATCTCTACAGGCAGAAATAACTGTAGTAATTTGTATTCAGTATACACCAAGGGAAGTGAAAGAATAAAAACATTCTGTCAATGTCAACGGAAGCAACACTGGATAATCTATATATTTGTAAAGCTCCAGTTAATGCTTGACAGCTGAGGACAAACTACTGATAACAAGAGAGTTGGGGGAGGATATGTCTAATGTCTGAAATGTTTTGCTTGAAATCATCATGTGCAACTCTTATAAAACATAGGAAGCAACAAACCAAACATCTGCACCCTTTACACACATGTTAGCAATCACCAGGCCTGGGAAGTGATGTGGGAAGCAGTCACATGGACCTCACATAAATAGATACAACAAGCAAACAAAACATATTGACCTGGAAAATCGAATAAAGACAAAAGCTAAACAGCACATGCATAATCTATGTGTTCCTTTAACGAACAATACATATAATCAAATACAGTTCTTCAATTAGAATTTAACAAGGCAGATGGACATCATTTGTTTCCATTCTTATATTTGCAACCTTTATAAACAGACGTTGAATGTTTTGTCATGCTTGCTTTCAAATGCATTTCTCTGTTTTGAAATATACCCAGTATAGAAATGTTACAATTTAACCACTTATGCCGCGTACACACAATCGGAAATTCCGCCAGCAAAAGTCCGATGTGAGCTTTTGGTCGGAAATTGCGACCGTGTGTATGCTCCATCAGACTTTTGCTGGCGGCATCTCAGCCAGCAAAATACTGAGAGCAGGTTCTCTACTTTTCCGACGGAAATGCCATTCATCTGTATGCAATTCCGGCGCGCAAAAAAAACATGCACGCTCAGAATCAAGTACGAGATGGAAGCGCTCGGTCTGGTAAAGCTAGCATTCGTAATGGAGATAGCACATTCGTCATGCAGCAAATTATTGGATCTTTTAATGCAGCGCATTCTTTTGTTCTTTATAATGCTAGAATAATTCATTTGTTTTGCTGCTGATATTCACGCAGAGTTCTGACAAACTGATTTCTTTATTATTTCTTGTGATCTCCTGAATAATCTTTTTTGTTTTTAAAGCCAGATCTCCATAAAAATGTTTAGTTTATTTTTTATAGTCATCTTTTTTTTTAATCTAGATCTCCTATTTTTTTGATTGTTTTTAAATTATTTTCTAGTGATCCCCATAAATGTTTTTTTTTGTCTGTCAAGTGTCCGCAACAACATTATTATCTTGTATTTTTAAAGCTCAAGGAGGTTGGTGTCCCTTGTTAATTTGACATTGTATTTTTGAAATGTACCTGCCTACTCACAAACTGTCCTATTTGAAGAAAAACACATAGGCAAGTATTTTCATATAAAAAAATCTCCATTTATTCTGGCTCATATCAAAATAAAGAGGAAAGCAACGCTGGAGAAACTGCTTGAATTTGCGAAGCCTTTGTACCCCAGGGCACACATCAACTCTTTGTAAATAAAAATTGGTAGCCTGAGAAGTCCATATAATAGGGAGCACAATCTGGTCCAGGAATCCCAGAGATCAGGAACAGCAGCAGATGACATGTATGTACCCAGGCTGTGGTACTACAACAGCCTGCGTCTTCTGTCAGACCAGACTAAACCCAGGCCATCACTTTCATGTCTTCCCTGCAGCCTTCCCTCCACGCTTCCCTGCAGCCTTTCCTGCAGCCTTCCCTGCAGCCTTCCTTGGAGGCTGTGGCTCTGGAGGTGGACTTGTGGCAGGAGGAGGAGGATGGGCGAGTGCATGTTATCAGTCAAAAATAATCTTCTCACAGATGAGGCGTTGGCCCTCCTCCATTTGCTGCAATTTTGCAGCTACATAGCAGCCATAGGCCTCTTCAGCATCGAGGGGTGTTTTCAGGGCCGCATTAGCCTCCTTAATGAGGTCCAGTGCTGCCTCCTCCATGTTACTCCCCTTCCTGGTCCTTTTTGTTGTAAGGCGGAGGGGAGGCACCTGGGATTAGGTGAGGCTACTGGGCCTGGCCACCTCCTGGCTGACACTTACCCCCACCTCCTGGCTGACACTTACCCCCCGCCTCCTCCTGTCTGCCACATTCCAGAGCCTCTTCCTGGCTTAGGTCTTCCTGTGTATGAAAAGGACATAGTTTTAGTTTTTGGTTTATCAATCACACACAATTTTCAGCTCATGACTGTTGCAAATTGAATGTTAACCACTTGCCGACCGCCTCACGACGATATATGTCGGCAGAATGGCACGGGCAGGCAGAATCACGTACCTGTACGTGATCTGCCTCCCGTGGGCGGAGGGTCCGATCGGACCCCGCCCGGTGCCTGAGGCGGTCGGCTTTTGTCCAGCGGCGATCGAAGGTGAGGGGGAGGCCATCCATTCGTGCCCCCCCCCTCGCGATCGCCGCCGGACAATCGAATCATTCCTATGCTGCTGTATGCTAAACAGCAGCAAAGGAAATGATGTCATCTCTCCTCGGCTCGGTATTTTCCGTTCCGGCGCCGAGGAGAGAAGACATCACTGTGAGTGTAAAACACACACACAGTAGAACATGCCAGGCACATAAAACATCCCCCTTTACCCCCAATCCCCCCCCCGATCACCCCCCGTCACACTGACACCAAGGAGTTTTTTTTTCTGATTATTGCATGGTGTCAGGTTGTGACAGTTAGTGTGTTAGGGCAGTTAGGGTTAGCCCCCTTTAGGTCTAGGGTACCCCCCTAACCCCCCCTAATAAAGTTTTAACCCCTTGATCACCCCCCGTCGCCAGTGTCACTAAGTGATCGGTTTTCTGATCGCTGTATTAGTGTCACTGGTGACGCTAGTTAGGGAAGTAAATATTTAGGTTCGCCGTCAGTGTTTTATAGCGACAGGGACCCCCATATACTACCTAATAAAGGTTTTAACCCCTTGATTGCCCCCTAGTTAACCCTTTCACCACTGATCACCGTATAACTGTAACGGGTGACGCTGGTTAGTTCGTTTATTTTTTATAGTGTCAGGGCACCCGCCGTTTATTACCAAATAAAGGTTTAGCCCCCTGATCGGTGATATGAGTCGCCCCAGGCAGCGTCAGATTAGCGCCAGTACCGCTAACACCCACGCACGCAGCATATGCCTCCCTTAGTGGTATAGTGTCTGAACGGATCAATATCTAATCCGATCAGATCTATACTAGTGTCCCCAGCAGTTTAGGGTTCCCAAAAACGCAGTGTTAGCGGGATCAGCCCAGATACCTGCTAGCACCTGCATTTTGCCCCTCCGCCCAGCCCAGCCCAGCCCACCCAAGTGCAGTATCGATCGATCACTGTCATTTACAAAACACTAAACACATAACTGCGGCGTTCGCAGAGTCAGGCCTGATCCCTGCGATCGCTAACAGTTTTTATGGTAGCGTTTTGGTGAACTGGCAAGCACCAGCCCCAGGCAGCGTCAGGTTAGCGCCAGTACCACTAACACCCACGCACGCACCGTACACCTCCCTTAGTGGTATAGTATCTGATCGGATCAATATCTGATCCGATCAGATCTATACTAGCGTCCCCAGCAGTTTAGGGTTCCCAAAAACGCAGTGTTAGTGGAATCAGCCCAGATACCTGCTAGCACCTGCGTTTTGCCCCTCCGCCCGGCCCAGCCCAGCCCACCCAAGTGCAATATCAATCGATCACTGTCACTTACAAAACACTAAACACATAACTGCAGCGTTCGCAGAGTCAGGCCTGATCCCTGCGATCGCTAACAGTTTTTTTGGTAGCGTTTTGGTGAACTGGCAAGCACCAGCCCCAGGCAGCATCAGGTTAGCACAAGTACCGCTAACACCCACGCACGCACCGTACACCTCACTTAGTGGTATAGTATCTGATCGGATCAATATCTGATCCGATCAGATCTATACTAGCGTCCCCAGCAGTTTAGAGTTCCCAAAATTGCAGTGTTAGCGGGATCAGCCCAGATACCTGCTAGCACCTGCGTTTTGCCCCTCCGCCTGGCCCAGCCCAGCCCACCCAAGTGCAGTATCAATCGATCACTGTCACTTACAAAACACTAAACACATAAATGCAGCGTTCGCAGAGTCAGGCCTGATCCCTGCGATCGCTAACAGTTTTTTTGGTAGCGTTTTGGTGAACTGGCAAGCACCAGCCCCAGGCAGCATCAGGTTAGCGCAAGTACCGCTAACACCCACGCACGCACCGTACATCTCCCTTAGTGGTATAGTATCTGAACGGATCAATATCTGATCTGATCACATCTATACTAGCGTCCCCAGCAGTTTAGGGTTCCCAAAAACGCAGTGTTAGCGGGATCAGCCCAGATACCTGCGTTTTGCCCCTCCGCCCAGCTCAGCCCAGCCCACCCAAGTGCAGTATATAAAATATTCCATGGACTCAACATGCCTCTCAGCAAATAGCTGTCTACTTTCCAAAAATGGGGTCATTTGGGAGGGTTTTGTGCCATCTGGGCCTTTTATGGCCTTCAAAACTGTGATAGGTAGTGAGGAGTGAAATCAAAAATTTACGCCCTTAGGAATCCTGAAGGCGGTGCTTGGTTTTCGGGGTCCCGTATGCGGCTAGGCTCCCAAAAAGTCCCACACATGTGGTATCCCCGTACTCAGGAGAAGCAGCGGAATGTATTTTGGGGTGCAATTCCACATATGCCCACGGCCTGTGTGAGTAATATATCATTTAGTGACAACTTTTTGTAATTTTTTTTTTTTTTTTTGTCATTATTCAGTCACTTGGGACAAAAAAAAATAATATCCAATGGGCTCAACATGCCTCTCAGCAATTTCCTTGGGGTGTCTACTTTCCAAAATGGGGTCATTTGGGGGGGTTTTGTACTGCCCTGCCATTTTAGCACCTCAAGAAATGACATAGGCAGTCATAAAATAAAAGCTGTGTAAATTCCAGAAAATGTACCCTAGTTTATAGACGCTATAACTTTTGCGCAAACCAATAAATATACGCTTATTGACATTTTTTTTTACCAAAGACATGTGGCTGAATACATTTCGGCCTAAATGTATGACTAAAATTGAGTTTATTGGATTTTTTTTATAACAAAAAGTAGAAAATATCATTTTTTTTTCAAAATTTTCGGTCTTTTTCCATTTATAGCACAAAAAATAAAAGCCGCAGAGGTGATCAAATACCATCAAAAGAAAGCTCTATTTGTGGGAAGAAAAGGACGCAAATTTCGTTTGGGTACAGCATTGCATGACCGCGCAATTAGCAGTTAAAGCGACGCAGTGCCAAATTGTAAAAAGTGCTCTGGTCAGGAAGGGGGTAAATCCTTCCGGGGCTGAAGTGGTTAATAAATAGAAAAGACTATCATTCTGAGCCCATTTTTCATTCTTGTCACAATCATTTTTGGCCCCTACTGTCTATTGATTTGTAAAACATTTTTTGTTAAATCATTCATTTGTTATCAATAATAACATCTAGTTAACAACAATAATTTTCGGACAATAAATATGTTCAAAAATACTATACCTGGCTCCAGCTGGGCTCCTCAACTTCTTCCAGGATGGAAGGCCCAGGTTGGTCCTCAGAAGCCTCAGCTGGGGTTGAGGGAAGGGTGGATGGAAGGGGGGCCGGAAGTGTAGAAAGTGATTCCCTGGCTTCAATCTGGTCTTCCAGAAACTGCATCGTGTTGTAGTACCACAGACTGGGTACATACACATGCTTTGATGCTGCTTCTGATTTCATGGAAGCCTGGACCCTATTAAGCTCCTTCCTATAAGTGCTTCTCAAGCTACCAATTTTCTTATCCACAAACTCGATGTCTGCGTTGGGGACCTGCGTCTTCACAAAATGCAGCAGTTTCTCCAGCGATGCCTTCCTAGCTGGTTTATTTAACCTCCCACAAATTTCTCATATCCCTGTATCTGTCTATGAACTGGCCTGTCATGTACCTGGTAGGTGGAGCCCGGAATGCAGGGAACTGCCTCTCGCATACCTCCGACTCGGGAACCCCTGGTAGTGATGACAGGGGCTCGAGAGTACGAAGGGGCACAAGTGCCTGACTGGAAAACTGTAGCAGAGGGCTGGGTCCTGTAGTCAGCTGGGAGGTGTCCTGTAGTCCGGCAGCAGGAAGGTGCTCTGTAACTCAGCAGCAGGATGCAGACAGCAAGGAGGTGTCTTGTAGACTGGCAGCAGGATGCAGACAGCAGGGAGGTATCTTGTAGTCCAGCAGCTGGATGCAGACAGCAGGGAGGTGTCTTGTAGACCGGCAGCAGGATGCAGACAGCAGGGAGGTGTCTTGTAGTCCAGCAACAGGATGTAGACAGCAGGGTCCAGGCAGACCGGGTCAAAACACAGGCGGGCAGATCAGGTACAGAAGGGCAATCCAGAAGAGTAGTCAAAGTCCAAAGCCAAGATCGGGGCAGGCAGCAAACAGGGTAGTCAAGAACAGTCCAAACAGGTAACAGGTTTCAGGGTACAGAACACAAGTAACAAAGCGGCAGGGGTCTTCAGGAACGCTGTAGACCGGACAGCAAGGCAGCAATGGAACAGTCCCCTTTTTATAGCACATCTTTGGCGCCAAGTGCTGTCATAGGGGCGCGTGCGCGCTCCTGTGCGCCCTGCGCCGCTATTAGCGCTATTGCGCATGCGCGTGTGCCGGACGGCACTTCTGTGCACAGGCATTCTTTTAATCTTTCTATTGCTAGAACGCTTGCAGGAAGGCTTTTCCTGACATGGCCCATGAATTCAGGGTCTTTGAATTGTTTCATATTTGCTGCAAGACAAAACACAAGACAAAAACACTAATATCAGGCTAAACTCTCCTTAATCTTATCCCAATATAGGCCTCAATCTCGAATCAGTATAGGCCACTGATGTCCCAAGTTAAAATGTTACCTTCGTTAGAACGTTCGGCGCTTCCGGTCCTACTTCCTCCGCACACAGAATGAAGGTACGACACACGCATGTTAGCTTTATATACACTGCGCCTGCATGAAAGTCCACCCGCGTCGCCTGCCCCTGACATTCTTTCTAGAATATTTCCCGCCCCTTCTCTTTCGTCGCAGTGGGAGAGGAACATGACGGAGACACAGCAGGTGCGTAATAGCAGTAACGAGGAGGAAAGCCCAGAGCCAGAAACGTTCCGATCCCACAGGAGATTTAAGGCCTCAAATATGTCCTTTGTAGAGATGGTGGACATCTTGAAGAGGGCCGACTATAATGGGAAGCATGGACCTTACCCAAACCCAAATGTGAGAAAGGCCAAGATCATGTCTAAAGTAGTGAGAAGTCTGCACAGGAATTTTGGGGTATGACGATCCAAGGATCAATTGAGGAAACACTTGTCAGACCTGAAATAGACGGAGCACGATCAGTACAGAAAGATCAAGAAACTGCTTCTAAAAAGTAAGTATTTGTCGTGTGTCCCTATTATTATTTTTACTTGCATGCTGCTCCATGTGCTTTTCTTTACTGTTGTACAGTTTTAAATGGCTACTTTCATGTTCGTGGGCACAGTAATCGGTCGTAGTAAACATCGTTCGTTTGCCAACTAAATACTCTGTTTTTGGCAGATACAGGGTTAACTACATTTGGTCATGCTAATTTGTATTAAAAGAAGTTTAGGACATTGTTGTCTAGATGTGTTTGAAACTAAAATGAAATGCAAACTTGATTCAGTGTAATGTAAGGAGAGGACACTCAGCAGCTTTTTACACATCTGGACTCAGGAGCACTAGTGTGGGACACCAGAACAAACTTTTTAGGGTGTCCCACACAGGTACTCCAGTGGATACTTGGGGTGTTTCCATGTGTGAAACTTGTCCAAAAAAGGTAAGTATTCCAGCTTTGGTAAGCGAAAAAATCATGTCTTCAGCTTGGAACTCACATTGCCAAAACAGACAATTGTACCCCACTTCCAAGCAATGTTTCATATTCCTATTTCTGGCCTCAAATATCGGTGTGCTAAGTATACCTTTTGCTTCATTCTCATAGGGGAGAAAAGACTCGGAACATCTGAGGACACCAGGAACCCCCCACCTCCTGAAGAAGGGGAACAGAGGACACCATAACCTCAGGATGTGGAGAGAGGAGAGGTGGAAGAAGTGGTTGAAATTGTCACCACAACAGGTCAGTGTCTGACACCACAGATTCAGGTAATAGAGGTATGCCTGCATATTTATAATACATGGCGTCTATTTTTTCTTTTAGGTGATGTGCATGTTGTGGAAGAACAAGCTCCTCATTTCACCAGTGCAAGTGCACAAATACTAATCCAGGAGATAATGGTGTGTAGTCGGGATTTAGACATCATAAAGCAAAAAACCAATGAGGTTGAACAAAAACTGAAAAACATGATTGATGCATTAGGGAGAATCCACATAACAACAAAATGCCACCATTTTAGATTTTTTTGGACCAATTTTGAAAAATTTTGGTCGCATTTTAAAAGCCAAATTTTGAAGATGCACACAGAGTGTCAACATGTGCTATCTGCCATTGGGGGATATCAATGTACGCGTTTTGTGGGTGCAACCCCTTCCTCGCAACTCAAGTAGGTGAGAGGAAGTGGTTGCACCCCCAAAACACGTCCATTTGTGTGCATCTTCAAAATTTGGCTTTTACAGGGGTGACATCACCCCATCTGATGAAGGCAAGATCAACACATTGACACTATAATGTCTGATATTGCCTTCAGTTTTTCAATGCTGAACTTTGTAAGTTCCTGAGTTGTGTATGTTATGTTTTGAAACATTCCTGTTTATGTACTAAAAAAAAAAAAATTCAAGGTAAAACTTTATAAAACCAAGATGTTATTTTTTTACCCAAAAATGTTTTACAACGCACATGTGCATGTGCACGGAGTAAAAGGTTTTATACTCAACAATGTGTGACTTCTTCTTTAAATGCTTAATACCAGTTTTTGTATTAAGTTGGTGTTTACAATGACAATGAGTGTTATTTAAAAATGGAAAAACCGCTTGGCACTACAAGTGCACTAGGAGAACCTAGGAGACAGCTAAAAGAAACACAAGCAGTAAATCAAAATCAAGACTTTATCAGATAAAATTTTTTTTTTCAAATAGAAAATATTTACAAATTTGCTGGCATAGCAATGGCCCCCCTACCCGTAAAAGAATCAACATATTTTTGCCACACTTCACGGGCGCTTTGGGGGGCAAGCCAGGTTGTCTGAGGCAGCATAATTAGGGGTAACGTAACTAAGGCAACATAATTAGGAGCATTTCTCTTTAAAAAGTTGTGAAGTATGCAGCATGCTAGAACTATGTGGTTCAGTTTGTACTCCGCCATATTAATTGCCGTAAGAAATAGGCGGAACCTACTGGCCATTATCCCAAAGGCATTCTCCACAACTCTTCTGGCTCTGGCCAACCGGTAATTAAAAACCCTCTTCTCCGGGGTGAGGGTCCTTTGGGGGAATGGCTTCATCAGGTGATCACCCAGACCAAATGCTTCATCAGCGATAAAAACAAATGGGAGTCCTTCAACATTCTCTTCCACAGGTGGCAAAGACTCCACCATCCGACATCCGGCCATTCTTCCCCACGTCCACATATAAAAATTCATATGTCACCGACACCACCGCCATCAACACAATACTATTGAAACCCTTATAATTAAAATAGTATGACCCCGAGTGGGGTGGTGGTACGATGTGGACATGTTTCCCTTCGATTGACCCTCCGCAGTTAGGAAAGTCCCACTGCTGGGCAAACTGGAAGGCCACAGTCTGCCAATTCCTGTGCCATTGAAGGAAACTGTGGAGTCAAAAAAGAAAAAAAAAATATTAGTACTTTTGCACATAACATTGCAAGCAGATTAGACACAAACATTCTTGTCCAACATCAGTATAACATTTATTTTAAGGAGTATTTAAAGACAAAAATATAAGGTTCACTTATCAGATTCCTCACCCCCTCTGATGGCCCATTGGAAAAATTTTAGGGGGGGAGGGTTATGAATGAGTTTGAGACCCCCCAAAAAAGCCTCTGGCACTCTGCCTGAATTTAAGGACAACAATAACATTTGGACACATTTTAGGGGGTGTTTAGGGTAAAGCCCAATATAGCATGCTGGGGAGGTTAGTGAAAGCAAATATGCATGTAGGCCAAAAAAGGAGCATTAAAAGCTTACAGCATGCATGGGCACAAAGGGGACATTCACAGTATATTACAATCATGGTAATTATGGAATGATGAAATAAATACAATACATTAGCATACATTAAATACATAGAATGTGATGTTAAAGGAGAAAACTTACCCTAATATGGTCCTTCTGCAGGGCCTGAATAATGGCAGAACAGGTCTCTGGAATAATGATCCCCAGAGCCTGGGGGGAGATACCTGTAGAGAACTTGAGGTCCTGTAGACTTCTCCCTGTTGCCAAGTACCGAAACGTGGCGACTAGCCTCTTCTCGGGAGTGATGGCTTGCAGGTGTCCTGCTTCGTAATATAAGGGGACAGCAAAGCCAACAGACGGTGAAAAAAGGGGTCCGTCATCCGGAGAAAATTCCTGAAATCATCAGGGTTATTCTCCTGGATCTCCCGCAGCAAAGGCATATGAGAGAATTGGTCACGCTGGAGTAACCAATTCTTCGTCCATGAACTCCTCCCCGCCCTGTTCATGGACTGGGCTTGGGTCAAAGCAAGAACCCCAACACCAAGCCCCCGCACAGCACGAACTCTACGACAAGTACGTAACCGCAACATGGCTTCAAAATGGTCAGCTGGTCAGAACGAACTAACAGAACGCACTGAAGAACAGAAAGGCCTGTGAAGAGCGAGCTGAAAATCAGAAACGAGCGGACAAGAACGCACTGCAAAACAGATACAAACTTACTACACGCACTGAAAAACAGATACAAACCCACAAGCACAAACTGAAGAGCAGTAATGATCTGAAAAGCATGAGGCTGAAAAGCATGAAATGTCTCTCACCAAACTTCTACCAACACAAGATAAACATGAGATTAGCAGAAGGAGCCCAAAGGGTGGCGCATTGGGAATTGAACTTCCCTTTTATAGTGCCGTTGTACGTGTTGTATGTCACCGCGTTCTTGACGGTCGGAATTTGGTGTGGCTGTGTGTATGCAAGACAAGCTTGAGCGGAATTCCGTCGGAAAAACCAGCCAAGGCTTTTCCAACGAGAATTCCGATCCTGTTTACGCAGCATTAGAGTATTGTCAGATTGGCATTTGGGATCTGTTTGGCACCAACACATTTTTTAATTGTAGAGAGTTAACGTAATAACGCACTGTAGTTGATTTTCTAATAGAGTAGAGGCTTTTCACCTAGTGCCTAGTAAAGGAATGGAACTGATCAGGGATATATCGCCATGGTACACTTGCATTGCGGGGTCCCATAAGGGCACAACTATAAATAATATATGCGCTGTGATACCACCAGCAATGTACACCATGGCTTTTTTTTACCATCATTTTTTTTTCACACCCGCGGCTTCCCTGCTGCCCCTCTGATGATGCTGTTGAAATTATTTAGCTTCTCTACCCTCCACCAAGTTACTCTAGAACCCAACCCAACTATAGCCCTACTCAACCTTATACCGCAAGACTACACCAGAGCCCAACGCCGTCTCCTCCTCCACCTATTTACAGCAGCCAAGCAAACGATAGCTAAGGCTTGGAAGACACCTACACTTAGCATAACTGAAATGAAAAATAGGATTACTCAGGCAATGATACACAGCAAAATTGAAGCAACTATTCTGGATAAAGTCCCACAGCACTTCAGAACTTGGCAACCGTGGATAGAACACTTCTTGCCCACAGATATGGACAAGAGCCTACTAGAACCCTGAGATAGCTCTAATAACCATTTACGATTTTTGAAACTACACCGGTGCCCGCGCGACTCGGCCGTCCCACCACCCCTTCTCAGCTCTCCCTCACTTCTTTCTTTCTGTTCTCCTTTCCTCTCCGCTCTTCTTTCTCCTTTCACTCCCTCCCTTACTTAACCCCAATAACTATTGGTGTTATACTCTGTTTCTTTTTCTTTTTATTTGTTGAGTTGGTCTCGGCTGTTTTCGTGACCGACCCCATGAATATTATCTCCAGCAGTGCATTGTGACTAAATTAGGGACCCTGGTCCCTCTTAATGTTAGCATGTTCGGCTTCACTGGACCCTGAATTACTTGACAGAGTATCTGATGTTTGTAAGCTTTTTCCTTCTTATATCATGGTTATTTTGATTTGTTAGGATGCATACTATTTTATATGTACACAATACCCTGTACTGAAAAGCTTGTAACAGATGCTTGTTAATTACCAATAAAAATTATTTGAACGAAATTATTTAGCTTTTACAGAGTAGCTATTTAGCTTTTACAATAGTAGCTTTTACAGCAAACTTTTTTTATCTTGAATGATAGAGTTGAGGGAGGGTTAGGGATTGGTCAGAGCTGGGGATTGGTCTGGGCCCAGCAAGTTCCAGAAGTAGGGGGAAGTCCCACAAGTGCTGCCTGTGAGTCATCCAGCCCTCCCTGAGTCTACCCAGACTCAGATTAAAAAAAAAAAAAACACCAGCTTGGCTGCCAGCCAAGCCTGAACAATTTTCCTACACTAACAAAAACCTATTCTAGCACACTAGAGGGTACTACAGTATTGTGATGACCTACTGGGTGGGAAAGACCTTGACTGGGCAGGCATATCAAGTTGTCTGGATTCTATTCCAGGACTGGGAAATGGCAGTTCTCTTGTGAGTTTGACAGAGGACAGCACGGCAGATGAGGTGGTTAAGGCCATGGATAAGCTTCCCATTAAGAAGTTGCCTGGGCCAGATGGATTGACAGCCCAGTTTTATAAGCACTTTAAGTTTACTCTGGCCCCGTATTTGGACAATGTAACAATCTGCATTCTTCGGTCAAAGGGTGAAGATTCTTCAAGCATTGAGAATTGTCAGCCCATTAGCCTTCTCAATGTTGATAGGAAGATACTGGCAAAAATAATTTTCTGGCGTTTATCGTCTGTAGCGGGCAATCTACTTTTCATTCACCAGCACTGTTCTGTTCAAGGTAGAAGCACTTTTTCAGTGGTGTTAGCTGTCCTGGAGGCCCTGAAGCAGTGCAGGGTTGCAGGCTGGAGAAAGTACTTGCTGGCATTGGATCAGGCTTAAGCTTTTGATCGGGTCAATCATGAGTACCTGTGGCTGCTTCTTGGCAAGTATGGCCTGGAGAGGAGCTTTATTGATTGGCTGAAGACCTTGAACAGAAGGGCTGAAAGCTTCATATGCTTGTGAATGGTTGGATCGGACTGCCTTTTGAGGTTGGCTCAGGTGTGCGTCAGGGGTTTCCTTTGAGTCCTCTGCTATACGCTTTCGCAATTGATCCCTTCATCAGGAAGTTAGAGAGCGGACCGTTGTGCGGAGTGCCTTTGGGCATTCCTGGTGAGCCCCCTCTGAGAGTCGTGGCCTTTGTTGATGATATGTCTGTTTTCATCTCTGGAACAGAGGAGGCGGAGGAGGTGGTCTCGGTGATGAAGCAACATGCTGAGGCATCTGACTCAAAAATCAATCAGGATAAGATTGAGATTTTCTGGATGGGAGAGGAAAGCGACAGCTTCGAGCATCTGTACGTCTTCTCGGAGCCCCGACAGGAAGTAAAGTTTTAGGCATCAAATTTGGTCCTGGCGATTATGGCCTTGCAAATTGGATAAGCAGGCTACAAGATGTGATGCCAAGGTAGCCACCTGGAAGGATTGGAAACTCTCTTACAGGGAAAGGATTGACCTGATTAAAACTTACCTGATCCCAGTATTTCTATATGTCAGCTTTGTCTGTGTTTTGCCAGTGCCTCTATATGCGAGGATCTACAGCTGTTTCTTCCAACTGTTATGGGGAACAAACTGAATTTTGTTAAGCGGTCTGTAACCTACCTGTCTTGAGAAGGACAGGTGGCGGCCAGGGGCCTGGACAAAGGCGTGGAGAAATGTCAGGTCCCCATAGCTACTGTCTGTCAGTTTCTGGGTGTGCGTCTTTTCTTTCTGTGCTTTCACGTCCCCTAGGTTTTTATATAAGGTAAAATTTTTGAAAAAAGGCTGCATGCATGGGTTAAATGTTTAACCATTCCTCAGCCTGAGGGGTTGTTTAGGTGGAGGTTAGGGCTTTGCTTACTTGAATTGTGATAATAATAATATGGAAATTTGTCTTGGTTGGTGTATTTTGTTTTCTTTGTTTTTTCTGGTAAAAAAAGCCCTTTGCTGTTTCTATGCTGATGTAAGCTATTTTTGTTTATATATATTTTTATTTTGTATATATGTAAATATGTTTTTATTATGTTTGTAAGATTTTTAATAAACAAAAATTTACAGTATCATGGAGATTTTCCTTCACTTCAAGTTCTGTATACTCAACTGGCATTGAGAGGATATATTTCCAATGTGGGATTTCCCCTCTTTGACAGTTGTCATGGAAACAAGTGTCCCCACTAGAAGATTTTCCCTGATTCTGTTGTAATGGCAACTCAAAATTTTGGATCTTACCCCACTTTTTTCCAGTGACATTGCTGATCAGGACAATTGGTTAATGAGATAGCAATCAAACCTGACAGTTGATCTATCCCCTCACCACACTATCCAAAAAAAAAAGTTATTGTTCAGTTACACTTTAAGGCCCCTTTCACACTGGGGCGGGGTCGGCGGTAAAGCGCCGCTATTTTAAGCAGCGTTTTACCGTCAGTATTCGGCCGCTAGAGGGGCAGTTCTACCCCCGCTAGTGGCTGAAAAAGTGTTAAAAACCACTTGCAGAGTGGAGCGGTGCAGAGGCCAGGAGCGGTGAAGGCGCGATGTATACTCCACTTCTTCACCGCTCCGAAGATGCTGCTAGCAGGACTTTTTTTCCTGTCCTGCTAGCGCACCGCTCCAGTGTGAAAGCCCTAGGGGCTTTCACACTGGAGAGACAGCAGCGGCTGTTTCGGGTTGGTTTGCAGGCGCTATTATTAGCGCAATAGCACCTGCAAACCACCCCAGTGTGAAAGAGCCCTAACTAAGTTGTTAGACAAGGCAGTAAATGTGCCAATTTGGACAATCCACTTGAAACTGTTAATTTGAAGAAAAAAAGGAAAAAATGTTTGGCCAGTGATGTTGAGCAAAGGGTTGGTGCCACGTCCAATATTGAAGAAGAAAAAGAAAAATCCCCTATGTGGTGGACTTTTAAGGCATGATAATTTTTTAAGATTTTAGTAGAGTGTTTTAATAATTTCAAAAATATTTATTGGAGAAATGTGTAGAAAAACATAAAAAACACAGAATGTTTACACTTATCTAAAACATATACATCGTCATAGACAATGTAATACAATACAATCTATACTTCTTGCACCCCACACGTTTCAGAGTACTAAGCTGTCTCCTTCTTCAGCGGTATTTAGCAAGAAGAAATTATGTTTAAATGTTGTGACGGTATAGTTAACATTCCAGTTGTTGCCTCTTTAAAAACATACGAGAGTACACATGCTTTTAAGTTCTCATCCAAGAAATCCTTAGTTGTACATGTATATAAAGGTATCAATGTCAGACCAAGGAGGGACTTGTAACTCGCCGTTGACCCAACACCCCCTCCTCCACAAAGGGAGGGAAGACCGAGGGGCAAGAAAGGCCTGAAGACCCACTGGGGCCGAGAAGGAAAAAGCCCTGTTAATAGTAAATATTATTCCCACAAGGTAGGAGCGGATGTGTTGTGGAAGATATTGGACCACAGCTTGAACAGCAAAGATTTGTGACCGCTCGTCTCGACATACAGCAAACAAATGAGGAGGATGCTGTTAATTTGATTTTTTTGGACAAATGTGTACTAACTCATCCAGTGACTTGTAGCACCATTTTGGGACCCTGGTGAGGAAATACTCCCCGTTTCTATTGCTAGTGTAGCCAGGTGCTTGGCTAGAGACAGAGAGTGATGTAGGACACTGTGCTGCAGTGCCCTCTGTGCTCCCAATGGACTTCAGCTGAATAGGTTACACTACTTTGTCTCCATCCACCAGGGGGAGCTGACAAACAGAAGGAGCTCAAGAGACTTAATGGTTAGCAGGATTAAATAATGGGAGATGAAGTTCTGGAAAGATAGTATACTATGGCAGACCATTGGAGTACAATTTCCAATGCGAGCCAGGTATAAAGGGAGAGAGAGTTACATTTTCTCAGGCTGAGTACAGAGGAACTTTCTCTTTGGCTAGAGGAGACCGAGGTGTGCACATCACAGCCCCTGTGTGCACATCAACCTGCCTGTGACTGTGTGCTGAGGACTGGAGTCATTCCAGGCAGATTCAGAAGTGAGCTGACATCTGTATAGCAGGATCCCTGTTGCTGTATGATGGGGCCTGGTGAGAGGACACTGCTGCCAATAATCTGTTGCTGCTAGCAGAGACAAAGCACATAGGACAGGCCATCTAACTAGCAGCATTATTTACTGCATGCACACTTTACTGGGACCATACTCATATGCACCACCTTAAAGACTGAGCTCCAATGCTAGCCAGCTAAAGAACTAGGGACTGCTCACTCAGATAGCTTTTTCACAAGAACTTTGCCCATTGCCCATAGTAAGAGGTACCTCTCTTGGGAGCCTTAAATTTCATTGTTGCCATTCATATAGAGTGAACTCTAAAGTGGCTATAGCCTATTGTTTACGTATGAGTTATCACAGTATTGATTATCATTGCTGATTTTGTGTATTACCAGGTTTACTCTAATTTAGCTGCCTAGAACTCCATTCTATGCTGCTATAACCTAGTAAACATATTGTCTAGTAAACTGTAATTGATCTAATCCTTTACTCACTCATTTATGTGTATACTGCTAATTATTGCAACCCATGACAATATGTTGAGTTAATTTACCACTAACCTGATGTTTGTTTTTAGATACTGAACCTTAGTTGTGTGCAGGGTATCTATTTGTGCTCCCAGAAGCAGTGCAATATCCATTTGGTTAACCTGGTGTCTCAGTGAGGCTGAGGTTATTCTCAGACTTGAGGCAGAAGAACAGAGGACCCAATCTACTTAGCGGCTCCTGAGGGAGTGTTACACTAGGGTCTTGTTCTACCAAAAGCTCCATACCAATGCTATGTCTATGCTAGATATTCCATGCTAAGAGTCCATCTTGAGATGTGGGTTATTTCTTTTTGTGTGGGAGGCTGTTGCTGGGAGCAGTACAGAGATCTTTGAGTAGTAACTGGTTTTGGTACTTGTTTAGGCCGTCATACAGGAGCCTTTAGTTGTACTTCAAGCATATTTAAGGACCCTTCCCTGTATGTAATTGGTAGCCTATAGGAAGAAATGTCAGCCTAATTGCATTTCCCGTAATCTATCATCTTTGGACTTACTTTGATGGGCATCTTGGGCAACCTTCTTCTGCAATGGTCCTCTTCGATCTTTAGGCAGCACACCAGTTCTAAGGCAATCAAGTCAGTCACAGTAAACTGGAACTACTAGGCAGCCTGGGAGTACTACTAAAGGTTGATCTGTAAGCAATTGCTTTAGGCTAGCCCCCAACCTTGCTTTTGTTATTATTTCACCATATAAATATTAAAAAAAAAAGAAAACAATGGAACTAAATCTGGAATAAATGACTCTGGCCTAAAGGCTTTAATTTGAAACATTAATCCGGATTTTTCAATGGGTAGTATAAAACATAGTAACAGCTTAGGTTATCCTGCACTCACATTAGTGCACTTAATTGTTTTTCCTGTGGCTGATTTCATAGATGTAGTGCACCCCATGTAGGAAGTGCTGGTGAATAGGGATCCACACTGAACAGCCAGGCACACCGAATCTTTACAGGCTCCCAGAGGCAGAGAACAGTCCAGTGCTTGTTTTTGTGTTTTTATTGAGGGTCTTAAACTTGGATAGGGAATAGTTATACTATGGGATGCCCACTTGAATTTCAAGAACTCTTCAGGGACAACTCCTATATACAGTCTATATACACACTCCTCAGCTTCCTCCAGCACACTTGCTTGCAGAATCTAGCTGGCACACTGATAATTGATCTGGCAAAAAGGCAACAGTCAGATCTTGTAGCTAAAGCCCTTTATAGGCAGGGTCCCTGGGCCCCTTGGGTTGTGTAGCAAAAATACAGTGTCCAGCTTACATCCCTGTGGCTACTGATCCCAGAACCACCTCTTCAGGCACCACCAGCCCACCTGGCTGCAGCTGCCCTTTTCTCTGGCTCACTCACACTCACCAGCCAACCTGGTTGTCTTCTCCCTGGTGATCTCCTGGACGTGCTGACTCTATCCCGCTGTCCTAACACCTGCTCCCGTGCATCCAGGACAGGACTCCTGCATGTGTTGTTAGAGGATCCCTTCAGAACCTGAGCCCCAAGCCCGAGGTCACCCTCCCCGAGACTAGGGGGCACCCTCAAGAGGAACCGACAGCCTCCTTTAGCACTCCACCTCCAGCTTCCACCCCACTACCCCTTGCTGGCATGACTCAGGGTCTTTAAGAGGTGCCCTTCCCCTGAACGCCCATTTGCTGGGGATTGGCTGGGGCCCTCCTCAATACTCCAGGCAGCTCCTCCTAACCTCCCTCCCATTCTTCTAGAAGCTTCTCCAAGGTTCTAGCAAGTAGGGGGAAGTACCAGAGGTGCTACCTGATAAGTCATCCATCCTCCCTGAGTCTGTCACCCTGACCCAGATTCAACCCAGCCTGGCTCTCAGCCATGCTAAAATGTACCTACACTAATCACTAACTATGTACACCTAGTACTCTACACTAGAGGGTGCTACGTAGAAATAAATACTTCAGAAATGTATGATCAGTCCCCCTAGAACTCAGATAATTAAGGTATATACAGTATATTGCAACATTTTGTAGGAGTATTCTGTTAATAAAAATATATTCAAATATACTTAAGCAGCAAAAAAACTGAGAAAAATAATTCACAGCATGTAGTAACATTGATTTAATTTTCTTTTTTTTTTTTTTATGAAAACATAAACTTGCTATTAAGCGTTACTTAATTGTAAGAAATGTTTTGCAAGAAGTTTAGTTTGTGTCACATGCCTAATGTTCAGTTTCAGCCAAAATGTTTTTTTGAAGCATTAAATAGAGTGGGCAAGAGTTCATATTTCTGTCACTTTTTTAGAGTCAATTTGGTTGATTTACTAAAGGAACAAAGAATGTTCGCTTTACAAAGCTGTGATCTGAAGCTTCGACAAGGCTTCCCCTCCTTACTACCATGGGCAATTGGAACTGCAGGGGCCAGCATTAAAGCCCCACTCCAACCCCTTGCATCTATTTTTTTTAAGATCCTTTTTAAAACATTGAACCGTGTAGTCTTCAAGGCAGTCATGTGATAACAAGGGTCCTTCCTCTCTTACATAACAATGTGTCATGTTGATGTGTACTGTTAGCCCGAGCCAGTGTGTCCTGGTGGCCTGGACTCACAGGGGGGTGTTGGATGATGCAGGGCATTCGAGAGGAACTTCAGGTTTGGGTCAATCATGGGTTTGGGGTGAACCCAACTTGTTTACAGTTTGTGGAAATAGTGAACTAATATGGCCATTCTCCTCTATACCAATAATGCACTCCCAAAATTGTGCTTTCCGGCCCTCGAACTTAGGTAAGGTCAAAAAACAACAAAGAAAAATTACCAGCCATCCTGCAACAAACCGAATTGTCCTATCTAACAGTTCACATTAAAACCGGGGGGCTTAGTTTGCACACATTTTCGAATATATGTGTAAGCTGCAGGGCCACTTCACAGCACACTACTGTACTGCAGTCCTAAAACTATACATTTTGAGAGTCTCCAAATTTGGAGCACATATTTAATAATGGATAGATCAAGGGCAGGAAACAGGCAGGCACTGGAAACCCAGAATTCCTATACCTTTAAGGAGGGGTGGGCTCCCTCCAGGCATACCTGTCCTCAGTCTATCCATTATTATATATGTGCTCTAACTTTGGAGACTCTCAAAATGTTAAGAGTTAGGACTGCAGTACAAATGAAACCCTTGGTTTTAACGTGAACTGTTAGACAGGACAATTTTTATTGCAGGCTGGCGAGTAGGTGAGCTGGGAATTTTTTTTTTTTTTACATGCGTCGCCCTTCCATGTGCTCCTTGCTGCAAAGGTCAATTATAGGTTGGGGTGGTTGCCATTTGTTTTTACTTAGGTAAGGTGGCTTAGAATGGGTAATAATGGGGCTTTGTTATGTGTCAACCTAAAAGGCAGGGTTCCCAGCAGCTGTTTACCGGTTTATGTTGGAGTAGATACAGTGAGCTGCAGGGAGAGGTAGTTACTACTATACAGTGCAGTACACAATGCTGTATTATGCTACATTTCTGTGATTTATAGCATGATGGGCTACATATTAGTATGTACCCCGTTTTAACAATGCATAGACCCAACAGTGGTTTCTAGGTCTAACTTTTTGTGTGTATCAGCAAGTTTTTAGCTGTTGCATCCCTCTCCCCACTTGCTTTTTTGTGTTTTATTGTTTTTTTTTTTTTTTTATATGTCATATTTTTTTCTTTTTTCTTTATGCTAGATAAAAAAAATTTAAAAAATAGAAGTGGTGTGTGTTTATTTTTTGGCGAAGGTATATTTTACTTTGTTTAAAGTTGCAATCCTGCCTAACAGAGCAGAGTGGAGAGAAAATAGGTAAGTATAAAGTAGGTAAGTATACACATCCTTTAACACAGGTTAAGCAGTAGGTAGTAGGTGGGGAGAGGGAACAATTTTAAACATAGTTATTGTTAGGTTAGAAATTACCTTTAACTTTATTGGAGCCCTTTTTACATTACTTCAAGAGCAGCAGCTTGACGGTGGAAGGCTCCCAACGGGTCTATGAGTGGCACGGCTTGAAAGACCAGCGAGTCAGGAGAGGCACCACTGCAGGACACCTTCCCCATGCTGATTTTTTGTAACCTCAATGTGAGTGTTTTTATTTTTTGTACTATAAAGTCTATACAGTTCCTACTTAGAAGGCGACTCTCTCTTTGCTTTTGCCCTCTTACATCAAGTGCCCTCCTAAGAGTGCCCCTTTACATCAACTGTCCCCATCAGAGTTTCCCCTTACTTCAAATGTCCCCATTAAAGTGCCCCTGTATATCAACTGTCCCCATCAGAGTGCCCCTTACATCAATTGCCCCATCAGAGTGCACCTTGACATCAAATGCTCTCATCAGAATGGCTTATGGATCAGTGAATGCCCTCTCAGATACCTGCGTAGGGCGCAACTAAAATTAGGGGGGCATTGATGTTACCAGTAAAGGGTACTGTTAATGCTACAGCATACAAACATATTTTAGAACATGGTGCCCTTCTGACCTTATGACATTTTGGATAAGGCCCTTTTCTATTCCAGCATGATTTTGCCCATGTGAACAAAGCCAGGTCCATAAAGACATGGTTTGAGGAGTTTGGTGTGAGAGAACTCGAGAGGCCTGAACAGAACTCTGACCTCAACCCTACTGGACACCTTTGGGATAAATTGGTGCCAGGTCTTTCGTCCAACATCAGTACCTGAACTCACAAGTGCTCCTTTAGCTGAATGAGCACAAAATCCCACAGACACTCTGTATAATCATGTGGAAATCATTTCCAGAAATGTGAAGGCTGTTATGGATGGTGGTAGTGGTGGGGGAAAATCGAAATAAATACCCATAATTTTACAATAGGATGCACAATGAGCTTATATAAGTGTGATGGTCAGGTCTTTACTCTTTCTAAACATTTCCAATCATAGTGTATTGTGTTGAGTGGCATTCCACTTTAACATAAATTATAACACTTACCATTTAAAGGCACAATTGAATAGTTTAGAATGATATATAAAGCATACTAGCAGCCCTCTTTTCACCAGGGTATTCCAAAAATGTATTTTGTTCTACTTAGTCAAAGACAAGTTTGCAGTTTGCTTCATCTCTTGGACAGCGTATAGATATGTAAAAACCAAAGTGTGTTTTGAAACTACTAAAATGTTTGTTTTACCATAAAGCAGATTTTTTTTTCCTCTGACCTTTGCACTCAGTCTTCCCACTGGAATCTTTCACTAGTATAATGAGCATGGGACTTTTTCTCAGATTTATACTCTGTATTCACTTGTTTGACCTTTTGCCAGAAACTTCACTATAAATAATACGCTTGTACATTCTGTTTGACTTCCCTGACTTGCTTTCATTTCTGGCCGTATTACAAGAGAATCTCAGCTTTTCATGGGAATTCTGTGCCTTTTCACTCTGCTACATTTTCGTCATCCGATAGTGGTTATCTGTGGAATAATGCATTGTGTCAGCTCTACAATTGTAACTATGTCTGCTATTCTATTAATTCATTCATATGCATGTTCATTTATTTTTACTTCTACTATTGTCATTTATTTCACTAACGATAGTGGACCAAAAACCTAGATATATTCTGCATGTATCTTACATTTGACACTAAATTCATATAAAAAAATGTATATAAATTGCAGTATCCTATCCTGCTCACACATATATGTATATAATAAGCCATGACTGTTTTTATGTTTGCATAGACTAAATTCAAACTTTGGATATTTGGACTTCCTTTGTCACCCTGTATGTCTTTCATAGCCACCCTCCTCAGCACATCCTCATAATGGACTACATAACTATGTGTAGACACAGCTAAGAGCAAGCTTGTAAAAGCCACCAACAAGCTGCTGCTTCTATAGGATCGTATGGAGCATGCAGTTGCATTACTGAATACCAGCCCAAGGCCTGGTCACACCAAGATGATGTCATTCACCTTGGCAGATGCAGAAATTATGCACTGAGCTGCACATGTAGGAGGGTGAAATTTGGCCTCCATCCAGTAGGTGGCACTGCACCACTATACAGATGAAGCTGAATCTTCCTGGGAAAATTTTCCTTGAGAAATTTCATAGTTGTCACAGAGATCGCTACTGTCTGATTGGATGCTGCAGCTTCTGATAACCTCTGGCAGCCATTTTGGTGTGGGAAATTAGGGTGCCTGCGCCATTTGGGCATGCCTGGATTGTGTGAATAGGTAAGGGACAGAGACAGTTTGTTAGGGAGTCAGCACAGGGAGAGGTTCTTCATCAAGAATGGTCAGTGCAAGGACCCTCTTGTTCTCCACAGGCATTCTGGTACCTGGATCAGTGATTGGGGATCTCTTTAGATAGCATAGGGTGTTGTTACTATTTACTGCAGTTTGCCACCCCTCCAGCAGAAGCTGCCCGCTGGTAAACAGGTTAAGCCTGAAATACTGCCAGTCTTCAATACTGTGCATTATTGAGTCATATACCACTGCAGTATTGTGATGTTTGCTAAGAAATCTGCTGCTGCAATACTGTGTCATTGCAGATTAATATACAGCAGCAAAACTGTGCCTTTCTAAAGCCTGGTACACACTAACTGAAAACTGACAGCTCTGGTCAGAGCTGCTGTACTAACCCTGCGAAGTCCAGTGACGTAGTGGGGTTGATTTATTAAAGGCAAATAGTGGACTTTGCAAGGGATTTTGCTCCAGAGCTTAGTAAACTGGGCAAAGCTTCACTTTGCAAAGAATACACAATCAAAAGTGTAGCATGACCCCCCTGGGGACTGCTTGGATCTACCTGCTTATCTACACCGCCATGACCTTGTGAACATTCCAACCCACCTGACACTCTGGGTTCAGACATCTTTGCACCGCCTTAAAGTAATAAGTCAAACAACTCAGTGTGTTTAAATTCTATTTAAGTTTACTGGAACAATTCAAAGAGGATATTGTTACCCAGATGATGCAACAGATCTATTGAGCTTTAAGTAACAGCCCTAGCTCAGTAGAGCAATCCCTCTAGAGTAACACAAGGCAAGAAATTTTGTAGATAAACAGTATATTATATACACATTTGTAGCAGCAGAATACTACTTGAACCTAAAAGGATAAGCAAAGGATAGGTGTTTATACTGGCAAACTTCTACAGGGGGAACCCAGGCCGGCCTATTAGCCTTTAATCTTATTGAGAGATCAGGCTTAATAGAAATGGTATGAGGGCTCTTTAAGTAGTAATGACAGCAATGTCCCCATTGCGGGCCTGACAGTCTTCACCGGCAGTCGCAGCTCATTAATTACTGTATATCCAATAAGGTGCAGTAATAAACAATGAGATTTCTAGAGATGGAAGAAGCTAAAATGTCTATGTACACTGTTCAAAGATAGGTGCACTAAAGTATTCCCAAGGTAAAGCTGTCTCTACACAGTGTCCCAGTGAAATAATAAGGAAAGGTTTGCAAAGGTGGGCAATTGCCCTCTCAACGACCAGGCCGATTCAATGCCTTCTGGACATCAGCTCCTGGAGCTACACTCATGCAGCGGATCCGCTGTGATGATCTCCCGATATGAAGCTTGAAGCACGGATTGTTGGATGACCGAGGTGGTGCTGGATGGATGTCTGATGAACAGCAAGCAGTGCTAGGCCTTTCTTGGAATGTTGAACCCGCATGGTAGGCCGCGACTCTGCTCTCAGTGCACGAAGAGGTCCGTCACGCATCAAGCCCAGGAGGAAGAGAGCGTGGGGCAGGTCTCTGGCTTCTTTTATAGCTCCTCCCAGCAATCTCTTTAATGGTAGCAAATATAACAGGGATATGTAGTCCAGGTGTATAGTCATGCGGAGCAATTGCCATTCTGAGGAACTACTAACACCACAATCCCTTTAGTTTGGCTCACGAATATGATGTCAGTTAGTAACGCTGGGCACTAGAGGAACATGCGATATTTAGAAATACCGGAGGATCACTGTACTTTGCAATTGTAGTCCACATTGCTACACATGCAAGGAAAATAAAAAAACTGCATTTTTACTTGCACATGATTGGATGATGGAAACAAGCAGATCTTCCCCTCATTTACTAAGCTCTGGAGCTAATACTCTTGCAGAGTGCACAGTCTATTTGCCTTTTATTAAAAAATCCTCCATATGTCTCTTCTGTATTAAAATCTTCTGTATACTAAATTAAAGCCTGCCCGTTTTTTCGTTTTTTTATTATTAATTAAAGCTGCACTTTAAGTGTGAAATGGTGAAATGGGGTGAAGTAATCTGTACCTGTGTGTACTTCAAAGCATTCATGGAAGGGCATCTGAAATAAAGAAAACAGCACTTCATATAACTGATGTTAACTTCAGCTCACTTTAGACATTAGTAAACCAGGCCCAATATTCCAAGACACACACATTTTCAAAGGTCAGTTCTCTTTCAGCAGATGTTGCTGCCCTTTAAAAAGTGTTCCATGGTAGATCATTTTTCAGACCGCAGTTCACAGGTGTTCAGGAGGTGATACTACCAATTCCTGCTCACCTTTTTTTTTTCCCCCAATGGGGATTTTACGTTTGATTGACCAGATGTCTCCAGTTTCTGAGGACAGGCTCTGATCTGAGGAGACTTTCTGCAGGGGGCATTGTTTTAACTGCTTCCCGCCGCATCATTGTAAAATGATGGGCGTGAACCCTATTGTTCTGGGAGGACGTCATACGATGTCCTCCCTAAAACCACGCCTTGCATGGCCACTCTGGGCTGCGCTTCAGCGCCATCTGTCACCGCTTTGTCCCCTGGACACAGTGGATGACTGGTCAGTGTACCGGCCCACTGCCGATACCATGTGACTGCTGTGACCAATTACAGCAGATGACATGACAACTGAAAACAATGAATGTCTTCCTTTTACACTGTTCATTGTATACAATTGTGTTGCCAGCTCTGACTGTGTCTACACACTGTCATTCAGTAAAAATATTTGCTTATAGCAGTGAAATTCGCTGCTATAAGCATACATAGTATGTAAAAAAAAAATCCTGATCAACTCCTCAGAGTGGTACAGTGTTACTATGGTAACACTGTATTACTCTAGTCACAGTATGTAAAAACATTAAAAAAAAGAAAAACATTTTTTTAGAACATTATATCATGTTTTTTTTTTTTTTTTAACACCAGTCAGTGTCCCTGATCACTGCCACACTAGTTATATGATGATGCTTTACTGTTACCGTTTTCCAAAAAATTGTGACAAAAAATTACAATTTCAAAAAACACACCATGCCTTTTGCTCAGATTGAATACCTCAGATTGACTACTTTCCAAAAATGTCATTTTGGGGGTATTAAACAAATGGCCCCTGCCCCACCTATAACTGGCCTTTACAGCAAGGAGAACATGGAAGGGCAATCACATGAAAGACAAAAACAGAACATTCTATTGCTCAACTCACCAACCAGTCTGCCAACTGACCAAATTAACCTGTCCAACAGTCTGTGTTAAAAACAGGGATTTAGTTAGCACGCATTTGCAAACGCATGCATAAGCTGCAAGGCCTCTTCACGGCACCCTGTGTATGCTTGCAGTCCTAATGCTACTGAATTTGTAAGTGTCTCTACAATGGAAGCACATGCATTAAATGGATAGATGAGGGGCAGGTGGGCCTGGAGGCAGCCTAATCCCCCTTAACCCCCCTGGCAGTATTCCCGAGTGTGGCTCGGGGTGAGATTTCAGTATCATTAGCAGTAACCCCGAGTCACACTCGGGAGCGCATCGCTTAATCCTGGAAGAGGTTACTTACCTTGTCCCTGGGATCCCGCAATGTACTCCCGCTGTGTACTTCCACCCGATGCACTGTGTGCTCTGTGTGCCCTGGCTTCCATTCCCTGTGAGCGTTGCGACAAAGGGGGATGGAACCAGCGGCAAATTCAAAATGTATAAAGCACAACACACACTGATACATTGTAATCCTATTGGATTACATTACTAAAAAAAAAAAATGACCTTAGTTTGCCCCCCAGTGCTTTATCCAGTGCCCTTGCCTGCAGTTTTACTGTACTTTCTTTCTGGAAGCTGCAGAGCAACCATGACATCAAAAAAGCGCGCCTCTTCAAAAGCGGCATATGACCTGCTGGAAAACAGCGACAGTTATACAGAATCGCTTGCAGAATTGAGTGATAGCGATTCGTGGGGAAGTTTGTCATCAGGCACGGAAAGCGATTTCAGTGATGATCCTGCGACTGTGCCCAGTGATGTGCGGACTTGGTGCTCGATTGACTGCAGTATGGAGCACGTAGCGCCCCCAAGATTCCTGTTTACCGGAGCACCTGGTATCAAATTGGAGGTTGAAGATGACAACCCCTTGGGATACCTCCAACTCTTTTTGACTGATGAGGTTATAGAAAATATTGTTACAGAGACAAATCGGTACCAGGAGCAACAAGCTGCTATACCTCAGAGGTTTTCAAGGAGCAGAAAGTGGGAACCAGTGACCAAAGAGGACATCTGGAAGTTTCTGGGCCTAATTATTCTTCAGGGAGTGGTGGTGAAACCCCTGCAGAAGTGGTATTGGACAACCAACAAATTACTAGCCACTCCTTTTTTTGGCACGGTCATGTCGGAGTACAAATTTTCTCTGATAATGAAATATCTGCACTTTCAAAATAATGAAGAATTTGATGAGACTTCTCATCCAGCACCAAATCTGAAAAAGATTTGGGAGGTATATCAAATTATTCTGAAAAATTTCCAGCAGACCTATGTACCAGATAGAGACGTCAGTATCAACGAAAGTCTAATGGCCTACAAAGGAAGACTCAGCTGGATACAGTATATCGCGTCTAAGAGAACACGATTTGGCATAAAATCATTCATGCTCTGTGAATCCAGCACTGGTTACATATGGAATTCGGTCCTTTACACCAGGAAAGGAACCAAATTCAACGAAAGATTCAGTAATTATGGAATGGCAACCACTTCAGTTCTTACTTTGATTGAGCCATTGCTGAATCAGGGCTACTGTCTAACCACAGACAATTTTTACACTTCTCCAGAACTCTAATGCCGTGTGCACACGACTAGAAAAATGTCAGTGATTTTGATTATATTATTTACTAAAATGTATTGAATAAAAAGTATTATTACTATTATATTATTATTTGTTATTATTTATGGTTATTTATTATATTATAATTTATGATTTTGTGTTTCAAACTTTATCATACCCGGGATGTCTACTAGACTCTGGTTTGGACAGATTCAAGTGAGTTATTCCTAAGAATTACAGGCCTACAATATAAAACGCCAAATTTCCATGCAAAATAATGGTACCACTTTCAGCACCTAAAATCTGAAATAATCATACCGCCAGGGAGGTTAAAGGAACAGGAGCACACTGGACACCCAGCAAGAGCACAATGGCAGCAAAGGCGTACAGTGTGTCCCCAGACCATATTTACACCAGTAACAAACAAATGGCCCCTAGGACTGCAAGTATACACAGTGTGCCGTGAAGAGGCCTTGCAGCTTATGCATGCATTTGCAAATGCGTGCTAACTAAACCCCTGTTTTTAACGCAGACTGTTGGACAGCTTAATTTGGTCAGTTGGCAGTTGTCAGTTGGTTGGTGAGTGGAGCTATGGAATGTTCTGTTTTTGTCTTTCATGTGATTGCCCTTCCATGTGCTCCTTGCTGTGAAGGGCAGTGTTAGGTGGGGGCAGGGGCCATTTGTTTGTTACTGGTGTAAATATGGTCCGGCGACACACTGTACACCTTTGCTGCCATTGTGCTCTTGCTGGGTGTCCAGTGTGCTCCTGTTCCTTTAAGGGGGATTGGGATGCCTCCAGGCCCACCTGCCCCTCATCTATCCATTCAATGCATGTGCTTCCATTGTGGAGATGCTTATAAATTCAGTAGCGTTAACACTGCAAGCATACACAGGGTGCCGTGAAGAGGCCTTGCAGCTTATGCATGCGTTTGCAAATGCGTGCTAACTAAACCCCTGTTTTTAATGCAGACTGTTGGACAGGTTAATTTGGTCAGTTGGCAGACTGGTTGGTGAGTTGAGCTATTGAATGTTCTGTTTTTGTATTTCATTTTGGGGGTATTTGTGCTGTCCTGGTGTTTTCGGGTCTCAAGAAATGAGACAGACCATCAGTACATCAGGAATGATCGATTTTCAGATACGTATACAGTCCCATAGTTTATGGACTCTATAACTTTGCTGCAGATGAAATAAAAAACACTGATTTGGGTTATTTCCTCCAAAGAAATGTAGCGGAATACAGTTTTGCCTAAATTTATGAAGAAAAATTTTTTTTTTCAAAATTTTCATTTATTTAGCAAAAAATAAAAAACCCAGCGGCGATTAAATACTACCAAAAGAAAGCTCTATTTGTGTGAAAGAAATTATAAAAATGTCATATGGGTACAGTGTAGCATAACTGCTCAATTGTCATTCAAAGTGCAACAGTGCTGAAAATTGGCCTGGGCAGGAATGGGGTAAAACTACTCGGTATTGAAGTGGTTAAAAAAGAAGTGGTGTTGGGCTTTAAAGCTGGAGTCCATGCCAATATAGCAAAAAATAATGTTATTTTGTTATGAAATATATATTTGAAAAAAAGTATTTCATAATGCAAAGTGTAAGTGTTAGCTTGGTATCACGTAATAATACCCAATACAAAGTAGGAGTGGCAACACCTGAGGCCAATTAGCTGTGCAGTGTGCGTTGCACATGTGTCAACAAAGTATATCAGGAAAAAAAAACAAAAACACTTTGCGCTTGTGTAACAAAAAATTATACTAAATAGCAGCAACAAATAATTGTAAGATATAACACAACGAAAAAAGGTAAAAAAATTAAAATAGTTGCGCTCAATAATCAATAAATGGCAAACAATAGTCCAAACAGTGTATTAAGTTCAATTCAGCAATATAAGCTGGATGAAGGAAAAACAAACAATAAGATGAATGAACATCAAACTGAAGTGCTTGTGTGAAGAAAATCCAAAAGAGTCCTCCACCATGTGACGTCACCAACAATAAAGTCAGGATATGCTCTTACCCCAAAGGGTGGACCCTCCATTATGGAAGGTCAAATAGGCATTCGGATATCTCAGCTGCTAAGTATCCATGGAAGATGCAGTGTGGATGATGTACATCTCTCCGGCCATTCCTCTCGCACTGAGTTCAAACCATCAGGACAACCGAGCAATACCCAAAAATAGACAAGGGGCTCCAATAGTGTAAAAACCTTCTTTAAAGCAGAGGTCCACCCTAAAAAAAAAATTACAGTAGTAGTCTCCTTTAAATGTAATAAAAAACATTTTGATAAAAAAAAAAAAAAAAATTACTTACCTGAAAGACCCTGTTGCTAGGATTAATCATCCTAATCTGCCTACTTCCTAGTCCGCGGAGCTCCTAGTTCTCTTCCTGACTTGCCTGCGCTCATGGGAAATGATGACATAATTTCCCAGGAGTCTGTGGGCTTTACTGTGATGATGTTTTACTATCTGCTAGGTTTTGTTATCTAAGTTGTCGTAACAATGGAGCGGGACCTTCCTCCGTCGCCACCCGTTGTTATGGCAACTATACAAACAATCGGCGTTACGGCCAACGTTTATTTGCGCATGCGCGAGATCGAGAGGTGCATGCTGGTTACCCAACATGCACCTCTGTCAGGAAATCCAGGAAAAGATATTGACTGGGCTTCACATGCCCATACTTAATATGGAATAATATGGCCACAACATCAGGGAGAAGATATTGAGTAAGTTATAAATACGATTACTATATAGAATGTGAACAATTGCTAGATGGTTATTGGTTATATGTTGTAATACTGTTAGGATCGTAAAAAAAAAAATAATTATGGCCAGAACACCGCTTTAAGGTGTTTATTGAAATAGCAATGCACTTAGACAGATGGTCTAAAACAGTGCATGAGTATTAAAAACTACAGCAATCAGTAACAATAAAAAAAAGACAAACAAGTCTGTGTATCCTCGCCCGACCGGTTTCGTCGCAATTGGACTTCCTCTGGGGCATGAGGAACACATCCTGTCACCACAATATATGTCAAACACAGCCACCCAAGCCTCATTTTCACATATAAACTTGCGGTTCAATTACACGTAACCAAGCCTCACTTTGAGTATAAGAAGGCCTCGCTTATGACAGCGGAGCCAGACAACCATGGTTGATGGTTTGAACTCAGTGCGGGAGGAACGGCTGGAGAGACGTACATCATCCGCACTGCATCTTCCATGGATACATAACAGCTGAGATATCCAAATGCCTATTTGACCTTCCATAATAGAGGGTCCATCCTTTGGGGTAAGAGCACATCCTGACTTTATTGTTCATGACGTCATATCAACGCTGTATCCTGGCCTAGGCCAACAAGGCCCATGCCTAGGGCAGCACTTTGCAGAGGAGCAGCATGGAAAGAGTCCCGGCGACTTACTCTACACTGTACTATCATCCTGAACCACAAACTTACTTGACTGTACTATCATCCTGGACCACAAACCTTCCTCACTGTGCTATATGTTTTCTGATGCACCATTGGCATGGTTATATCTTCTTAGTCCTCTCCATAAAATTATCAGAAATTTGTGCTTAAAGTAGAACTATAGGCAACACTTTTTTACCATTTCAGATAGAATAATGGAGGGTTATAGTCCCTGTCAGTTTATTTTTTACCATTCCTGTCCCATTGCAGAGATTTCCCTTCACTTCCTGCCCCATGGCCAAACAGGAAGTGAGAGGAAATCTTTGCAAATTAAGGGAATCCATTGCCCCCCCCCCCAGCCCTCAGAACTAGTGTCCCCACTCGAAAATTTCAGGGAGGGTCTTAAACTGCAAGGGGTGTGGCCTTGACAGGAAGGGGTGGGTCATATTTAAATTAGAGGGTGCACGAGTTTAGTCAGACCTAGGGCAGCACAAATCCTAAATACACTACTGCGTCACATGGTGGAGGACTCTTTTGGATTTTCTTCACACAAGCACTTTAGTTTGATGTTCATTCATCTTATTCTTTGTTTTCCTTCATCCAGCTTATATTGCTGAATTGGACTTAATAGTTCACTGTTTGGACTTATTGTTTGCCGTTTATTAATTATTGAGCGCAACTTTTTACATTTTTTGCCAACAAAGTATATTCAGACAGGCAAAAGGAGAGTAATTACTTCACCAATCCCCATTTACAGGCTGTGGGGCCGGGAGGTGACCTAATTGTGCCCTAATACTGCACTAGTAAAAATTAAAGCCAACCTTCACCTTCTTCCACAACTTGCTGTGATTTTCCTGCTTCTTCCTTCCACATCACACAGCTAATCAAAAACATTTTTTTTGGTAGGGAGGCATACGGTAAAATGGCCCACACTCCCTACTTTGTCACCTAGGCAAGAGCAGCACCCCCTCATAAAGCCTCTTGGGATACCATTGTCAGATAGCTCTGGGAAATTGTCACCACGCTGCACATGTGCCGCCTCACATCATCAGGAAGTTCCGATCGAAGAGCCCAGGAGGGAAAGCTGGCTTTCTGATGATGTCACAGAGATTGAGACAGAGCAACAATTTACACCAGACATCGCTGGATTCACTGGGTGGGTGGGTATGATTTTGTGGACAACCCAGCAGGTAAGAGGGTAAAAAGGAAAACTGTAAAGGCAGGGGTGAAGTTCCTCTTTAAGGTCACCGGCCTGGCTCTACTGTTTTGGCAGGACTGTGTAAATCTCAGGATTGGATAAATACAATGAATACAAATTCATCAATGGATTAAACAACTCTCAAATAGGTGTTACAACTGTGTACTGTATTTAGCTGTTTACCTGGAGTTCTGCTTTAACAGCTTTTGGTTTTATTTTCATTGTAGTAGATTATGCCTGTGTGATTATATTAAACACCAGGCCTGGACTTTGTTTCTTTTCACATACATACATTGTTGATGTTACTATTAATATACATGATAATAATCTGTTCATTTAAAGCGGAGTAGACATTACATAAACACAGAGAATATTCTTATCAACTGAGAGATTTAAATTTTGTAACCATGGATGGCTGAATAAGTCCACTGGGATGCAGGGAAATTCTCCATCACTGAAGACGTAGTAGACACTCACACTTTCCAAGGTGTATAAATAGACACAGAAATCTCCAAGCTCTTACCATAAACATGATACTGCTGATATAAATGCAATGCTCCGAAATTATACTCATTGGATGGAAGTCTCATAGAAACTTGATTTACTGAAAAGTGAAAAAGGCATATTTACCTTCCAACTGTCTCTCTTTTTGGAACTAAATTCCTCTGTCCCTCTTTTATCTTCAGTTGGCCCTCTTTTTAGACAGATGTGTACACCTCTATAATAAATGCAATACTTAACTACGAAATGCGTTACACGACATCAGAGTTTCTCAACCAGGGTTCAATGGAACCCTGGGGCTCCTCCAGAGGTTGCCAGGGGTTCCAAGAGTAATGAAGAGTTTCCAGCTCCCAGTAACAACTGATATTAATTATCTTTTTAGCTGAGGGTAACGGGGGCAGTTTTCCCACTGGTCATAATGTAAAAGTGTTCTTCTCCCACTGACCAATAATATAATGGGTCTTTCTCCCATTAGCCTCCAATGTAATGGACTACCAACCAACTACACTATAAGGAGACACATTTCCACTGACACCAATGTGAAGGGGATTACAATTTTCACAGCTGGTGTTTCTTTTGTGCCATAATTATTTTGTTCCATTTCATTATTGTTGATACTTCTTATAGAGCAGGGGACCTTTAAATATGCTAGATACATTGCATTCTTTAATTTTTTTGTGCCAGGATCTAGAGATGTAATAATTTTGCAGGTGTTCCCCAAGATATGAAAATTACTTTTAAGGGTTCCTCTGTATTAAAAAGGTGGAGAAAGGCTGCACTACACTAAACCATTCACCTGATCCTTTTATTTATCACATCATTATTAAAATAAAGTCAGTATTAAGGAAGCATAGTGATGGAAAATGAACTTGTGGGTTTAGTCAGTATTTTTTTGCTTACTAGTTCTTCATGGTCCATGTAACTGGGAATGTGGCATGTGGTGTGTTCTTTGCCTGTACACTTTGTGTTAAAGGGTGTCCCTCTTTCCCATCTCAGAAAGTTGGGAGATATAAGTAGGTAAAGAGCAGGGACGTAAGTCTATGTTCACCTTAGACATCCAATCATGGGCAAAAAAAATCCAAGTACATAATTGGATGCTTGTGGTTACCACCTTTACATCAGTCTACTTAACACATTAGTAAATTGGGCCATAGTCCCATTCATTAAAATATGTCAGTGGTGTTGATTTACTAAAGGCAAAAAGACTGTGGTGTTGATTTTCTAAAACTAGAGAATGCAAAATCTGGAGCAGCTGTGCATTTCAGTCAATCAGTTTCTAACTTCAGCTTGTTCAATTAAGTTTTAACAAAAAACATGGCAGCTGATTGATTTCTGTGCAAAGCTACACCAGATTTAGCACTCTCCGGTTTTGGTAAATCAACCCCTGTGCACTTTGCACTTTGCAGTTGCCCCAGAACGTAGCAAATGAGCAGAAGCTCTGCTGACTTCCATCATCCAATCGTGTACAACCAAAAATGCTGTTTTTTTTTATTATCCTTGCACGTGATTGGGTACTCTTTGCAAAATGAAGTCTTACCTTGTTTATTAGGCTCTGGAGGGCTATTTGCCTTTAGTAAATCAACCCAAGTTCATTACCACCATCTTATAGCAAGGTGCCTTTCCTGTCTTTTGCAAATATTTCTAATAGCAGATTTATAAAATGGAGGAACCCACTGGCCCTGGCTAATGATAGATTAATCTGTCAAGTAGCACTTTGTGAATGTGCCCGATGGTATTTGGCATACACTGCTAAGTTACTTTAAAGCATGTTTTGTTTATTTTGGATAGAGTAATTGAAGATTATAACCCCTGGTAGTTTTTTACCTATGTTTCTCATTGGATAGATTTCCCTTCTCTTCCTGTCCCATAACACAAACAGGAAGTGAAAGGAAATCCTTCCTAAGAGAGTGAATCCCAGGGTGTCACCAAAACTAGAGTCTCCATTGGAAGTTTTCCCCCTGTATTCCTGTTCAGGTGTCAACCAAAAATTTTGGCTTGTCTTTTATACTTTCAATGATAACGGTAAACAGAACAAATAGAGAGGGTGGATCCCCTCAGTGGGGACACAGCAATGAAAAATCTGACAGGGGTTCTAATCCCTCTCCACTCTATTCAAAACTAAAAAAGAAAAGTTTTGCCTTTAGAGATATTTTCCTTGTCAAAAGAAGTTTATTGAGTATACAATATTATAAAGATACATAAAGTAAGTTTACAAGGATCTATAAAGTAAGCTCATTGTTTTACAGTAGGGTTTATATAGGTAAATATCATGAAATTTCAAATATTAAACATTGGGTTCACGTAAACCTAAATTAAAGATATATATCATTTCCTTAGTTACTTTTGTAGGTATTTAAATGATTTATACCTACTATACATATTGTTTACAAGTAGAGTGTATATAGGTCAAATAAATTCTGATAATGAGCTTTAATCGTAAGGTGGAGAAAAGGAAAGAGAAAGAAGAAAAAGGGTTGAAAGGTAGAGGTATGGTCCACAAGGTTGTCCCGCTCGTCAGTTTATTATTCTTTTTAGTTCTCTTTGAAGCCTTAGAATGGGTGTCTCTGTAAGTCATTTAATCTGTTACCATGGCAACAGGACAGAGTCATTGAAGTTTGACAGGAACTGTTGTTTTATCCAAGGATGCCAAAGTTTTTCAAATTTTGGAATTTGATTTTGATCGATGGCTACCATCTTAGCATGGGACATTGTATTATTCATTCTGTGAATTGTTTCTGCTAGTACCAATGTAGGAGATTTCCATGCCTTGGCCACTGTTTGTTTTGCAGCCGTTATTAGTTGGATCATAAGTTTGAATTGAGAGAATGTTAACCATTCCGGTTTTAGATTAAGTAGAGGTAAATATGGATCTGGTTGTATTATTTTTTTAAATATTTTAGATGCAATCACGAAGACTTCCTTCCAGAAGGTTTGGATTACTGGGCACGTCCACCATATGTGTAAATATGTGCCTATTTCTGGGCATCCTCGAAAACAAAGAGCTGAGGTTTTAGGTGAATATTTTGCCACTCTAGCGGGTACAAGGTACCAGCGAGTTAGGACTTTATAATTTGTATCCAGTGCTAAGATGTTGGGTGAAGATGACTTAGATGTGAGCCATATGTTAGACCAGTCCGTGTCTTCAAAAGTTCGTCCCAGGTCCTCCTCCCACCTCTGAACGTAAGAGGGTCTATTAAGATTTGCTACTCCATATAATTGATTATAAAGTGATGAAATTGCACCTTTAGCAAATGGAGCTTTTGTACAGATTGATTCAAAAATGGATAATTGGGATAATGGTGTATCCCCCTTTAGGAATGGTGTATAGAAATTTTTGATTTGGAGATATCTAAATATCTCAGAGTTTGGTAGATCATATTTTTCTCTAAGCGATGGGAATGAAAGGAATGATTTAGATGCTATGAAGTCATTTAGTGTCTGAATGCCTGATGTTGTCCAAGCTTTAAAAGAATTTGGGTAGATCCATGCCGGATAAAAGGCAGGATTTCTGATAAAAGAAAGGAGAGGATTGTGTGGAGATTGTAACTGATATTTGGTTTTTAGTTTATCCCAGAGAGATAAGAAGTGTTTAGTTATGGGATTATGAATTTTAAAGCGGTCTTTAGGATCAAGCCATAATAAATTTGATATTAATAGAGGGTCATTTTCTGAAGCCTCTATAAATACCCATAATGGGATTTCCTGTTTTGCATGGTATTTGGACAGACTGGCCAAATGTGCTGCTCTGTAGTAGTTAGTAAAATTAGGGTATCCCAGGCCTCCTTTATTTTTGGGAAGATGTAGTGTGTGTATAGGTATACGTGGTTTAGAAGAGCCCCATATAAACGAAGTTGCTCTTTTTTGTACTATTCTCAAAAAATAGGAAGGAATTGGAATAGGGAGGACTCTGAATAGATAAAGCAATTTGGGTAGAATAGTCATTTTGATTGCATTAATCTTCCCTATCCAGGATAAAGGAAGTTGCGACCATTGTTTTATTAGATTTGTGATCTGTCTTAATACAGGAGGATAATTGGTTGAGAATAAGTCAGAATGAGATGCTGTTAAATGAATTCCAAGATATGGGATTGATTTTTCTGCCCATGTGAATGGGAGTGCAGCCCTAGCCGGGATCAATTCCATGTTTGTGAGTGAAATATTAAGCACTAGGCATTTCTTAGGATTAATCATAAGGCCGGATAGGGCTGCAAATCCATCAAGAGCTGGTATTAAGTTAGGACCAGAGACCTGTGGTGATGATAGAAAAAGTAATATATCGTCTGCAAATATACATAATTTGTGTTTAATACCTCCTACTTCAATGCCAGTTATAGTTTGGTTTGTTCTGATGTATTGGGCCATGGGTTCGAGTATAAGGACAAATAATAAGGGAGATAATGGGCAACCCTGTCGGGTACCTCTTTCGATATTAAAGGCATCAGATTTGTATCCAGCATATTTTATATAGGCTTTGGGTTTATTATATAATGCTTTGATCCATGTTAAAAAGTGGGGTCCAAAACCCCATTTTTGTAATGAATAATGCATATATTGCCAGGATACTGTGTCAAATGCCCTCTTAATATCGAGAGATAGAAAACATAAAGGGATTTTCCGTTTTTTAGCAATATGTGCCAATAACACTGCCCTGCGTATATTATCGCCTGCCTGTCTATTTGGCATGAAGCCTACTTGATCTCTATGTATTAATTTTCTTATAATGCTATTAAGGCGTTTTGCTATTATTTTTGCTAATAATTTATTATCGAGGTTTAACAGAGAGATAGGCCGATAATTCACACAGGAAGTATCATCAGAAAGGGGTTTTGGGATCATACAAACAATTGCCATTAGTGTTTCTTGCCGAAAAGAATGTCCATCTAGAACAGGGGTGTCCAATCTTTTTTCCAAGAGGGCCAGATTTGATGAATAGAACATGCTTGAGGGCCGACCATTTTGCCTGACATTCTTAAACCATTAAAATTTGGTCTAAGTGTGTCCATCCGAGCACTAATACACGGCCCAACAAGAATTCTCTTGCCTTTGTGCTGTGTGTGGTGAATAGATGAGCTCGGGCGTGTTATTTGGATATACCGGATTTAATCTGCTTATAACACGCACCTTCACTTTAAAAATGAAGTTTCAGGAAAAAAAATCTTAAATTTTAAATAAAGAACTGTGAAGCAAAATAAGGGTCAGTGCCCATCAATGCAGCCTAATCAGTGCCCATCTGCGGCCCCCACTCCATTGCCATGAATGTGGCCCCCACTGTATTGACATGAATGCAGCCCCCACCGTATTGACATGAATGCAGCCCCCACCGTATTGACATGAATGCAGCCCCCACCACATTAACATGAATGCAGCCCCCACCACATTAACATGAATGCAGCCCCCACCACATTAACATGAATGCAGCCCCCACCGTATTGACATGAATGCAGCCCCCACCGTATTGACATGAATGCAGCCCCCACCGTATTGACATGAATGCAGCCCCCACCGTATTGACATGAATGCAGCCCCCACCGTATTGACATGAATGCAGCCCCCACCGTATTGACATGAATGCAGCCCCCACCGTATTGACATGAATGCAGCCCCCACCGTATTGACATGAATGCAGCCCCCACCACATTCACATGAATGCAGCCCCCACCGTATTGACATGAATGCAGCCCCCACCGTATTGACATGAATGCAGCCCCCACCGTATTGACATGAATGCAGCCCCCACCGTATTGACATGAATGCAGCCCCCACCGTATTGACATGAATGCAGCCCCCACCGTATTGACATGAATGCAGCCCCCACCACATTCACATGAATGCAGCCCCCACCACATTCACATGAATGCAGCCCCCACCGTATTGACATGAATGCAGCCCCCACCGTATTGACATGAATGCAGCCCCCACCACATTCACATGAATGCAGCCCCCACATTGACATGAATGCAGCCCCCACCACATTCACATGAATGCAGCCCCCACCACATTCACATGAATGCAGCCCCCACATTGACATGAATGCAGCCCCCACCACATTCACATGAATGCAGCCCCCACATTGACATGAATGCAGCCCCCACCACATTGACATAAATACGGCAGCCCCCACCACATTGACATGAATGCAGACTCACCATTGCTGTCAGTGCAGCCTGATTCATGTCCATCTGCAGCCTTGGAGGAGACAGGGAGGGGGCGGGACGAGCGCCAACAGATATACAGGAGAAATTCCTGTTTACACGGCGGCCTCTTTAATTGAAAGTCCCGCCTCCTATGATGGACAAAACAATTGTCCAATGGCAGCGCAGGAGACGGGACTTCCTTTTACACAGGACGCCGTGTAAACAGGAAATTCTCCTGTATCCTGTACGGCGCTTGTCCCGCCCCCTCCAAGGCAGCCAGCATATCTATCTTTTATGGCCCCCGGCGCTCGGGGATTCGTTGGGGGCCACAAAAGATATATATGTCAAAATTACCAGGCGGGCCGTCCGAAACCGGACCGCGGGCCGCGATTGGCCCGCGGGCCGGACTTTGGACATGCCTGATCTAGAAGTTTGTTAAACGTTTCAGTGAGAATGGGAGAAAGTATTTCTGAGAATGTTTTATAGTATAAAGCCGAGTAGCCGTCTGGGTCTGGTCTTTTGTTAAGTTTTAGGTCTTTTATGGCGTTAGCAACTTCATCTATAGTTATAGGCTCATCCAAACTGCTTTTTTGATTCTGAGATAACTCAGGTAAGGTTATTTTTGAGAAGAAGGATTCAGCCTCTGTAGGATTAAATTCATTGTTTGTCTTGTATAAAGTTGCGAGATGTGAGTGAAATTTATGGACTATTTTAACTGGATTACAAGTGTAAACATTTTTTGATAATTTCAAACGTATTGGTTTGAAAGATTTGTTAGTTGAATTTAATGCCCGAGCCAAATATGTACCTGGTTTGTTTGTATTCATGTAGAAATTGTGTTTGGAGCGTTTGAGGGATTTATCAACTGACTCAGTGAGAAATAGATCGTATTCCAATCTAGATTTTTCCAGATGAGATTTTGTACTCTGAGATGGATTATCTTGAAATGATATGTAGGCTGCATTAAAATTGAGTTCTAGTTTTTTTGCTAGATTTTTGCGTTCCCGTTTAAATAGTGCCATTTGTCTTTGTATTGTACCACGCAAGACAGGCTTATGAGCTTCCCACAGTGTTATCGGGGAGATGTCTGTTGTATTATTAATTGATATGTATTCCTTTAAAGCTTGTTCAATGGCCATCTGATGTAGTGGGTGTTTGAGCATTATGTCCGGTAAGTACCACGTTGGGTCATGCGCTTTTGGTATGGCTGAGGCTATAGTAGTGTATACTGCATTATGGTCAGACCACGGAATCGGAATTATATCTGATGCAATAATTTCTGGTATCATTCCTATTGTTAGAAAAATATGATCTATTCTGGTGAAGGTTTGATGAGGGTGTGAGAAATAAGTGAATTTCTTTTTCATTGGGTTACTTTCTCTCCACGAATCTACCAGATTGTATTTGGAAAGAAGTTGAGAAAAAGGTAATCTAGAGGTTATTTTGGAAGGTGTAAAAGGTGATTTATCTAGAAATGGGAGGAGGACCTGGTTCGAATCCCCACACATTATCACTGTTCCTATTTTGTGTGTATTAATCACTTGTAATATATGTGAGAGGAATGGTGTAGGTTGTTTGTTAGGAGCGTAGTAGGAAATCACCGTGATTGCTGTATCCATTATATAACCCATGAGTATCAGGTATCTACCTTCTGGGTCTTTAATTTCTGATGATAAGGTGAATGGTGTGGATCGGTGAAATGCAATTAGAGTTCCCCTTTGCTTGGTACAGGCAGAAGCCGTGTAAATTTGTTGATAAAAAGGAGAAATATATTTTGGAGTAGAATCTTTGGTGAAGTGTGTTTCTTGGAGGCATACTATGTGAGCCTTCTTGTTATGGAAAGTACGGAAGGCTTTGGTCCTTTTTTGAGGGACATTTATTCCCTGAACATTCAGGGAAATTATATTCAGTGGTGCCATGGCAACAGATCAAATAGTTTTGACTTACTTTTTGTTATGCAGAGCTGACTGGGCAGATCAACCTGTGTGGACTGAAGAGATGAATAGATAGAAAAGAAACCAGTGAATTCTGTAGTAAAGAGTAAACTAAAAACATATGAGATTAGATGATACATTGTATAAATTATTTTTTGCAAGTAATCACAATTTACCCGTGAAAGAGAATAAATATCTCTCTCAGGGGAATAAGTGCCTTCGTCACACTCCCACATAATATGGTTGGGAGAATGAGGAGGGCTAATGGGGGTACACGGATCTTCCGCTTACAGGAGAGAAGTGCTATGTCAAAAGACATCAAAATGATGTTTCATTAATTGGAGTGCAGAATATAGTTTTTGTTGAAATTATTTATTCCAGGGTGGTTGTATATGGTTAATCTTGCCCTAGGCTAAATAATTCAGTTAGAAAGGTACTGTTAATAACTTTGGTATTGATGAAGATAGTTTGAATTATTTTGGGATTTTAACCCTTTTAGAGTAAACAGTTACATATTTTATTCATATGTAACTGTTTAGATATGTTAACTCATAAAATTGAGGTTGTATTGCTTCAGATTAGAATAAACAAAAACATAATTCTAGGAACTAGTTAGGTAATAATATATTTGTTTTAAGAAAAGAAAGAAAAAGCTTCCATTACTTCTGGATTATTGAACATATTTGTCCTAAAAAGTAATAAATCTATTGTTATTACCTGATAATATATAACTGAACAAGAATTTCCTTATTTCACTTATATATTCTAAGGCTATATGAATCAGAAGTAATAAGAAATATAACTGGAATGTAACATGATCCCACACAGTGTGTGACTATCAGAATGCAGTTACATTCAGTTATAAATACAGGTTTTTTATAGAAAACCATCTCTTAGTATAATAAATGAAGAGATATCAGGAATTAGGATGTCAGTCCATTGAATCTTCTTGGTCCATGGATGATGTGGCATAACGGCCTCTTTTGTGAGAATGATGATTCCCATTTTGTTCTGAAATTTTCTGGGTGCTGCCTGAAGGTGAAGATGATGCCATTCTTCTGCGTGTGGGAGAGTTGCTGCTTGTGGGTTCTGTCAGATTTAATTTTAAAAGGGTTTGTTGTAGTTCATCTGCTGATCTGCTTCTGTAAATTGTACCTTGGTAGTTAAATCTGACTGAAAAGGGGAAGCCCCATTGATACATAATGTTGTGGCGTTGCAGTTCCATTAGTTGGGGTTTCATGGATCGTCTTTTAGTAATAGTAAGTTGGGATAGGTCAGCAAAAATTTGATAATTGTGTCCTTGAAAATTAAGTTCCTTTTTTTCTCTTGCAGCAATTAGTATTTGTTCTTTCGTTCTGTAATAATGAAATTTTGTGATTATATCACGTGGGGGTCCATCTTTCTTTTTGGCTGTGAGGGCTCTGTGTACTCTGTCCAGTTCTAAACGTTCAATAGGGATATCTGGCTTTAGTTCTTGTAATAGAGCAGTAATAGTAGATTGCAGGTCTGTCACAGTTTCAGGTATTCCCCTTATGCGCAAGTTTGAACGTCTGGCTCTATTTTCGTAATCTTCGAGCTTAGTTTGAAGTATTAAATTCTCTTCTTTTAATTGTTCCAATTCTGTTATATTTACTTGGGTTGTAATTTCAATTTCATCCATTTTTATTTCTAAGGCTGCGGTGCGGTTTCCCAGCTCTCTTATTTCTTTGGTTAGGCTTTTTGTTATTTGGTCTGAGGTTTGTTTTAAAGCCTTGTGAAGCATCTTTTCAAATTGTAATAATATTACTGGGGATGCTGAGGAGGCTTGTGGAGAAGTTTGTGAGAGGATTTGTTCTGTATCTGACTCAAATGGAGAGTCTTGCTGTGACATTTTCTGTCTGTGAGAGCGCCCTGATGCAGTATCTTGTGAGGTGACTGGAGCTGCTTCAGCTGCAGTGAGTGCCTGTGAGCTCTTTGTGAGGTGATTGTTATTTCTGCCACGGTTTCCTCCCAGTACCATATTTCCTGCCCAAACTTTCACAGTTTGTTCCCTGGGGCAAAAAGGTTCAAATGGATACCTTTTGAGCCTGCAGGCTCCGCTTTGTCCTTCTCTTCTCTCCTCAGCGGTGCGGAGCTCTAACAATGCATGTCTGCTCCGCTAGGCTCCGCCCATCTCCCCTCACCTTTAGAGATATTTTAAGATTTAATGATAATATTCAATACCTTTCCTTACAAAACGGAATCTTTCAACTCGAGTTCACAAGTCTTCATTGAATGGCTGCATGGATTGATGGATTATTATACATCAAATAGCAATATAAAAGGCACCATAACCCACAACAAGCAATCTGATTTTAACATTCACTACTTTGACTTCAATAAACTGAAATGTGTCATGGTTCCTATGGGTTACTAATGCATCATCATTGGTCTGTATGAGACATGACCTCATTGAGCCGCTCAGCCAAAAAGTTCATACAGACACTACAATACTGCAATTTTATCGAATGTGATTTCTAATCTATGCTATTACCGACCTGGTACTAAGGATACAGTATTTAAAAATCATAACAGTTATTGTACTATTTCAAGGCCTAAACAAATGATACAATATGATTTAAAATATATATCAAATTCTTCTAAAAGGATTGTCAAACAATTTTCTATCATAATGAAAGGTTCTCCTTCTCAATGATCCTCATTTTCTCTGCTTTTGAACTTCTTTTTTTCCTACCCTATAAATTTTGCTTTAGAAGGTTAAACTTTTTTTGGCTAGAATAAACTGGGCTACTATTGATGACACCACTTTGCTTTAGGATTTAAATTGCCTGGGGGACTTAAAGTGTTTGTTAAGTCTAAATTAAAAATCACTGCCAGCCTGTCTATTATAGGCAGGCATACCACACTATGTAAGTCTTTTCTTAAAATGTGGCTTCAGTAGGAGGGGCTGAGATCTTCCTCTGATGTCAGCCAGGGAGGTCACGTGGCCGCTCAGCCCCTCCCGCAGAAGCGCTGTCTCGGAGATGTAAATCAGCCACGAGTCACGTGACCGGCCTGAAGATAGCTCTAAACAGGTATTTACAAGCCTCGTTTTTACACAATGTGGTATGCCTGCCTATAATAGAGGGGTTGGCAGTGACCATTGTAAGTTTTTTATTTTTAATAATAGCGGGAGGGGGGGGGTTGGGTGGGCAGGCAGACACAGAGACACAGACACAAAGCTGACAGGCAGGGAGGAGGGGGAGAACAGAGAGGACAGCTGCAGATGATGAAGGGATGTACTCATCAGCCCTGATTTTCGTGGTCAGTGCAGAGAGGGGGATACAGGAAGTGGCAGGATCAGCCAGGTTTTTTTGTTTTTTTGTTTTGTTTAATCTGCTTTAAGGGACCAGGATCTGAATTTTAAAAAAATTTTTTTTTTTTTTTTTTGTTAACAAACACTTTAAAGCAGCGGTTTTCAACCTGGGGGTCGCGACCCCCTGGGGGGTCGATTGCCGTTTCGCCAGGGGGTCGCGAATGCTGGCCGAGACGGACCCGAAGTTACTGCCGGAGTCTGTCCATCTCAGCCAGCAAGATGTCACTTCCTGGAGAGGAGAGACCGCACGGAAGTGAGGTTCCGTTGCCGCCATCTTGGTACTCTTCTCCGCAGTAAGGCTACACTTAGAAGTCGGCAAGCGGACATCTTTTTACACCCACCGAAGTCCACTTGCTGCGGACGAGTATACCAAGAGGGCAGCGACGAAACATCACTTGCTGAATCTAAGAACATCTGTGACTTTTGGTAAGTCAGAAATACAGTAAATGCTGACATGACAAAATTTTTTTTATTATGGTACATATCATTTATATATATAAACGTCCCAGTTGGTTCCTCAAAAGTGGTTATTCTGTGCCAGTGCTATATACATGTTTGGGTGCTATACACTTTGTATATCTAGCACTGGCACAGAATAACCACTTTTGAGGAACCAACTGGGACGTTTATATATAAATCAGTGGTGGGAGCGCAAACAAACTGAAAAAATCTGAAAAAAAAACCCCATTAAAACGCTGCCACTGTGCCATCAAATGCAGCCACTGTGCCCATCAATTGTCGCCACTGTGCCAGCAAACGCCGCCACTATGCCATCAAACGCAGCCACTGTGCCCTTTAATTGCTGCCACTGTGCCAAACGCAGCCACTGTGCCCATCAATTGTCACCACTGTGCCAGCAAACGCCACCACTGTGCCATCAAATGCAGCCACTGTGCCCATCAATTGTCGCCACTGTGCCAGCAAACGCCGCAACTGTGCCATCAAACGCAGGAACTGTGCCCTTTAATTGTTGCCACTGTGCCAAACGCAGCCACTGTGACCATCAATTGTCACCACTGTGCCAGCAAACGTCGCCACTGTGCCATCAAACGCAGCGACTGTGCCATCAAACGCAGCCACTGTGCCCTTTAATTGTTGCCACTGTGCTAAACGCAGCCACTGTGCCCATCAATTGTTGCCACTGTGCAGCCACTGTGCCCATCAATTGTCACCACTGTGCCCATCAATTGTGGCCACTGTGCCAGCAAATGCCACCACTGTGCCAGCAAACGCGACCAACGAAAATAATTTTACTGTTAGGGGTCCCCACAACTTGGGAAATTTTATCAAGGGGTCACTAGAAAGGTTGAGAACCACTGCTTTAAAGTATAACTAAAGGCAAAATTTTTTTTCAATTTTGGAGTGGAGAGGGATTAGAACACTTGTCAGTTTTTATTGCTGTCTGTGTCCCCGTTAAGGAGATTCACCCTCTCTGTTTGTCCTGTTTACCATTATCATTGAAAGTAAAAGAAAATCCCACACTTTTGGGTTGTCCCAGAAAAGTAATAGAGGGGAAATTCCAATGGGGGCACTAGTTTTAGTGACCTGGGGATCCCCAAGGAATCCCCTTAATTTGCAGGGATTTCATCTCACTTCCTGTTTGGCTATGGGACATATGGTGAAAAAAAATCTGACAGGGGTTATAACCCTCCCTTACACTATCCAAAATGCAAAAAAAAAGTTTTGCCTAGAGTTCTACTTTCATTTGCTATTACTTGGTTAGCAATCAGCTGGTTATAGTGGCACAGAAAATAACTAACCCAGTCAATGTCCTTTTTTTTTTTTCATAAAACACTCTTCATCTAGACAACAAAAATGACCCTTTTCCAACATGTGTACAGACAGACCCCCTGTTAATATTCTAAACACTGGAACCTATGTGGAAGTATGTGTGCGACAGATAAGCCAAAAGGGGAAGGGGCTGCCAGCTCAGTTGCCTGTTGCTGTAGATGTAAGAAAGGTTACCTCCTGTAGGCTGGATTGCAAAGGAATATCCCAGGAAAATGGAGTTCTGCTAAACGACTTTTTTTTTTGAGCATGAGAGCACTTCTTTTCGTTTATTGCACAGATATTACATGAATAAAGCATTGGCAACACCATGTAAATCAAGCTATAAAACACAAAGAGCCCTTTCCAAGGTAGCTTACTACAGTTCCTATCACTAGCACTTTATCATTACTACTGATATTAAAAAAATATATTTATCAAAGTAATTTGCAGATAAATGTCAACATAAAACCTCAAAGGCAGTATCAGATTTATATAAAATCTTATGCAGCCAATGTGCCCCATCAAATGCAGCCACTGTGCAGTATCAAATGCAACCGCTGTGCCTATCATATGCAGCCACTGTGCCCATCAAATACAGCCACTGTGCCCATCAAATGCAGCCTCACTGTGCCCATCAAATGCAGCCTCACTGTGCCCCATCAAATGCAGCCTCACTGTGTCCCATCAAATGCAGCCCCACTGTGCCCCATCAAATGCAGCCACTATGCCCCATCAAATGCTCCCACTGTGCCCCATCAAACGCAGCCACTGTGCCATATCAAATGCTGCCAATGTGCCCTCCACCCGCCGTTTGTACTTACCCTTGGTGGCGGTGGGTCAGCTCCTCGATGTCTTCTCCCACCCTCTCTTCCTGTCCTCTGCTATGATTGGATGCCTGATAGTCATCCAATCACAGCGCCCGTCGTTTCCGTCAATCAGGTGACGGGTAACAGATCCAAGCACCTGATTGGTGGAGAGGCGGTTTAGTGTTAGGAAAGTGAATATTCATTCACTTTTCTAACACAGTTGAGTGACCGCTGAGCGTCCAGCATGGTGCTCGCAAGTCACCTTTTTTGACGCCTATTAAAGCCTATGGCTCTAATCAGGTGCTTCAAAGAGAAAAACCCTGCCGCTGTAATTCAGGCTCCCAGCGGCCAAAAAGGGGCCGGGCGCCTGAATAGGGAGTGGCAGCGGTGGCCATAGATAGATTCATGCAATGCATGAATTTATCTATTGGTACTAGAGGGGTGGCTGGAGAGAGTAGGCGTCCTTATGGAAGCACCGTCACTGTACAGGACGCCGTGGCTGGGTCCTGGAAGGACGCTATATTTCCTCTCTATTTGGACTGTGGTCCCTTTAAGGGAACAAAAGAGTTAACTCACCTGTCAGAGGAAGTGGGTTTAAAACAAGATGGGAAGTTGTAGGTGGGTGTGGAGGAGTATAGTGGAGACTGTGGATGGTGAATGGTGGTTGGTGAATAGCTGTGAAAGCGCACGGCAGTGTCCTGCCTGGAAACATACTAGCAGGGAAAGTTACCTGCGATACAAATTAAGAACTGTTTAACTGCGACAGCAGTTCCGAGCTCAGCAAGTTGGTGAGACTGATATTTCTTTCTGTTGCTTTTGCTGCTGTGAAGCTGTTTAAGTTTAATAAACCTCCTTTTGATTGAAAAGCCTGTGTCCTGCAATCTAGCTGGTTCCCTGAACTTTAGGAATATATATATATATATATACGTCACAATATTTTAAGTGCAAAAGGATTGACCCCAGCAAATGAGTGTTTCTTTGGGTGCCTACAGCAGTGGTGCTAACCCCCCCCACAACTTGTTTACTGGCAAAACATGAAAAATTTACTGATGGAGCACATTTTTTACTGACACCCTATAATATAACATAAACTACTATTACTGTATAAACTAAGACAATCAATATTTAAACAGTATAAATGATATGTAAACATTAACCATACAGTAATACCTTGGTTCACAAACTTAATTCGTGAAACTACACTGGTCTGGAACCGAATTGGTAGAGAACAGAGGCAAATTTTCGCATAGGGTTAAATGTAAATCTGGTTAATCCGTTCTAAATTTTTTGGGGGGTTTTTGAACCACAAAAATATGAAACAAAGTACAGTGCAGTATGAAGAGAGAAAATACTATCCTTGCTTGAGATGACTTCTGGTGGTATGGAGGCAGGTGGTTACTGTTTGGAGGGAGAGTCCCCCTCCATAAATACATTGAGGAGATCTCCTTCAGGGGTTTCCTCGCTTCTTTGTCTCTTAGCCACAGGCTCAGTTTTGCTGAAAAATCTGTCCAATATCACTTGTCTTTTCCTGCACTGCATAACCCTCCGGAAATGAGAGACTACGTTATTCATCACATTTAACACTCTGTTCGTTACAGTTATGTTACGGTGGTGCTTCTCAAAAAAATCATGGCACTCATTCCATTTTTCCATAATGGATTTAATGGCATCACTGCTAACCTCCTCCCTGTCTTCCTCTTCCTCATTGGAATGCTCCTCGAAAAGCACCTGCTGCTGCTCACTGAGTTCAGAAAGTTCTTCCATGGCCAGCTCCTCCTTTCCTTATGTTCCTCAAAAGGCTCCACTACGTCTTCACCATCGTTGTCCAGACCCATATTTTTGCCCATAGACACAATCTCCTACACTACCTCTGCATCAGACCCTTCAAAGTCACGTTCAGTGACACATTCCTCCAGGCTGAGTTTAAGGTTAAGTGAGTGACATCTTCCCAGGCTTTGTCAATGAGGTTAATGCAATGGAGAACATTGAAATGTTTCTTCCAGAACTCCTTCAGAGTCAAGGACGTCTCTTCAGTGACATTAAAACACCTAGTAAAGAGCGCCTTTGTGTACAGCTTCTTGAAGTTGCAGATCACTTGCTAGTCCATGGACTACAGAAGAGGTGTCATGTTGGGGGGGAGGAACTTGACATTTATGAAGTCATACTCAGCGTCCATATCATCCACCAAGGCTGGAGGGTGTGCCGGGGCATTGTCCATCAGAAGAAGGCACCTTTCAGGCAGTTGTCTGTCAGAAAGATATTTTTTTTATGGTGGGCGCAAACACCTCATGCAGCCATTCCATGAACAATTGTCTTGACATCCACCAAGGCTGGAGGGTGTGCCGGGGCATTGTCCATCAAAAGAAGGCACCTTTCAGGCAGTTGTCTGTCAGAAAGATATTTTTTTTTATGGTGGACGCAAACACCTCATGCAGCCATTCCATAAACATTTGTCTTGAGACCCAAGCTTTCGCATTGACCCTCCCCATGACAGGCGGTCTGGCCTTGTTCACATTGTGTTCCCGAATGTACAAGGGGTCTGGGAATGGTACACCAGTAGTGGCTTAATCTTTAGATTGGCGCTTGCATTCGCACACAGCAAAAGGGTTAATCTGTCCTTCATGGGCTTGTGCCCCGTCAGTGCCTTTTCCTCCTGCGTGATATACTGTAAGTTCTGTTTGGCATCTTTTTCCAGAAGAGCCCTGTTTCATCACAGCTGAACACTTGTTGAGAGATGTAGCCTTCTGTCTTCATGAATTCTGCAAATTCTTTCTTGTAGGCTTCTGCACCGGTCTTCTCAGAACTGGAAGCCATGTTATGACACTGTGGATGCCACTTCTCTTGTGGAATTTTTCAAACCACCCTCTACTGGCTTTAAATTCTTCACTTGCTGCACTTGTAGAGGGTTTTTTTTGCAGTAAATCACTATGCAATTTCCTGGCTTTTTCACAAATCATAGCTTCACTAACACCATCAGCTGCCAGTTGTTTCTCATTCAACCACACTAGCAAAAGTTTTTCCACCTCTTCCAGCACTTGTGTCCTCTGCTTGGTTAACATTGTTACTCCTTTTGCCACATCAGCTCCTTTGATGGCAGCTTTGTTCTTCAAAATAGTCCGAGGCCAGATCAATCACACGAATACCACGGTCATGCTTTTCTAAAATTTCCTTCTTCAGCTTAATGGTTATTTTCTTCACAACCTTATTCTTATGCCTGTACACACGGTCGGATTTTCCAATGGAAAATGTCCGATCGGAGCGTGTTGTCGGACATTCCGACCGTGTGTGGGCTACATCGGACATTTTCCATCGGATTTTCTGACACACAAAGTTTGAGAGCAGGCTATAAAATTTTCCGACAACAAAATCCGATCGCGTCAATTCCGACCGTGTGTGGCCTGTTCCGACGCACAAAGTGCCACGCATGCTCAGAAGAAATTCCGAGACGGAACAGCTCGGTCTGGTAAACTTAGCATTCGCAATGGATACAACACTTTCGTCACGGTGCAATGTTAAAAATGGTTTAATACAGCGCACTCTCTTCTTCTTTATAATATGAGAAGAATTAAGTAGTTTTGCTGCTCATATTCATACAGACTTCTCACAAACTTCTTTCTTTATTATTTAGCGGGATTCCCTTAATATATTTAGATTTGTCACATCTGACAACATTTTTTTTGTGTTGGTATTTTTTGTTTTGTTTTTAAGGCAGATTATTGTTTTTTTGGTTTGTCTTTTTTTCAAGGCTGATCTTTGTTTTATTGTACAGTATTTTTAGTTTTACTCCAGAATATTTTTGTGTGTGTTTTGTGTGTCAAGTTACCACAACACCATTGATATGTTGTTATATTTAATCTGTAGGAGATTGTTTGGTGTTGTTGTCTCTTGTTAATTTCACATTGTACTTTAAAAATTTACCAGAATCGTCACCAACAAACTGTCCTTTTTGGATGAAAACACACATAGGAGAGTATAATTTTCCCCAAAAATTCCTTTATTAGGGGCTCACAACTAAACAAAGAGGGAGGGAACGCTGGAGAAACAGCAGAAATGGGTGAAGCCTTGGACCCCCAGGGCACACATCAAGTATTTTCAAGCAAAATTGTTGGCCTGAGGAGTCCTTATCTAAGGGAGTGCAGTCTGGTCCAGAAGTCCCAGAGATCTGGAAAGCAGCAGATGACATCTGTGTCCCCAGGCTGTGGTCATACAAGAGACTGCAGCTTTTGTTAGACCAGACTGAACCCAGGGCCATCACTCTTGGTCTTCCTTCCACGCTTCCTTCCACGCTGTGGCTGTGGTGGTGGAGTTGTGGCAGCAGGAGGAGGAGGAGGAGGATGGTCCAACTCAATCACGTCGGTCTTGGGTGTTAGTTCCCCACTCACTCCCTTACTTAGGACTTTATAAAGCAGGTCCTCACATAGCTTGCGTTGACCCTCCTGTATGCCCTGCAGTTTTGTGGCAGCCATGCAGGCAAAGGCCTCTTCAGGAGTGGGTAAGGCTCTGAGGGACGCAGAAGCCTCCTGAATAAGCCTGAGTGCAGAATCCTGCATGTGAGTCGCCTCCCTTGCTCTTTTGTATGGAAGGTGGAGGGGAGGAACCTGCAATTCTGTCAGGCTGCGACTTGTCCCAGGCTTCTCCTGGCTGCCACTTAGCCCCGCCTCCTCCTGGCTGCCACTAACCCCCGCCTCCTCCTGGCTGCCACATTCCACAGCCTCCTCCTGGCTGAGGTCTTCCTGTGTATGAAAAAGGGACATAGTTTTAGTTTTTTATTCATCAATCACACACAATTTTCACCTCCTGACTGTTGCAAATTGAATGTTAACAAATATAACAGACTATCATTCTGAGCCCAGCATTTTTCATTCTTGTCCCAATTTTGGGTGCCCACTACTGTCTATTGATATGAAAAACACTTTTTTCAATCAGCAATTAGTGATCAATAATAACATCTAGTAAACATCATTTATTTATTGACCAGAAATCTGTAGAACAATGCTATACCTGTCTCCAGCTGGGCTCCTCCACTTCTTCCTGGCTGGAAGGCCCAGGTTGGACATCAGAAGCCTCAGCTGGGGTGGAAGGAAGAGTGGAAGGAAGAGTGGAGAGGGATTCCCTGACTTCAGTGTGGTCTGACAGAAATCGCAGTCTCTCATAGTACCAGAGCCTGGGGACATAAATGTCATCTGCTGCAGCTCCTGATCTCTGGAAATCTGTGACCTTCTTGCGCTCCCTAAGATAAGTGCTCCTCAGGCCACCAATTTTGGCTTTTAAATAGGGGATGGTTGCTGTGGGGACCACCGGCGTCACCAACTCCAGCAGTTTCTCCAGCGCTGCCTGCCTCTTTTGTTTGTGATTATAATGCGGGTGTTTCACCTGCCACAGACAGGGCAGCTCCCTGTATTTGTCTATGAACAGGGGGAGGAAATTGTGGTCGTTGAAGCCATCCATTTTCTCTGCAAGACACAACACAAGACAAACCCTAAGGTCAGGCCAAACTCTCCTAATCTTGTTACAATATAGGCTTCAATTTCGAAGCTGTATAGGCCCAAGTTTAGATCTTACCTTCGTTATCACGATCGGCGCCTCCGATGCTCCTTCCTCCGCTCACAGATCTTACGTACTACGCACGCGTGTTACGCTTTATACACACTGCGCATGCGTGTAACTCCGCCCGCCTTTGACGTTCTTTCTAGTCTATTCCCCGCCCCTTTTCGTTCGGCGCAGTGGGGGAAGAGCACATGGAGGATACACAGCAGGTATGTGCTAATTATAGTAACGAGGAGGAGGAGGAGGAAAGCCCGGCTCCGGAAACGTCCTAATCCAGAAGGAGACGATTTAAGGCCTCAAATATGTCCTTTGGGGAGATGTTGGAGATGGTCGACATCCTGAAGAAGGCCGACTATGATGGAAAGTATGGACCTTACCCCAACCACAATGTCAGAAAGGCCAAGATCATGGCGAAAGTGGTCAAGAGTCTGCACCGGCATTTCGGGGTACGACGATCCAAAGATCAGCTCAAGAAGCGGTGGTCAGACCTCAAATTAAGAGAGCATGAGCAGTACAGAAAGATCCGGAGAGTGCTGCAAAAAAGTAAGTAGTTGTCCTGTGTTACTATTCTTTATGTTTATTACATTCGTGCTGCTCCATGTGCTTTTCTTACAATTGTACATTTTTAAATGGCAACTTTCATGTTCATGGGCACATTATTCGTTCGTATCAAACATTTTTCTTTCGGCCTATAAAACACCATTATTTTGGCCATATGCATTTGGCCACATTTTTTACGCTCTACTTGTATGAAACTAATTTGGTTGTGTAGATGGGTTTGTTACTAGAATGAAATGCAAACTAGATTCTGTGTAAGGAGAGGACACTCAGCAGCAGTTTTCACATCTGGACGCTGGAGCACTAGTGTGGGACCCCAGAACACCCTTTTTATTAGGGGTCCCACACAGGTGCTCCAGTGTATACTATAGGGGGGTCTCCATCTGTGAAGCTTGTACAAAACAGGTAAAGTATTGCAGCTTGACAAAGGACACTGAAAATGCTACATTTTGGAACTCTGCCAAAATAGACAACTGAACCCCACTTCCAAGCAATGTTTCATATTTATAGTTCTGCCATCAAATATCTGTGTGCTAAGTATAGCATTTTTGTTTTACATAGAGGAGAAAAGATTCGGAGGACACCCCTCATCCGAGGAGACCACAGACCCCCCACCTGGGGAAGAAGGGGAAATACCCCCAACCCAAGAAGAGCAGGAGGAGGAAGACATGGTGGAAATTGTCACCACAACAGGTGAGTGTCTGCGACCACAGGCTCAGGTAAGAGATGGATGCCGGCATATTTTTGATACCTGTCTTTTTTTGGTTTCTCTCTTTTTAGGTGATCGTGATGTTGTGGATCCAGATCCTTTCACATCAGAAAGTGCCCAGATCCTGATCGGGGAGATCATGGGCTGTAATTTACAATTGGAAAACCTCAAGAAAAACATCAATGATGTTATTAAAAAAAATAAAAACATAATTGATGTAAAAACCCCTCCAAATCCCTTTGTTTTTTTGTGTGCTACAATGTTAATGTTTTAGCGATTTTTTGAAAAGCAAAATTTGGAGGATGCACACAGTGTGCCAACATGTGCTATCTGCCATCACGGGAGATCAATGGACGCGTTTTGGGGGTGCAACCCCTTCCTCAATAATAAAGTAGCTGAGAGGAAGAGGTTTCTCCCCCAAAACACGTCCCTTGATCCCCCGTGATGGCAGCTAGCACATGTTGACATTGGGAAATTTGTGTGCATCTTCCAAATTTGGCTTTTCCTGGGGTGACTTCTCCCCATCTGAATGCAATATCAAACACAGTTCCTAAATACTCATGTCTGATATTGCCTTCAAGTTCTACCAAATGTGAACTTTGTACGTTCTAGATTTGTGTCTTTCTTGTTGGTTTTACACATGCCTGTTTTATCTTAAATGGACATATATCTTTTTTCTAATGCTACCCCAAAAATTGTTATACAACAAACATGTTGGTTTGTTTTAAAAACCTTTTCTAAATGCACATGTGATTGTGCAGGTATTAAAAAGCTTGTTAATCAAGAATGTGTGGATTATTGTCTCAACGCTACAACACTTTTGTGGTGATGTAATTGCTGCTTTCTGTGAAAATGGGGGTTATTTCCTAAGGGCAAATCCTCTTTGCACTACAAGTGCAGTTTCAGTGCAGTTTCAAGTGCACTTGTAGTGCAAAGTGTCTTTGCCTTTAGTAAATAACACCCAACAGTGCTTTGTAAGGTTACACAATCACGCCATTTTCAGGACTCCCCACATTGCTGTCAGGGTCAGCTAAAACAAACACAAGCAGTAAATGTCAACAAAGATTAGCTTTTTTTTTATTTGATAAAGGCTTCACAAATTTGTCTGGCATATTGATGGCCCCCCTACCCACAAAGAACTCAAGGTATCTTAACCGGACATCACGGGCACTCAGGGAGGGCAAGCCAGGACAGCCACTTTCAAGCGCCGTCAGGGTTGTTTCATGTAGAATTCTGGCCTCAGGCCCAACTGTGCCAGCATAGTTGGCAGAATGTTGGCGTAAAAAGTTATGCAGAACACAGCACGCCAGGATTATATGATTAAGTTTATACTCCGCCATATGGATGGGTGTCAGAAATAGGCGAAACTGGCTGGCCATGATTCCAAATGTGTTCTCCACCACTCTTCTGGCTCTGGCCAGCCGGTAATTAAAAACCCTCTGTTCCGGGGTGAGGGTCCTCATCGGGAATGGCCGCATAAGATGGTCCCCCAGCGCAAATGGTTCATCCGCAACAAAGACGAATGGGAGTCCTTCCACATTGTCTTCTGGAGGTGGCAAGTCCAAGCTGCCATTCTGGAGACGCCTGTAAAACTCCGTCTGGGCGATGACTCCACCATCGGACATCCGGCCATTCTTCCCCACGTCCACATACAGGAAGTCGTAATTAGCCGACACCACCGCCAACATCACAATACTATTGAACCCCTTGTAATTATAATAGTACGACCCTGAGTTGGGTGGTGGGACGATGTGGACGTGTTTCCCATCAATTGCCCCTCCGCAGTTAGGAAAGTCCCACCGCTCGGCAAAGTGGGAGGCAACAGTCTGCCATTCCTGTGGCGTGGAAGGAAACTGTTGAGGAAAACAAAAAAATTACTATTTTTGCACATAAACATGGCAAGCAGATTAGACACAAACATTCTTGGCCAACCTCCAGATAACATTTATTAAGGGGAATTTTACAACACCAAAGTATAAGGTACACCTATCATATCCCCCCCCCCCTCTCATGGGCCATTTCTAACATTATAGGGGGGGGGATCTTGGACAGGTAACCCTCTCCACTTCATTGAGAGATGAATGCCTAAATACAGGGTATTACTTGGAACAGCCCCTCCTTAGTTACACTATTGGCAGCCCACTGGACAGTTAAGAAGTGTCCTAATACAAAGATATAAATACACACTGTACACATTTGAGCACATTTGGACATTCTGCTATTACCTATCAAGATAATAAAAGTATCCAAAAACTTGAAACAGTACCATTTGAAAGTATACAGGCAGGCCCTTGCACTACATGCTTTGGGGAATTCATCCATACATCTGACCACAAAAGAGATGGGTATAGTGTGTATGGGTTTGGCAAAGTCAGCAAATAGATTATTGAGGATAGATAGAGAATTGGGATCAGCTGACTTAGCAGTTGGGGGGGAGGGAGGGTTACTAAAAATGATTTGGGGACACCACAAAAAAAAGCCTTTGGCACTCTGCCTGAATTTAAAGCACAAATCACATTTCAAAACATTTTAGGGGGTGTTTGGGGTAAAGCACTACTATGGAGCTGATAAAATACATTGTTAAGTGACTACATGAGGTGAATATAGGGGCAGTAGAGCATGCTGGGGAGGTTAGTGAAGGCAAATATGTATGAAGGACTAAAAAAATAATTACATAAAAATCCAGCATGCATGAAGACAAAGGGGACATTCACAGCATATTACAATCATGGTAATTTGGGAATGAGGAGAGAAATACAATATATTAGCAAACATTCAATACAATAAAATGTGATATTAAAGGATAAAAATCTTACCTTCATATACTCCTTCTGTGGGACCTGGATGATGGCAGAACAGGTCTCTGGGATAATGATACCCAGAGCCTGGGGGGAGATGCCTGTCGAGAACTTCAAGTCCTGCAGGCTTCTCCCTGTCACCAAGTACCACAGGGTAGCGACGAGCCTCTGCTCCGCAGTGATGGCTTGCCTCATGCAGGTATCCTGCCTGCTGATATAGGGGGTCAGCGAAACCAACAAACTGTGAAATACGGGGTCCGTCATCCGGAGAAAGTTCCTGAAATCATCAGAATTATTCTCACGGAGCTCACGGGGCAAAGGTATATGAGAGAACTGGTCACGCTGAAGCAACCAATTCTTGGTCCATGAACTCCTCCCCACCCTGTTCATGGACTGGACTTGTGTCAAGGTCAGGACCCCAACACCAAGCCCCTGCACAGCACGAACTCTGCGAGGAGTACGTATACGCAACATGGCTAGAAAACGGTCGGCTGCTCAGAACGAAGTAACAGAACACACTGAAAAACAGCAAGGCCTGTGAAGAGCGACCTGAAAAACAACAACGAGCGGGCAAGATCGCACAGAAAACTCCGATACGAACTGACTGAATGCACTGAAGAGCAGATACAAACCCACAAGCACAAACTGAACCGCAGAAAACGATCTGAAAGCCACGAGTCTGAAAAAGCGCGAATCGTCTCTCACCAAACTTTTACTAACACGAGATTAGCAAAAGGAGCTCAAAGGGTGCCGCGCTTGGTTCTGAACTGGCCTTTTCTAGTCTCGTCGGACGTGGTTGACGTCACCGCGTTGTTGGTGATCGGAAATTCCGACAACTTTATGAGACCGTGTGTAGGCAAAACAAGTTTGAGCCAACATCCGTCGGAAAAAATCCTAGGATTTTGTTGTCGGAATGTCCGATCAATGTCCGACCGTGTGTACGGGGCATTAGAATTCCTGCTCTGCACATTCTTGTCACCTTTATTACCGCTCTGCACTTTCTTTTTACCACCATGCTTGCTCTGCATATTCTTGTCACCTGCATTTCCACTCTGCACATTCTTGTCATCTGCATTTCCGCTCTGCACATTCTTGTCACCTTCATTACCACTCTGCACATTCTTGTTACCTTCATTACTGCTCCGAACTACAGTACGGTATGTGCTAAAAAGCACACAAAACTGTAAAAGCAAGTGTGCACGGGATGTGTACAGTACAGTACTGTACAGTATGTGCTAAAAAGCACACCAAAAAGCTTTAAAATACTGTAAGTGTCTTACAGTACACTCACAGTACACTCACAGTTCTCTTCTCTGTGACCGCGATCCACCTACAGGAAGTCGCAACCACATATCAGAGCACGGAAGAGCAGGGAAAATGGCCGCGGCTCGTGTTCATAAACCGAAGCGGAGTTCGCATACCGAAGCAAATTTTTATGAACTTTTCTGTTCGCGAAGTTGTTCTTGAACAGAAGCATTCGTGAACCGAGGTATCACTGTACTTATGCCTCGACAACAAAACCATGGATTTTTTTCCGACAGATGTTGGCTCAAACTTGTCTTGCATACACACGGTCACACAAATGTTTTCAGAAATTCCGTACGTCAAGAGCGCTGTGACGTACAACACGTACAACGAGTAAAGAAAAATTAAGTTCAATAGCCAGTGCGGCTCTAGTGCTTGATTCCGAGCATTCGTGGATTTTTGTGCGTCGGAATTGTGTACACACGCTTGGAATTTCCGACAACAAGTTTTGTTGTCGGAAAATTTGAGAACCAGCTCTCAAACATTTGTTGTCGGAAATTCCGACAGCAAATGTCCGATGGAGCATACACACGGTCGGATTTTCAGACAACCAGCTCACATCGAACATTTGTTATCGGAAATTCCGACCGTGTGTGTGCGCCATAACAAGTAATCTGCTGGCTTTACAATTAAAAATTGAAAACAGAGTGACAAAATGTGAGCATGACTAGGATGATGAAAGACCTGGGGCACCCTGGGACAAAAAGTTCTGCAGCATGCTGCACATGCCACAGCAAATGATATACATGGCCAGATTATGGCCTAGTCGCTATGTACACAGTGTTGTGCATACCACAGTCCTTGTACACACAAAACATTCCTAATTACTGTACCACAACTGACAGCCTCACATATGCAGCCTCACAGACACATGAATACCTCAGGACACCTCAGCATTGCCTATGCTTTTGTGCACAAAAAGGATATCATTTTGTCTGACTGAGACTGCCTTTACCACTTCCAGACCATACTGCGGGACTATTAGTGCCCTCTGTGGGGGAGGACTGAGGCACTACAAGTTTCAGCATAGTGGACTGCAATTCCTCAACCCCCCCACAGACAGCACTCCAAATCTCTGCATAGCAGGCTGTCATAAGTTTCCCACACACAGCATGAGGAGCCTGCACTGTTGTCACTACAGCGGCAGCCTACCACCCCCATAAGCTCACTCCCTGACTGCCATAGACTGCACTCCTAGCCACTCCCCCCTTACATCAGTGTTCTCCTGGTGGGTCCCCCCTTCGCAGTCTGGGCAGATTTTCAGTTCCATTCAGTCTCACTGCAGGGTGGAAGGGAGGTGGAGCAAGTCTGCATAGGACAAGGAAGGTACATCCTCCTCCTCTGCTGCGTGGCCTGTGCAAGCACTTCATTGGTTGCTAGGACGCTAGGCGGTTCTAGCAATTAATCATATTGACAGGGCTGGCAGCTTAGTGTGAACTGCCAGAAGACTACAGGGGGACATAACGGAAGCTGGCTTAATAACAAAATAACAGGCGGTTGCCAACACTGGCCTACAGTTGTGTGCCTGCAGTCTCCAGTGATGGAAATCCAGTCATGGTCACAGTAAGAGCAATTGTTCATTCAGATCTAAACGTATCCATTATGTGTGGGGTTAAAAGGGTCATAGGCTGTTGAAACAGATTCTTTTTGCCCATAAAACAGCCGGAGGGCTGGGTCTCCCCCATTTGGCACAATACTCGGTTGCCCAGCTGTCAGCAGTCTATGCCCGTTCAGAGAAACCGGATTGGATAGCTATGGAAAGAAGGGCGGTTAATATGGTCCCACTGGACTTCATCGGCCTGCAACCTGCGATGCAAAGGGCGCTTATTTTGGCTCCTACTTTATCCAACTCTCTTGCTGTTTAGAATCGAGTGCAAAATAATTACAAGCTAATTTCATCCTTTCACCCATTATCCCACCTTATTAGCAATCCCCTCTTTCGTGGCTGTACCTGACTTCCTCATCCTTTGTTTGCGTGGTTGTCAATTATTTGGTACTATGTATCATATATGGTGGGAGTGCCAGAAGCTACAGGGCTTCTGAAACAAGGTTTTTTTGCTCTGAAATGAAAGGTCTCAGGGATTCTGGTTCCCCAACAACCTTGCATTGCTTTAATAAACAAATCAGTAGAGCACCTGCCTCAGTCTAAGCAAAGGCTAATCTTCTTTATGTTTTTGGCTGCTAAACTTACCATAGCCCGTTCTTGGTAGAAATCCTCTGGATGTATGTCTCTGTATAGACAAAAGTATCTTGGATTATGCTTAATGAACTAGTGTGGTCAATGATACAACTAAAAGATTCAAGGCGGTATGGAGCCCTTGGGCCAGCTACGTTCATGTCAAGCTCTAAGGGTCTTGGCCACACTGAGCTTAAAGCGGAACTTCACCCAAAAGATGAAGTTCCGCTTGTTTGCATCCTCCCTCCCTCCACCGCCACATTTGGCACTTTTTGAGTTGGAAGGGGGAATGGGTACCCGCTCCCACTTTCAGGTCAGATCGCAGCGGAAATCTACAAGGATGTTTGGCCCCTCCTCCTTCCCCCCGCAGCCTTCTGCGACACACACAGGTCCCAAAAGACTGTGGGACCATACATAAAGAGCAGCAAGATTCACACATGTGCAGCAGGGAGGCTTCACTGCCGGTATGTCGGAGCGGTACCTGGTCACGTGACTTTTATTCTACTTCCAGTTCCTCTGGTTGTTGCTAATGTCAGGTGGAATGCACGCCGACCATGGAGGTGGTGCACGGCATCCATGTACAGACCCATTACCAATGAGCAAGCAACCCCAGTGCCGGGTAGGCACCAATACATGTAAGCGACCATTTGGCTATATTATATGTTTTTAATCTTTTTAATTAAACTGTATCACGCTATGGAAGCATCCATTGTTTTCTCTATGTCCCATGGTTAAACCATCCGGGGAGGAAGTCTTTTTCCCATTGATATCAAGTCTCCAAATGTGAGCAGGCACAATCCTGCACAGGCGTTTCATGACTTTCTTTTTAATTAAAGTCAATTATATCTGGTAAGCAGATCTTATGCCTAGCACTGTGGGGTTTCGTTCTTACCTCTTGGTGAAGGAATCCTCACTATCCACACAGAAGATTGTATATGCACCTAGAAGATCACTCTGTCTGTAATAGATTTGTGGCCGTCTTTTGTTAATTGGGACTTCATTGATATCACTGTTGTTCAATGTTGTGATTGATCATCATTGTTATACATTAATTTTGTAAATTAGTATGAGCAATTTTGGAGTTTACACTTCATATTATTACACTAAGATAATTGTTTAGTCAGCAGTTTCCTTTCTCACTATTGTTATTATCACCAGTTTATTCACTAGCGCCCTCTATTTACTACCAATAGAATACCCTTGTGCCCATGGGATTTGAATCTGGTTTTGTCGGTGTTGCAAAGACAACCCTTTAAACCTATACGAAATATTCCTTTAATCCTTTTGACAAGGAAATTGGTATTTCTAGTTGCGATAACCTCTGCAAGAAGAGTATCAGAATTGGCTGCTTTCTCCTGTAAAGAGCCATACTTAATCATTCACATAGATAAGGTTGTGCTGCGTCCGCACTAGGGTGTTTCATGTTCTAATGGAAAAAAATAAACTGTAAAATTTTTGCAGACTTTCCTTATGCCCCGAGTCTGAGTGATGCAAAAGATATATATGCTAAATTTCAAGAAGATTGGATAATATTTAGAGGTTGCACACTTTGATCTGTTTTGTAAAAGTAGGCAAAAAATACGATTTTTCAATGTTAATTACTTTTATTGGGAAAACTAGAAATCACAAACTTAAAATACTATTAAAACTATACACTAAGATTAATAGGTAATATGATAGGCAAAACATGTGTTATATTAACCACTTGCCTACCAGGCACGAAAACCCCCTTCTTGCCCAAGCTATTTTTCAGCTTTCAGCGCTGTCGCACTTTGAATGACAATTGCGCGGTCATACTACACTGTACCCAAACAAATTTTTTATAATTTTCTTCACACAAATAGAGCTTTCTTTTGCTGGTATGTAATCACTGCTGGGTTTTTTATTTCTTACAAAAAAAAAAAGACCAAAAATTTTGAAAAAAAATAGTTTTTTTACTTTTTTTTCTGTCAGTAAATTTTGTAACTAAGTAATTTTTCGCCTTCACTGATGTGCGCTGATGAGGCGGCACTGATGGGCACTGATGGGCATTGATGAGGTGGCACTTATGGGCACTGATGAGGCGGCACTTATGGGCACTGATGAGGTGGCACTGATGAGGAGGCACTAATATGCCACACTTATGGGCACTGATAGGTGGCACTGATATGTGGCATTGATGAGCACTGATAGGCTGCACTTATGGGCACTGTTAGGTGGCACTGATGGGCACTAATAGGCGGCACTGGTGGGCACTGATAGGCGACACTGGTGCGCACTGAGAGGCGGCACTGGTGGGCACGGATAGGCGGCATGGATAGGCGGTACAGATGGGCACTGATGGGCATTGATGGGTGGCACTGATGGGCGACACTGATGGGCATTGTTGGACAGCAGTGATGGGCAATGATGGGCAGCACTGATAGGCGGCACTAATTGCCAGCACTGACTGGCATGGCTAATGGGCACTGATTTGTGGCACTTGTGGGCAGTGTGGGCATTGATTGCTGCCACTGGTGGGCTCTGATCACTGGCATTGGTGGGCACTGTATGCTGGCATTGGTGGGCATGTTTTTTTTTATTTGTGGCACTTTATTTATATATTGTAATCAGGGCACTGATGATCAGTGCCCTGATTACTTCCCTAGCTGTCCCCCTGTGAGGAGATGCTGCTGATCGTCTCTCCTCTCCTTCCACTCTGTCAGTGTGAGGCGAGGAGAGCCGATTTACGGCATCTCCATGTTTACATGTGATCAGCTGTGATTGGACACAGCCGATCACATGGTTAAAGAGCCGCGGACGCAACTCTTTACACAGATAGGTGTCGCATCGTGTCCTAGCAACACGGTGCGGCCACGATCGCCACAGTGCGCGCCCCCGCGGGTGCGCGAGAGCTGCCGCTCTGTGCCGCCATCATATGACGGCAGCCCGGAACAAGAGCTGCACCGCCCCGCCGTCATATGACGGTGGGTGGGCGGCTACTGGTTAATCAACTTTGAACAATGCAATCCCTTGTTTTGTTCGCTTGGTGATGACTTTTCTGTGATGCTCAACAACCCTCAACAAGAATTGTTTTTGTTGTTCATCCCTGACCGATTCATTATACTTTTTTATCAGAGCAATTCCTCTTTCTGCGTTATCATTGACAACCTTAAGAGTGTTCACATGGCTTCTTAGAGAATCACTGCAATATTCTGTCACGTCATGGATCCCAAACAATTCAAAGAACGTCTTTGTTTTATTAGTAACAAAATGGCTCAGGTCTTTTCCTTTAAAAACCATGTTTTTACCCTCTAATCGTTTCACTTCTTTTTTCTTTGCAGGTTTGGTTTCTAAATTTTTAGTCATATTTTCGTTAACAGCCTGAGTAATACGTTTGTCCAAAAAAGCCAATCCTGTCTTGTTTCTGACAGATACCAAAAGTGTCTCTTAGCAACTGTGAGAGCACATTTTTTGACGTCTGCAAAAAGTGCTCAAAAGCTGTAGCACATCCAAATCATTATTTGGAGCCCATCGAATTACAATTGCTTCATGCCAAAAGCGAACATATATGAGGCTGACAAAATGTGCAACCCGTTTCATTCCTTCCAATTGTCGTTGAGGAATATTCAACTGTTTAGTGAAGAGGACAATTTTAAGTGCATATATTGCCTTTGCCATCCACCTTGCTCGATGTAGTGCCCCTGGGATCCTGAAACTGAAGTCGTTTTTCGACCAACCTCCTAGGTACAGGAGTGAGAGTTGTAATAACTCTTTGTAGTCTTCTCTTGGATGACGTTCATCTTTTAGGACATTTTGGATGTAGTTAACCATTTTCACTTGTTGTTCTTCTAGAAAGCCTTGAACGGGACTTTCTTCATCCAGCATTGTTGTATATGACTTCTTATCAAGTGAACCTCACAGACTTTGCTTTGTTAAAAGTGATCAGTGTGTGCAACCCCATAAATATTATCCAATCTTCTTGAAATTTTGCATATATATCTTTTACATCACTGAGACTCGTCCACACCCAAACTTTTTGCCAAAGGTAGTGTCTGGTTTTCATCTGAATCAAGATGTTTCCTTATCTTCCTTTTTCCCAGGACCTCGTTCTGCAGAAGAAAAATTATTACATTCTCTCGATGTAGAGAGCAATTAAAGCCTATCTGAAAGCGACTGCTCAGATACAGAAAACTGATGTTTTGTTTGTGTTGCCGGAAGGCCCTAGAAGGGGTCAGGCAGCATTGAAATCTACTGTTGCTAAGTGGATTCGTCAGGTGATTAGTCAGGCTTATGGCCTGAAAAGAAGGGTTCCTCCCTTTAAGATTAAAGCGCACTCTACCAGGGCAGTCAGTGCTTCATGGGCAGTCAGTGCTTCATGGGCAGTGCATCACCAAGCCTCTGTGGCTCAGGTTTGCAAGGCCACTACTTGTTCGTCAGTACATACATTCACAAGATTCTTTCAAGTGGATGTAAGATGGCAAGCGGACACTGCCTTTGGGCGCAATGTGCTGCAGGCAGCAGTATAGGTCCTCGCGCCTGGTGGCGGCTATTTGCTTTGTGTCTCCCTCCCCTCAGGTGGCATTGCTTTGGTACATCCCATATAGTTATTTCTATGGTGCTCTGTGTCCTGTGATGTACGATAAAGAAAATAGGATTTTTTATAACAGCTTACCTGTAAAATCCTTTTCTTGGAGTACATCACAGGACACAGAGGTCCCTCCCCTCTTATTGGGATATGTATATATTGCTTTGCTACAAAAACTGAGGTACTCCCGGTATGGGAGGGGTTATATAGGGAGGGGGACTTCCTGTTTCCTTTTTGGTTATACCAGTGTCCATCACCTAAAGGTGTCCTATAACCCATATAGTTATTACTATGGTGCTCTGTGTCCTGTGATGTACTCCAAGAAAAGGATTTTACAGGTAAGCTGTTATAAAAATCCGATTTTTTTGTACTCAGGGCACTGCCCTGCAATTTGATAAGATTGAGAACCCAGATATATTTGATATTGCTCAGTAGCTTGAGCTGTAGAGTAGGTTTTTATTTATCAGTAATCTTAGCAAAGGAAATCTAAATAATGATTTGCCTAGCTCTTGTCTTGGGCAGGCATAGAACGCTATTGTTTAGTTTTCGTATTATACTCCCTAGGCATCAGCTTCTGTTAGCTCTCCATTGTTTTTGATAAAATGTGCCAGGATTCTGGCTGCTGAGCTGTCTGATATGTTGTTACGTGATGTAAATTCCTTAAAAAAAATGATTAAAAGTTAAATTTTGCACAATCTTGAGGCACCCTATTCTAAAATATTCAAAATTAAACAAATAGTTTTACATACTGCAGCTACATTCGCACTCATAGGACACCCAGCATTAGAGGTGATTTATTAGTCTAAAGCAAATTGCACACTGGTACTGGCTAGTATTCCAATGTTTCTCTTCTTCCTCAGTTTCTCTCTCACACTCAGCTAATGTGACACCAGTGATAATGGAGAGGGACAGGGGCAAACAAGCCTGCTGTGCAGGTGCCCGACATCCTCCCAATCAATCAATGACATCAATGGAAACCTGTGGCTTTGTGTAACTAAAAGACAGGCCTCATCCAATTTTTTTAGGCATTTGTCAAGTCACTCCTGAAGAAACCTGAAGGTACCCCAGGGTGCCTGGGCACCCTGGTTGAAAAAAGCTGATGTAGAGCTGTATAGATGGGCAATCGATTCCCTCCTCCCCTCCAGACTAATGTAAGAAGTGGCGAAGCTAGAAATTCTTTCACCCATTATTATATTGCATCAGTATTTAGAATCCAACCTTAAAGGTTAACTCCACTTTTGTGGGGCAAAAAAATAGCAAAAAAAGAAAAAATAATATACATATACAATTGTGACACAAGTCATATTGTAACTGAATGTTATTAAAAATTACCTTTCCTTTTCAATCTGCAGCCGCTGTCATTTTCTGAAAATGTAATGCAATATGGCTACCTAGAGTTGTTCTGTACACAGAATGTGTACTGAACACCCCCCGGAAACATGATTTCCTGCTTGTGAGATTGGCTCACCAATTTTCCCAGAAGTCTGCCTAAGATTCAAGTCAGATTTCAGGCATCCCCTGCAACAAACATTTTTGGTGAGATACTCCCAATAGGAACTTATCTAAAGGGATGCAGGCCCAGCAGCTTTCCTCATTAGTGCTCTGCAGCTGCACAGCTGACTGATAATTATAAAACCACTCCCATTAGACCCTCTGGGAACAGAGGTACACACAGTAATTTCTTCTGAATAACAAAAAGTAGGAATCTGCAACAAAGGTTTTATAATCCTTGCAATGTACATAGATCACCCAAAGGGGAATGTTTTTTTCTCAACAAAAGTGGAGTTACACTTTAACATTAGTTAGGGGATTCTGATGATAGGAGGGACTCTGATTTTAGAGGAGATTCTAAAGTAATGGGGGAAACTAATGTAAGGGTACTTACATCAGTTTCATTACTTTAGAATCCCCTCTAACATCAGAGTTCATGCTAACATCAAAATCCCCTTTTACATCAGAGTTCTGCGTTACATCAGTGCCCCCCCCCCCCCATATCAATGCCCCACCTTACATTAGTTTCCCCCTTTACTTCAGAGCCCCTCCTTACATCAGTTCTCCCCTTTATATCAATGTCCTCTCTTACATCAATTCCCCCTTACATAAGTGCCCCCCTTGCCCCCCTTACTTACATCAGTGTGCCCCTTACTTCAGAGTCCCTCCTTACTTCAATTCCCTCTTACAATAGTGTTTTCCTTGTATCATAGCCCCACCCCCCACTTCAAAGCCCCCCTTCTTACATCTATTTACCCTTACAATAGTGCCACCCTTGCATCAAAGTACCCCCTTACTTCAGAGCCCCCTTTACATCAATTCCCCTCTTTACATCAAAGTCCTTCCTTACACCAGTGTGCTCCCTTACTTCAATGTTCCCTCTTACTTCAGAGCCCCCCCCTTACATTAGTTTGCCACTTTATGTCAATGCCCCCTCTTACATCAGTTCCCCTATTACATCAGTGTCCCCCCTTTTAATAATGCTTTCCTTGCATCAGAGTCCCCTCTTATGTCAGTGTCTCCTCTTACTTCTGAGCCCCCCTTACATCAATTCCCCCCTTTATATCAGTGTTCCTTCTTGGATCAATTCCCCATATTACATCAGTGCCCCCCCTTACATCATTTACCCCCTAAATATCATTGCCCCCCTTACATCAGTGCCCCCTTTCAACAATGTGCCCCCCTTACATCAGAGTATCTCCCTTAAACCAATTTGCCCCCTCACAGCTGTGTGCCCTCCTTACATCGGTGTGCCCCCCCCTTACCTCTGTGTGCCCCTCTTTACATCAATGTACCACCCTTACACCAGTGTGCCCCCTACCTTAACCAGCATGATTGTAACAACACCCTGGGAGGCGGAGCAGGTGTGAATAGGGAAGTTCTGTTCTACCCTGGGAGCTAGGGGTGGACCAAACAAGTGATGTGATTGGTTGTTAGCAACCAAGGACTGGGGGGTGAAGAATTTTAGAGCTACAGGCAGTACATGTGCAGTAACACAGAACAGATCTTTCAGCTTAGAGTGTGTGTGTGTGTATGTACTGTATATATGTGAATGTGTGTGTGTATGTATATGTATGTGTGTATATGTATGTGTGTGTATGTATGTTACATAGTTACATAGTTAGTCAGGTTGAAAAAAGACACAAGTCCATCTAGTTCAACTATAAAAAAATAAAAATAAAATAAAAAATATCATACAATCCCATATACCCAATCCTATACCCATGTATGCATGTGTGTGTCTCTCTGTGTGTATGTATGTATGCATCTGTGTGTGTATGTATGTTTCTGTGTGTGTGTGTGTGTGTGTCTGTGTGTGTGTGTATGTATGTATGTATGTGTGTGTGTGTCTGTATGTAGGAATGTGTATAAGTATGTACAGACCTCCGATTCAGCCCAGGGGATCTGCTGTCTACCAGGCACATTTCCCCACCCATTCGGGGTACATGGTCACTGCCTGACAGCCTGCAGAGAACAGGTAGCGGGAGGGTTGTGCGCACATGTCCCTCCAAACACAGCATAGCCGGACCAAACCTGACTTCCCTCTTCTGCATCAAGCTTTCACACTCCTCTCTCTCTCCACAGCTCATCGGGACAGATCACTGCTGCTGTGCACCACTGCTAGGGGAAGAGGGGGGTAGACGGGGCGCGCATATTTTTCTGCATACCACTCTGGCCCCACTCTCCCACCACTACACTCTGCTCCCTGCACCTCCACTGCTGCATCCCTCAGGCTCCCTTTGATACCTGGCACATTGGGATGCCCAACAGCCAACAAAACAGAAGAAACAGCCAAGGAGAGAGAACACCTGTTCTTCAATAAAGATCTGTTCTGTGCATTCAGGAGCACTGCACCAACAGGAAGGATTAGGGGGAGAGCACAATCCGCACGTTCTTTCCCCACAGCCTGGTTCTCTCCTACTCGCTGCCATCACTGGATTGACAGGAGTAGTGATATTGCTCTCACTTCTTCTGTCAGCTGCGACGCCCCTCTCAATGTGGTGCCCGGGGCACGTATCCCCCCCCCCCCCCCCCCGCACCAGTTTTGGCCCTGAATTTAAGCATCGGGCAGTGGGTATCTATGTCGGCTCACTAAATCCCCCTGCTTTCCTCACCCACCCCCCCTGTCCCTGGAGCCTCATGAAAATTGTAGTTCCCAAAGAGCCCAATGCCAATGAATGAAGAATAGATGGCTGCCAAAGGTGTCAGGTACTTTGCCACCACCTTTAATGGGTACCCCGCTTAGGAACACTTGCAGATACCCATATCTAGGGTATCTTAACAGAGTGCACTAAGGAACGTTATTATTGAGTTAGTTGGGTCTAATCCAGCTCAATAGTGGTTAGTCTGGTTAAAACTTAGTTTAACACTGTTGTAATACTATTAGGCTTTCTAGTTATAGGCTAGTGTTCCACTTAGGCCGACCATAGATGGTTCAAACCGTGTGTGGACAGGCTGAATGTACCAAGTTGATCGATCAATCAACTTGGGTACAACTAGCCTGCCGGGTTCACTTGCAATTATCGCTATATTGCTACTATAGCTGTTAGCAATAATTACTATCTTCTCCCAGCGGGGAGCAGACAATTCCTCAGCAGGAGTGATTCCCCTGTCAGCATTGTGGTTGCAGGAAAGAAATTTGCACCATATATGGCTTGCCTTACTCAGTTCTGCAACTTTGCAGTGTTTATTTGCCCTATCGTGCTGATTGGCATCATATCAAGTCTTGTACTGTTAGCAGATTTAAGATGATACATATAATCTACCTGCTATCTGATAGTTAGGGTCTAATTTTCTGTGCATTGTAACATTGTTGTGAATCACAAACACAAGTTGTCCAGGTGTACAAGGTCCTTTAACCGGGTGTGTCAGTGGGGAAAGCAGGTTTAAGAGTCGTGGCGGAACAGAGAACCCATCAACCTTAGTGTCTCCGGCGGGAGTAGGCGCCACATATGGTTTGGGCATCCTCTTGGGTTTTATACAGAGTACCTGAATGAATACAACTAAGCACAACACATTGCTTTCTTTACTGGAATCATATATAGTTACATAGTTACATATAGTTACATAGTAGGTGAGGTTTAAAAAAGACACAAGTCAAACCTATGTGTGTGATTCTATGTCAGTATTATTGTATATCCCTGTATGTTGCGGTCGTTCAGGTGCTTATCTAATTGTTTTTGAAACTATTGATGCCCCCCCCTGCTGAAACCACCACCTCTGGAAGGGAATTCCACATCCTTACTGCTCTTACAGTAAAGAACTCTCTATGCAGTTTAAGGTTAAACCTCTTTTCTTCCAATTTTAGTGAGTGGCCACGTGTCTTAATAAATTCCCTTCTGCGAAAAAGTTTTATCCCTATTGTGGGGTCACCAGTATGGTATTTGTAAATTGAAATGATATCCCCTCTCAAGCATCTCTTCTGCAGAGAGAATAAGTTCAGTGCTCGCAACCTTTCTTCATAACTAATATCCTCCAGACCCTTATTAGCTTTGTTGCCCTTCTTTGTACTCGCTCCATTTCCAGTACATCCTTACTGAGAACTGGTGCTCAGAACTGGACAGTATACTCCAGATGAGGCCAGACCAACATGGGAGAATTATCACTTTATCCGTGGAGTTAATCCCCTTTTTAATGCATGACAATATTATGTTTGCTCTGTTAGCAGCAGCTTGAAATTGCATGCCATTGCTGAGCCTATCATCTACTAGGACCCTCAGGTCTCTTTCCATCCTAGATTCCCCCAGAGGTTCCCCCTCTAGTGAGTATATTGCATTCATATTTTTGCCACCCAAATGCATTATTTTACATTTTTCTACATTAAACCTCATTTGCCATGTAGTTGCCCACCCCATTAATTTGTTCAGATCTTCTTGCAAGATTTCCCCATCCTGCAGAGAAGTTATTGCCCTGCTTAGCTTAGTGTCGTCTGCAAATACAAAGACTGAGCTGTTTACCTCCAGGTCGTTTATGAACAAATTAAATAGGATTGGACCCAGCACAGAACTCTGGGGGACCCCACTTCCCACCCCTGACCATTCCGGGTATTCCCCATTTATCACCACCCTCTGATCTCGCCCTTGTAGCCAGTTTTCAATCCATGTACTCACCCTAGGGTCCATGCCAATGGACCTTACTTTGTACAGTAAACGTTTATGGGGAACTGTGTCAAATGCTTTTGCAAAATCCAGATACACCACGTCTACGGGCTTTCCTTTATCTAGATGGCAGCTCACCTCCTCATAGAAGCTTAATAGATTGGTTTGGCAAGAACAATTCTTCATGAATCCATGCTGATTACTGCTAATGATACCATTTTCATTACTAAAATCTTGTATATAGTCCCTTATCACCCCCTCCAAGAGCTTGCATACTATTGATGTTAGACTAACTGATCTGTAATTCCCAGGGATGTATTTTGGCCCTTTTTAAATATTGGTGCTACATTGGCTTTCCTCTAATCAACTGGTACCATTCCAGTCAGAAGACTGTCAGTAAAAATTAGAACAATGGTCTGGCAATTACTTGACTGAGTTCCCTAAGTGCCCTCGGGGGCAAGCCATCTGGTCCCAGTGATTTATTAATGTTAAGTTTCATAAGTCTATTTCTAATTCTGTCCTCTGTTAGCCATGAGGGTGCTTCCTGTAATGTGTAATTAGGACAAACACTGCAGTTTTGGTTACTGAAGCCCTCCGATTCCCTCATGAAGACTGAAGAGAAGAATAAATTCAATACCTTCTCCATCTCCCCATCCTTTGTAAAAAGATGTCCTTCCTCATTCTTTATGGGGCCAATATGGTCTGTCATCCCTTTTTTACTGTTTATATACTTAAAGATTTTTTGGGGTTTTTGTTGCTCTCCTCCGCTATGTGTCTTTCGTGTTCTATCTTAGCCACCCTAACTGCACCCTTACATATCTTGTTGCATTCTTTGAAAAGTCTGAATGCGGATGATGATCCCACAGCCTTGTATTTTTTGAAGGCCTTCTCCTTTGCTTTTATATGCATTTTTACATTACAGTTAAGCCATCCAGGACTTTTGTTCACTCTTTTAAATTTATTTCCCAATGGGATGCACTGGCTAATGCCCTTATTTAATATGCTCTTAAAGCAAACCCATCTCTCCTCCGTGTTCTTTGTTTCTAAGATTTTATCCCAATTTATATCTTCTAGCAAGGTTCTTAGTTTAGAGAAGATGGCTCTTTTTAAATCCAGTGTCTTTGTGTTCCCCTTGTGTTTCATACATACAGTATCTCACAAAAGTGAGTACACCCCTCACATTTTTGTAAACATTTTATTATATCTTTTTATGTGACAACACTGAAGAAATTACACTTTGCTACAATGTAAAGTAGTGAGTGTACAGATGGTATAACAGTGTAAATTTGCTGTGCCCTCAAAATAACTCAACACACAGCCATTAATGTCTAAACCACTGGCAACAAAAGCGAGTACACCCCTAAGTAAAAATGTCCAAATTGGGCACAATTAGCCATTTTCCCTTCATGTGACTCGTTAGTGTTACAAGGTCTCAGGTGTGAATGGGGAGCAGGTGTGTTAAATTTGGTGTTATCGCTCTCACTCTCTCATACTGGTTACTGGTAGTTCAACATGGCACCTCATGGCAAAGAACTCTCTGAGGATCTGAAAAAAAGAATTGTTGCTCTACGTAAAGATGGCCTAGGCTATACGAAGCTTGCCAAGACCCTGAAACTTACAGGACAGGTTCCACTCCGAACAGGCCTCGCCATGGTCGACCAAAGAAGTAGAGTGCATATGGTCAGCGCCATATCCAGAGGTTGTCTTTGGGAAATAGATGTATGAGAGCTGCCAGCATTGCTGCAGAGGTTAAAGGGGTGGGGGGTCAGACTGTCAGTGCTCAGACCATATGCCACACACTGCATCAAATTGGTCTGCATGGCTGTCATTCCAGAAGGAAGCCTCTTCTAATGATGATGCACAAGAAAGCCCGCAAACAGTTTGCTGAAGACAAGCAGATTAAGGACATGGATTACTGGAACCATGTTCTGTGATCTGATGAGACCAAGATAAACTTATTTGGTTCAGATGGTGTCAAGAGTGTGTAGCGGTAACCAGGTTGAGGAGTACAAAGACAAGTGTGTCTTGCCTACAGTCAAGCATGGTGGTGGGAGTGTCATGGTCTAGGGCTACATGAGTGCTGCCGGCACTGGGCAGCTACAGTTCACTGAGGGAACCATGAATGCCAACATGTACTGTGACATACTACAGCAGAGCATGATCCCCTCCCTTCCGAGACTGGGCTGCAGGGCAGTATTCCAACATGATAACAACACCTCCAAAACAACCACTGCCTTGCTAAAGAAGCTGAGGGTAAAGGTGATGGACTGGCCAAGCATGTCTCCAGACCTAAACCCTTTTGAACATCTGTGGGGCATCCTCAAATGAAAGGTGGAGGAGCGCAAGGTCTCTAACATCCACCAGCTCCGTGATGTCGTCATGGAAGAGTGGAAGAGGACTCCAGTGGCAACCTGTGAAGCTCTGGTGAATTTCATGCCCAAGAGGGTTAAGGCAGTGCTGGAAAAAAATGGTGGTCACACAAAATATTGACACTTTGGGCCCAATTGGGACATTTTCACTTAGGGGTGTACTCACTTTTGTTGCCAGCGGTTTAGACATTAATGGCTGTGTGTTGAGTTATTTTGAGGGAACAGCAAAGTTACACTGTTGTACAAGCTGTACACTCACTACTTCAAATTGTAGCAAAGTGTCATTTCTTCAGTGTTGTCACATGAAAAGACATAATAAAACATTTACAAAAATGTGAGGGTGTACTCACTTTTGTGAGATACTGTGTATATATATATATATATATATATATATATATATATATATATATATACATATATATATATATATAGTGGGGGCGGAAAGTATTCACACCCCCTTAAATTTTTAAATCTTTGTTATATTGCAGCCATTTGCTAAAATCATTTAAGTTCATTTTTTCCTCAATATGGGGTACACACAGCACCCCATATTGACAGAAAAACCCAGAATTGTTGACATTTTTGCAGATTTATTAAAAAAGAAAAACTGAAACATCACATGGTCCTAAGTATTCAGACCCTTTGCTGTGACACTCATATATTTAACTCAGGTGCTGTCCATTTCTTCTGATCATCCTTGAGATAGTACTACACCTTCATTTGAGTCCAGCTGTGTTTGATTATACTGATTGGACTTGATTAGGAAAGCCATACACCTGTCTATATAAGACCTTATAGCTCACAGTGCATGTCAGAGCAAATGAGAATCATGAGGTCAAAGGAACTGCCTGAAGATCTCAGAGACAGAATTGTGGCAAGGCACAGATCTGGCCAAGGTTACAAAAAAATTTCTGCTGCACTTAAGGTTCCTAAGAGCACAGTGGCCTCCATAATCCTTAAATGGAAGACGTTTGGGACGACCAGAACCCTTCCTAGAGCTGACCGTCCGGCCAAACTGAGCTATTGGGGGAGAAGAGCCTTGGTGAGAGAGGTAAAGAAGAACCCAAAGATCACTGTGGCTGAGCTCCAGAGATGCAGTTGGGAGATAGGAGAAAGTTGTAGAAAGTCAACCATCACTGCAGCCCTCCACCAGTCGGGGCTTTATGGCAGAGTGGCCCGACGGAAGCCTCTCCTCAGTGCAAGACACATGAAAGCCCGCATGGAGTTTGCTAAAAAACACCTGAAGGACTCCAAGATGGTGAGAAATAAGATTCTCTGGTCTGATGAGACCAGGATAGAACTTTTTGGCCTTAATTCTAAGTGGTATGTGTGGAGAAAACTAGGCACTGCTCATCACCTGTCCAATACAGTCCCAACAGTGAAGCATGGTGGTGGCATCATGCTGTGGGGGTGTTTTTCAGCTGCAGGGACAGGACAACTGGTTGCAATCGAGGGAAAGATGAATGCGGCCAAGTACAGGGATATCCTGCACGAAAACCTTCTCCAGAGTGCTCAGGACCTCAGACTGGGCCGAAGGTTTACCTTCCAACAAGACAATGACCCTAAGCACACAGCTAAAATAACGAAGGTGTGGCTTCACAACAACTCCGTGACTGTTCTTGAATGGCCCAGCCAGAGCCCTGACCTAAACCCAATTGAGCATCTCTGGAGAGACCTTAAAATGGCTGTCCACCAACGTTTAGCATCCAACCTGACAGAACTGGAGAGGATCTGCAAGGAGGAATGGCAGAGGATCCCCAAATAGAGATGTGAAAAACTTGTTGCATCTTTCCCAAAAAGACGCATGGCTGTATTAGATCAAAAGGGTGCTTCTACTAAATACTGAGCAAAGGGTCTGAATACTTAGGACCATGTGATATTTTAGTTTTTCTTTTTTAATAAATCTGCAAAAAATGTCAACAATTCTATGTTTTTCTGTTAATATGGGGTGCTGTGTGTACATTAATGAGGGAAAAAAATGAACTTAAATGATTTTAGCATATGGCTGCAATATAACAAAGAGTGAAAAATTTAAAGGGGGTCAGAATACTTTTAACACCATAATATGGTTTCTTTGGAGCTAAACATAATGGCCTGGAGCATCAATCAATCTAGAATCTGCTTCCTCTGTATACAGGGAGGACATTGAAGGAGGAGTAGCAGGAGCATTGCCCTGGTATTTGAGAAAGTCATTCTGTTGTTCACTTGATAAAGCTCTTTGTCATGTTATGAATCCCAGCTGCCTGCTTAGCTGACAATTGGCTGGTGTTCAAAAGTAAAGATAGGAAAAAATGTTTCACACTTTGGCGGGCAAAAACCTTTTACTGGGACTGTAAAACATTGAAGCAATTTGCTTTTAGATAGTAAATAGTATTAACCTTAGAACACCCTGAGAACAAAGAGAATTTATCAGAACCTAATCTGCTACTGGTTGTAGCATGGCCCAATGTAGATGGAGCAACAACTTTGCAGCCCAAGTTTACTCTGCCTGAATGTTCCCAGTTTGGGCTTCATTATTAGAATACTCAACTCAAACAATACAATTGTGCAATCGAGCTCACCTGGAATCAACTGAATGGCTCTAATGTCCATTGTGGCATTCATCTTTTGTAGCTAGCTGCTTTATCTGTTAAATCAATGCAATGCACATTAACTTACCATAATTGTATTAGTGCATTAAGGTGCAATTCATTTTCAAAAGCACCTTAATGCAATAGGGGAACTGTAGCAGTAATAAGGTCTTATTTTCCAAAATTTATGGGGCAGTGACAAAATCATTGGGCTGAACAGTTAGCAAACCCCCAATGGCCCAATACACATCTATGTGACTGCTGGCACAGGGATGCACACAATACATGTACATACCTGAGCTGATAGCACACAGACCTGCAAGGGGCATGCAACTGATCACCCTGTGTGGACGGGGCCTGATATTTACCTTGCATAAAAAGGAAAGAAAAATTGGTAAAGGTATTCTAATGCAGTAGGAGGAAGCATTCGACTATCTGTTAAGACATCTATTACACATTACTGTATAAAATAAAGTCCTGGGATTGCAGCACGCAAAGTGATATACTTTTCTCAAACTCAATGTAATTATCAGAAATTAATAAAACCACTGGAAGTGGTGGTCATGATAATACATAAATAACAGTGCTACAAAATGATATAAAATAGCATTAAACATGAAAGATGCTTGGACTTGGCCCCTTAGTTCCAGTGAAGGGAACTCTTAAGGCATCAGCATACCGAGACATGGACAATTTCATGCTCCCAACTTTGTGGGAACAGTTTGGAGATGGCCCCTTCCTGTTCCAACATAACTGCGCACCAGTGTACAAAGCAAGGTCCATAAAGAAATAGATGAACAAGTTTGGGGTGGAGGAACTTGACTGGCCTGTATAGAGTCCTTACCTCAACCCGATAGAACACCTTTGGGATGAATTAGAGTGGAGACTGTGAGCCAGGCCTTCACATCCAACATCAGTGGCTGATCTCACAAATGCGTTTCTGGAAGAATGGTCAAACATTCCCATAGACACACTCCTAAACCTTGTGGACAGCCTTCCCCAAAGAGTTAAAGCTGCTATAGCTGCAAAGGGTGGGCCAACTCAATATTTAAGACTGGCATTCCATTAAAGTTCATGCGTGTGTAAAGGCAGGCATCCCAATAGAGTTGCAGAGTTCAGGGGTGCGCTGCATACAGAGTGCAGAGTTCAGCCTTTTTCCACAGTTGCTTACCTCTGCATTCCCATCTATATCTCACTTTCACCCCTCTTTAGCTCTGACCTCTGCATGCAACCCCCTTCCCCTGCCCCCATCTTCTCCCTCCCTCCTGAAAAGCTCCACCATTTTCCACATGTCATACTTATGTTGCTGTATTAAACTGAAGTACCCAGCTGGCTCTAGTACTTCCCCACACACTGTAGGTGACTCTGCCTCCAGGGCCGGATTTGCCACAAGGCCACCGAGGCAGGCCTCTGGGCGGCAGTAGTGCAGGGGCAGCGCCGCTCCTGTGGTTACTTCACGACCGCCCTCCCCTTCAGGCTGCCCGTTAAAGTCGATTAAGGGCACCAGTGCCCTAGAAAAGATGGCCACGAGCCGGCCACTACTGCGCATGCGCCGTTTCTAAGCCGTCCGGGCTCGGGATAGCTCGTACGTGTTGGCTGGGCGGCACATGCGCAGTAGCGTGATTGTGCTGCCCGGCGCCATTTTTTAAAAGATCGAGAAGTAATGTCAGCGATGCGGCGGCGGGGGGAGAGAGATGACATCTCTCATTGCCCGCACCGCTGTTCCACCCTCCTCCATCTGGTGGCAGCCAGGCAGCGTGGCAAGTGACATCAACATCTGGTGGCAGCCAGGCAACGTGGCAAGTGACATCTCCATCTGGTGGCAGCGTGGCAAGTGACATCTCCATCTGGTGGCAGCGTGGCAAGTGACATCTCCATCTGGTGGCAGCGTGGCAAGTGACATCTCCATCTGGTCGCAGCGTGGCAAGTGACATCTTCATCTAGTGGCAGCCAGGCAGTGTGGCAAGTGACATCTCCATCTGGTGGCAGGCAGTGTGGCAAGTGACATCTCCATCTGGTGGCAGGCAGCCTGACAAGTGACATCTCCATCTGGTGGCAGGCAGCGTGGCTAGTGACATCTCCATCTGGTGGCAGGCAGCGTGGCAAGTGACATCTCCATCTGGTGGCAGCGTGGCAAGTGGCGTCTCCATCTGGTGGCAGACATAGTGGCAAGTGACATCCCCATCTGGTGTCAGGCAGCGTGGCAAGTGACATCTCCATCTGGTGGCAGGCATAGTAGCAAGTGACATGCTCAGGGCTCCCAATGATAATGCATTATGGTGAGTTGAACTATTTCATTTTACATTACAATGTAAAGATAGAAGTAATGTGTTTCAATTATCCTGACACCATAACAACCATGGTGCCGGGGATGATTGAAGCACTAACACCAGCCATTGCCCTGAAAAATTGCCCGCAAAAAATCCTTACCACTCGCGCGCTTACCCTGAAGAATTTTTAGTCTGTACAATTAAAGCCAGTTATTTTCAGTGTTCTCGTGTGTGGAGATATGTTTTTAATTGATCTATTGTAGCAGTCATCGATATAGGACAAGAATGGTGGTGTGTGGGGGGGGGCGGCATTGAAGGACCCGGCCTTGGGGCGGCAAAGGGAGTAAATCCGGGCCTGTCTGCCTCTCTCACTTGCAGGGAGATCATCCAGTGGGGGAGTCGGAATCTGCTCTTCACCTGCATCTTCCTTGTCTGCTCAGGAGATCAGGTCTGTGGGAGCCATTGGGAGACAAGCTGTCATTTGTAAACACAGAAGCCAGACTTCTGTGTTTACAAGTAATAGCGGTGAGCAGAGAACAGAGGGCCTGAGCCAGAGGTGGTGGACCTGAGTTCACCAAGCTCCAGCTGAAAAAAAGCCATATATATATATATATATATATATATATATATATATATTCACTGCCCACTTTATTAGGTAAACCTGGCTAATACCGTGTTGGGCTCCCTTTTGCCTTCAGAACTACCTTAATTCTTTCTGGCATAAATTCAACAAGGTGTTGGAAACATTCCTCAGAGATTTTGGTCCATATTGACATGATAGCATCACGTAGTTGCTGCAGATTTGTCAGCTGCACATCCATGATGCGAATCTCCCGTTCCACCACATCCCAAAGGTGCTACTCGATTGAGATCTGGTGACTGTGGAGGCTATTGGAGAACACTGAACTATTGTCATGTTCAAGAAACCAGTGGTTAGATGATTTGAGCTTTGTGACATGGTGCATTATCCTGCTGGAAGTAGCTATCAGAAGATGGGTACACTGTAGTCATAAAGGGATGGACATGGTCAGCAACAATACTCAGGTAGGCCATGGCATTTAAACAACGCTCAATTGGTACTAAGGGGCCCAAAGTGTGCCAAGAAAAGATCCCCTACACCATTACACATCAGACCATCTGTTCAAGGTTCCATGTGTTGTGCGTTCAGAGATGGTATTCTGCATATCTTGGTTGTATCGAGTGGATATTTCAGTTACTGTTGAGTTTCTATCATCTTGAACCAGTTTTCCCAATCTCCTCTGACCTTTGACATCAACAAGGCATTTTCCTCCACACAACTGCCGCTCACTGGATATTTTTCGTACCATTCTCTGTAAACCCTAGAGGTGGCTGCGTGTGAAAATCCCAGTAGGTCAGCAGTTTTTTAAATCAGACCAACCTGTCTGGCACCAACAACCATACCACGTTGAAAGTCACTTAAAGGGTAAATCCACTTTTGTGAGTAAAAAAAATAGCAAATAAAGAAAAAATAATAAAGTGTATACAATTGCGACACAAATCATATTGTCATTGAATGTTATTAAAAATGACCTTTTCTTTTCAATCTGCAGCTATGTAATTTTCTGAAAATGCAATGCAATATGGCTACCTGGAGGTGTTCTGTACACATAATAAGTACAGAACGCCCCCCAGAAACATAATATCCTGCTTGTGTGATTGGCTCACTGATTTTCCCAGAAGTCTGCACTAAGATACAAGTCAGATTTCAGGCATCCGCTGCAACAAAAATGTAATTTTTGGTGAGATACTCCCAATAGGAAATCATGGCTAATGACATGCAGGCCCAGCATCTTTCCTCATTAGAGCCCTGCAGGTGCAGCAGCTGGTTGATAATTATGAAACCACTCCCATTAGATTCACTTTCCCACATGGATACAGACAAACACAGAGGGTTTTCTTCAGAATGACAAAAGGTAGAAATCTGCAACAAAGTTTGTTAAAATCTATGCAATGTACAGTATCTCGCAAAAGTGATCCCCCCCCTTACATTTTTGTAAATATTTTATTATATCTTTTCATGTAACAACACTGAAACAATGACACTTTGCTACAATGTAAAGTAGTGAGTGTACAGCTTGTATAACAGTGTAAATTTGCTGTCCTCTCAAAATAACTCAACACACAGCCATTAATGTCTAAACTGCTGGCAATAAAAGTGTGTAATGTCCAAATCGGGCCCAATTAGCCATTTTCCCTTCCCAGTGCCATGTGACTCGTTAGTGTTACAAGGTCCCAGGTGTGAATGGGGAGCAGGTGTGTTAAATTTGGTGTTATCGCTCTCACTCTCTCATACTGGTCACTGGAAGTTCAACATGGCACCTCATGGCAAAGAACTCTGAGGATCTGAAAAAAAATAGTTGCTCCACATAAAGATGGCCTAGGCTATAAGAAGATTGCCAAGACCCTGAAACTGAGCTGCAGCATGATGACCAAGACCATACAGGGGTTTAACAGGACAGATTCCACTCAGAACAGGCCTCGCCATGGTCGACCGAAGAAGCTGAGTGCACGTGTTTAGCGTCATATCCAGAGGTTGTCTTTGGGAAATAGACGTATGAGTTCTGCTAGCATTGTTGCAGAGGTTGAAGGGGTGGGGGGTCAGCCTGTCAGTGCTCAGACCATAAGCCGCACACTGCATCAAATTGGTCTGCATGGCTGTCGTCCCAGATGGAAACCTCTTCTAAAGATGATGCACAAGAAAGCCCGCAAACAGTTTGCCGAAGACAAGCAGACTAAGGACATGGATTACTGGAACCATGTCCTGTGGTCTGATGAGACCAAGATAAACGTATTTGGTTCAGCGTGTGTGGCGGCAACCAGGTTCAGGAGTACAAAGACAAGTGTGTCTTGCCTACAGTCAAGCATGGTGGTGGGAGTGTCATGGTCTGGGGCTACATGAGTGCTGCCGGCACTGGGGAGCTACAATTCATTGAGGGAACCATGAATGCCAACATGCACTGTGACATACTGAAGCAGAGCAAATCCCTCCCTTCTGAGACTGGGCCGCAGGGCAGTATTCCAACATGATAACGACCCCAAACACACCTCCAAGACAACCACTGCCTTGCTAAAGAAGCTGAGGGTAAAGGTGATGGACTGGCCAAGCATGTCTCCAGACCTAAACCCTATTGAGCATCTGTGGGGTATCCTCAAATGGAAGGTGGAGGAGCACAAGGTCTCTAACATCCACCAGCTCCGTGATGTCATCATGGAGGAGTGGAAGAGGACTCCAGTGGCAACCTGTGAAGCTCTGGTGAACTCCATGCCCAAGAGGGTTAAGGCAGTGCTGGAAAATAATGGCGGCCACACAAAATATTGACACTTTGGGCACAATTTGGACATTTTCACTTAGGGGTGTACTCACTTTTGTTGCCAGTGGTTTAGACATTAATGGCTGTGTGTTGAGTTATTTTGAGGGGACTGCAAATTTACACTGTTATACAAGCTGTACACTCACTACTTTACATTGTAGCAAAGTGTCATTTCGTCAGTGTTGTCACATGAAAAGATAGAAGAAAATATTTACAAAAATGTGAGGGGTGTACTCACTTTTGTGAGATACTGTAGCTCACCCAGAGGGGAATGTTTTTTTTCTCAACAAAGCGGAGTTACTGTTTAAATCCCTTTTCTTCCCCATGCTGATGCCCTGTGTGAACGTCAGCAAGTTGTCTTCACCATGTCTAGATGCCTAAATGCATTGAGCTGGTGCCGTGTGATTGGCTGATGAGCAGTTTGTGTCGCCAATCAATTGAACAGGTGTACCTAATAAAGTGGCCAGTGAACGCCGGTTCACACTGCTGCAACTTGTCATGCGACATGAGAGTGCAAAGTCGCATGTCAAGTCACACCACTATTAACAACAATGGAACTTGCATTGACTTCTGTAAATTAGCTTTCAAGCAAGCTGCAATGAAGTCGCGCAGGATGTCGGCTGTCAAAGTCACGCGACTTTGAAGCCGCATGCATGTGAACTGAGTGTATATATATCTATCTATATATATATAGATATATATATATATATATATATATATATATATATATATATATATATCTATCTATCTATAGATATCGATCTATAGATATAGATCAATATCTATAGATATATGTCTATATCTCTATATATAGATATATATTTATCTATCTATATATATATCTATCTATATATAGAGCTGTATAGAGATAGATAGATAGATAGATAGATAGATAGATAGATAGATAGAGATATATATATATATATTCCCCCCCCCCCTTAATTTTACAAAAAATCCTGCATGTCCAATTGCACCTCTTCTACAGTTGTACTCTGGAAGGAACACACATGTATATTTGTGTATATCATCATCTCTTCCTGTATGATCCACGCTGAATTTAACCCCCTGCCTCCCGCACTGCAGCAGAGCAGAAAGATTTGCCAGCACTTGAATGTGACTTTGCCGTTGCTGCAGCAACAAGAGAAGAAGATGATTCCCCGCTCTCTGCGCTCATTGTGATGTCAGGCATCCTCCGCTCTACACTAACCAACGTCAGCCCGGGGATTGGGCGAAAGCCCGTACTGGACGCTCCGCCATTGGCTGTGGGCGGCTGCCTGTCAATAAAGGGCGGGGCGATGTGTGCGGGTCTGTTCTGCAGCTTCCCTAAGCTTCATTAGCGCTGCAGACACTGTCACTAAGTAACTCTTTCTGTTCCATTCCGTGGGCAGGGCAGAGCAGCTGGCAGGATGGTAAGTGTATATGATGATTTCACCATTACATTGTTACACTGCACACTGGGTATGTTAGAGATAACAGATTGTTATTCTGCACCCTGTATATATTATATCTCATTGTTGGATTTTTATTCTGCACCCTGGGTATAATATATATTTTTAGATGACTACAATGCACCCTGCATATATTATATATCATTTTTACACTGCACCCTGCATATATTATGTATCATTATTACACTGCAATCTGCATGCTTTATATATCATTATTAGACGATTACACTGCACCCTGGCTATATTATATGCCAAGATTATATTTTTATTCTGCACTTTGGGTATAATATATATCATTTCCAAGATGCAAAGACTTCATATTAACAACTGGGTTATTCTTGTAATGGTCCCCATTGGATCAGCAGCTTCCCATCCATGTATTCTGATGCTGTGATGACAGCTCATGCATAGTGCACAGTGCAACCAATGTGGGTGGGTGTTTCACATTATTCCTTAAAGGATTTTCTCTGTCTGCAGCCCTCTAGACGACGTTATTATTATTTTTTTTCTTTAATTTTCCTCCCCTCTCTTTTGCTCTTTCCGTAATTATTTATTTGTCTCATAATTTTGCAACATTTTCAGCCCTGACTGTCATAAACAATGACCCCCCCCCCCCCCCCAGCTAGACAGATCTAGCAAAACACAGAACACTACCAAGTGTACAATACTAATCCGATGAATCGCTTCTCCCATTTCCGGGCTGTTTCATCCAGCATCAGACAGGAATATGCTGGGAAGATGGCTATGCTTCATCTTCAACGTAAATAATTGGGGTCACAACTGTATACGTCAGTGCTTGAGCTGAGATTGTCTGTATGAGGGAGGCCCTGGACTCGAATGCGTCACTTTATTTTCTGCCTCCATAAAAGGAGACTGGCCCAGGACACATTTAAAATATTTAAACATATGGAACAGTAACTAGAAGATATTGTTTTGAAAACACGAAAAAGGAGCTAAAGTAAAAAAAAAAAAAAATTACAGGAAGGCTCTTATTATGGTGGGCATGTATGCTTCAATTTAATTATTTGATCCAATCAAAATAATCCAATCAGCAAACAGTTGAAAAGGCAACACATCCCCACTGATCGATTTCAATCAGATACTTTCAAACTTAGTGGATCACCCAGGGCAGAAAATTATTGATCACTTTGCACTGAGGTGCTTTGCTTATGAATTTGGTCATATTTTGATCAATCAGATTATGAGATTGCCTGGAATAAACAGAGATGTGATCAATTACTTGCGATCATGTCCTCCAACTACTGATTCAAATTCAATTCTGCAGGTGTGGCAAATCAAATGAATGGGTTGTATGCTACAGATTGATCATTCCATTCAAGAGAGTTCAACTGGAATCTAAGGCTGGGTTCACACTAGTGCGAATTGGATGTGGGTTTCTCTGCATCCAATACGCATGTCAGGAGATTGTGACCGGCTCTCAATGGAGCATTGGATGCATTAAGGTGAAAAACACGAGCCTTTACAGCCCCTTTAAGTGTGAACCCAGCCTCAATCAATAATTTATCAAAAAGTGCAGGCCAACCACTAAAAGAGAAGTATGGTCTCTTCTGGGCTTGTGCTCTCCTGTAACCCAGAATCAGCCGACAGTGGGCTAAAGCTTGCTGTTGGATGACATCACAGAGCCGCGCCAGGCTCTGGAAGGATCCCAACAATAATGTTGGGATCCGCCTAGATGCTAATTGGTAGTTGGTTCAGCCTCTTAGCGCACCACTGAGAACCTGAGCCAGTAGCCCTGCCCCCTACCCAGCCTAGCGCTCCAGTGACAGTAACCAATCTCTGCACTGGGAAGACTGAGTGCTCATGTGATTTTCAGGCTTAGAGTCAGCGGGGGACAGATACAGTATCAGGCCAATGGAGATGGGTATGTATGTTTGTTTTATTTGCATTCGCACACTTCTCCTTTAATGACAGAAGAGCTGTGCAATGTCTCTGCAATAAAATCATTTTTGCAGTCTTCCATAAAATGTACACTTAGCTGCGCATGTGCAGTTCAGGGTGACTTCTCAGCACAGTGCCTGTGTACTGGGATGGCTGAACTCCTGCGCATGCGCGGAAGATACTTTTTCTTGCGCCAGTCATTTAAGGCTGCCGAAGACCAGCAACCAGAAGAAGCCGGAGAGAAGGCGATGACCCTGGCAGTGTGAACCTTGTGGGCGTTGGACCGTTGAAGCACAGGTAAATATTGCTTAGTTCTGCTACTGATGTTACTAAATTCATTGTGCTATGGAGAACCCCAGAAAAGACCCCCGAGCTCAACACGAGTCTTATTTACCCTGCTCCTAATGCCGTGTACACACGGGCGGACTTTTCGGCATCAAAGGTCCGACGGTCTTTCCGACGGACTTTTGGCGGACTTCCGACGGACTTTCGAACGAACGGACTTACCTACACACCAAAGTCCGACGGATTCGTTCGTGATGACGTACGGCCGTACTAAAGTAAGGAAGTTCATAGCCAGTAGCCAATAGCTGCCCTAGCGTAGTTTTTTTCGGACTAGCATACAGACCAACGGATTTTTCGACCGGACCCGAATCCGTCGAAAGATTTGAAACAGGTTTTAAATCTAAAGTCCGTCTGATTTTCGACCGAAAAAGTCCGCTGCAGGTCCGATGAAGCCCACACACGGTCGGATTGTCCGACAGATTTGTTCTGTCGGACCAGTCTGGTCGAAAAGTCCGCCCGTGTTTACACGGCATAATGCATCAAAAAGCTCATGACAATTGACCAAACCAACAAACTTAAAATAGATAAAAAGAAAATTTCAATAATAGTAATGATAAAAGAAAACAATGACAGCCATATGCTATATACTGTAGGATCTTAAGTTTAATAGACTGATTGAGTGAGCATGTAGCACTGGCATGAAAGAAAATAACATGGGTAGCCAAAAAAAAAAAAATCTAACTATGAGCATGCTGCTCTTGGACCAGAGTGGGTGAACTCTAGAAATAACTGAAAAACAGAAGAAAAGACAAGAGCATAAAACACCATAGTATGGTATATTAAGCAGAAAATATTTCTTAAATGGATAAAATTACACTCACAAAGTGGAAGAAGCTTGAAGCTTGGAAACGCACCCCTGTATCCCACTGTACGTGCAAACATCAGCTGCATCAGGTGGCCTCCACTTCCGGGGTTGTGCATCGGTGACAGTGTTCCTTCAGTGACAGTGGCTTTATTCCATCACAAGTGCACTCTTATACCCTTGCCAGGGGCCAAGGCAGGGTTCCTTCTTCACACTTCATCACTCCCAGCTTCCAGGAGACCCAGACTGTTATGCCTAGCACATGCCATCTTTGTAAGTGCAATTGTATCCATTTAATAAATGTTTTCTGCTTAAAGCGGCACTTTACCTAAAAGGGGAATTGCTGCTTGTTTGCATCCTCCCCATTTGTCATGTTTTGGATGGGAGGGGGGAGCGGGTACCTGGTTTTGACAGGTACCTGCTCCCACTTCTGCTGAGATCACCGCACCCCTTCTTCCCTCCGCAGCCTTCTGGAACACATAACAGGTCCCAGAAGACGGGACCATTTACAAAGCACAGCACGGCTCACGGAAGGCTTCACTGCCGGTTTCCCATACCTAAGATGCCAGCGCCTGGACCTGAAGCTAATTGAAGAATCGGCTCAGGTGAGGACATTGCTGGATCCCTGGACAGGTAAGTGTCCTTATATTAAAAGTCAGCAGCTACAGTATTTGTAGCTGCTGACTTTTAAGTTTTTGGGGGGAAGACTGAAGCTCCTCTTTAACCACTCCCTGCCCATAGGCCCTCATATGACATCCTGCACTTTGAGTGTGAATATCTGAATGATGCCTGCAGCTACAGGCATCATCCAGATATCATCTTTTTCGGCCAGCGATTCTGTGCACCATAAGAACAGTCATAGCGGCAGTTTAGCTGCTTGATCGTTCTTACAGGTGGCAGGAAGGGACGTCCCCCGCTCTCCCCCTGCTCTCCCGCCGCTCTCCAGCCGCTCTCCGGTGCTTCTCCCGCCTCGCCCCTGCGATCGGGGAGCCGGAGAACGAATCAGTTGCCCAGGAAGTTGAGCATAGAGATTTCTGGTGACCAGATGGTCCCCAGTCATCTCTATGACCCTCGTGAGGCCCAGCACAATGTTATGATGTCACGCCCAGGCCGGCGGAAGTAAACAATGCCGGGGACGCGGCTGGAAAAGCAGAGGGAGGTGAGATGTGGGGTCTTATCTCTCCAAGAGGACCTATCATGCACTATTTTTATTACAAGGGATGTTTACATTACCTGTAATAGGAATAAAAGTGATCAACAATTTTTTTTTTAAAGAGAAAGTGTAAAAAAAAGTAAGTAAGTAAAGTAAAGTAAAACAAAGAATAAAAAAATAAATAATTTAAAGGGCCCTCATCTCAGCGAGCTTGTGCACAGAAATTAACACATACATAAGTCGCGCCCACATATGCAAATGGTGTTCAAATCACAAATGTGAGGTATCACCATGTGTGTTAGAGCAAGAGCAATAATTCTTGGCTAAGACCTCCTCTGTAACTCTAAACAGGTAATCTGTAAATAATTTTAATAGGTGTCACCTATGAAGATTTTTAGGTACCAAAGTTTGGCGCCATTCCACGAGTGTGCGCAATTTTAAAGCATGACATAGGTAACTATTTACTCAACGTAACATAATTTTTCACATTATACAAAAAAATTGGGCTAACTTTGCTGGTTTGTTTTTTTTTAATTCCCCAAAAAAAAACACGTTTGAACAATTGCAGCACAAATACCGTGTGACATAAAAAGTTGTAACAACTGCCATTTTATTCCCTTGGGTCTCTGCTAAAAAAACATGTAAGAAGGCCAGTATGGTGGCCTGAATTTATGGGAGGAGCCCGGGGGGGCATTTAAGCAGCCTGCTCGCCCGTGGTCTTTGTCGGTTCCTGTGCGCGATACGTTACGTCACCAGGCCAACTCTTCCAACTCTTTGTCGTTCGTGAGTTGCGTGTTCGAAACCTTCAGAGGCTTTCGGTTCCCGTTCGCAGTTTTTCATACAACGTGTCTGGCTCAGCTGTCGCAGGTAGGGTTTTGTATGACATTTCATTTCATGCATCACCATTTGCTAGACATCTGGTGTCGCCCAAACCCCAATACGGAACATGTGAGTCATTCGTTAAAGAAACCCTGCGCGTAGCCGTAGTACTTAGCCACCGATTTGTGCCTCTATCATGCCTAAACATTTCATTCATTTTACGTACCTCACTCTGATTCTAATTCAGTCGCGCCCGCATTGCACTGGTTCGTTCAGGCGTGTCTCAGTTGTTTTTTGCCTCATGTTCATACTATGCTCTATAGTCCGGTTTGTTGTCAGTCGCAATCGCGGCACACCGATTCGTGCCTCTGTCATTGCTAATCATTTCTTTTTTTTTTTTTTACATGGGAGTTTTTATGTTTTTATTTTTCTTTTACAAAAGGTTTTATTGATAATCATAGCAATTTCACAGTTTAACAGTGTAGAGAATGCATCATGAATAAACATAACATGACATTTACCATCTTATAAATAAAATAAGTATGCTAGTAAATCAGAGAAAAACAAAACAATAAGAATATAACAGAGGCTGAAAATAGTTGTACGTTGGAAACATGAGAGTGGTTGGACACACTAAGGTTTCAGGAGTGCCCGTAAGTCTGCGTCCGATTTTTAACAAATACTTGAAGAGTTTGTCTCAACAGGGGCCTAACTGTAAATAGTCCTGAGTATCTATCCATGTAACCATCTCATCCAAAGCAATGCCAGATGGCCAGATGGATTCTTAGGTGCAACTGAGAAGTACGAGTATTGAGAGGGAGGTTAAAGAAGAACTAGGGGTTGAGATTAGTTAAGAAGGGAGGAGTAAAGAATAGGGGGGAAGGAGAGAAGAGGAAGAAAGGGAGGAGGGTGGGTCCCAGCGGCGGGGAGCAAGAGTGCATTTAATCCGAAGAAGGGTGGTATCCAATCTAGTGGGTTTAGTATATTCGACCCATGGCCTCCATACCTTCAGGAACTTATCATGAGTGTCTGAAAGGACAGCAGTCAGCTTTTCGTTAACCATTATATCGTCCATGCGATTCTTAACCGCCTCAAAACTGAGTGCCTGTGCCTTCCATGCCCTAGCTATCGTTAGTTTGGTTGCAGTAAAGAGATGCAGAGCCAGCTGGCGCTCCGGGAGAAGCAGTTCTGCAATTGGGTTGCAGAGAAGTGCTTCGTATGGATCTTTTTTGAGGTCAGCACGGAATATGTTTCGGAGGAGGGAGTAAACTCTGATCCATAACCTGCCTACCCGCGGACAGGTCCACCAGATGTGTGTCATTGTGCCCTCCTGGGAGCACCCTCGGAAACACAGTGGGGAGTAGGCTGGAATGAAACGGGCCAGTCTAGCCGGTGTGTAGTGCCACCTGTAAAGTACCTTATAGGCATTTTCTAAAAAAGATGACGTTCTTTGAGCATTTGGATACCGCTAAAGTCATGACCTGCCAGTCCTCTGGATCTAGCTGTTTCCCCAGTTCCCTTTCCCACTGAAGGTGATAGGGCTGTGTCATGGGTTTTTTAGAGGTAATAATAGAGGAATAGATCAGTGATATTAAACCGGAGGTTTGGGGTCTTGCTCAGCAGAAGTTTTTAAAGGGGGTCAAAGTATAAGGGGTCGGTCGAAATTTTATAAGCCCCTGGAGAAAATAGCGAATCTGTAGGTAGCTGTAGTGTTCGCGTAACGGGATAGCGTGAGAGGAGTGTAGAGCATCAAATGATATTATCCTAGTGGCAGTAAAAAAAGAGTGGATGTCTGTGAAACCGTTTGTCTTCCACCAGGAGAACTGCTAGGGATTTTCACAGCCTGGTGGGCACTGGAGAAGTTGAAGTAAGGGTAGATGAGGAGAAATCAGGCCGAATACTTGACCGAGTCCCATATGCGAAGGGAATGGGCCTGACATGGGCCCCGTCACGAGAGGACAATGTGTGGGGGGGAGCCAGGGCAACAAGGAGATGGGTGTTGGGTGCGAGTCCACTAGGTCTATAGTGGCCCATAGTGGCATTTGGTGTTGTGCATGGAGTTGGGATAACGGGGCTATGTTGGCAGCTATATAGTAGGTTTGTAGGTTAGGGACTGAGAGTCCTCCATTGATTCTGTGGGCATATAGTATTTGCTTTTTGATCCTGGGACGGGTAGAACCCCACACAAATTTCAGGATTTTACGCTGATGTATTCGTAGGATATGCGGCGGAATCGGGACCGGTAGGACTCTAAAGAAGTACAGTAATTTTGGCAGCTATGTCATACGAATTGCTACGATCCTGCCGAACCAGGATAATGGGAGATGAGCCCAGGAGGACAACATGTCTGTCGGCTTCTTAAGTATAGGAGGAAAGTTTGCCTTATAGAGTCCCGCGTAGGTTGGGGTAAGCCGGATCCCCAGGTAGGGTAATGAGGTCAGCCATTGAAACTTGAAGGTGATTTTGAAGGTAATCAAGTCCGAGGGTCGAAGATTGATTGACATGGCTTTTGATTTGGTGGGGTTAATGGACAAGCCAGAGAGGGAGGCAAAAGAGTCTAGTAAAGAGAACAGGTTAGGTAGGGTGATTCTAGGGTTTGTTAGGGTTAGAAGGATATCATCTGCGAACAGTGATATCTTATGGGGTGTGCCTGCTATTTCAACACCAGTTATGTCCAGGTGAGATCAGATTGTCTCTGCCAACGGTTCCATGGCCAAAATAAATAGGAGTGGGGAGAGTGGGCAGCCTTGCCGAGTTCCCCTCCTGATGGAAAAGGGAACTGATTTGAAACCATAGTATTTGACCTTAGCCTGGGGGAGTCATATAGTGCCCTTACCCATTGCAAGAATGACGATCCAAAGCCATAGTGGCTGAGTACCGTCGTCAAGTAAGGCCAGGACAAAGTGTCGAGGCCTTGTTCATGTCAAGAGACAGTAACATAGTTGCTATAGACCGGCTATGGGCTATGTGCTGAAGTTGTATTATACGTCTAATAGCGTCTCCTGCTTGTCGCCCTGGAACAAACCCCACCTGGTCCTTTTTGACCAGGCGTGGTAAGAAGGATTTTTAACGATTGGCCAGGATCTTGGTCAGTATTTTAATGTCTACATTAATAAGTGAGATGGGCCTAAAATTGGTCATAGACGAGTGGTCACGGTCGGGTTTTGGAATCATAACAATATTGGCGGTTAAGATGTTAGGGGTGAGTGCATGACCATCTTTAACTGCATTGAACATAGTCGTTAAATCGGGGTCTAAGACGTCTGCTAACTTCCTATAGTAAAGGGCCGTGAAGCCATCCGGGCCTGGACGTTTGCCTACTTTCAGTTCTTTTATGCCCTGTAATACCTCCGTTAACTGAATGTCTCGATCCATTAATGAAGTGTGTGTATCGGACAGTTTAGGCAATGTCAGTCCTGTCAGGAAGGATGTCAGGTCTTGGGTAGGAGGCTGAGTGGGGGCCTTGTAGAGGGTGGTGAGGTGGTGCCTAAATTCTTCCAACACTTTAAATGGATTACCTGTGAGGACATTATGTCTAGTGCGAAGAGTGATAGGGTTATGTTTTGGGGTAAAGGTGCGCAACCTATTGGCCAGCATTGAGTTGGGTCTGTTGGCTTTGGCATACCATTTCTGACGGGCCCAGCGTAATGTACGTTCTGCCTCTTCAGTGAGGCATAGGTTGAGTTCTATACGCGCCCCATCTAATAATTTACGATAAGCCGGAGTAGGGGACTGTTTAAAAATTGTGGATAGGGAGTCTAGGCGCTTCTAAAGAGTGCCGCATTGCTATTCGTTCTCGCTTGTGTTTTGCTGCCAGTTGAATTATATGCCCCCTAAGTACCACTTTGTATGCCTCCCAGAGAGTCACCTCGGAGGAAACCGACCCAGCGTTAAGCCTGAAATATTCCACTGAGGCTTGAGTAGTATCGGTGAGGACTTCCTTAAAAGATATGAGTGAGTCATTCATAGTTCAAGGGGAATATTGCGGTTTGCTGAGTAGTGAGTGGCATATGACCAAAACAGGGTCATGGTCTTTGCAAGGAGCTGCAAAAATGGAAGCAGACACAACCAGGGGGAGATGTTTCCTCAGAACATACATATGGTCAATTCTGGAATGGGAATGATGAGGATGGGAGTAATGGGTATAGTCCCTGCCAATGGGGTGTAGCTCCCTCCAGATATCTACCAGGTCATGACTTTGTAAAGAATGCGTAAACTTTTTTGTATCGGGTGATGGAGCTTTGTGTTCCGAGGTGTACTTATCCAGAGCAGTGTTCAGCGCAACATTAGTCTCCTGCTAAGAGGAGAGTGCCTCTCTGGTGGGACTGCAACAGGGAGCAGATATGGGAGAGGAAAGGTCCCGGATTATTATTTGGAGCATGATAAGTTAGGATGGTGACCTCCATGTCCTGAATAGTGCCTTGTAGTAAAAGGTCATTGCTAATCATTTCAATCATTTCATTAATTTCACTGTCACGTACGGCACTGCGATTCGAATCCAGTCGCATCCATGATGCACCGATTCGTTCCGGTGTACCCCAGGTATTTTTGGCCTTATTTCACTCCATGTTCCAGAGTCCGGTTCATTGTCAGTCGCAGTCACGGCACACCGATTTGTGCCTCTGACATGGCAAATCATTTCACTGTCACGTATCATGCTCCTATTCGAATCAGTCGCATCCATGATGCACCGATTGCTTTCGGCGTACCCAGGTATTTTTTGGCTTCATTTCATTCCATGCTCCAGAGTCCGGTTCGTTGCCGGTCGCAGTCGCGGCACTCCGATTCGTGCCTCTGACATGGCAAATCATTTCAGTCATTTCACTGTCACGTACCGCGCTCCGATTCAAATTCAGTCGCATCCGTGATGCACCGATTCGTTGCGGCGTGCCCCGGTTGTTTTTGCCCTCATTTCATTCCATGCTCCACAGTCCGGTTCGTTGTCACTCGCAATCGCGGCTCACCGATTCGTGCTTCTGTCATGGCTAAATCATTTCAATCATTTCACTCATTTCATTTCACGTACCACGCTCCGTTTCAAATCCAGTCGCATCTGTGATGCACTGATTTGTTCCGGCATGCCCCAGTTGTTTTTGGCCTCATTTCATTCCATGCTCCACAGTCCGATTCATTGTCAGTCACAGTCATGGCACACCGAGTCGTGCCTCTGCCATGGCATATTATTTCACTCATTTCATTTCAAAAGTGCTGCACTCTGATTCGAATCCAGCCGCATCCGCGATGCACCGTTTCGTTCCGACATGCCCTAGTTGTTTTTGGCTTAATTTCATTCCATGCGCAACATTGTCTGTTGCAGTCGCGGCGCACCGATTTGTGCCTCTGTCATGAAAAATCATTTCACTCATTTCATTTCATGTACCTATTGTTCCAAGTCTAATCCAGCCGCTTCCGCTACAAACCGATTCGTTCCGGTGTGTTCCAGTTGCTTTGTTTCATTTTCGTATCGTGCTCCACAGTCTGGTTCGTTGTCAGTCATAATCGTAGCACACCGATTCGTGCTTCCATCATAGCAAAGTCATTTCACTTATTTCATTCCTCGTACTGCACTCCGATTCGAATCCGGTCGCTTCCACAACACACCAATTAGTTCCGGCGTGTCCCAGACTCCCAGGTGTTTTTGGACTCATTTCATTCCGTGCTCTACAGCCCAGTTCATTCTCAGTCGCAGTGGCGGCACTCCGAGTCGTGCCTCTGTCATGGCAAATCATTTCACTCATTTAGTTTCACGTCTCTCTCACTCCGAGTCAAATCCAGTCGCTTCCGCAACGCACCAATTCGTCCCGGCCTGTCTTAGTTGTTTTGTTTAATTTCATATAGTGCTCCACAGCCTGGTTCATTGTTAGTCGCGATTGCGGTGCACCGATTCGTGCCTCTGTCATGGCAAACATTTCATTCATATCATTTCACGTACCTGTCACTCCAATTCAAATCCAGTTTCATCTGCGACGCACCGACTCATACACGATTGTTCTAAAAGTTTGCCTCAGTTCGGTCCATACCGACACGTTCTAGTCATTTCACCCTACTTCATTCCATCTTCCTCAGTCCAGTTTGTTGTCGATCGCAACCACAACACACCGATTCATGCCACTGTCACGGCAAACATTTCATTAGGTCATTTTTCACATACCCTGCACCACGATTCCAGTTCATTCGCATCCGCAACCCTCTAAACCCACCTCGTGCATGTTAGTCTTTATTTTCCCATACCCATCACTTCAGTCCTTACAGGTATTACTTTGCATGATTGTCTGTCATATTCTCCTTAGATTCGGCAGTCGATTCGTGTTGAGTCATTTGTGCATCTCCCGTTATCTCAGCGTAGCTGCACCGATGTTCATTGTCAGTTGCCTCAACGACGCAATGATCCACTAAAAAAAAAAAAAAATCATCATCAGATCACGCTCTGATTAGCCACGTCATTAACGAAAACCCCTCGGTTCCGCTCACCCTACGATCCACATAGCTCGAGACCAACTGTTCTCAAAACCATTTTCCTTCGAAAGTCCAACCACGGTCTCCATTCGTTCGTTAAATCTTCACCTCACGATAAAATTCCCATTGCAGTTGCATAAATGCATTTCAAAGGTAGAGTGGATCTAAGGCGCAGGGGTGTGCCCCTCCCCGCTATGGCCAGGAAGGTCGAGCTCTTCAGGCTCCTCTTCCCCCCGCCAGCGACAGACGGGCCCAGCACCCAGCAGGCGTCTCCGTAATCCATGTCTTCGGATATCTTTCAGCCTCACACCAGGGTGTCATCACTGTCCACCACATTCGCTAACGTCCAAGCCAGAGTGGCACCCAGCCATGGCCATAACTGACCCGACCGCACTCCGGGTTCTGACACCCCCCCATGCAGGTACAACAGAGAAGAGTTCCACTATTTTCCCAGCCCACCTGGTCCAAGCCAGCATCAGGAAAGACATTTTGGATAGCAAGGACCTCAACCTTGCTTCCCTCCTCATTTGGCCCTGCGAAATGGCAGAAAATAAATTTTATTGACTAGCCCGAGTAGACGTTCCATGGCTGGAGCTTTACCTCGCCTCACACCCCACTCCCTCACTAACCACCTTCCTTGTCCAAAGATTTTTCAGCAGCCTCATCACACTGCCCCACACGACTCTCAAATTCAGGAACCTCCGTCCACTGGCCACCGACGAACAGGCCATAGATCAGCTATTACAGGCTGAACTTGACTGAGGCTTCATCATTGACGCCTTCACTCAACCCCCATTTTAACATCTGGAAAGTTAGCCCTGTTAGGCTTGTCAGGGCAAATTTTCGAATAACATTCGCTGGGTGTACGACCTGTCCGCACCTCATTCTTCCCAAATCCCGCGTTGAATTCCCTAAATTCCTCCAGAGGAACTCTCCCCAAAATATGCTTCAGTAGACATGGCCATTCAGGCCATTTTCAAAGTAGGCACAGGTGCCTGGCTCTCTAAAACCGATATATCGGAAGCTTGCAAACTTCTATCCATTCAACCGTCCCTCTGCTGCTGGCACCGCATTAAAGACTAAACCTGGACACCCGCTCCACGCAGGCCAACCTCCCCCTCGACAAACTGACCCGCATCTGGTCAGCCCTTCAGGACTTTATCCATGCACAGGGGAGTAGTAAGAAACAGCCCCAATCCCTCTTAGGGACGCTCAACTTTACAATGACAATCATTCCCCAGGGACGATCTTTTGTTTCATGCCCCCTGGTCTTCTCTCAGACACAGAACCCCGACCAAATCCTTAGCTTACACACTGCGGCAATAGTGGGTTGTCTATGTGGAAGGAGTACATTACTGGTGGGAATAGAATGCCCATGTTCATACCATCAGTATCGCCTCTATTACCACAGATAGTTACAGATGCTGCAGCCTCCACGGGCCTCGCTGCAATTTTTGGCCACCATTGGATTTTCAGGACCATGGCCTCCAGAGATACTCCTAAATCCCCAGGTTTATTCGGTCTCCCCCATTTGTTCGAACTATACCCAATCACGGCAACCTCTCACTGGACAAACTGTGGCCTTCACCAACGTCAACCAGGCCACGGCCAATATCATTAATAAGGCCGGGTTCAAGTTACTCCCTATTTTGTCCTGCCTACGCAGGCTGGTACAACTATCCCTACAGCGTCAGTTCCATGTCCACCGCACATTCATTCCGGGTAAGTACAACTCCGCAGCAGAAGCACTGTCCGGTCCGCCGAACCAAGTATGCCATAAAGTCTGGTTTTTTGTACGCGGCATGAACCAATAAAGAGCTACACCCCTACCTGAATGTTTTTTCTCCCTTATTTTGGTATACCGACCATCAGACCAGGGTCCACTTCAGGTCCATTTCATGTTGTAAGTCTTATGTCAAGTCTATCTTGTTCACATCCGTATCAGCCATAGGGCTTCGACCATAAGTAAGAAGGCCAGTATGGGGGGTATTTAAGCAGCCCGCTCGCCCGTGGTCTTTGTCAGTTCCTGTGCGCGATACCCACCCTCCCATCCCCTTTTCAGGGCATTTCTCAAATTCATTTCTCTCCACAAATATCTATTACTAATCTTGGGTATGCCCCCTTATTTTGGTATACCGACCATCAGGTTCATTTAATGTTGTAAGTCTTATGTCAAGTCTATGTTGTTCACATCCGTATCGGCCATAGGGCTTCGACCATAAATATAATGTTTAGAGGTTCTGAGTAATTTTCTAGCAAAAAAAGATGATTTGCCAGAATTGGCCCTGATGAGAAGTGGTTAACTTAATATATTATGTGCGATGTGCTAAAATGCATGGCATTGGTCCCCTAATAAAAAAAGATAGATATGTCTGTTCCCATCTCAGCGCTGCAGTGCGGTTCATTTTGAAAACTATGTCATGTAATTTTTCTTCTACGTTTTAATGTTTAGTTAGTTGAGAGGCCCACAGGTGTGAATGGCAGCACATCAAAACACATATAGCATGCTCTTCTGTGCATTGGCAACAGGTATTATAAAGTCTTGGTCAACAGTTGTTAACTTTCATCCACTCCAAATTCTAAAAGAAAACACAATGAAAATGTGCATCCAAAATGCATGTCAATTCACAGAGGAAACGTAAGTTGATGTATGACAATGCACTTGCCTAGGGCTACAAAAAATGACTACGCTCATACATACTGTAGATCTAAATGAGCCCTGAAGGTATTTTTCCCATGCATGGATTTCTAGTGATAAGGTTTCTGGTAGTACTAATACCAGTTGCTATAAAAATTCCAGTTTTTATTGGATTACCCCACAGATATTTCTCAATGTAGGCCAGAGTATAAACGACAGAATTTAACAAACTTTCTATAAAAGTGGAGGGAAGGAAGGATGAAATTGCTGAGTGAATTAAAGGAAATCTATGATCACCGCATACAATTTAATTTTATTACATCAGCATTGTGATAGCAATACAAACACTAGTTGACAATCCAATATAAGTTTACTTGAAAAATCTCCTTTCATGCTGTGAGTGCTGCCTGTCTGCTGGCCATCATTTTCCACAACTTCCTGGATTCCCTGCATGCCTTGCAGCTTCTCCTCTGCTGTTTACTTTCAGTTTCTAAGGACTACATATCCCATGGTACCTTACTGCCTGCAAGCCCTTATTCCTGTACCGACTTAGCCTCCTAAAACGTTAACGCAACATACACACTTTTTCAAGTGCCAGTGAGTGAACCTTTTTACTTTTATTTAAAAGCACTCTGTCATACTGGTCACAGGAAGTTCAACATGGCATCTCATAAGAAAGAACTCTCTGAGGATCTGAAAAAAAAAGAATTGTTGCTCTACATAAAGATGGCCTAGGCTATAAGAAGATTGTCAAGACCCTGAAACTGAGCTGCAGAATGGTGACCAAGACCATACAGCGGTTTAACGGGACAGGTTCCACTCAGAGCAGGCCTCGCCATGGTCGACCAAGGAAGTTCAGTGCATGTGCTCAGCGTCACATTCCAGAGGAAATAGATGTATGAGTGCTGCCAGCATTGCTGCAGAGGTTGAAGGGGTCAGACTGTCAGTGCTCAGACCGTACGCCGCACACTGCATCAAATTTGTCTGAATGGCTGTCGTCCCAGAAGGAAGCCTCTTCTAAAGATGATGCACAAGAAAGCCCGCAAACAGTTTGCTGAAGACAAGCAGACTAAAGACATGGATTACTGGAACCATGTCCTGTGGTCTGATGAGACCAAGATAAACTTATTTGGTTCAGATGGTGTCAAGCATGTGTGGCAGCAACCTGGTGAGGAGTACAAAGACAAGTGTGTCTTGCCTATAGTCAAGCATGGTGGTGAGAGTGTCATGGTCTGGGGCTGCATGAGTGCTGCCAGCACTGGGGAGCTACAGTTCATTGAGGGAACCATGAATGCCAACATGTACTGTGACCTACTGAAGCAGAACTTGATCCCCTCCCTTTAGAGACTGGGCCTCAGGGCAGTATTCAAACATGATAACGACCCCAAACACGCCTCCAAGATGACCACTGCCTTGCTAAAGAAGCTGAGGGTAAAGGTGATGGACTGGCCAAGCATATCTCCAGACCTAAACCCTATTGAGCATCTGTAGGGCATCCTCAAATGGAAGGTGGAGGAGTGCAAGGTCTCTAACATCCACCAGCTCTGTGATGTTGTCATGAAGGAGTGGAAGAGGACTCCAGTGGCAACCTGTGAAGATCTGGTGAACTTCATGCCCAAGAGGGTTAAGGCAGTGCTGGAAAATAATGGTGGCCACACAAAATATTGATAAATTGGGCCCAATTTGGACTTTTTTACTTAGGGGTGTACTCACTTTTGTTGCCAGAGGTTTAGACATTAATGGCTGTGCGTTGAGTTATTTTGAGGGGACAGCAAATGTACACTGTTATATAAGCTGGACACTCAATACTTTACATTGTAGCAAAGTGTCATTTCTTCAGTGATGTCACACGAAAAGATATAATAAAATATTTACAAAAATGCCCTCACATTTTTGTAAATATTTTATTTTTTATTTTATTTTATTGTTTTTTAAAGCAAAGGATCACTTTTTTTTATCTTTTGCTGTTAAAGGTAAAGGGTCTTTTTGACCCCAGATCTCTCCATAAAGAGGAACTGGCATCCTTATTTCTATTACAAGGGATGTTTACATAGTAAAAGTGATAAAAAAGAAAATTAAAGGAACAGTGTAAGAATAAAAAATAAAAAGTAAAATAAATAATAAAACATTTTTAAAGCGTCCCCCATATCTCTGTGTTCGCATGCAGAAGTGAACGCATATGTAGGTTGTGCATGCATATGTAAGTGGTATTTGAACCACACATGTGAGGTATCCCCACAAACGTTAGAGTGAGAGCAACAATTCTAGTGCTAGATCTCCTCTGTAACTCTAAACTGGTAACCTGTGAAGCATATAAAGCGTCCCCTATGGAGATTTTTAAGTACCATAGTTTGTCGCCATTAAAACATGACATGTTAGGTATCTATTTACTCAGTGTAACATCATCTTTCACATTGTACAAAAAAATTGAGGTAACTATTGCGTATAATTTTTTTTCCATTAAAGTGTATTTTTTTCCAAAGACATTGCGTCTGCAAAACAATATGCAAATAATGTGTGACAATTGTGATCAATTGCACTGATTGCCATTTTATTCCCTAAGGTCTCTACTAAAAAAAATTATAATGTTTGGGGGTTATAAGTCATTTTCTAGCAAAAAATATTGATTTAAACTTGTAAACAAAAAGTGCCAGAAAAAGCCTGGTGGGCAAGTGGTTAAAAAATACAGTGAGTACTTCTATTAATATGTTTATAACTCCAACAGTAGACCTGAAAGGTGCTTTAAAGACTCTAAGAAGGCTGTGTAATGCTTTTTAAATGTTTTGTAACTGCTGATCAATATATAAAGACACACACAACAATGGTAAGCCAATCACCTACTCCCTCCTCACAGGAAATTGGCTGACGGAAGCAGGAGCCTATGGCTCTGCTGCCCTCAGTTTCTCCTGTGAAAGCAGTAAGTAAAGGGAATGGTGCTGGAGTCGGAGACAACATTGGAGAAGTGCGGAGTACTTTACAGTAGAGTGGAGTACTTTAAAGTACCACTTTAAAGTGATAGCAAAACCATTTTTTTAAAAATTTTAGTTTAGGAAGTCCAGACTTATGCATATTGAATAGACTGCTTTGGTAAATATCATCCTTATTGATTGTTCACCCGGGCCTCCAATCACTCACCCCGTCTCCCTGTTTGTGGGTATCTCTTTTGCCTATCCATGTGCAAAGGAGACAATTGTGCATTCCTACTCCCGACTGGGGCTCTGTAATGTGAATGGATTAAGATAACAACTGTTGAGCCTTTAGTACTACTTTACGTCCAATTGTACGGGAGCTCAAAATTAATGGGCAATGGATCCAAGGAATGCTGTTAAGGTAATTCATAAGAGAAGAAGAGCACAGGAAGGATCTCAGCAGTGTGGCTAAACTAATTCACTGTCAAAAGAATAGGCATGTGACAACAGAAAACTGCAAACCAGCAACAAGAATTATGGGTTGTCAGCCTGCTGCCTTTGTAGTGAGAAAGGTGTGTGTAAATCACAAGAGTGGTACCAAGAACTACTGTAACATACTATATTTCAGTGTCTTAGTGGTAATCCCGGAGTTTAGTTGTAGAGGATTACTCTGCATGAATTTTTAGGTGGAATCTGGTGGGCTGAGTCACTTGCCGATTTATAATATCTTGTATTTGTGAGGTTCATTCGTTTATACTGTATATAACATTTCTGTTTCTTTGTTTATAGTATGGGTTTGTCAACCATGCCTTAGAATTGTTGGTGATAAGGAACTATGGCGAAGAAGTGTGGGAAGACATCAAGTAAGTTAATGATGTACTCTATATGGATGCAACTTTTTGATCATTGGCAATAACTATGGATGGGCGACCGGTTCTCCCTGACGAACACCCTGCAATGCACTGAGCGCTGCACAGTGTATTCTGCACCCTGATTGGGGAAAGCTTTCCCCAATCAGGGCGCAGTGTAAGCTGGTTGTTAAGGAGCGGGGCTGGGAAGCCGGCCGCGGCGTCCTTAACAATCGATGAGTCATTAGCTGTCAATGGGTTTCCCCGCTGACAGCTGAATAGAAAAAAAAAGTCCGGTTAAAAACAAAATAATAAAACGGCGTGGGGTCCCCCCCCAAGATCTATACCAGACCCTTATCCGGTCATGCAGCCTGGTAGGTCAGGAAAGGGAGGGGACGAGCAAGCGACCCCCCTCCACCTCCTGAACCATACCAGGCCACATGCCCTCAACATGGGGGAGTGGGTGCTTCAGAGCGACCACCCCAAAGCACCTTGTCCCCATATTGATGGGGACAGGGGCCTCATCCCCACAGCCATGGCTGGTGGTTGTGGGGGTCTGCAGGTGGGGGGCTTATCAGAATCTGGAAGCCCCCTTTAACAAGCAGGCCCCCAGATCCCACCCCACCTCCATGTAAATTAATATTTGGGGTCCCCCCCAAAATCCATACCAGACCCTTACTTGGGCATGCAGCCTAGCAGGTCAGGAAAGGCAGGGTGGATGAGCGAACGACCCCCCCCCCAGAACCATACCAGGCCACATGCCCTCAACATAAGGGGGTGGGTGCTTTGGGGCAGGGGGGCTCTGCCTCCCCACCCAAAGCACCTTGTCTCCATATTGATGGGGGTCTGCAGACGGGGGGCTTATTGGACTCTGGAAGCACTTTAACAAGAGGGCCCCCAGACCCCCCCCATGTGAATGAATATCAGGTACATATTTCCCTTACCTATACAACAAAAAAGGTGTACATAAAGTAATAAAAACAAGAGACAAGTTTTTGACAAATCCTTTATTGTCCCTCGATGTACATCCATCGTTAATCACTCCGCCTGCCACCCCCCCAAAAAAAAACAAAAAACGCTCCGCACTCTGCGGCAGCCTTCCACCGAATGTATTCTTTGAGATTTGACAGTTCTTATATAGGTAAGGGGTGGTGCCACCTGGCAACGTCACCTGATGGCCCCGCCCCCTTGTGACATCACAGGCCTAGCATGCACCAGTCCGTGATGTCTGAAAGGGGTGGGGCCACCTGACTACATCACCCAGTGGCCCCACCCCTTCTGACGCCCTTTTCTTACCTATGTAAGAAATGTTAAAGTGCATAGGAGGCATTCGGCAGGAGGCTGTCCCAGAAGGTAGAGCGTTTTTTTTTTTTTCTTCAGGTCAGCAGGCGGTGTGATTGACGATGGATTTATATTGAGGAACACTATTTTTTTTATGATAAAGGATTTGACAAAATCTGTCTCCTGTTTTTTTTAACTTTTTGACACTTTTTTGGTGAATGGGTAGGGATACTATGTACCCGATACTCATTCACATAGGGGAGGGCGGAATCCTAGGGCCCCCCTGCCCACAGACCCCCACAACCAAGGGCCACGGTTGGGGGGATGAGGCCCATCAACATGGGGACAAGGCGCTTTGGTGTGGGGGGGGGCCAAGCCCCCCTGCCCCAAAGCACCCATGCCCCCATGTTGAGGGCATGTGGCCTGGTATGATTCGGGGGGGGGGGTCACTCTTATTTTTTCAATAGGCGGATGCCAGCAATTGTAACTGCGAGTAATTTTAAATGGGATTTGACTCGTTTTTTTTCTCTTTAAAAATTTCATTTTTGCTGCAGCATGTTTTATGCATGCTACAGATGCACCACTTTACAGGCACATTAAGGGGACCCCTCAGGTACTATATTTAAAGGAATTTTTCATTTTTATTCTTGCACTTTTTATTTATTCTTGCATAATTAAAATCACTGCTCCTGAAAAAACAATTGTTTTTAAAACTTTTTTTACATTCATTCATGTCCCCCAGAGCAGTATCCGGACCCCCATGCCTCTTTTATGGCCAATTACTTGCATATAAGCCTTAAAAATGGGCACTTTTTTCTTTTCGGCTCCTATAGACTTCAATGGGGTTCACCGTTCGGGTTAGAAGATTTGCCCCGTTCAGGAGTTCTGCTGCGAACCGAACAGGGGGGTGTTCGGCCCATGTCTAGTAATAACATTGCTGCTAAGCAGACCACACAGAGTAGGATTTCAGTTGGCTATTACAACCAACAATAGCAACAACCATGTAATATGTAGGGCCATCGAGCTGCATTCAGCTAAAGGGATTGCTTGAGATTGGCCCATCTACTGTTGGTATATTCAATAAAATTGACTCTCAAAATCTTGCTCTGTATAACTTTAGGGCTGATGTATATGCATCACAGATTGCCAGAGCCCTAAATGCTCTGGGCTTAGAAACACAGAAATGTAAATACATAGAAGAGTGATGGCAGAAAAATGGTCATCAAGTCTGCCCCTAATGTTATTTATTTGTTTTATATTTTTCAACTTTTTTTTAGTATAGATCTATGTTTTTTCCAAGCATGTTTGAATCCACTTACTGTTGTCTAACTCACTACCACTGCTAGACGTTTCATAAAATATTACTTTATAAGTTTAGTTTTGAACTTTCCTTCTGCTAGTTTGAGGTCATGGCCCGTGTTCTTGGCTTTATATTAAAAATACTGCCCTAAAAATACCACTTAATCATAAGTAAGTTAAAACTGAACTCTAGGCAAGCATTTTAATTTATAGTTAGTCCAGCTTGGACAAAAGTAAGCATGTATATCTCATACTTGTGAAGTGGAAGCTGCAAATCACTGTCATAATCAGCACTATTACGGATAGTAGCAATCTTCAGGTCCTATGCCAAGTGGCTTTCCTAGTGATAGTAACCTCAGGGGGGTTCTTACTTGACACTGTCGCCTTTCACAGAAGGTGTTCTCTGATTGAATGATTTGGACATTGTGATGTCACCACCTGCCTCTCCACCTCATCTAATCAAAAAATGCCTTGTACTCATTAAAAAATTCAAAGCATTCTGTTAATAGTGGCAGTGCCAAGTAAGAGACCACCTTTGGTTACTTTGGTTACTATGCAAAAGAGAAGCCGCTCAGCGCAGCACCCAAAATATTGCTGCTATCACTCTAGTAGTGCCAACTAGCAGTCTCTCAGGTATGATATATTCATACCTACATTGGTCCAAGCTGAACCAATGTAACTAAGCAATAAAAACCATACCTAGAATTGAATTTTAATTAGACTTTCAATACTCCTTCCAAGGTCTGACAAACTCATTGTGTAAATAGATACTTTCGAATACAGGTTGATGTAGGTCAGGGGTCTCCAAACTTTCTAAGCAAAGGGCCAGTTTACTGTCCTTCAGGCTTTAGGGGGGCCGAACTGTGGCCAGTGGCAGTAGAAAAGGCCTCGGTATCAATGCCCCATCATTGGTTTTAATGGGAGAAAAAGGCACCCCATTGGTGACATCAATAAGAAGAATATTGCACCATTAATGGTGTCAGTAGGGGGAATGGTGCTCCATCATTGGTGTCAGTTGGTGAAATAGTGCTCCAAGGGCCAGATAAAGGCAAGCAAAGGGCCACTGATGTAGGTGAACAAGCTAATCCTATGAGCGCTTGTGCATGTCTGAGGATTCATACAATTTTATCTACAGTATATTTCAGTTTAGGTGGTCTGTTTTATTGAACTCTGGTTTACGGTTTGCGTGTGCAACGAGGATTTGTCTTCACACAAGAATGTTAATGCGGCACACTTCACTTTCATCCACTGTATGCAGCTTCATTTAAATCCTACATGACATGCATTTGTATAAGAATAAATGCTCTTAAGTTCTACATCAGTTAAAGTAGAAAACGTTCCTTTATAGTTTATATATTTTACAGATTGTAAAACAGATTATAGAATTTTCTTCATCAGTGTATATCTTTCTGCCAACACATCGACTTCAAATTAGGTTCTTTTTACAAGAACTTTATTATTTTCCCAAGTGAGCAAATAAACCAATTAGGAAAATCATAGTCAAGTCTAGATTAGTTGCTGTGATTTTTTTTCTTTGCAAATTGTAATTGCAGGTTGCACTAACCTATTTATTTTACCAACTGAACTTTCAGTTTAAATCCAATAAATCAGCCTTTTTTCACCAGGGTGCCCAGGCATCCCGGAGTGCCTTCAGGTTTCTTTAGAAGTGCCTTGGTAAAATGCCTAAAAGTTGCCCAAAAATTGTATACAAGCCAGCGAGTGGATCAAGCCTGCCTCGTAGTTGCACAAAATCGCAGGTTTTCTTTGTGTGCCATTACAACCTTCTAGCTGTTGATAAGGAGATTGTTGGGTGCCTGCACAGCGTCCTTGTTTGCCCCTCCCCTTACTCTCTCCAAAACGTTGGAATACTAGTCAGTATCAGTGTGCAAAGGTGTATTTTTTTTTGGAAGAATAAATCAGTTGTAACATTGGGTGTCCTACAGGTGTGGATGTTGCTGCATGATATGAAACTATTTGTTTAGTTTTTACATTTTAGAATGGGGTAGCCTGAGATTGTGCAGAATTTTAAAGGGCGTCTTGACTGAGAAAAGGTTTAGAAACACTGCTCTAAATACATTCCAGGTGCATAAAAACATAAGGTGTGCAAAGTCTTTCTAAAGCAGCCACAGCTTCAGTAGAAAGCCTCTCCCTTACCAGACCTGCGCTCTCTTTATTATTTAGATCTGCTTATTAACTGCCATAACCTACCAACTAACCAACCAACCTATAAGATTTCCTCTTTCATTCTGTCAGTGTAGATATAAAGGAATGAAATGATGAATCTGAGCAGTTACAACAGGCAATATACAGCTTGGGTAGGCAAACCCTATGATAGGTAACAGGCATTCTAACTTTCACCAGAGGTTCCTGAGGAGAGATAACCTGTCTATAACATACTTATATCACCAGAATGGATAACTGGGGGCTCAAATCATCCCATTGAAGGATTATAATATGTAAAGGTTTGTTTTAGGCATGGACCTTTTTAATTTCTCAAAGCCCAGCTCCAGGCTCAGGTTTCTCCTTTCTTAGAGCACTATGACACCATAGTAGGAAATAAAAAACATATACATACTTTTTTCAAGGTGTCCTTGGTGTGTTCTGATGACATCACAGGTCCTCTCTGTCCTCTTTTTCCCACAATGTGGGCCAATCCTAAATTCAACAGAGAGTGTCTGCCATGGTCCCTAGATGTCAGGGCTCCATTCCCTACCCTGGCCTTACAGGAGAATGGACACTAGCCATCATTGAACCTGGAATAGGAGCAGCGTTGCATCAGCGCATAAGCGAGTACACCCCTCACATTTTTGTAAATGTTTTATTATATCTTTTCATGTGACAACACTGAAGAAATTACACTTTGCTACAATGTAAAGTAGTGAGTGTACAGCTTGTATAACAATGTAAATTTGCTGTCCTCTCAAAATAGCTCAACACACAGTAGTTAATGTCTAAACCACTGGCAACAAAAGTGAGTACACCCCTAAGTGAAAATGTCCAAATTGGGCCAGTGTCAATATTTTGTGTAGCCACCATTATTTTCCAGCACTGCCTTAACCCTCTTGGGCATGGAGTTCACCAGAGCTTCACAGGTTGCCATTGGAGTCCTCTTCCACTCCTTCATGACGACATCACGGAGCTGGTGGATGTTAGAGACCTTGCGCTCCTCCACCTTCCGGTGGGGATGCCCCACAGATGCTCAATAGAGTTTAAGTCTGAAGACATGTTTGGCTAGTCTATCACCTTTACCCTCAGCTTCTTTAGAAAGGCAGTGGTCATCTTGGAGGTGTGTTTGGGGTTATTATCATGTTGGAATACTGTCCTGCGGCCCAGTCTCCGAAGGGAGGGGATCATGCTCTGCTTCAGTAGGTCACAGTACATGTTGCCATTCATGGTTGCCTCAATGAACTGTAGCTCCCCAGTGCCGGTAGCACTCATGCAGCCCCAGACCATGACACTCCCACCACCATGCTTGACTGTAGGCAAGACACACTTGTCTTTGTACTCCTCACCTGGTTGCTGACATACACGCTTGATACCATCTGAACCAAATAAGTTTATCTTGGTCTCATCAGACCACAGGACACGGTTCCAGTAATCCATGTCCTTAGATTGCATGTCTTCAGTAAACTGTTTGCGTGCTTTCTTGTGCTTCATCTTTAGAAAAGGCTTCCTTCTGGGATGACAGCCATGCAGACCAATTTGATGCAGTGTGCGGCGAATGGTCTGAGAACCGACAGGCTGACCCCCCACCCCTTCAACCTCTGCAGCAATGCTGGCAGCACTCATACGTCTATTTCCCAAACACAACCTCTGGATATGACGCTGAGCACGTGCATTCAACTTCTTTGGTTGACCATGGCGAGGCCTGTTTTGAGTAGAACGTGTCTTGGTAAACCGCTGTATGGTCTTGGCCACCGTGCTGCAGATCAGTTTCAGGGTCTAGGCAATCTTCTTATAGCCTAGGCCACCTTTCTGAAGAACAAAAATTATTTTTTTCAAATCCTCAGAGAGTTATTTGCCATGAGGTGCCATGTTGAACTTCCAGTGACCAGTATGAGAGAGTGAGAGCGATAACATCAAATTTAACACATTCATACTGCCCCCCATTCACATCTGAGACCTTATAACACTAACGAGTCACATGACACCGAGGAGGAAAAATGGCAAATTGGGCCCAATTTGGACATTTTCACTTGTGGGTTTACTCACTTTTGTTGCCTGCAGTTTAGACATTAATGGCTGTGTGAGGAGTTATTTTGAGGGGACAGCACATTTACACTGTCATACAAGCTGTACACACGCTACTTTACATTGTAGCAAAGTGTCATTTCTTCAGTGTTGTCACATGAAAAGATATGATACAATAGATACAATAAAATATTTTCAAAAATGTGAGGGGTGTACTCACTTTTGTGAGATACTGTGTGTATATATATATATATATATATATATATATATATATATATATATATATATATATATTCTAACATCCAAAATTTGTATTTGGGTAAAGCTACGAAAATTGGTACAGATGTGATATTGTAAGTCACATATTGATGGTCTGCTAAAAGAAAATATGCAGGGTCTTAAAAGGAATATACAAAGTGCATAGGATTTATGATATCTCAGCTGAAAATGTCCAAGTTCCAATCTGGAAGAAGTCTTGAAACACAGCATCAGTAAAGCGGGAATGCAATGTCAGTATGCTATATATCTATGCAGATATGAATCTCAAAGCATTGTGGCCACTGGATCTAAAAGAGGGAGAGCTAGACGAAGAACAGTAATAATATTGCCCATGCTGTTTCATATAGTGCCAGTGAGCATTAGTAACGTGAGTTGCTATTGTTTTAAACATTATATTTTAATACGTTTGTGTATTTTTACACTATTTGCAATGTGTTTTTTAAATTTATACATCTGACATCTGATGTATGAATGGCGGCAAGCTACATATGAGGAGTAGTATAGCTAACTACTTCCAGCAAACTTCTAATTGCATACACACCTCCAAATAATTGCTGAGAGTGTCTCATCTTCAGGATTCAGATTAAAATAATATACAGTATATACAAGTGCATTTGCCTTTTCAAAACAGAAGAGCAAATTACATGGTTAGTGTGTTTTCAGTCATGGGTGGAGGTAGCTGCAACCAGAAGAAGACACAAAAATGTGTTGACCTTATTTTGATCATATATTTATTGTTTACATTTGTCCATGTGTGTATCATGTGGAATTTTATGAACGAAGACACAAAGGGTTTGATTTACTAAAGGCTGTTGTCCTCTGCAAGTGCATTTGCTCCAGAGCTTGGTAAATGAGGTAAGGCTTCACTTTGCAAAGAATACCCAATCATGTGCAAGGAAAATAATAAAAAAAACAGCATTGTTGCTTGCTCATGATTGGATGATGGAAGTCAGCAGAGATTCTGCTAATTTACTACGCTCTGGAGCAACTCCACTTTGCAGAGTGCAGTCATTTTGCCGTTAGTAAATCAACCCCAAAGATTTGTTGAGAAGACTTTGTCAGCGGTCCTAGGCAAAATGGCCACCAACAGCATATAAACACACACACAGAGCATCCGTCCAATTAGATCCCCCAGAGGAAGGCACGTGATCCCTGTGCCGAATACACGTCGGGGAGGGGTAGGACGGAGCTGTCAGCAACAGAGGTAGATGAGGAACGACACACTGCACGCCATACAAACGCTTGTTTTATACAAACACTCTCTGGAAAGATTGGTGCACTCACGCACCTACATATTGTGAGTACCCTTCTGGAGGGAAGTTTTAATATATTTTAAATAAATCCCTACTGTATCACACTATGGAGCTTTTTCTTTCTTGTATGTGAAACTATCTGATGACATCTGAGAGTGGTGGAGTTTATACCAGTATACCCTGTATGAGCCCAAGGGGTGGCTCCAATGCGTGTTTAGACACCGTTTAATTACCGTGTCACACGCTCAGAGGTGAGCGCAAGCACAAGTGGGGGGTCCCAGGAGAGCACTGAAGCATGCTGGATTGTGAACACCATTAAGGAGGAGCATGAGGAACACTGTTTTTTGTGGACACCACTTACTTGCACTTTATGTGTTGATATCAATGAATTGAACTTTTTAAATGTGGACACTTGATTTTGCACTTTGATCTTATAGTTATAACCACATATATATATATTGTTTTTTTGCATGTTGCACTTTATGGGATACTTGTATATAAGGATTGTATTCATTCTATAATTTATATATTACTAGCATTTTTTTTTTATATTGAAATTTTGTAGTATAGTTTTACACTATATATGCACCTCCCAACTATTGGGATATATCTGTTTTTTCAGAGCAGGCACGTTTATTTATATTTTTTGGTTTATGCACGCAATGAAACGTGGTTAGTGTTTGCAGCTTATCTATATTTGTTTCACCTCACAGAGGCATCAGTCCATCTTTGGCTCACAAGACCCCCACATAATAAGACTTTGGGGTTTATTTACTAAAGGCAAAAAGACTATGCACTTTGCAAAGTGCAGTTGCTCCAGAGCTTAGTAAATGAGCAGAAGCTCTGCTGACTTCCATCATCCAATCATGTGCAAGCTAAAACGCTGTTTTTTTTTTTTCTTTTCGTTTCACTTGATTGGGTACTCTTTGCAAATGAAGCTTTAACTCATTTACTAAGCTAATAAAATGTTCATTTTTAATATTTTGTTGAGAATCCTTTACTGACAATGACTGCCTGAACAACAAAAGGGGGAAGGGGAGTTGGGACTTTAATTGAAATTGCGCCGGGTAAGGTCGCACATTTCCATCCCTATGACTACGATATATAAAAAACCCACAAGCAGGAGCGAGCGAGTGAGGGAAAAGGAAGTGGGACTTTGAATGAAGCCAATGGTTTGCAAGCCGACACATAACGACTGCCTGAAGTCTGGAACCCATGGACATTACCAAAGACTGGGTTTCCTCCTTTCTGATGCTTTGCCAGGCTCTAACTGCAGCAGTCTTCAGTTGTTCTTTGTTTGTGGGTGTTTCTGCCTTTAGTTTTGCCTTCAGCAAGTGAAATGCATGCTCAAGTCGGTTGAGATCAGATGATTGACTCGGCCATTGTAGAATATTCCACTTCTTTTCCTTTAAAAACTTCTGCTGCTTCTGTCTTCTTTTCACATCATCAATAGACACCAATGACCCAGTGCCCCCATGCCATTACACTGCCGCCCCCAGGTTTTACAGATGATGTTGTGTGCTTTGGTTAATGAGCTGTTCCAAGCCTTCTCAACACTTTTTTTCCCATCATTCTGGTACAGATTAATCTTAGTTGCATCTGTCCAAAGAATGCTTTTCCAAAACTGGTCTGGCTTTTTTAGATGTTTTTTGTCAGTCTAATGTGGCTTTTCTAGTCTTCAGGCTTAGGAATGGTGTGCACCTTGTGGTGAACCCTCTGTATTTGCTCTTGTGAAATCTTCTCTTGATTGTAGACTTTGACACTCCTGGAGAGTGTGCTTCACTCGTGTGGATGTTGTGAATGGGTTTTTCTTTACCAGAGGGGATCCTGCGATGATCCACTGCTGTTGTCTTCCGTGGACATCCAGGCCTTTTTATGTTGCTGAGCTCACCAGTATGGTCTTCTATCCTTGGAATGAACCAAGCTGTTGATTTGGCCACTCCTAATGTTGCTGCTATCACTCTGATGGATTTGTTTAGTTTTTGAAGCCTTACAATGGCTTGTTTCCCTTGTATGGACAGCTCTTTTGAACGCCTGATGTAGGTTTGCAGCAAAAGATTCCAAATGCAAATACCACACTTAGAATCAACTCCAGATCTTTTACCTGCTTAATTGATGAAGAAATAAGGAAGGAGTAGCCCACACCTGACCATGAAACAGCTTTTGATTCAATTGCCCAATTACTTTTGGTCCCTTGAAAAAGGAGGGGTTGGCTCATTTTTAAGAGGTGTAATTCCTAAACCCTTCTTCCGATTTGGATGTACATAACCTCAAATTAAAACTGAGAGTCTGTGCTTTCAGCCCATATCCATTATATAACTATAGCATGACTATGTTTTAGGAAATACCTGAAAAAATCTAAAATTGTGCCTGTGTCCAAATATATAGATGGACCTAACTGTATATTGTATTTGATTTATATATGTATTATTATTCATAATTGTGGTAGGCACGGGTGATTAATTGATTGTTTTATTTATGCTAAGTGATACAGTGGTTAAACTAATCTTTGTTAATAGAAAGGACAATTGATGAAAACTGGAACACAGGATGCAGTCCATAGTAATAGTTCAAGAATATCTGGAACTAAATGAAGCTTTTTTGTGCTCTGGTTTTTAGAAATCAGCCCTGTGTATTCTTAGAGGATGTTGAAAAAAGGCTTTCACTTCTAACGGGATACCCCTTCATTTTCTGTTTTTCACTGATAATCGCATAGGCACCAGAATTTGTAGAACTGGAGGTTGTTATAATGCAGCCTGGTTGAACATGTTTACAATACTATATACTGTATCAAATATAAAAAACTTTTGATATTGTGCTGTCCACACATTTTTTTGACAGCACAACTTATAGAGGAGTTCTTCACTTTCATTGGAAAAGTAGTTACCTCCTTCAGCCAAGTAGTCATGCACTGCACTGAGCAGGGAAAGATGCTGACACTTTGGACCCCTGGCCTCTATATCTGAAGTTTCTCAAGCATTACATATATTGAACATTATGTGCAGCCCTTCCATGATGTCAGGGGCCGCATTTGAGGCCACCTTTAGCTCATAAGTTGTCAACCACTGCAGGGATAAGAAACTGAGAGATCTCTTAGAAAAAGCCACACAATGCACACACATTACACATAGTTAGGCTTATATTTAACCCATTGATCACCATAGATGTTTACCCCTTCCCAGCCAGTGTCATTAGTACAGTGACAGTGTATAGTATTATCACTGATCATTTTATTATGTCACTGGTCATGTCAGTGGCAGTCACCTAGTTACCCCCAGCGTCATTTAGTGTCAGAGTGCCAGCCGCACTATCGCCGTCCCATTATAAGTCGTTGATCGCCACTATTAGTATTATAAAAATTCCAGTATATACAGTGGCTTGAAAAAGTATTCACACCCCTTGAAATTTTCCACATTTTGTCATGTTACAACCAAAAACGTAAATGTATTTTATTGGGATTGAATGTGACAGACCAGCACAAATTGGCACATAATTGTGAAGTGGAAGGAAAATTATAAATGGTTTTCAAATTGTTTTTACAAATAAATATGTGGAAAGTGTGGCGTGCATTTGTATTCAGCCCCCCTGAGTTAATACTTTGTCGAACCACCTTTCGCTGCAATTACAGCTGCAAGTCTTTTTGGGTATGTCTCTATCAGCTTTGCACATCTAGAGAGTGTCATTTTTCCCATTCTGCTTTGCAAAATAACTCAAGCTCTGGATGGAGAGCGTCTGTGAACAGCAATTTTCAAGTCTTGCCACAGCTTCTCAATTGGATTTAGGTCTGGACTTTGACTGGGCCATTCTAACACATGAATGTGCTTTGATCTATATCATTCCATTGTAGCTGAGGCTGTATGTTTAAGATTGTTATCCTGCTGGAAGGTGAACCTCTGCCCCAGTCTCAAGTCTTTTGTGGACTCTAACAGGTTTTCTTCTAAGATTGTCCTGTATTTGGCTCCATCCATCGTCCCATCAATTCTGACCAGCACCCCTGGCCCTGAATAAAAGCATCCCCACAATATGATGCTGCCACCACCATGTTTCACGGTGGGGATGATGTGTTCAAGGTGATGTGCACTGTTAGTTTTCCATCACACATAGCGTTTTTGCTTTTAGGCCAAAAAGTTCAATTTTGGTCTCATCTGACCAGCGCACATTCTTCCACATATTTGCTGTGTCCCCACATGGCTCTTAGCAAACTGCAAACTGGACTTCTTATGGCTTTCTTTCAACAATGGCTTTCTTCTTGCCACTCTTCCATAAAGGTCAGATTTGTAGAGTGCACGACTAATAGTTGTCCTGTGGACACATTCTTGGCGGCTTCTCTGATTAATGCTTTCCTTGCCTGGCCTGTCAGCTTAGGTGGACGGCCATGTCTTGGTAGGTTTGCATTTGTGCAATACTCTTTCCATTTTCGGATGATGGATTGAACAGTGCTCCGTGAGATGTTCAAAGCTTGGGATATTTTTTTATAACTTAACCCTGCTTTAAACTTCTCCACAACGTTATCCCTGACCTGTCTGGTGTTTTCCTTGGCCTTCATGATGCTATTTGTTCACTAAGGTTCTCTAACAAACCTCCGAGGGCTTCACAGAACAGCTGTATTTATACTGTAGGCCGAAACAACTAATTGATTAATCGACAACTAATCGATTATAAAAATAGTTGTCAACTATTTTCATAATTGAATAATCGGCCAGCATACAGAATGCATTATTTGTTTACATATCAGGAAATACAGTGCAGCACACATACAGCTCAGTACACCATCCATACATGTCAGTAAGTGCCTGAGACCTTGTGAATGTGTGAGGAGCAATGCCTCATGGGACATGTAGTCCTGGGCAGGAAGTGAGTGGTTCTAAAGTCAGAAGTTTTTTACCTTGCTATAGGGACACTCTATTCTATACTACTGCAGCTTGCTATTGGGGCACTCTGAAGGCAGGAGGAGCCAGAAGCGTCAGTGGGAGACCCCAGAAGAAAAGAATCAGTGCAAAACCAACACAGAGCAGATAAGTATAACATGTTTGTTGTTTAAAAACAAATTACTGTGTGCAGGGAAGATCAGCATCTGAACCCAGATAAGGTGGAGGCTGACAGACTGGAGGTAATTACAATTACATTTAAAGTAAAAGTTTACATGTATTGTGCATTATATTTAAAATGTTTATATCCATGAAAAAAAAGTCTCAGCTTTTAGTACTACTTTAATATTAAAGTATTTCCAGTCCACCCTTCATATAGCTTCATGTCTGACTCCTAGTTAAAATGCACATATATACTACTTCTGGATGTATTTATTTATATATATATATATATATATATAATAACCTTCACTGTTTCACAGTATAAATTAACCCCTTATAGTAGCAATTATCTGCTCTTTTTGTACTATAAAAGGGCTAATTTTTTTTTTAACCCCATGATGACAGGTGATACAAAAAAAGCATGCTGCTGCTGCTAAACATCATAAACCTGGTTCACACTTATGCGTTTTTTGGTGCTTTTTGCAGAAAGACAGTACAGTTTATTTAACATGGTTTCCTATGGGACACGTTCACATCTATGCTTTTTTTCAGCCGCTGCATATTTGGAAAGTGTCAAGGACTATTTCAATGCAAACAGTGCTTTTTTGGTTCAATAGACTTCAATGGAGAAGCTTCAGAAAAGCAGGTAGTGTGTTTTTGCAGCAATTTGCGTTTTTTAATCTGCCCAACAACAAATTGACCAAAGAAAAGCATAAGGAATGCAAAACGCAAATCGCAACAAAATCACGCATGCAAAAGCAATGTAGAAACGGATCAAACTGCATAGGTGTGAACTGAGCCTTATGCTGGCCATACCTTTATCGATTTTCAGATGAGAATATTCATATTAAAAATCTTTGTACATTCGATGAATGTAAGAGTGTCGTTTGAAAATTTCACTTGCTTTTAACATTCAGTTTTAAATGAATGTAATTTCTGAACGAAAACCACATACACTGTCTGAAAATGCATTTGACCAAGAAGGTTCCTATTCTGCTCCTTCTAATTTTCCCGTCACTGTGGTAAAAAATAATGTCGATTTGACCCCACTAACAAATGGAAAATCAAACGTTCTTAAAAAGGCACATTGTTTTTGTATGCCCAGCATATAATATATTGCAGTTCTGTCTAAAAATTGGCAAAACAGTCTTTCATTTTTTTTTTCTTTAAATAAAACATTTGATCTGATGATATTTACCAGATTCAAGATTAGTATATCTCTTCTGTTTGTTATTCGCAGAGTGGATTTTGCTTCCTAACCATATAGTTGGTAATTTATATTTACCACTGCATTAATCGAAACAATATTTGGCCATATTATGAAAATAATCGTTAGTTGCAGCCCTATTATACTGAGATTGAATACATACAGGTGGACTCTAATTACTAATTAGGTGACTTCTGAAGGCAATTGGTTCCACTAGATTTTTTTATATAAATGAACACCACACTTTTCACATATTTATTTGTAAAAAAAAAATTGAAAACCATTTATCATTTTCCTTCCACTTTACAATTATGTGCCACTTTGTGTTGGTCTATCACATAAAATCCCAATAAAATACATTGCTGTTTTTGGTTGTAACATGACAAAATGTGGAAAATTTCCTTGTCAAAAGAAGTATTGAGTATACAATGTTATAAAGATACATAAAGTAAGTTTAGAAGGATCTATAAAGTAAGCTCATTGTTTTACTGTAGGGTTTATATAGGTAAATATCATGAAATTTCAAATATTAAACATTGGGTTCACGTAAACCTAAATTAAAGATATATATCATTTCCTTAGTTACTTTTGTAGGTATTTAAATGATTTATACCTACTATACATATTGTTTACAGGTAGAGTGTATATAGGTCAAATAAATTCTGATAATGAGCTTTAATCGTAAGGTGGAGAAAAGGAAAGAGAAAGAAGAAAAAGGGTTGAAAGGTAGAGGTATGGTCCACAAGGTTGTCCCGCTCGTCAGTTTATTATTCTTTTTAGTTCTCTTTGAAGCCTTAGAATGGGTGTCTCTGTAAGTCATTTAATCTGCTACCATGGCAACAGGACAGAGTCATTGAAGTTTGACAGGAACTGTTGTTTTATCCAAGGATGCCAAAGTTTTTCAAATTTTGGAATTTGATTTTGATCGATGGCTACCATCTTAGCATGGGACATTGTATTATTCATTCTGTGAATTGTTTCTGCTAGTACCAATGTAGGAGATTTCCATGCCTTGGCCACTGTTTGTTTTGCAGCCGTTGTTAGTTGGATCATAAGTTTGAATTGAGAGAGTGTTAACCATTCCGGTTTTAGATTAAGTAAAGTTATATAAGGATCTGGTTGTATTATTTTTTAAAATATTTTAGATGCAATCACGAAGACTTCCTTCCAGGTTTGGATTACTGGACACGTCCACCATATGTGTAAATGTGTGCCTATTTCTGGGCATCCTCGAAAACAAAGAGCTGAGGTATTAGGTGAATATTTTGCCACTCTAGCGGGTACAAGGTACCAGCGAGTTAGGACTTTATAATTTGTCTCCAGTGCTAAGATGTTGGGTGAAGATGACTTAGATGTGAGCCATATGTTAGACCAGTCCGTGTCTTCTAAAGTTCGTCCCAGGTCCTCCTCCCACCTCTGAACGTAAGAGGGTCTATTAAGATTTGGTACTCCATATAATTGATTATAAAGTGATGAAATTGTACCTTTAGCAAATGGATCTTTTGTACAGATTGATTCAAAAATGGATAATTGGGATAATGGTGTATCCCCCTTTAGGAATGGTGTATAGAAATTTTTGATTTGGAGATATCTAAATATCTCAGAGTTTGGTAGATCATATTTTTCTCTAAGCGATGGGAATGAAAGGAATGATTTAGATGCTATGAAGTCATTTAGTGTCTGAATGCCTGATGTTGTCCAAGCTTTAAAAGAATTTGGGTAGATCCATGCTGGATAAAAGGCCGGATTTCTGATAAAAGAAAGGAGAGGATTGTGTGGAGATTGTAACTGATATTTGGTTTTTAGTTTATCCCAGAGAGATAAGAAGTGTTTAGTTATGGGATTATGAATTTTAAAGCGGTCTTTAGGATCAAGCCATAATAAGTTTGATATTAATAGAGGGTCATTTTCTGAAGCCTCTATAAATACCCATAATGGGATTTCCTGTTTTGCATGGTATTTGGACAGACTGGCCAAATGTGCTGCTCTGTAGTAGTTAGTAAAATTAGGGTATCCCAGGCCTCCTTTATTTTCGGGAAGATGTAGTGTGTGTATAGGTATACGTGGTTTAGAAGAGCCCCATATAAACGAAGTTGCTCTTTTTTGTACTATTCTCAAAAAATAGGAAGGAATTGGAATAGGGAGGACTCTGAATAGATAAAGCAATTTGGGTAGAATAGTCATTTTGATTGCATTAATCTTCCCTATCCAAGATAAAGGAAGTTGCGACCATTGTTTTATTAGATTTGTGATCTGTCTTAATACAGGAGGATAATTGGTTGAGAATAAGTCAGAATGAGATGCTGTTAAATGAATTCCAAGATATGGGATTGATTTTTCTGCCCATGTGAATGGGAGTGCAGCCCTAGCCGGGATCAACTCCATGTTTGTGAGTGAAATATTAAGCACTAGGCATTTCTTGGGATTAATCATAAGGCCGGATAGGGCTGCAAATCCATCAAGAGCTGGTATTAAGTTAGGACCAGAGACCTGTGGTGATGATAGAAAAAGTAATATATCGTCTGCAAATATACATAATTTGTGTGTGATACCTCCTACTTCAATGCCAGTTATAGTTTGGTTTGTTCTGATGTATTGGGCCATGGGTTCGAGTATAAGGGCAAATAATAAGGGAGATAATGGGCAACCCTGTCGGGTACCTCTTTCGATATTAAAGGCATCAGATTTGTATCCAGCATATTTTATATAGGCTTTGGGTTTTTATATAATGCTTTGATCCATGTTAAAAAGTGGGGTCCAAAACCCCATTTTTGTAATGAATATTGCATATATTGCCAGGATACTGTGTCAAATGCCCTCTTAATATCGAGAGATAGAAAACATAAAGGGATTTTCCGTTTTTTAGCAATATGTGCCAATAACACTGCCCTGCGTATATTATCGCCTGCCTGTCTATTTGGCATGAAGCCTACTTGATCTCTATGTATTAATTTTCCTATAATGCTATTGAGGCGTTTTGCTATTATTTTTGCTAATAATTTAATATCAAGGTTTAACAGAGAGATAGGCCGATAATTCACACAGGAAGTATCATCAGAAAGGGGTTTTGGGATCATACAAACAATTGCCATTAGTGTTTCTTGCCGAAAAGAATGTCCATCTAGAAGTTTGTTAAAAGTTTCAGTGAGAATGGGAGAGAGTATTTCTGAGAATGTTTTATAGTATAAAGCCGAGTAGCCGTCTGGGCCTGGTCTTTTGTTAAGTTTTAGGTCTTTTATGGCGTTAGCAACTTCATCTATAGTTATAGGCTCATCCAAACTGCTTTTTTGATTCTGAGATAACTCAGGTAAGGTTATTTTTGAGAAGAAGGATTCAGCCTCTGTAGGATTAAATTCATTGTTTGTCTTGTATAAAGTTGCGAGATGTGAGTGAAATTTATGGACTATTTTAACTGGATTACAAGTATAAACATTTTTTGATAATTTCAAACGTATTGGTTTGAAAGATTTGTTAGTTGAATTTAATGCCCGAGCCAAATATGTACCTGGTTTGTTTGTATTCATGTAGAAATTGTGTTTGGAGCGTTTGAGGGATTTATCAACTGACTCAGTGAGAAATAGATCGTATTCCAATCTAGATTTTTCCAGATGAGATTTTGTACTCTGAGATGGATTATCTTGGAATGATATGTAGGCTGCATTAAAATTGAGTTCTAGTTTTTTTGCTAGATTTTTGCGTTCCCGTTTAAATAGTGCCATTTGTCTTTGTATTGTACCACGCAAGACAGGCTTATGAGCTTCCCACAGTGTTATTGGGGAGATGTCTGTTGTATTATTAATTGATATGTATTCCTTTAAAGCTTGTTCAATGGCCATCTGATGAAGTGGGTGTTTGAGCATTATGTCCGGTAAGTACCACGTTGGGTGGTTTTGGTATGGCTGAGGCTATAGTAGTGTATACTGCATTATGGTCAGACCACGGAATCGGAATTATATCTGATGCAATAATTTCTGGTATCATTCCTATTGTTAGAAAAATATGATCTATTCTGGTGAAGGTTTGATGAGGGTGCGAGAAATAAGTGAATTTCTTTTTCATTGGGTTACTTTCTCTCCATGAATCTACCAGATTGTATTTGGAAAGAAGTTGAGAAAAAGGTAATCTAGAGGTTATTTTGGATGGTGTAAAAGGTGATTTATCTAGAAATGGGAGGAGGACCTGGTTCGAATCCCCACACATTATCACTGTTCCTATTTTGTGTGTATTAATCACTTGTAATATATGTGAGAGGAATGGTGTAGGTTGTTTGTTAGGAGCGTAGTGGGAAATCACTGTGATTGCTGTATCCATTATATAACCCATGAGTATCAGGTATCTACCTTCTGGGTCTTTAATTTCTGATGATAAGGTGAATGGTGTGGATCGGTGAAATGCAATTAGAGTTCCCCTTTGCTTGGTACAGGCAGAAGCCGTGTAAATTTGTTGATAAAAAGGAGAAATATATTTTGGAGTAGAATCTTTGGTGAAGTGTGTTTCTTGGAGGCATACTATGTGAGCCTTCTTGTTATGGAAAGTACGGAAGGCTTTGGTCCTTTTTTGAGGGACATTTATTCCCTGAACATTCAGGGAGAGTATTTTCAGTGGGGCCATGGCAACAGATCAAATAGTTTTGACTTACTTTTTGTTATGCAGAGCTGACTGCGCAGATCAACCTGTGTGGACTGAAGAGATGAAAAGATAGAAAAGAAACCAGTGAATTCTGGAGTAAAGAGTAAACAAAAAACATATGAGATTAGATGATACATTGTATAAATTATTTTTTGCAAGTAATCACAATTTACCCGTGAAAGAAAATAAATATCTCTCTCAGGGGAATAAGTGCCTTCGTCACACTCCCACATAATATGGTTGGGAGAATGAGGAGGGCTAATGGGGGTACACGGATCTTCCGCTTACAGGAGAGAAGTGCTATGTCAAAAGACATCATAATGATGTTTCATTAATTGGAGTGCAGAATATAGTTTTTGTTGAAATTATTTATTCCAGGGTGGTTGTATATGGTTAGTTTTGCCCTAGGCTAAATAATTCAGTTAGAAAGGTACTGTTAATAACATTGGTATTGATGAAGATAGTTTGAATTATTTTGGGATTTTAACCCTTTTAGAGTAAACAATTACATATTTTATTCATATGCAACTGTTTAGAAATGTTAACTCATAAAATTGAGGTTGTATTGCTTCAGATTAGAATAAACAAAAACATAATTCTAGGAACTAGTTAGGTAATATATTTGTTTTAAGAAAAGAAAGAGAAAAAAAAAAAGAAAAAGCTTCCATTACTTCTGGATTATTGAACATATTTGTCCTAAAAAGTAATAAATCTATTGTTATTACCTGATAATATATAACTGAACAAGAATTTCCTTATTTCACTTATATATTCTAAGGCTATATGAATCAGAAGTAATAAGAAATATAACTGGAATGTAACATGATCCCACACAGTGTGTGACTATCAGAATGCAGTTACATTCAGTTATAAATATAGGTTTTTTTATAGAGAACCATCTCTTAGTATAATAAATGAAGAGATATCAGGAATTAGGATGTCAGTCCATTGAATCTTCTTGGTCCATGGATGATGTGGCATAACGGCCTCTTTTGTGAGAATGATGATTCCCATTTTGTTCTGAAATTTTCTGGGTGCTGCCTGAAGGTGAAGATGATGCCATTCTTCTGCGTGTGGGAGTGTTGCTGCTTGTGGGTTCTGTCAGATTTAATTTTAAAAGGGTTTGTTGTAGTTCATCTGCTGATCTGCTTCTGTAAATTGTACCTTGGTAGTTAAATCTGACTGAAAAGGGGAAGCCCCATTGATACATAATGTTGTGGCGTTGCAGTTCCATTAGATGGGGTTTCATGGATCGTCTTTTAGTAATAGTAAGTTGGGATAGGTCAGCAAAAATTTGATAATCGTGTCCTTGAAAATTAAGTTCCTTTTTTTCTCTTGCAGCAATTAGTATTTGTTCTTTCGTTCTGTAATAATGAAATTTTGTGATTATATCACGTGGGGGTCCATCTTTCTTTTTGGCTGTGAGGGCTCTGTGTACTCTGTCCAGTTCTAAACGTTCAATAGGGATATCTGGCTTTAGTTCTTGTAATAGAGCAGTAATAGTAGATTGCAGGTCTGTCACAGTTTCAGGTATTCCCCTTATGCGCAAGTTTGAACGTCTGGCTCTATTTTCGTAATCTTCGAGCTTAGTTTGAAGTATTAAATTCTCTTTTTTTAATTGTTCCAATTCTGTTATATTTTCTTGGGTTGTAATTTCAATTTCATCCATTTTTATTTCTAAGGCTGCGGTGCGGTTTCCCAGCTCTCTTATTTCTTTGGTTAGGCTTTTTGTTATTTGGTCTGAGGTTTGTTTTAAAGCCTTATGAAGCATCTTTTCAAATTGTAATAATATTACTGGGGATGCTGAGGAGGCTTGTGGAGAAGTTTGTGAGAGGATTTGTTCTGTATCTGACTCAAATGGAGAGTCTTGCTGTGACATTTTCTGTCTGTGAGAGCGCCCTGATGCTGTATCTTGTGAGGTGACTGGAGCTGCTTCAGCTGCAGTGAGTGCCTGTGAGCTCTTTGTGAGGTGATTTTTATTTCTGCCATGGTTTCCTCCCAGTACCATATTTCCTGCCCAAACTTTCACAGTTTGTTCCCTGGGGCAAAAAAGGTTCAAATGGATACCTTTTGAGCCTGCAGGCTCCGCTTTGTCCTTCTCTTCTCTCCTCAGCGGTGTGGAGCTCTAACAATGCATGTCTGCTCCGCTAGGCTCCGCCTCCTGCCCCCCTAAATGTGGAAAATTTCAAGGGGTATGAATATTTTTTCAAGTATTCCATAGTTTGTAGACTTTTTCAAGTATACCATAGTTTGTAGATGCTATCACTTTTACACAAACCAATCAATATACACTTATTGGGATTTTTTTTAGCAAAAACATTTAGCAGAATACATCTTGCCCAAAATTTATAAAGAAATCTAACTTTTGTTAAAACATTTTATTTGATATGTTTTATAGCAGAAAGTAAAAAAAATTGTTTTTTTTTGTTCTTTCATAATTTTTTTTTTTATTCATTTAGATCACAAAAAAAAAACCCTAATGATGATCAAATACAACAAAAAAGCTCTATTTGTGGGGAAAAAATGTTATAGATTTTGTTTGTGTACAAAGTTGCATGACTGCGTAATTGTCAGTTAAAGTAGCACAGTGCCAAATAGCAAAAAATGTCCTTGCAATGAAGGGGGTAAAAGCTTCCGGAGCTGAAGTGGTTAGTGGGGAAAGGTTTAGCTGCTTAGAGACCAAAGACAATAACGTTGACTAGTCCATTGTGACGTGATTGTCTCTTCTGCAGGCATCCACCTATGTATAGAAATTAGGGCTGTTACTGATTAAAATTTTCGTGTTCGATTAATTGATTTTTTATTTAATCGATTAATCGACTAATTTCGATTAATTATAACGCACATACAGAGCCAACTACTTTTAGCTTTTGTTATGGCAACGGCCAAAGCCGGACATAGTGGGGCATGGCTAGGACGTCACACGTCAATCAAAAGCAAGCGCCGCTATCATGGCAACAGCAGAAGCCAATCCACACGGCAAAAATATCACAGCTTATCAGCCTCTAAGGACAACAATGTTAAAAACGGAGGTTATCAAATTTGCCTACACTTAGCTCACTGAATGATCCCAGTTAACCACATCCATATTTACCATCACTGTCCAGGCTGTCCAGTGACGTCACGGACATCTCCGTCACCGGACTCCTCCCCCCTTCCCTTCATTAGCAGACAGATGCACTTGGGAAAGGGGGGAGGAGTCTGGTGAGGTCTCCGGATCGCCGACGGAACTCCCTGAAGACCCAGAAGCCGCCGGAGAGGTGAGTACCGATCAAAAGAATTTTGATTGATCAAAAAGATTAAAGATTAATCGAGGAATTAATCTTTAATTTCCACAGCCCTAATAGAAATGGATATGCATTAGACATGTAACTTTGCTGTGCAGGTTCTTCTATGTAAGCTGATGCTTTTGGTAAAAGTAGACTTAAAATTACAGGTGGAAGTTTTTGGTATAGAATTATTGGACTGAAACTGATGAATGGTGTTCCGTTCTGTATGAAGTGGAATATGCTACTCTCATTATATTAAAAAAGGATTGCAATAAATAATTTTATAGGAAATATTCCCTTTGAAAAACTGACAATATAATGAAAACATTTAAATAACCAATGTTTTAAAATATAGCAGTTCTTTGTCACTAGACTCCGTATAAATACAGATAAAAAAATGACATTTGTGGAACATTCACAAAACTCTATAAATTATTAACTAAGTTGTCTGCTTTGATTTATGGAAGCTGAATCATGTCAGAAAAATGTGTTCGTCTTCCAAATGTGTTAAACCATATATAGTTCGGAAATTTGCACAAGCGCAGTGAACTTAAAACTTTTTATTTCCCTATTTTCTTAAATTCCACTTCTAATATTTAAAAAAAAATAACTTTGATGCACCAATCTGGCAATTTGTATTATTGTGATGTGTCTAAAAATGTTGAGCTATCAACAATTTTTTGGGCAATTGATGTGTTGTTTTGTATTTTAAGATTTATTTTTGTAGCATATTTGCTAGAAAAACTTACATTAGTTTATGCATATAGGTTAACACTAACCTTTGAGGTTACATATGATATGTTTTATGTTGCCAAATGTCTGGCCAGTTTCGGATGGTACATAAACATTTTTAGGTGAAACAAGGGTGTCCTTAAAAAAATTACTAAGTTCATGTATTTTCAAACCAAGTAAATCTGATACAGAGCTTGAAATCTGTTTGGTGGTGTGGAGTCAATTTATACAGGGGTGAATTCATTTTTTTTTTCCACTGATTTTTTTCACTGGTCTTTCAATCTGTATTCTCCCAATCCACTACTGCTGTATTGGTTTATCACAGATTATCAGTTTTACATGATTTTTCAGGGTAACATGACAGTTTGCTTAAAGCGTTTGTTACCCAACACTTCATATACCCGATATGTGCCTGCTGTACCATGTAGCTGTATGAGAAAGTATCCTGTTCTCTTTGTATTGCTTTCTTTATGTGAAACCCCTGGTTTTCCTGCTAGTCCTTTTGTTTTTCTTTTAAAAACTGACCACACTAAGCAGGAGAGCACAGCGTGGTCAGTTCTCTAGCTGTGCAACAATCAGACTTGTCCTGTACAGCCTTTCACTGGCTAGCTCAGTGTAATGCTGTTTCACCTCCCCGCAGCTTTTATGAAGCTGAGAACAGAGGGAATGTGATCACCTAAAAGGGATAAAAGGTATTTATGATGATTTTATATCTATACAAAACATGTTTGCCTTTCTTTTCTACTTTAAACCGAATGGGTTGTTTTACAAGGTGATCTTTTACAATCAGTTTAAATGTAGAGGTCTGGAAATGTGCTTTTTGGCTCTAATGAATGACATCTCCACTCTGAACCCTTGTATCATAAATAATCTATAATATCAGTAGAGTAGACCAAGATTTTCATAAATTGCCTCATTTTAACAATACCCCCTACCCGCTTGCCCACACACACATGCACACACCACCAAAATAAAATAAAAAATTGAAATGTTAAAGTGTTACTAAACCTAGGACCCTGCATTCACTATATATGGTCTTCCACAGTACAAAGAACATGGAAATGCAATTATTTTAGTAAATATAAACTACTAAATACCTTTTCTCATCAGCAGTATATAGCAGTCAGTGTCTGATTAAAGCTTGTAGGAGGAGTTTACATTCCTCATACCTTCGAGACTGCATGACCCCTGACCCTCTGTCTGGACAGTGCTAATTGGCCCTGTGCTGATCACATGCACCCTCCCAAAAAAAAAAAAAAACAACTCTCTAGCAGTGGCGGCTGGTGCTATAAATTTTTTTGTGTGGGGCGCAAACAAACCCCTCCAGGTCCCCACTCACCACGGTCACAGCTCCCCTCATACGGCTCCCCTCCGCAGCTTTCATGTTAAACTGGTCTTCTTTCTGGGTTCCAAATCTTCAGCCTCCTGATTGGCAGGGACGAGAAGCCGGAAACCGGAAGTGACGCCGAATATTGATTGGTTTAAAAATGGAAGGGTTCAGGGCGCAGTGCCCTGCGCCCCAAGGACATCCTAAGACAAGCCAATTAGAGCCTCAGACTCTAATCACATGCTTGTAAAAAAATGACATGCCTAATAGAATCTCATTAGTCCAGTGCCCCGCACAGTACAGACACTTAAAACGATTTATTTTTAAATAAATTATAATATGACTAACATTTTTTTAACTTTAAGATGTTAAAAATGTTAGTCATATTATCAGTTTAAAAATAAATCATTCTATGATTATGCAAACTAACATTGGGAACTTTAGGGGGCTTGCCCCTGCACCCCTTATAGAGGGGCTGCCGCTGAAGCCGAGCATGTGCAGAGTGCCTCCTAGGGCACTGTTCTATCAGCAGATGGATTGGGGACAGTAAAAGAAGGGTAGGATCAGAGAAGACAGGATCAAACAGCCTTTTTACACAATGCAGAGGATAACCCCTTAGGTTCCACAGTGAGCATAATAAGCATGCTTTACTGCATATACAGACTGATTTTACTGCCATGGGTTTAGTAACAAAGATTATGCCTGATTGTGTAAGTTCCTTATTAATTAACATATGCCCAAGGCAAGAGATTTCAAAAGCACAAAGATACGGTGTTTGTTGTATTAACCTGATGCAAGTTTTCTGTGGGGGACTATTTAGTAAAGCCAAGAAAAAGTCACAAAGCTTAAAAACCTGATGGCCAGTACACAGACAATTGCATTGTTGGACATTTATACATTTGTAATGCAGTGAGAACACATCACAAAATCAGCTTTAGCCTTTATGTGACACATTGCATATAGTGTTATGCTATCCTGGCCAGCAATGTTATTGTCATAGAAGGATTTCCTATGCTATAATCAGTATATTACTTACAAATCAGCACTGTCAATAACTACACCACACTACTGCTGTGAGCAGTCCGGTCTTGTTATAGTGATGTGTCCTAGAAAATTTTCAGTTGTCTGTAAATTTTTGTGCAGTGGTCTGTAAGAAATTAATTCTAGGTCAGCAACCCTTATTCAAGGTCAGAGGTGTAACAAGAAGCCATAAAGCCTGATGGAAAATCCGGTCAACACAACTAAAAGGACCAGGAGCAAAATGTCACAATAAATCCTCTAATACCTCATGCAACTAACTTGTACAGCTTGCTCAGGCCAAATAGATATCTGTAGTTTATTCTGCTTTAGTCATCTTCAGGTAAATCTGTCAGGAAAAATAAGGGAGGCTTCCATTGCTCGTTATAAAAATGCTACATGTCTGTTTGTTCTGGATTAGTACTTACTGATTTATGGGTCAGGAAATCCAGAGAAAAATGCTTGTCTGCATACTTATTCTAAGTACTAAGTATTGACCAAGAATGTCAACATAACATTCAGGCAACTAGTGTTTACTCGGTACACAAAGTAAATATGTACCGGATTAGGGATAAGCAGAATTGTGAGTTTTCACTACCCCAAAATTGTGGTGAAAATCAAGAGAGTTTGGTAAAATTTCATGAAAACGGTGAGTCAATTTGGAAGGCAAAAATAAGATAGCATAAAAAAAAAGCAAAATGCAAAATTTATGGCAAAAGTACACTAAAATCAAATTCATTAAAAAAAAAAAAAGTTAAATAAAAAAAAAAAAAAAAACAATACAAATTATTCTGAATGAAATACACTAGACTACTCTAGTTTTTTCCTTCACCTAAGGAGCTAAATTAGCTAATTTTGCAGAAAAATCAATTTAGCTGTCCGCTCATCGCTCTAGTTGGTAAGTTATTATTATTATTATACAGGATTTATATAGCGCCGACAGTTTACACAGCACTTTACAACATTAGGGCAGACAGTACAATTACAATACAATTCAATACAGGCGAAATCAGAGAGCCCTGCTCGTTAGAGCTTACAATCTAGGAGGGAGGGTCAGGTTATACAAAACGGTAATAGCTGTGGGGGATGAGCTAATGGAGAAAATAGTGCAGTTGTTAGATGGAGGCAGGATAGGCTTCTCTGAAAAGGAATGTTTTCAGGAATCGCCTAAAAGTGGATAAATGCGGAGACAGTCTGACAGATTGGGGTAGCAAATTCCAGAGGATGGTCGAGGCTCGGGAGAAGTCCTGGAGCCGGATATGGGAGGAGGAGATGAGGGAGCTAGAGAGTAGGAGGTCTTGGGAGGAACGAAGAGGGCGATTAGGTTGGTATTTTGAGACTAGGCTAGTGATGTAGCTGGGGGCAGAGTTGAGGATGGCATTATACTTAATTGTTAGCATTTTGAATTGAATTTGTTGGGCGAGTGACAGCCGATGGAGGGATTGGCAGAGAGGGGTAGCAGACATTGAGCAGTTTGTAAGGTGGATGAGTCTGGCAGCAGCATTCATGATGGACTGAAGGGGGGATAGTCTATTTAAAGGTAAACCAATGAGGAGGGAGTTGCAGTAGTCAAGGCGAGAGATAATCAGAGAGTGAATCAGGAGCATTGTGGTTTCATTGGTTAGAAAGGGACGTAGTTTAGAGATGTTGCAGAGGTTGAGGTGGCAAGCTTTAGAAAGTGATTGGATGTGGGGCCGAAAGGAGAGTTCGGAGTCCAGGATAACACCTAGCACCCTGACATGTGGGGATGGGTGGATGGTTGTGCCATTGCTATTGACAGAGAAGTCAGGGGAAGAGGCACGTGGGGGAGGAAATATTATAAACTCGGTTTTGGACAAGTTGAGTTTGAGGAAGTGGTGTGACATCCATACATATATGTCTGTTAGTAAGTTAGTGATGCGTGAGGAGACTGATGGAGTGAGTTGAGGGGTGGAGAGATAGATTTGTGTGCCGTCAGCGTAGAAATGATATTGAAAGCCATGAGAGGCTATCAGCTGACCCAGGGAAGAGGTGTAGATTGAAAATAAAAGAGGTCCAAGAAAAGAACCTTGGGGGACCCCAACGGAGAAGGGAAGAGGTGTGGAGGAAGTAGAATTGTAAGTGACACTGAAGGGGCTTTGGGATAGGTCGGATGAGAGCCACTGAAGAGCACAGTCACGGAGACCGAGGGAGTAAAGTTTTTTGAGGATGAGGGGGTGGTCAGCCGTGTCAAAGGCAGCTGAAAGGTCCAGATGTAGGAGTATAAAATAGTGTTTGTTGGTTTTTGCAGTTAGTAGGTCAATTGTGAGTTTTAAAAGAGCAGTTTCTGTGGAGTGTTGAGGGCGAAATCCAAATTGAAGGGGATCAAAAAGGTTATTCCCAATGAGGTGGTCACTCAGTTGGTTGTAAACCAGGCGTTCAAGGAGTTTAGAGGAAAAAGGGAGCAAGGAGATAGGGCGTAGGTTGTTAAGATTGGTAGGGTCCAAGGATGGCTATTAGGTATGGGGGTGACCAGTGCATGTTTTAGAGCATTGGGAAAAATGCCAGAGGTGATGGAGAGATTGAAGATGTGGGTTAGAGAGTGTAGGATAGAGTCAGAGGGCGACCGTAGTATTTGAGAGGGAATAGGGTCCAGGGGACAGGTGGTTAGGTGGGCGTTAGAAAGGAGTTTAGCAACTTCGTCTGTAGTAGCAGATTTGAATAAGAGGAGTGTCAGTTGTACCTGTTGACATTTGGTCTTAACTGGGGAAGATAGCTGTAGAGTGGAGATTTCGTGTTTTTGAAGTGATTAGCAATCTCCTGGGCAGTGAGTGAGTCAGTGGGTGGAGGCGGTGGAGGACGAAGTAGAGAGTGGACGGTAGAGAAGAGTTTACGGGGACGGGATGAGAAGGTGTTAATAACAGTTGTAAAATAGGTCTGCTTGGCAGTGTGGAGGAAAGAATTGTATTTTTGGAGGGCAGATTTGTATTAGTTGAAGTCTTTGAGAGACTTAGTCTTGTGCCACAGACGCTCAAGAGCGCGCCTACGTTTTTTGAGAATTTTAGTGTCATCTGTTTGCCAGGGTTGTAGGGGTCAAGTTGTGAGGGGAGCGAGCTTGTCCAGGGTGGAGGACAGGTATTTAGGTATTTAGAGTAGATTGTGTAGAACTATGTCCCTCTGGGGACATAATCAATATAATCAATACAGCATTTGTAGTCACACAGGTTGTATGGTCTTAAATGTGCTTAAAATGTAACTAAAGGTAAAACTTTTTTTTTTTTTCATATTGATTAGAATGATGGAGGGTTGTATTCCCCATCAGTTTTTTTCTTTTGACATCTGCATCCCATTGGAGAGATTTCCCTGTCCCATAGCCAAAACAGGAAGTTGGAATAAGTCCCTCCAAAGTGAGGAAATCTCAGTGTGCCACCAGGGTCACCAGAACTAGTGTCCCCATTGGAAGGTTCTCCTTCTATTAGGGATGCACTGATACATTTTTTTTACGAGTATGAGTACCAATACTTTTTTTAGTACTTGCCGATACCAATGACATAGTTGCAGTAGAAATTGTACTAAGCATTGAAAAGTTTTTAACAAATGAAATACATTTTTTTTTTTTTTTTACATTTTGTGCTTTTTTCAATGTTAAATGTGTAAATATATGTTAAAGGTGTAAAAATATTAACAAACAAAGCAAACAAAATAACTGTTTCAATTATTAATAGTTTAGAAAAGGAGAAGAGGAGAATAAGGAGCTAATTAAGGCTAATTAGAGTAAATTAAGGTTAATAAGGGGTTAAACAGAGGAACATTTGATAAAAAAGCACACAAAAAAACTTTTTTTACTTGACAGGTTGCTTTAAACTGACTTCATCTGCAGATCAAAGGTCATCCCTTTGATTTGTAGATTAAGAAACAGATGCAAAAAAACCACCAGCTCCAATTTCCAGACTTCTTTAACACTTCAGCTGTCAACAGGGGAATCCCACTGACAGCTAAATGAGTCATCGGTCGTTAAGGACGTGGCGGCCTCGCACCTTAACAACCGATATTTGCCAGCTTTTTTTTACATTTCAGCTATCAGTGGGAGAATCCCGCTGAAAGAACAGAGCCTGAAAGTATCGGTTTCAGGTATCGGCGTATTTACACGAGTACCGATACTCGTGCAGATGCTTATTATTGACACCGATACCTGTATCGGTGCAACCCTACCTTCTATTAGTGTTCTGATGTCACCCCAAATTTATGATTTTCTTTTACTTTCACTTTTGAGAACAACAGTAATTAGGACTCTCTACCCAAAACTAAAAAAAAAAAAAGTTTTGCTTTTAGTTACACTTTAAAGCGGTTGTAAAAGTTGAAGGTATTTTACTTTCATACATTCTATGCATGAAGGTAAAAAACCTTCAGTATGCAACTCCTCCCGCAGCCCCTACTATTACGTACGCGAGCCTGATCGCGATCCAGCGATGTGGACGAGAGTGGCTGCTCTCCTGGGTCTCTGCCTCCTCATTAGCTGAGAGACAGCAGTGGAAGCCATTGACTCCAGCTGCTGTCAATCACAGCCAGTGAGGAGGGGGCGGGGCCGAGCCCCATTCTGTGTGTCTTATGGATACACAGAACGGGGTTTGGGAGCGAGCAGGTACGAGTGCCACCATAACAAATGGCTTGCTATGGGGGCACTCGAAGAAGAGGAGGAGCCACAAGTGCCAGTGGGGGACCCAAGAAGAGGAGGATCGGGGCTTCTCTTTGCAAAACCATTGATGTGAGTGTAGGGAAGCTGTACTAACTTCCATCAGTCATTCATGCACAAGAAAAAATATAATAATATAATAATTTGTTTAATTTTTCTTGCATGTGATTGGGTATTCTTTGCAAAGTGAATGCTTACCACATTCACTAAGCAAGGGAGTTTACCAGTTCCCTTGCAAAGAGAATGGCCCTTGGCAAATCAACCCTAATGAGTCATAATAAACGAATATACAGCATATCCGTATATTCATCTCAGGCATCACAGTGGTATGCCTTTTACAGTCTTTTTGTAGAAATATATGAACTGAGATGTTATGCATGCTTGATTTAATCCACCTTAACCAGATTTATCCAGAACCACAAGGAAACAGTAATGTAATAATTAAGCTATTTAACATGAAGCTTTGTATGAATATTTCCTAACAAATTTCATTGCCATTTCTAGAAGAGAAGCACAACTCGATGAAGAAGGTCAATTTTTGGTGAGGATAATTTATGATGACTCTAAAACCTATGACCTTGTATCAGCAGCAAGCAAAGTGCTCAGTAAGTAAAATATATACTCATGTGAAGCTGTGATAACTGTTTCAGGAAGTTTGAAAGGAAGAACATGTCATCTAAAAATAAAAAAATAAAGCTATTAATATTCTTTGCCTTTAATAAACTTGACCTTTATCTAGCAAGTCATTTATATACTGAATTTGTTTCCGTCAAGGAAGTGTTCACACTAGGGGCTTTGAAATTGGCATCTGTCTTGTAGTGCCATCTGTGGTTGAATGGTTGTGTAGCTCAATGTACTGTAGGTAGATATGGCTAACAACAGTACTCTGGGTGGAACTGAGGATTCTGAGAAGGGTTCCTAAGAGATGTGAGAAAACAGTATGCATTGTGGCTTGCCAGCAGCCATGCAAAACATAAATATTAGTTTTAGGTTCATCATGTTTAATAATACCCAGTCTAATATATTACCCCTATTACTTAAATGTATAAAAAGATTTGTTATATAATCCATTTTATACCAAAAATGAATAATATTTGTTTTATTTTAGATACTTAAACTATATCTGGTGCCCAACTCCAGACAAAACATTACATTTTTCTTTGGCAGAGAAGCTTAGTGCGTCTGTTAGGTTTTCCATCTCTCGGAGGTCAAGGAGAAGTCAATTTAATTGAATAAGCTTAATGGTTGGAATATGTATGTTTCTTGTCGATTGGACTGGTTAAAGGGATAAACTAGGAGTGCGATAAACTAGGAGTGTGGAAAAGTTGAACTATCTACATAGTTATTTATATATATATAGAAAGAGAGAGAGCGTTAAAAGTTTGAAAAAAAAGACACTAGTCCATCCAGTTCAACCAACGTCTACAAGAATCTGGATAGGGTTGGTAGATGTTCTGGAGCCCCAGTCAAAATCTTCATGCTCCTTAAATAAACCAGGGGATCATCCGAGTCCAGACAGTGCAGATGGTGCGGCTTTTCTGTGCCGATTGCAACCATTATTGAAGTCAGTTGAAAGGATGGGAAGGAAGGAGGGCTGCAAAGCTACTATGTTACCTAGTACCTCATTCTGCTCCAATCAATCTCTTTGAAAGGACAGGAGGGTTAAAGCATTTTTGCACATTGTACAGCTTCTAGAGTTGAACATCCACCCCGGATATAATGTAATATTTAAAATAGTGTTAGACTCTTTAGATTTTTTTGATCAACCTGTCCTCAGAAGGTCAGAATATTGGCTTAGGCAGCAACTTTCTAGCCTTCACACCTCCTCAGTCGTTGGATCCTGACAAACTTTTTCCTCAACAGAGCATAGTCATTGATTTGCTCCCGTCACTGTAATGCAGTTGCCATTTACAGAAGTCAAGGATCCATCTGCCTGCATTTTTCCAGTTGTTGGTGCTACAGGAAGCAGTGAATCGCCACAAAAGAAGACAGGAATGAGAGAACATCACTTCTGCTTTCACCAGCAATATAAATGTAGAACCCCCTGGGATTTTTAGTTCCAGTCTTTGAGTTCCCAAAGGCTATCACCTATTATCCCACCTGTTCCCACATACAGTATAATTCTAGAGCAGAAAATCAATAATATACTAAAAAAAATCCCATTGTCTAATGCAGGATATCCAAGAGTTGACAAACTCTTAAACATTGATACTTTTTTCTACTTTCTTGCAATTCCAAGACAGTACCTTACAAATTTCGAGTTTGTATCCTTCCCTTCCACTACTTCCATATCATTGATAGCACAGTTCATGCAAGAGTTTGTTCAATAGAGAAATACCTTATTGCATGATGAGTTTATTTTTCTGGTTTTCTGCCTGTGTCCAATGGTTTTGCACACATTTAGAAAATACACTGTGAACACTCTGATTGACATGAAGCGAGGGTGGATGACATGAAGCGAGGGTGGGTTCGTGAAAAAATTAAAAAACAGAAAAAAATGGACCTAGGCACTGATATATTTCCATGTTGAGTGTGTGCATGCTAAGTAATAAGTAAATGTAACACTTCCATGTATTTATTACATCTCACAGAGATCGCAGTACTTCCTCTGACAATGCTTCCATCTGCTTTTCTTACCAGAAGGATGGCACCAGTTTTGTTCAGGCATCATCCAGGGTCAGCATCTACTTCTTGAACTGAGATGCTGGTTCAGTGATGATACAACATCTGAAACAAATCACCCCCTTGGTCTAGCCTCTCATGTTGCTCAGCCTACAAAGTTGTAGTCTAATAAGTCTAATTTCATGTTTCCCTAAATAAGAGGGAAACCTGAAATTGTTCATCAATTAGTCTAGGCTGGAACTTCCTGAATACCTACAGTAATCAACATTACATATAATAGTTATTTAACACAGTGATAGTAACATATAGCTAGGGAACAAAGGTCAAATGTTTCCTATTTTCCTTTTTCCCTTCAAGAGAAAAAAAATAATTAGAACTACATATACATTATATATTATGTTACATTACAATACATTTTATGAAAGTGGGCCTAGTATCAAATATATATATATCATGTTAAGTGTTAGCATGCACTAAACTAAACTGCAAAACTAAAGGCTAAATGCTTACCAGTCCAACGGCCCCTTGCTAGGACCAGCATCTTCTTCTGGGTGACTGTCTTCGGGTCGCTTTATTGGCTGGTGGGGAATGACGTCACTCCTGTGCATGCTCAGGAGCTAGTCATCCCGTTACTTAGAGACCAGCCTGACACTGTTTAGAGCGCCGATGAGGACAGCAAGCAGTCAGGTAGGTAGGGGCATTTTATTGCAGAGGAGACAGTGCATGTCTCTTCTGCAATAAAGAATTGCCTGTTCACTGTTTTTTACAGTGGAACTTCAGTTCTCCTTTTAACCACTTCAGCCCCGGAAGAATTTACCCCCTTCCTGACCAGTGCGTTTTTTGCGATTCGGCATTGCGTCGGCTTAACTGACAATTGCGCGGTCGTGCGACGTGGCTCCCAAACAAAATTGACGTCCTTTTTTTCCCACAAATAGAGCTTTCTTTTGGTAGTATTTGATCACCTCTGCGGTTTTTATTTTTTGCGCTATAAGCAAAAAAATAGCGACAATTTTGAAAAAAACGCATTATTTTTTACTTTTTGCTATAATAAATATCCCCAAAAAATATTAAAAAAAACATTTTTTTCCTCTGTTTAGACCGATACGTATTCTTCTACATATTTTTGGTAAAAAAAAAAAAAAAATCCCAATAAGCATTTATTGGTTTGTTTAGGGGACAGTTTTGTGGCATTTTTATTATTAATTTTTTTTTTACTTGTAATGGCGGCGATCAGTGATTTTTATCGTGACTGCGACATTATGGCGGACAAATCGGACATTTTTGACACATTTTTGGGACCATTGTCATTTATACAGCAATCAGTGCTATACAAATGCACTGATTCCTGTGTAAATGACACTGGCAGTGAAGGGGTTAACCACTACGGGGCTAGGGAGGAGTTAAGTGTGTCCTAGGGATGTGTTACTAACTGTGGGGGGGCATGGCTACATGTGACGTCACTGATCTCTGCTCCCAATCACAGGGAGCAGAGATCAGTGACACTGTTACTAGGCAGAACGGGGAGATGCTTGTTTACATTAAAATCTCCCCGTTCGTCCTCTCCATGAGGTGATCGCGGGTATCCCTGCGGTGATCGAGTCCGCGGGACCCGCGACCCGACTCACGGGGCTCCTGGCTGGCGTGCGTGTGCATCCCCGGCGGCGTGCACGGCGGCAAATACAAAGGGACATACGGGTTTGCCCAGCCGTGCCATTCTGCTGATGTACATTGGCGTGCGTCGGTCGGGAACCGGTTAAATACAACTACAATACATACAAGTATTTATTAGTTCTGTCAAAGTTTACCGTAATCCCCCAAACGATGCCTTAATCTGCTTTTCTAACTGGAAGTAAAGCATTGTCTTTATTCAGGCATTTTATATGATCAGTTTTTTCTTCTGGAATGTGACACTGGCTTGAAGAGGACTCAGTCGTGTTAATTTTGGGGTCTGAGCAGTTTTTGTTTGCGTTTACAAACGTTTTACAGATCAGGCCTGATTGTGACTCGTTACAAAGTTGCAGAATGCTTTTTCCTGCCCACAGCACATTGTTGCATTTATCTTGGCCTAGGGAAGATCACTAACTGGAGTCAAGGAATGCTTATTGGAGATAAAAAAAAGGGAGCATTAAAAAAAAAATAATACTGTTGCTGGATATTACGAAATGTCAGAAGTGCATTCATGGACACTTGTAAAGTTAGTGAGAGGTCCACTTTAAGAGATAGAATAATATAAAAAAAATCTAATGATTTGTTAATAGACTGGACAAATATATTCCAAGAAAACTGCTGAATACTTGGAAAATGAAAGTATTCTTGGGGCGCATGCGCGGAGTCTAACAGAGCGGTAATGTGCCGTTAGAGCTCCGCTCCGTGACTGAGAGAAAACCCACCATACAGCCTGAACCTGCCGGTATAACATCTACCACTACCTTGGGCTTATTCCCGTGACCTCAGGGACTGAATTGTCACAGGTAAAATGGTGCTAGGAGGTGGCAGAAACAAATTTAAAACGTCCTCCATGAAGGAGTCTCAGTCAAAGGCTGCAGCCAGAGCGGCATCAGCCTCTGCCTCACAGATTACCTCACAGAACACCTCAGAGCGCTCACACAAAGAAAAGCAGCCTTCTGTTCAGATAACATCACCAGATAATTCTGACATAGAACTTTTCCCCTCACAAGATTCTTCAAAGAATGTATCTGCTTCACCTGTGCCTTTGAAACAATTTGAGAGAATGTTACAAAAGGCACTTAAACAAACAGCAGAACATATTACAAGCAGCCTCACAAGAGAAATTAGAGAACTGGGCACACGTACTAATGTATTGGAAAATAAATTTGAAGTAATGGAACTTTCTGTACAAGACACCATGAAAGAAATAGAAAACCTTAAAGAGGAGAATTTTACAGTTCAATCCAGATTAGAAGATTATGAGAATAGGGCCAGGCGTTCAAACATTCGTATTAGAGGAATTCCTGAGACGGTAACTGATTTACCTTCGACGATAACAGCCCTATTTCAGGAGCTACAACCGACAATACCCATTGAGCGCCTAGAGATGGATAGGGTCCACCGAGCATTGGCGCCAAAGAAAATAGATGGCCCTCCACGCGATATCATAGCGAAACTTCATTACTATCGCACGAAGGAACAATTGATGTCAGCAGCCAGAGAAAAACATAACCTATCCTTTCAAGGTCATGACTATCAGCTATTTACTGACCTGTCCCAGCTGACCATCAATAAGAGGCGATCAATGAAGCCCCAATTGGCAGTACTACAGAATCACCATATCATCTACCAATGGGGATTCCCGTTCTCCATCAGATTCACACATCAAGGTTCTAGATTTACCTGCAGATCTCCTGAAGAATTGCAGCTGACTTTACAAGATCTACACCTAGTAGATAAATCACAATCTACCAACCTTACCCGCAGAAGATCTACATCCAACAGTCCTGGAAACCATCAGGCTAACAAGAGGAGCCGTATTACCTCCCCTCCGCTGGAACAGGAAGACTCTATGGACTGATATTAAAAGACAGTGTCACATAGACCCCATTTGGACTTCATAGTCCTTTTCTCATTTATTTTGAATATTAAGACTAAATACGTGAGCCATAGTCATTAATGGCATATTTAACTGATTTTCCTTTATGTCCTGAAGTTATAACATTTCCTAAAGGACCCTTCAATATTAATAGTTAATTGTTAAATCTTAGTTCAAACAGAAACATGTTTAAATATTTAAGCCTTATTTATTTCACACCCAAAACTTGTGAAATCTCATTTAATATATAAAAAAAAAAAAAAATGTATGTGTATATGTATGTATGTGTGTATGTGTGTGTATATATATATATATATATGTGTATGTGTATGTATATGTATATATGTATGTGTGTGTGTATATATGTATGTATGTGTATATATATATGTATGTATGTGTGTATGTGTTTATATATATACATATATATCTATAAATTAATACAAAAAAAAAAATATATATATATATATATATATATATATATATATATATATATATATATATATATATAAAAAATTAAAAAAAAAATAAAAATAAAAAATAAATAAATAAATAATAATAAATAAAAAATAAAATAAATATGACATGAGAGGATACCCCCTCCAATCAAGCAGCCCCTGATAGACCAGTTTTCAACTCTAATCTATTGCTATCTTTCACCTCTTTATTAGCTTTAATTATGGTCTAACATGTTCAACACTTCTACTTGTATATAATAGTCGCTAGTTAGCTCTTCTGCTATCTTTGAGTTTAAAAAAGGAATAAGAATTTATCTTTCCCCACCCTTCATCAGTTACATTAATATGGGATTTGTAGGTTTACAAGTTATTATATATGCAACTACATCCCAGGTCATCCCCTTTTTTCCCCTTCCATAGTATTAAATTACATCTTTATTAACTCAATATTTGAACAAAATATTAATGATATTTATCTCCTCAGTTCTAATAATTAATTAATTATTCTTGTTTAAAAATGTTACAATCGTCCTTATTTACGTTTGCAATGAATTGTTCATTTACTTTATTCAATTAGCCGAGTGGGCTAAGAATCAAAACATCTTAGTGATGCTCTGTTATAGGGTTTTTCCCTCTTTACACGGTAGTTCCATGTACCCCACTGTGCCTTCCTCGACCGTCCATTATTATTATGTGGTCGATCAACGATGGCCCCGTATCCCTTGATGGGGGAAATTTTCCCTCCTCACGGGTAATTCTTGGATCTCATATTAGACTAACTTATTCAACAGTATATTTATTCATTTATGCTACTTATTTTTCTCTTTTCTAGACCTCCCTAGGTCCTCTTCTTCTTCCCCCCCTTTTCTGTTCACTTGGATTGGTCCAGCCGGAAATATAACAAAAGTGGTGAGTATTATCTTTTTTATCTTCTACCATGGCACCCTTGAACATCCTTTCCCTGAATGTTCAGGGACTTAATATACCGCAAAAGCGTTCAAAAGCATTTAGATTCTTCCAAACGCAGAAAGCACATATAGTTTGCCTACAGGAAACTAATTTTACAATAAATTCTACACCCAGATATTTGAGCTCTTCCTATCCTCAGGTCTATTCGGCCTCAGCATCCACTAAACAACGTGGCACCCTGATAGCTTTTCATCATTCAGTACCCTTTTCTCCTATATCAGAAATCAAAGACCCTGAGGGGAGATACATCATTTTGACAGGTCATATTATGGATATGGAAATAACAATAATCTCATATTATGCTCCAAATAAAAACCCTACACCCTTTTTTACACATCTCCTACAGGTTATATCCACACACAAAATAGGGACTATTGTAATGTGTGGAGATTCAAATCAGGTTCTTTTACCATTCTTAGATAAAACCCCCTACACGCCCACGAGTTATCCATCTAATCAATCCTTTTCACAGCTTCTTTTGAGATACAATTTAATTGACTCTTGGAGGGAAACTAACCCAGTTAAGAGAGGTTATACATACTATTCGAACCCACATCAAACTCTTTCACGCATTGACCATATATTTTTAACCATAGGCATGATTCCGGAGATTCTCAATTCAAATATAATTCCAATACCATGGTCAGACCACAATGCGGTTTTTACCAGTATAGCCTCCGCCATTCCCAAATCCCATGATCGTACCTGGTACCTTCCCAATATTCTGCTCAAAAATCCATCTCACTGTATCCAGGTCGAACAAGCCTTAAAAGAATATTTGTTATATAATACATGCCCTGAAATATCCCCGTTAACCCTTTGGGAAGCCCATAAACCAGTGCTAAGAGGTATACTACAAAAACAATCTGCATTGTTCAAGAGAGAAAGTAAAAATTTGGCACAAAAGCTTGAATTGGAATATAATAATTCTTTTTTAAATTTTCAAGATAATCCCTCCTCGATTTCTAAAGCCGTCTAGAAAAAGCACGCCTGGAATATGACCTATTCCTCACAGAAAATGCAGATAAATCTTTACGCCGATCTAGACATGCCTTTTATATGAAGTCCAACAAGCCTAACGCATTTCTAGCACGAGCCCTTAACTCCCAATTTAAACAAAACCAATAAGACTCAAAATATCCAAAGATAATTACACATGCAACCCCGTTAAAATAGTTAACAAATTTAGATCCCACTTATCATCCTTATGTTCGGCAACAAATGATTTTAATCCAGTAGAGGCGGAAGCCTTCTTTTCTCAAATAAAACTCCCAGAGTTAACACACGCCCAACAAGCTCTACTTGAAGAACCCATTTCTTCAGAAGAAGTAAGCTTCACAATCAAAGAACTTAAGTTAAATAAAAGACCTGGCCCGGATGGCTTTTCAGCTTTATATTACCGCACATTTGCAGAAATCTTATCCCCACTACTTACCAAAGCTTATAATACAATACTAAAAGGTGGCTTATGGCCACCTTAATACCAAGTCGCTTATGGCAATTATCTGTATGATACCCAAACCTAATACTGATCACACATCTTATTATCGCCCCATATCTCTCTTAAACTTAGATACAAAAATATTAGCAAAAATCCTGGCAACTCGACTTAATAAAATTATAGGTAACCTTATCCATAGAGATCAGGTAGGTTTTATGCCTAATCGTCAAGCAGGAGACAATGTACGGAGAGCAGTTCTATTGGCACACATTGCTAAGACCCGACGTATCCCCTCATGTTTCCTCTCATTGGATATTAGGAAAGCCTTTGATTCAGTGTCTTGGACCTATCTTTATCATACTTTACAGAAATGGGGTTTTGGACCTCATTTTATCAAATGGATAGCCGCACTTTATAATAGTCCTCAAGCATACATAAAATATGCAGGCTATAAATCAGACCCATTTAAAATTGAAAGAGGCACACGTCAGGGATGCCCTTTATCCCCCCTTTTATTCGCCCTTCTCATAGAACCTCTTGCCCAATTTATTAGACTAAATCCAACAATAACGGGTATAGAATTAGGAGGTTACAATCACAAACTCTGCATGTTTGCAGACGATATTTTACTATTTTTATCTTCTCCTCAGATATCAGGCCCAATTTATTACCTATTCTTAATACATTTGCCAATATTTCGGGACTGATAATTAATCCCAAAAAATGTCTAGCCCTGAATATATCCCTGTCTGATAGAGACAAAGAAATAGTGAGGTCAGCACTCCCTTTCACTTGGGCAGAGAAAACAATCCCATATCTGGGCATACATTTAACAGCATCCATCTCTGATCTCTTCTCAGCTAACTATCCACCCATCCTAAAACACATAACAAATTTGATGAAACAATGGTCTTTCCTTCCACTATCTTGGTTTGGAAGGATTAATACTATTAAAATGTCGATCTTACCTAAATTATTATATCTGTTTAGAGTTCTCCCGATTCCAATTCCGGCTTATTTTTTACGAATAATTCAAAATAGAACGAAAAATTTGTATGGGGATCCACAAAACCACGAATTCCTATACATACTTTATACCTCCCCAAATCTTCTGGTGGCCTGGGCTTCCCCAACTTTGCAGCATACTATCAAGCTGCACATATGGCAAGCTTAATTAAGTATCACACAACTCATGACACACCCCTGTGGGTAATGATAGAAGCGGCTGAATGTGACCCTCTATCGGTCTCAAATTTATTGTGGCTTAATCCCAAGGATCGTCAAGGTTTACGCAACCCCATCACAAAGCACAGTATAACCCTTTGGGTCAAGCTTAAAATTAAGCATCAGTTTCAGTCTCCTCATAACCCCCTCCTCTACTTCCTCAAAAACCCGGCCTTTTACCCAGCATGGGTTTTCCCTAAATCGTTTAAAATATGGGACTCTATGGAAATATCGAGACTACATAAATTCGTCACACCTTCCAACATTATCCCATTTCCAGAATTACGTGAAACAGTTGGATTACCTCAATCAGAAACATTCCGATACCTTCAGATCAAAAATTTTTTCACACCTTTCACAAATACAAACACTCCTTTACACCAATTTACTAAATTTAAATCCACTTGTCTAAAAGATCCACATGCCAAGAAACAAATTTCTTCTATCTACTCTCATTTACTGACTAATATTAATTTAGATAAACCATCCTATGTTCAGAAATGGGAGGAGGACCTAGGACGAACTCTTGAGGATATGGAATGGTCAAGTATCTGGCAGGCCACTAAAACATCTTCTGATAATATTTTAGCAATGGAAACAAATTACAAAGTTCTGAATCGTTGGTACTTAGTACCTTCTAGAATTGCAAAATATGTTCCAACTTACTCAGCTCTTTGCTTTCGTGGCTGCCCAGACCTGGGCACACATTTGCATGTCTGGTGGACCTGCCCGGTAGCCCAGATCTTTTGGAAAAAATTTTTTGGCATAGCCTCTGAAATGTTCAAATTTAAAATTCACCCTGATACCACCATGGCTTTGCTCAACTTAAAACCGGTATACCTAACACATATACAATTTAAGCTGTTGATCCAGCTACTGACAGCCGCTAGACAAACAATTGCGAAAGTCAGGAAATCCCCTTCACTAGGAGTGGTTGAGACTAAAAATAGAATGAATAATTTCATGATTCACTCTAAAATGGCTGCTATAGAAAATAATCTTATACCAAAATTTGAGAAAATATGGAACCCATGGATTAAATTTTTCACTGCATCATCTATGGATGAAAAAGTCCTATTGCCATGGTAGTGGTTAAAATTGACTGATCTTAGTCTTTACTCATCTCCATATGGCTCTCGGACCAATCTGGTGAACTCCTTCTCCCTCTCTTCTCTCTCTTCCTCTATATTCCTGTTTATCCCTACTCTCTTCTTTTCTGTCCCCTACCCCCTTTTTTTTTTTTTCTATTGCCTGTGAACATAGTACTATTTAAGTTAAATGTTATTTTTATAATGTAATGAATTGCTCTAATTGTATATCTTAAATCTTTAGCTTTAGATTAGTTTATTAATTCAGCAATAACATACAGTCTTCAGACTCCCCACACTAATTCCTTTATATGTACAATGTAATCTTTACATATGATTTGTTTTCTCTTGTTTATTTATTTATTTATTTATTTTTTTCTCTACTTATTTTTAATTTTCCTATGTAATAGCAAAATTAGACTCTGTTCATATGTGATTATTCAACATATAAGTTTTGCTGATTGTTATATATTCAATAAAATCTTTTGACAAGGAAAATTAAAGTATTCTTGAGCCAAGTTCAACATTCCCTCATCCTCTCAACCCTCTGTGACCTCATCATGAAAACATATTGTTATATTTATAATTACTTGGATTATGATTTCACTGATGAGCGAGCTTTCTGCAGACAATGTACACCAGTAAGCTTTGTACTTCCAGGTTGAATGGAAATCATTTACAAAGTCAGCCAACCTATATTTCCACTCCTGCTTTCCGCCTAACTCTAAAACTATCCCAATGTAATATGTCAAAACTGACCACTCAGTGACAATCAGGTTACATGGGGCAACCTGATAGGTCACTATTGGCTCTTCAGTTTTGTGAACAGCTTTCTTGTTTTCTTTGGCTTGAGTGATCTATTCTTATGTTTTTACATTCAAAAGATTATTCAGTAAAACAACTCAAAGCACAGAAACCCAATGAATTAAACAAATTCTAGACTTCTGATGAACTGGCTATAGTTGATTGATTGGGAAACTCTTGCCAGTATTATGACTTATATTTTGTGTACAGGGATGTATTAGGTAGGTCTGTGCTTAAAGATTTGTGACAGTCTTGTAATTAATTCTGTGGTGCTCCTATCTTTCCATAAACCGCTGAAGCTTCTTTTTGAAGGGTCAATAAGAAAATTATGCTTTTACTTTTAGGGGAATCTTCGTACTGAAAGTGGACCTTGCACTAAAAAGTAGAGGTCAACCGATATGGGTTTTTCTCTGGCCGATGCCGATATTTAGAAATCGCGGTGGCCGATGGCCGATATATGATGCCGATTTTTTTGGGCCGATATATTAGGCCGATTTTTTTTCTTTTTTTTTTCCCTTCATCTCATAAAATACCCCTTTCACACTGGGGCATTTTTCAGGCGCTTTTGGGCTAAAAATAGCGCCTGTAAAGTGCCTGTAAAACGGCTCCCCTGCAGTCTCAGTATGAAAGCCGAGTGCTTTCACACTGAGGCGATGCGATGGCAGAATGTTAAAAAAAAGTCCTGCAAGCAGCATCTTTGGAGCGGTGTATACCACCACTCCTGCCCATTGAAATGAATGTGCACCGCTGCCAAAGCTCCTGCAAAGCGTTTCAGCAGCAGCGCTTTATGGGCACATTTAACCCCTTCCTCGGCTGGGTTATAAGCGCCCTGCTAGCAGCCGAATAGTGCCGCTAAAATGACGGTAAAGCGCTGCTAAAACTAACAGCGTTTTACCGTCAACACATGCCCGCTCCAGTGTGAAAGCAACCTTAAGTAATAAGTGATACAGAAAATTTTTTACATTTAAACATTTATTAAACAAAACAAACCTCCAATCAGTTCACTTGTATGTATAATTTAGATTAAAAAAAATAACTATATCTTAAATATTAAATACACAAAAACAGGTAATCAAAACTTTTGGACGAAAAAAATGGGCTTACTTTACTGCTTATTTTTTTTTTTTTTTTTTATTTCATTAATTTTTTTTTTTTAAATTGCGTTTGAAAGACCGCTGCGCAAATACCGTGTGACATAAAATATTGCAACAACCGCTATTTTATTCCCTAGGGTCTCTGCTAAAAAAAATATATATATATATAATGTTTGGGGGTTCTAAGTGATTTTCTAGCAGAAAATACAGGATTTTTACTTGTAAGCAGCAAGTATCAGAAAAGATTGAGTCTTTAAATGGTTAAACTGAGAACTTCTACACACAGAGTTCAGTCTATTGATAAAAGAACTTGAAAAGATACAATGTATCTTCTTATCAAACTTGGCAGGCTGCCCAGGAAGGAGAGAATCCTCTCCACAGATAACTCCAGGAAACTTGCATTGACTTCTATTACAGAAGTAATTTGCAAGTCCCGCTGAAGTTATAATCGGCTTTTTTTATCAGCACAATCGGCTGATGCCGATTAAGTAAAAAAACCAAATATCGGCCGATATATCGGTCGACCTCTACTAAAAAGCAAGGCTTGCTTAATAAATCATGCTCCTTATCACCTTAGCAAAACTCTGCATGATAGCTGTAAAAGAAAGTTAACAAAAATACTTATCTTCTACAAAGCTTTCGCACAGGAGAGGATGACATCACTGTGCAGGAGCACTTCTCGTAAGATCTGGGATCCTCTGCGCTCCCAGGATCTACCAGAAAGAGCATTTTATTACCTCACCTAGGCGGAAGCTGGATGGAAGGTAAATATCATTTCTAATTTTTCAATTTTTTTGGCTATTTTGCAACATTTGTAAGGGGTGGGGTGAACATGATGTAATAAGTGGACCTTGTTTTTTGATGCCAGGCCTGCTTTCAGTGAATGCAGATTCCCCACTAAAGTTGGACTGATCAAGGCTATATTCTGGTATAAAATACAGAAAAAATTGTGTGCTTAGTACAAAAAGAGGTAATGCAGCAACCTATATTCCGTGCAAAAAGGAATTGCAAGAATAATTATTCTAAAAGGTGCGCAAAACCAATACCTCTGTAGTGATCAACACAAAAATGTGTGTGTTACTCTTGTGAATATATCTACTTTTAATAAATCATGTGGTTTTAGCATACTACTATATGGTGCTTTATTCTTTTTCCTACCCATTATTACTTTGAGGTGCTGGCTTTGGATTACCAGTGAAGGCGGTGGTATCCTGAGTGGTGGCCCCCTAAATGGATTATTTCTGCGCTGTTGATCTCTTATCATTTGGAGATCATTACTGTGTGGTAAGGGAACTGGCACACTTGTCTGTGAGGTAGATTGGGATTTTTACACATGGACTTTTCAAGATTTCACGTTTGGACTTTTATTTCTTTCTCTTTGAAGTTTATTTCTTTGTTATGCATAAGTGAATTATATGTTATGGGACTGCTATTTCAAAATGTATTTGATCCACATTGTTCATTATTGTTTAATATGAGTTATTTTATTTTTTGACGCACACGTTTTTGTGTTGATCACAACAGAGATATTGGTTTCGCACACCTTTTAGTCTGAAAATTCAGGTATGCAGCAGCAATGTGACCAGTAAGGAGATTATTGGAGAAATGTCACAGCAAATTAATATTTTTAAGCACACATGTTGGTCTGCTATCGTCAGTCTTAACTGAAATGGATAATTGTATGTATATTTGTGAACCCTGGATATTGAGTCTACTTCCGTAATCTGTTCTCGTGACCATTACTGAAGTTCCTTTCTGCATGAATGAAGTGTTGAAGCAAACCAACAGTTGCTTAAAAGTTCTGCAGTCATAAAATATGCATTCATATAAACATTTGGAGCCTTATTTACTACAAGAGTCATCTATATAAAGGCAAAGCTTGGTTCCAACAATCTTAAAAATCTTAATTGTTATATAAATGAATATGTTTAGCTGGGAATTGTTTTATAGCAAAATGATTCTGAAAGAAAGGCTACTATTTTGTAGAAATAATAAAATAACACGACTTTTCATGAGAGATGGCTTTTATGCTTAGAATTTGAATAACATTGGCTACAACACTGTACTAACAATCTAGCGGTGTGCCTGACTACAGATGTATTCTTTGTTATGGCAACTGGTAGAATGTTCCATCATCTGTAAACATTAACCCTGCCCTCAAGTCACTTTGTATCACTTGTTCTAGCTCTTTGTCAGTTTTTTTTTTTTTTTTTTTACTGGTTCACTATTTATGACAGCAGTTGTGAAAATAAAAAAAAACTCTTCAACTTCTATTGTGTTTAGCCCTTTAACTAGCACTAATAAAATATGTATTGTCCTGTATAAGTTTGTTATGCTAATTATATTTTTTTCCCCTGAAATGTCATGCAGATCTCAATGCTGGGGATATTCTCCAAATGTTTGGAAATATGTTTTTCGTTTTTTGCCAGGAATCTGGCTATGACACAATCTTGCGTGTCCTTGGATCCAATGTCAGAGAATTTTTGCAGGTCAGAAAACAGTTCCTGTTTTGTAAATCACTCATTAACATTGCCAGCAAACAAACATATCAGGAAACTAAATGGAAAGTTCCAAGCTAATTGGCGTTGGTTATAGCAGAGTTTAAGCTCCATATTTATGTTGACCACAGATAGGAAATGAATAGCCAAGCTATCTTATTTCTTAAACATTATGAAAATCGATAGCAGTTCTGAAAAACAAAATGACAGTCAGTGAATCTCAGTTCAGTTAAGAGGTCTCTTGTGTGCTTTTAAGACTTGTATAAATCAAAAAATCAATTATGCTGAAATGCAAGTGCAAATGAATTGAGTGAAATGCAAGTCTTTTTAAAGAACTGTGGTTAGAACGTTTAATGGAATGACATTTGGCAGAACACAATATCCTTAAAGAAGAACAAGCTTTCAAAAATAAAGGGGTTGTAAAGGCTCGTGTTTTTTCACCTTAATGCATCCTATGCATTAAGGTGAAAAAACACCTAGCAGTCGCCGGCCCCCTAGCCCCCCTGTTTTACTTACCTAAGTCCCGAATTTCCATTGGCGCATCCCCACCGTCCCTCTCTCCACAGGTTCCTAACTCTTGACTGGATAGATTGATAGCAGCGCAGCCATTGGCTCCCGCTGCTGTCAATCAAATCCAATGACGTGGGGGGCGGGGCCGAGTCCTGCATTCGGCCTCTATGGACACTGAATGTTGGACTCGGGAGCGCGCCCTCAAGGTAAACCCCTCGGGAGAGCGCTTCTCCAAGGGGGTTATTTAATGTGGGGAGGAGCCACAAGAGCCACCGAGGGACCCCAGAAATGGATGTTCGGGGCCACTCTGTGCAAAACGATCTGCACAGTGGAGGTAAGTATAACATGTTTGTTATTTAAAAAAAAAATAAAAAACGATCCTTTAGTATCACTTTAAACTCCAGGCAAGCAGTTAAATACAGTGGGGCAAAAAAGTATTTAGTCAGCCACCAATTGTGCAAGTTCTCCCACTTAAAAAGATGAGAGAGGCCTGTAATTGTCATCATAGGTATACCTCAACTATGAGAGACAAAATGTGGAAACAAATCAGACAATCACATTGTCTGATTTGGAAAGAATTTATTTGCAAATTATGGTGGAAAATAAGTATTTGGTCAATATCAAAAGTTCATCTCACTACTTTGTTATATATCCTTTGTTGGCAATGACAGAGGTCAAACGTTTTCTGTAAGTCTTCACAAGGTTGTCACACACTGCTGGTATGTTGACCCATTCCTCCATGCAGATCTCCTCTAGAGCAGTGATGTTTTGGGGCTGTCGCTGGGCAACACGGACTTTCAACTCCCTCCAAAGGTTTTCTATTGGGTTGAGATCTGGAGACTGGCTAGGCCACTCCAGGACCTTGAAATGCTTCTTACGAAGCCACTCCTTCATTGCCCGGGCAGTGTGTTTGGAATCATTGTCATGCTGAAAGACCCAGCCATGTTTCATCTTCAATGCCCTTGCTGATGGGAGGAGGTTTGCACTCAAAATCTCTCGATACATGGCTCCATTCATTCTTTCATGTACATGGATCAGTCGTCCTGTTCCCTTTGCAGAGAAACAGCCCCAAAGCATGATGTTGGCACCCCCATGCTTCACAGTAGGTATGGTGTTCTTTGGTTGCAACTCAGCATTCTCTCTCCTCCAAACACGACGAGTTGTGTTTCTACCAAACAGTTCTACTTTGGTTTCATCTGACCATATGACATTCACCCAATCCTCTTCTGGATCATCCAAATGCTCTCTAGCAAACCTCAGACAGGCCCGGATATGTACTGGCTTAAGCAGGGGGACACGTCTGGCACTGCAGGATCTGAGTCCCTGGCGGCGTAGTGTGTTACTGATGGTAGCCTTTGTTACGTTGGTCCCAGCTCTCTGCAGGTCATTCACTAGGTCCCCCCCATGTGGTTCTGGGATTTTTGCTCACTGTTCTTGTGATCATTTTGACCCCATAGGGTGAGATCTTACGTGGAGCCCCAGATCGAGGGAGATTATCAGTGGTCTTGTATGCCTTCCATTTTCTAATTTTTGCCCCGACAATTGATTTCTTCACACCAAGCTGCTTGCCTATTGCAGATTCAGTCTTCCCAGCCTGGTACAGGTCTACAATTTTGTTTCTGGTGTCCTTCGACAGCTCTTTGGTCTTCACCATAGTGGAGTTTGGAGTGTGACTGTTTGAGGTTGTGGACAGGTGCCTTTTATACTGATAACAAGTTCAAATAGGTGCCATTAATACAGGTAATGAGTGGAGGACAGAGGAGCCTCTTAAAGCGGGAGTCCGGCGACCAATTTTTTTTTTTTTTTTAGGTCATTGAGACACTTTGCTAACCCCAAAATAATACTCATTGTTTGGGTGTAATATTTCCACCTCTGTCTGCTTTCATACTGAAGAATAACTTAAAAAATGTGATGCTGGCTGTTTCCATCTTGCTTGTGGGCATGTGAAGCCCACAAGCATTGATTTCCTGGATGCGGTGAATGCTGTTCATTCACAGCTTGTTCACACACATGCTCATTGTTTCCGCACTGAATCTTGGGAAGCCTGACACTAAGCTCCCAGGAGACAGTGCGGCGCCAGGGAAAGGCAATAAACACGCCTACTCCTATGGGAGGAGAGACAGGAAGTGCCACAATAAAGTACAATATAAAGGTAATTACAGCGATAAAAAAAAATTTGTGCGGCATTTGAACATCTATGCAATTAACTGAAGGGGGTAAGATTAAGTTAAAAATTTGAGTGGAACCCCGCTTTAACCACTTCAGCCCCGGAAGGATTTACCCCCTTCCTGACCAGAGCACTTTTTACAGTTTGGCACTGCGTCGCTTTAACTGCTAATTGCGCGGTCATGCAATGCTGTACCCAAACGGAATTTGCGTCCTTTTCTTCCCACAAATAGAGCTTTCTTTTGATGTTATTTGATCACCTCTGCGGCTTTTATTTTTTGTGCTATAAACGGAAAAAGACCGAAAATTTTGAAAAAAAATGACATTTTCTAGTTTTTGTTATAAAAAAATCCAATAAACTCAATTTTAGTCATACATTTAGGCCAAAATGTATTCGGCCACATGTCTTTGGTAAAAAAAATGTCAATAAGTGTATATTTATTGGTTTGCGCAAAAGTTATAGCGTCTACAAACTAGGGTACATTTTCTGTAATTTACACAGCTTTTAGTTTATGACTGCCTATGTCATTTCTTGAGGTGCTAAAATGGCAGGGCAGTACAAACCCCCCCCAAATGACCCCATTTTGGAAAGTAGACACCCCAAGGAAATTGCTAAGAGGCATGTTGAGCCCATTGAATATTATTTTTTTTTGTCCCAAGCGATTGAATAATGACAAAAAAAAAAAATTAGAAAAAGTTGTCACTAAATGATATATTGCTCACACAGGCCATGGGCATATGTGGAATTGCACCCCAAAATACATTCAGCTGCTTCTCCTGAGTACGGGAATACCACATGTGTGGGACTTTTTGGGAGCCTAGCCGCGTACGGTGCCCCGAAAACCAATCACCGCCTTCAGGATTTCTAAGGGCGTAAATTTTTGATTTCACTCCTCACTACCTATCACAGTTTTGAAGGCCATAAAATTCCCAGATGGCACAACCCCCCCCCCCCCCAAATGACCCCATTTTGGAAAGTAGACAGCCCAAGCTATTGGCTGAGAGGCATGTTGAGTCCATGGAATATTTTATATTTTGACACAAGTTGCGGGAAAGTGACACTTTTTTTTTTTTTTTTTGCACAAAGTTGTCACTAAATGATATATTGCTCACACAGGTCATGGGCATATGTGGAATTGCACCCCAAAATACATTTAGCTGCTTCTCCTGAGTATGGGGATACCACATGTGTGGGACTTTTTGGGAGCCTAACCGCGTAGCCCCGAAAACCAATCACCGCCTTCAGGATTTCTAAGGGCGTAAATTTTTGATTTCACTCTTCACTACCTATCACAGTTTCGGAGGCCATGGAATGCCCAGGTGGCACAACACCCCCCCCCCCCCCAAATGACCCCATTTTGGAAAGTAGACACCCCAAGCTATTTGCTGAGAGGCAGCTCTCATTTGTTTTTGAAAATGAAGAAAGACAAGAAAAAAAATTTTTTTTTTCTTTTTTCAATTTTCAAAACTTTGTGACAAAAAGTGAGGTCTGCAAAATACTCACTATACCTCTCAGCAAATAGCTTGGGGTGTCTACTTTCCAAAATAGGGTCATTTGGGGGGGTTTGTGCCACCTGGGCATTCCATGGCCTCCGAAACTGTGATAGGCAGTGAAGAGTGAAATCAAAAATTTACGCCCTTAGAAAGCCTGAAGGCGGTGCTTGGTTTTCGGGGTCCTGTGCGCGGCTAGGTTCCCAAAAAGTCTCACATATGTGGTATCCCCGTACTCAGGAGAAGCAACAGAATGTATTTTGGGGTGTAATTTCACATATTCCCATGGCATGTGTGAGCAATATATCATTTAGTGACAACTTTGTGCGAAAAAAAAAACAAAAATTGTCTTTTTCCCGCAACTTGTGTCACAATATAAAATATTCCATGGACTCGACATGCCTCTCAGCAAATAGCTTGGGGTGTCTACTTTCCAAAATGGGGTCATTTGGGGGGTTTTGAACTGTCCTGGCATTTTATGCACAACATTTAGAAGCTTATGTCACACATTACCCACTCTTCTAACCACTTGAAGACAAAGCCCTTTCTGACACTTTTTGTTTACATGAAAATTTTTTTTTTTTTTGCAAGAAAATTACTTTGAACCCCCAAACATTATATATTTTTTTAAAGTAAATGCCCTACAGATTAAAATGGTGGGTGTTTCATTTTTTTTTTCACACAGTATTTGCGCATCGATTTTTTAAACGCATTTTTTGGGGAAAAAACACACTTTTTAAAATTTTAATGCACTAAAACACACTATATTGCCCAAATGTTTGATGAAATAAAAAAGATGATCTTAGGCCGAGTACATGGATACCAAACATGACATGCTTTAAAATTGCGCACAAACGTGCAGTGGCAACAAAATAAATACATTTTTAAAAGCCTTTAAAAGCCTTTACAGGTTACCACTTTAGATTTACAGAGGAGGTCTACTGCTAAAATTACTACCCTCGGTCTGACCTTCGCGGTGATACCTCACATGCATGGTGCAATTGCTGTTTACATTTGACGCCAGATCGACGCTTGCGTTCGCCTTAGCATGAGAGCAGGGGGGGACAGGGGTGTTTTGTTTTTTTTTTTTTGTTTTTTTTTTCCTTTATTATTTTTTTGCTTTTTTATCTTATTTTTAAACTGTTCCTTTCATTTTATTTTTTTTTTTAAATCATTTTTATTGTTATCCCAGGGAATGTAAATATTCCCTATGATAGCAATAGGTAGTGAATGGTACTCTTTTTTGAAAAAAAATGGGGTTTATTAGATCTCTCCTCTGCCCACAAAGCATCTGACCACACCAAGATCGGTGTGATAAAATGCTTTCCCAATTTCCCAATGGCGCTGTTTACATCCGGCGAATCTAAGTCATGAAATGCTCGTAGCTTCCAGTTTCTTAGGCCATAGAGATGTTTGGAGCCATTCTGGTCTCTGATCAGCTCTATGGTCAGCTGGCTGAATCACCGGCTGCATTCTCAGGTTCCCTGTTGAGACAGGAAAGCCAGAGAAAAACACGGAAGACGGTGGGGGGGGCATTCCCTCCCACTGCTTGTAAAAGCAGTCTAGAGGCTAATTAGCCGCTAGGATTGCTTTTACATGAAAGCCGACCACTGGCTGAAAAGAATGATACCAAGATGATACATAAACCTGCAGGCATCATTCTGGTATAACCACTCAAAGTCGTGAATTGCGTACCTGAAGACAAAAAAATGGTTAACAATAAAACACAGTAAACAGTAAAGTATAAAAAATTACATACCTGAAAAGTAAACGTGATAAAACATAATAACAATAAAACATTAAAAAGTAAAAAAGAGCAGAACAATAGAGAGAGAATAGAGAGAGAGAGAACAATAAAACGACAACTATTTTTTTAACTTTATATTTTTTTTGTGTCTTTTTTTTTTTACACTTTTTTTTTGTAACTGTAACTTTTATAACTGTAACCGGTTCCAGGTTCGGGTCTCTCAAAATGCGATTGTATCTTGGGAGACCCTGTGAAAGTGTGCCTAGTCTGTGCAATGCTGTACCCTACGCTAATACTCAACTAGTGAATGGTAGCGTTCAAAACATTCACCAATGCAAAGACCAGGATTGTCAGGACAGGAGGGACAATAATAGCGGGTGTCACGCCTATATCCGCGCTTGCTGTAGACATGACATCTTTTTTGGGGGGTTCGTTGGGTAGGGGTACTCGGGAGGACATAAAGAAAATGCCTCTCATGCAGCCGACTGCATTTGGTTGGGGATGTGAATGGGGGAAGTACGGGCGCTGCAGAAGTGGTGGGTTCCCAATTAGGATTGGCGAATGCAGCAGGAAGGGCACTATGGGCACGACGGGCCTGTGTTTGTCTTCTTCTTGGTGGCAGCGGGACACTACTTGTGCTTGCCACCTCACCAGCTTGAACTGCACTTATGGGACTCGCCACGTCACCAAGTGTTACTGCAGTGCTGGTTTGACTACGACCGGGGTGTACTAGGCCGCTGGCGCTTGCCAGTTCACCAAAATGCTACCAAAAACTGTTAGCGATCGCAGGGATCAGGCCTGACTCTGCGAACGCTGCAGTTTTGTGTTTAGTGTTTTGTAAGCGACAGTGATCGATCGATACTGCACTTGGGTGGGCTGGGCTGGGCGGAGGGGCAAAACGCAGGTGCTAGCAGGTATCTGGACTGATCCCGCTAACACTGCGTTTTTGGGAACCCTAAACTGCTAGGGACGCTAGTATAGATCTGATCGGATCAGATATTGATCTGTTCAGATACTATACCACTAAGGGAGGCGTATACTGCGTGCGTGGGTGTTAGTGGTACTGGCGCTAATCTGACGCTGCCTGGGGCGACGCATATCACCGCCGGGCGATCAGGGGGCTAAACCTTTATTCGGTAATAAACGGCGGGTGCCCTGACACTATAAAAAATAAACGAACTAACCAGCGTCACCCGTAACAGTTATACGGTGATCAGTGGTGAAAGGGTTAACTAGGGGGCAATCAAGGGGTTAAAACATTTATTAGGCAGTATATGGGGGTCCCTGACGCTATAAAAAGCTGACGGCGAACCTATATATTTACCTCCCTAACTAGCGTCACCAGTGACACTAATACAGCGATCAGAAAAATGATCGCTTAGCAACACTGGCGATGGGGGGTGATCAAAGGGTTAAAACTTTATTAGGGGGGGTTAGGGGGGTACCCTAGACCTAAAGGGGGCTAATAATAACTGTCCTACCACACTAACTGTCACAAACTGACACCATGCAGTAATCAGAAAAAAAAAAAAAACTGCTTGGTGTCAGTGTGACGGGGGGGGGGGGGGGGCGGTGGTGTAGTGAGTGTGTAGTGTTTGTGCACTCACATTCCAGTCTCTGCTCGGAGCCGGAACGGAAAATACCGAGCCGAGGAAAGATGACATCATTTCCTTTGCTGCTGTTTAGCATACAGCAGCAGAGGAATGATCTGATTGGCTGGGAGCGATCGCGAGGGGGGGGGGCAACGAATGGATGGTCTCCCCCTCACGTCTGATCACTCCCAGACACTAGCTGACCGCCTCGGGCACCGGGGGGGGTCCGATAGGACCCCCCACCCGCCGTAGGCAGATCACGTACAGGTATGTGATTCTGCCTGCCCGTGCCATTCTGCCGCAATATATCTGCATGAGGCGGACGGCAAGTGGTTAAAGAAGATACAGGTCTGTGAGAGCCAGAAATCTTGCTTGTTTGTAGGTGACCAAATACTTATTTTCCACCATAATTTGCAAATAAATTCTTTCAAAAATCAGACAATGTGATTGTCTGGATTTGTTTTCACATTTTGTCTCTCATAGTTGAGGTATACCTATGATGACGATTACAGGCCTTGCTCATCTTTTTAAGTGGGAGAACTTGCATAATTGGTGGTTGACTGAATACTTTTTTGCCCCAATGTACATGAACAAAATATACATATGGGGACCGTTTACCTGGCCAAGGAATTGTATTTTTGCCCATTCAGTTCTGAGATTTACACAGCTTTTTCCATGCAGCACAGTCCCGTCTAACAAAGCTGGAAACCTGATTTTTCTCTGCAGTTCAGTAACCCTTCAAGGTCTTATCCCTCCCCCAACCCCATGACTAGCCAGTAAAAGGAGAAGCAGCAGACTGATGAGCTTATCTCTCTGCTACTCTGCAGTGCACCCTTCTCTTGTCAAAATATTCCTTGTAAACACATTTGCATGCAGCATACCTGTTTGGCTTCCAGGCCTGCCCCCCCCCAAGGGACTAATACCAGGTCAAATTCAGATGCTTAACCTCCCTGGCGGTATTCCCGAGTCTGGCTCGGGTTGGATTTTTTATACCAAAAGCGGTATCCCCGAGCCAGACTCGGGCTTGCATCGCAGGATCCAGGAAGAGCATACTTACCTTGTCCCCTGGTTCCTGCGATGTCTCCCCGCTGTGATCGGCGAGCCGCTGTGTCTCGCTCGATTCACAGTGCCGAGCTCCGTTCCCTGCGAGCGTTGCGACGCACGGGGACAGAGTTCGGCGGTAAATTCAAAAGTGAAACACACAGTATAGATACAGCATACTGTAATCTTACAGATTACAGTACTGTATCAAATAATTACACATCCCCTTTGTCCCTAGTGGTCTGCCCAGTGTCCTGCATGCAGTTTTATATATATAAAACTGTTCTTTCTGCCAGGAAACTGGAGATTGTCCATAGCAACCAAAACTGTCTCTTTACATCAAAAGTGGTTTTAGAGCAGCTAGAAAAAAGCGATAATAAATTAGAATCACTTGCAGAATTGAGCGATAGTGATTTGTGGGGAGATCCGTCATCAAACACTAAAAGTAACGAAAGCTAAAATTCTGCAACTGAGCAAATTTCAGTGTTTTTGATTTGATTACATTATTATATATTTTTTATTATTATTATATTATTATTTGTTATAATTATTTATAGTTATTTATTATATTATAATTTTTTATTTCGTTTTTCAAACTTTATCATACCCGGGATGTCTACTAGACTCTTGTTTGGACAGATTTAAGTGAACTATTCCTAAGAATTACAGGCCTACAATATAAAACGCCAAATTTCTGTGCAAAATAATTGTACCGCTTTCAGCACCTAAAATCAGAAATAATCATACCGCCAGGGAGGTTAAACTGCTTGTAGTTTTAAAAAAAAGGAACAATTTGTTCATGAATACAGAGGTGCTTTAATTTGTATCTGCTTCTAATTCCCCTTAAAAATAATTTATTTTTTTGAGGGACACAGGAATTGAATAATTCTTGGACATTTGGTTTATACAGGTGCCATTAGGAGGTTTGAACACTAGTATATATTTCTAATAATAGCTTTGGAGGTCATTCCCAGACCCCCGCTGGATTGCAGATTGCAAGGTTAGCCTGGAATGTGACCTTTTGGCACTGAGCTCTGCATTTTGGCACTCTTCTTACCCATGTAAGCGGAGTCCAGAGGTCCAGAGTTGTGGCACAGCCTCTGGTGTTACCCAGTCTCTGAAGACTTAGGCCTCATGCACTCTGGACATTTTTGCAGCTGCTGTTTTTGGCTTCGGACATTTTTTTTCTGCAGCCATTAAACTCTCCAGCATGTTATCCTATATGTTCATGCACACATAGGCTGTTATCAGCAGTTTTTGACAGGGGTGTTTTCTGACTGGAAAAAATCTCAGAACTAGTGGGTTTTGAGATGAGTTTTTCAGCTGTAAAAACGCTCTAACTCTGAAATAAGCTTAAAAACGCTGAAAGAACGCGGCATTTGTGGGAGTATAATTTTGTTTAAAAAAAAGCTAGAAAACGCTTCTGCAAAAACGCTGAAAAACAGCTACAGCTTTCTACACCTAACATTACTGTTTTTTTATAACGTCCAGTTTGCATGAGACCTTACTCTGTGATTAAGCCTGTCAATGGGGCTAAGTTTTTGTGGAACCTGACTTTTGGGCAATAAACACAGCATTGTGGCACATTTCAGACCTGTGTGTACTGTGTCAGCCAGTCACAATTTCTGTCTCTCTGAGTGAGTCTCTGATTGTGGTTAATATATCCTGATATGGTATAGGCAATGGCCTCTTCTACTGACATTTCTCAGTGCTTCATGTTCTGTATGTACAGTACTGCACTTTTCAGCTCTAGAGCCATGGCGCAGCCTTTCAGGATGACCTATTCTCTAACAACTTATTAATGAGTGTGGCAGTTTGGGCTGTGGTAAAAGCATTTAACTAACAGTTTTGACATTGGGTGCCATTTTACATTTTTAACTGAGCTGAGGAAACTGACGTCATCCACTAGATGTAGTATTGTGTGTAGGCTCCCCTCCTGCCTTTTAGCCTAAGGGGAAGCACCTTTCTGCTGCTACTGCTGCTGCTGCTGCTTTTAAGTGTATCATGGATCATGCAGCCTCATCAGTACCAACTGCTTTTGGGCCTAGTTCTTACCAGTAAGCAGTACCACATGTTTTTGAAAAGATGCTCAGAGGACATTTCCACTGCAGTATATTACCTTGTCCCTAATTGAGCAGTCTGCTTGCAGATGTTCTAATCATGCTCCAGTGCCTCCCATAGCTAAGACTATGTCTGACTTTACTGGGCCTTTATTTCCCAGAGTGCCTAAAGCCCCTGACTCCAATGAGACTTTATTTGAGCAGGTTCCATATAACTAAGATATGAAATCTGTTGTTTCCAATCTGATTATTGCAGTACATTTTGCTATGCATCTAGGGCAGGGGTCTCAAACTCAAATTACCTGAGTTTTCATATCCCATGGGGGCTGCATACAAACATTTAAGCTTCAAAAAGAACATTAAACTAGTATGTATAGTGGTAGTTACTGTTTGCTACCAGTCACTTGCTTGGCAGTGTTTGCCCTGCAGCGTCCAGCAGCCAGCTCACACAAGCTGTGGGTCCTGCTGGGAGCTGGCCGTGGACCTGTGGGTCCTGCTGGCCACTGACTTATGGGTCCTGCTGGTCTGCAGGACCCCACAAGTCAGTGTCCAGCAGGACCCCACAGGTCAGCGTCCAGCAGGACCCCACAGGTTCGCAGCCAGCTCCTAGCAGGATCCGCCTGTGGATCCTGCTGGCCATGGCCTATGGGTCCTGCTGGCCTGTAGGCCATGGCCTGCAAGACCCGCAGGTCACATAGGCCATGGACAGAGGCCAGCAGGACCCCATAGGTCAGCGTCCAGCAGGACCCCACAGGTCAGCGTCCAGCAGGACCCCACAGGTTCGCAGCCAGCTCCTAGCAGGATCCGCCTGTGGATCCTACTGGCCATGGCCTGTGGGTCCTGCTGGCCTGTAGGCCATGGCCAGCAGGACCCGCAGGTCACATAGGCCAGAGGCCAGCAGGACCCCACAGGTCAGCAGCCAGCAGGACCCCATGGGTTAGCGTCCAGCAGGAACCAACAGGTTCTCAGCCAGCTCCTAGCAGGATCCACAGGCCATGGGCACTTGGGCAGCTCCCAGTGTTGAGGGCTATTTTGAGGTTACTGGATGGGCACTGGGGCAGGGTAAATGAGGTATATAAGGGGGGATAGATGGAATGATCATGTGAGGGTCAGTTGGGGGTGTCAGGGACTCTCACCGTGACCTCAGCGATGGGCCAATGGCAGCTGCCAGCTCGGGCTCAGCAGGACAGGTCCTCCTTCTTGCACGCCGAGCCAGTGAGTCAGACTCAGCCACAACGGTGTCCAAGAAGATCCCACTGGGAGTTGTAGTTTGGCTGTAGTCAGTGGCCTCACTAGGGTTGGTGTCACCTGGTGTGGTAAACGTGGTGGCACAGCACCATACAGGCAGCTCATGGTCATGGGGCGCATCCCAAACCAGCCCCTGTAAATGATAGTATAAGGTGGTATAGTGGCAGATTAGAGTAGTATAGGGTGGTATAGTGGCAAGTTGGGGTGGTTTAGGGCGGTATAGGGCATGTTGGGGTGGCACAGGGTAGGTTGGGGAGGCACAGGGCAGGTTGGGGTGGCACAGTGTAGGTTGGGGTGGCACAGGGCAGGTTGGGGTGGCACAGTGTAGGTTGGGGTGGCACAGGGTAGGTTGGGGTGGTACAGGGCAGGTTTGGGTGGCACAGGATAGGTTGGGGTGGTACAGAGCAGGTTGGGGTGGAACAGGGTAGGTTGGGGTAGTACAGGGCAGGTTGGGGTGGAACAGGGTAGGTTGGGGTAGTACAGGGCAGGCTGGGGTGGCACAGGTTAGGTTGGGATTGCACAGGGCAGGCCGGGGTGGCACAGGGCAGGTTGGGGTGGTACAGGGCATCTTAGAACTCTATGTAGTGACAGTGTGCAGAGTAACTTACATAGCATGCCTCATGTCTGCAGATGAAGACCCAGGCGGGTGGGCGGGGCTGCTGTGTCTGTCCGCGCCTCTATCTGCTTCAGCTGCGGCATCATCCACAGTGAAGGAGTCTGTGGGAGGAGTGGAGGAGGCAGCCATACCCACAGCCCCTCCCGCACCCCCATAGCAATGCCAATGGCTGTATTTAGGCTGGCTGCGCCCGTTGCTCTCCAGACTCCACCCGCCGGGTACAGGGAGCTTGAGCGCACAGCCATGGACCACAACTCCCAGAAGCAACAGTGGCGGACGTCATGTGATGTCACCGATGTCAGCTAGCCCGACTTTCTCTGAGTAAACCAGAAAGAGAAAAAAAACCATCGTAAGCAGGCGGCCGTTGCTTACCAGGAATGTATCAGTCCTGCGGGCCAATTGTAACCGCTCTGCGGGCCGGTACTTTGAGACCCCTGATCTAGGGCATCCGCCTATTGTACCAGATATAGAGCTTGTGCTTCTGCAAAGACCCTCCCCATATACTCAGTACTTTAATCATTCTTCTATGAGAACTGGAAACATCCCTGCAACCTCCCCACATGCAAGCATGGCTTGCTCCTGATAGCTGGATGAAGCATTTACCCTTTGACCCTTGTTAAATTTCCCTTCCTTCTGTGGACTGTTCTGTTCTGCACCCAGTGGACATGCCACCACACAGATTGATGGCATCTTTGCCTTTAGGCATTTCATAGATAGACAGTTGAACTTCCTATTTAGGTCTCAGTTTGCCTTAACTGGAACAGCTCTTCTGTTGGTAGTAACTTTTATTTGTGAAACCATATCACAATGAATCATATGCTTTTAAAGGGACTCTTCCAACATAAGTTAAAACCTTTGTGTTTTGGAACTCGTGGATCAAATGTCTGAGGCACTGCACTTCAATTGTTATGACCTCTTAGATGGATCTTAGTTTGTCTCTCGCATGGAAGTGATGTCTGTCCATGTGTATAGTATGCCTTGGCCTCTTGCTTAGGATATGGAGGATACTTTTTAAGAATGCCTAATAGTAATCACTTACAGTTTGAGGAAAGGTGTCTCTTCGGTCATGCATTGGTTAGTGGCTTTCCTGATTCTGTTGCTCCTCACACAGAAGCAGCCTACCTCCAGACAGAAGATTTGTAGATGGGATAGAAGAGCCCCAATTTTCATCCACTACACTAGTAATTCCTCGTAGGTGATCAGAGTCTGACTACCACACGAACTAAAACCATAAACATTCTGTTTGAAGGTACACCCCCACTTGTACCAGATTATTGTCTCCTGATCTTGTTGGATCAAATAGATATTTTTTCTTCCCCTCAGTTTCAATGCTCTTGTCTCGGCCTGCAGCTCCTAATCTAGACCCTATGATCAGGCATATGCTTCAATTGTTTTTCCTTGATTTTCTGTATACCAATGTACATAATTTTGGATGTAGGTACACCACACCATAAGACTTTAGGCCTCCTATGTTGCTTGGGCCTATTTTGGAGTATTCTACCCCATTCCTTCTACCACTCATTTTTTATAAAGAAAAGTCTATTAACATCTAGTACAATTGCACTCCTTGTGGTATTTACCTCTCCTCGGACCTGTTTCTCTCATAAGGGACTTTTCAGCCTAGAAGGTTAACAAAAATTGCTGCAGTTTATTCTGAATTTGGAACTGATTTATTTAGCTTCCCTGAGATTTCAGGACTCTTCTTACAGTACTGACTATTGTGTCCACCTTTTGTGCTCATTTTCTTTTTAGTTTCCTTATTGTGGAATACCTAATATATCACTGAGAGAATTCAGTGTTCTAGATTCTGGCAGTTATCGTTATACAAAGTGTCATCTCCTCTCTGCTGTTTAAGTATAGCACAAACTATACAATTTACCCCCTTTATAAACAGGTAAAAATACATGAGAAATCCATTCATGTTCTCTCTTTTTATGCTGTTCTTCATTATTCACCTTCAACACTTTTTAGCATAAGTAGGCAGACAACAGTCACTTACAAGTGAAGTACTTAATTTCTTCCAGAGATGAGGGTATTGCACTCTCAATTAAAGTGCAACAAAAGTCAGAATTAAAACAGACTAACTGACCTACACATAGATTCCCTATGAGCTGGGAGAGCTGTCGGTTCCAAAGAAACAGACCCAAAAGTAAGAAAAATTAAGGGAGTGGGGGAGTTGTTGTACCACCTGTTTTCTGTATAATGGATAATTGGTTGTCCTCCACATTATTGTTGGGGTCCATTTTTTCAGGTAGCAGTTTCTCTTTAGTAGTTCTAACTGTCCTGCTCTGGAACAACAGATCGATTCTCGGTTCTTTTCCTTGGTCATAACAATTCCAAAGTCCCTTTCTCCCTTTCATCTAGCCTTTGTTTAGGTATTGTTTCCTTCAGATGCTCTTATAGTATGATTCCACATCTGTTGGATCTCTCAGTAGCTGTTACCCACCATTCATTGGCTTGCTTTTGGACATCTCAGATCTCCAAGAATTACTATATTTCTGTGTCCCTCAATGAATGATAAAATAAGATTTTTGTACTTTCAGTAAAATCCATTTAAAGACACCGGGGTTAACATTTTTTTCAGATTGCCTGTTTCTAGACCTCCTAAAGCAGGAGTATAATGACGCAAATGTCCTAGAATTACTATATTCATGTGACCCTCAATGGCCTTCAAGAAAAAAAGAGTTTACAGGAAGTATTAAAAAATCCTATCTTCCCAAGAAATGTAAAAAAAATTGGAGAACTGTGCCTTTCTGGTAGATCTAGCACTATGTGAAACTTTAAAAAATGTATATCACTTTGATTCTGGGTATCAGTACTGACTATACTTTTCCCCTGCCTAAATCAGTGTGGTGTCTTGAAGAAATACAGTTTTACCAATAGTATGGTAAAAATAGTATTATCTTCCTAAAAAAAAGTTATTTCTTTGTAATTACTTCCATTTTAAATAAAAAAAAATATTGGTTTGTTTATAATTCAAGAATAGTGCGCATAATCAAGGGCATAAGCTCCATTGGCCAACTGTGCATCTGCACTTAAAGTTTCTGCTAGTCCCTTGGCAAAGTCCAACATATACCCTTTGATGCTGCCAGTGAAATCCACATAATGCAGTTTTATGTAATGGCATGGCAACAATGCATCACTGCTCCTGAATTCACAGCAGAGTTGCTGCTCTCATATAGGCTGTGCCTGCTTGCACTACTGAAGGCTGAAAAAATAAATTTGCAGGGGGCTGGCTATAAGCATTGTTGCTGTTGACTCAGAAGCCTGTAGCTTTTCACAAGATCTGGCCACACCTAATCTTGCCCACTGCTTTCTGGATTGACAGCACTGCCTCTTTTGCTGAAACCCTCCCACTGTGAGCTGCAATGAAAACACATAGGGGTTGATTTACTAAAGGCAAACCCACTGTGCACTACAAATGCACTGCAAGTGCACTTGGAAGTGCAGTCACTGTAGTTTTGAGGGGAAGATATGAAATGAGGGTAAGTTTGCTGATTTCTATCACCCAATCATGTGCAAGCAAAATACTGTTTTTTTATATTCCTTGCATGTCCCCCCTCAAATTTACAGCGACTGCACTTCCAAGTGTACTTGTAGTGCACAGTGGATATGCCTTTAGTAAATAAACCCCATTGCGGCACAAAAAGCATACTTTGATTCCTTCTAAAGGATATACATATACAGCAATAAATGTTAGTGTTCTTCATTTTATGATGATCATTTTTACTTAAAGCAGTTCCACCCAAAAATGGAACTTCTGCTGTCCTGATTCCTTCCCCCTCCGGGGTCACATTTGGCACCTTTCCGCAGCAGGAACCACTCAGAACGCGCCACGTGACTCACGCATGCGCAGTAGGGAACCAGGCTGTGATGCCGCAAAGCTTCACGTCCTGATTCCTTTACTTAAGATGCCGAAGCCGAGGGACGGGTCAGCTTCGGGTGAGGACATCGCGGGCGCCCTGGACAGGTAAGTGTCCTTATTTTAAAAGTCAGCAGTTGCAGTATTTGTAGCTGCTGACTTTTATTTTATTTTTTTTCAGGTGGAACTCCGCTTTAAGCATTAATAATAGTAAAAAGTAAATACCCAATATGGATGTTCTCTAGGTCCCCTCTCTGTAGTAACAAATAACATGTGTCTCCCACAACCCCATCATAAACAAAAGGCCTGTTGTTTACAATGTTTGACAGCATATAGTCTCCATAGAATGATGGCATTTGTTGGTTAATATACAATACCAAGTGTCACCTGGTAGAAATTGAGAGCTGTAGGAAGAGTTCCCCGTTTAGTTAACACTTTGAGGGGCTCACAAGTGGGAATTCCAATTTCATTAGAAAATCCCTTTAGGTTGGGTATCTGTGGAATAAAAAGACTCACCAATGTTTACTTTTCTATTTACAGAACTTAGATGCTCTGCATGATCATCTTGGTACCATTTATCCAGGTATGCGTGCTCCATCATTTAGGTGCACTGATGCAGAGAAAGGAAAAGGCCTTATTTTGCATTACTACTCAGAAAGAGAAGGACTGCAGGACATTGTTATTGGCATTATTAAAACAGTTGCACAGCAGATCCATGGAACTGAAATAGTTATGAAGGTAAGTGCTTGAAGCCCCTGTGTAATTTCTTAGTTAGTTCATTCTTCTCATGCTCTGCAAAACTGTTTGTTAAAATCCTTGCAATGTACATAGATCACCCAGAGGGCAGTTACCTTTTTAATACCACAATAGGTGTGTTTGAGCTAATGATTGCTAGTCTTGCATGTTCACTAGTAAAGCTTCCATTATAAGCATAAAATGGTCCCTTAATAATACCTAAACCATGAAACCCCACTCTGTAATATAGAATTGCATGTGGGTACAGTCATGCTTTTTTATTGTACCACAGTAGGAAAATATATTTGGCTCAAGCCACATCCGAAACACAGAGTACAAAAAGCTGCAGGACCAGATATGCCAGAACCCGCCTATCTAACTGGAGTTTAAAGGCTCAGCATGGGAGTTATCAAATTCATAAAAAAAAAATCTTTATTGTACAAAATACATAAAAACAGAGGCATAAAAGCCTAAAATAGTTCCACAAATCAATGTTGAAAATTACACTCTACTAAGGTAACAGAAGACCCTAAACATGTAGATATCAAGACATATATCAGCACTTGTGAAAAAGTATGCTTCCGGTAACCCAATCTGCCAGGTCAACGTTTCGCCAATAACACGGCTTCTTCAGGACCCAATATGGCAAAGTAAAGCAACACTAGATATATTATACAGAGAATACAGTGTAGCATTTAACCACAATAGACATATTATTTCTTTAACCCATAAACATGCTTACAGTATTGCAGTGGATCATGCAAACCTCAGTAGAGTGTAATTTGCAAAAATTATTTGTGGATTAATTTTAGTCTTTTATGCCTCTGTTTTTTGTATTTTGTACAATAAAGGTTATTTTTTATAAATTTGACGTCTCTCATGCTGAGCCTTTAAAGTCCAGTTAGATAGGTGGATTCCAGCATATCTGGTCCTGCAGCTTTTTGTATTTTATCGTACCACATTATTCTCAATAGAAGAACAAACTGATTTGCAATTTTTTATGAATCTTACTCACTTGATATTTGTCACTTGACTTAGGATCCTTATGCTGTCCTTAGCTATGTTGCTGATTTGTAGATAATTACATAGATCAGGTAAGCCAGCCCTCACATATTCAGAGGAATTAAAGAATACTCCCCTTTTTCCAGCAAGTCCACTATAGGCCTCTTCATATTATATCCATCTTAGAGCTCAACTTTTAAAGATAACTCTCATAATCTGGTATAAAAACGAATGCTAGCAAAGTGTAGCTTTCAGACTTTGGTAAAAAAAAATAATGGGTGTTGATTGGTGGCTGTTAGGGATGGGCCGAACGGACCCCTGTTCAGTTTGCACCAGAACTTCCAAAGTCAATGGGACCAGAACATCAAAAGTGCCCATGTTGAAGGCTTATATGCAAGTTATTGGGCATACAATGGTTATAGGGATCTGGGTCCTGCCCTGGGGACATGTGTCAATAAAAAAAAAAGTTTGTGAAAATGTCATTTTTAACCACATGCCGATCGGGCCATAGCCGAAAGATGGCTACATCGCGGTCGGCTTATTCTGGGAGGGCGTCGATTGACGTCCTCACAGAATCGTGCCCCCCTGAGGTGTGCACCTGTGAATATCCGTGACCATCGGGTCCTCCGGACCCAGAGCGTCACGGAACAGGGTAAAGGGCCAATGACAGCGGCCCTTTACCACGTGATCACTCCATCCAATGACGGAGCGTTCACTTGTCAACAAAGCGGAGCTTGTCCGGTACAGCTCCTCCCCTCTTCTCGCACAGATCGGTACAGAGGAGAGGAGGGAGCTGGTTGCAGCAGCACTGTGGGCTGTTTCTGGAGTGCCCACAGTGTGAAATTGTGTCACTGATACATGCACTGTCATGGCTCACCATCTTTGCGGCCTCCTCAAATGGTGACAATACAGTACATGCATCCTTAATGATCAGCCATTGGCGTGGGGAAAAAAAGCCAAGGAGGCCTGAGCCTGTCGTTGTGCTGTGTTCACACAGGTCCTTGTTGATGGCCCTCTGCTGTATGTACAGCTGCTGCAGCATTGACAAAGTCGAGTTCCACCTGGTGGGCATGTCACAAAACAGGCGGTTTACGTGGATTTCCTGCTAAATTTCACCCAAATGAGCACTGGCTGTGTATAACCGCCTGAAATGGCTACAGACTCTTGTGGCCAGCTTGAGCACATCTTGCAACCCTGGGTATATATTTAGGAAACGCTGCACCACAAAATTGAGGACATGTGCCAGGCATGGAACATGTGTCAACTTTCCCTGTCTAAGGACGGACAGGGGGTTTGAGCCATTATCGCACACTACCATTCTTGGCTCCAGCTGGCATGGTGTGAACCACCTCTGGGCCTGTCCCTGCAGAGCTGCAAGAATCTCTGCTCCGGTGTGGTTCCTGTCCCCTAAACACACCAGCTGAAGCACTGCATATCACCTTTTAGCCTGACTCTGGGAATAGCCCTTTGAACGCTTAGGGGGTACCTGATGTTCATAGGACAATTCTGCAGAGGAGGGCATGGAGGTGGCTGAGGAGGAGGAGGGGGTAGAGCTCACAGGTCTAGCATCATCACCACCAGCGGTATGGAGATGTGGGGGCACAACAAGCTGTAGCGTAAGGCCCTATCCTGCATACTTTTGAATTGCAAGCAGCATTACCCAGTGTGCTGTGAACAAAATATCTCTTCCCTGTCCATGCATACAAAACTATATGGCATTAAACCGGCAGGAACGCACACAGAATTATATGGCGTTAAACTGGCAGTAATGCACACAAAACTATATGGCATTAAACTGTCAGTAACGCACACAAAACTATATGGTGTTTGGAATAATCGATATAATAATTAATATTACATCTGTGTATTAATTTGTCTAGTCCCTGTAATTAGTTTAATTAAACTATGAGCACATGTTATTGTTAATATCACAATATTACCAGGTTAGCTATGAAACCAAACACACGGTGCTGCTAGTAAAGCAATATCTTATTTATTTCCCAAGGAATTAGGAAACCCACGTAAAACTATTAAAAGGGTATTACAATGTTACATTGTACAATCTTACAATCAGAACACAATATACTAAACAGCATACCTCTACAACATATAACAACAATCAAACAAGTAATACAAGAATATACTTATCACATCCTTGGTTGGTCAGTCTCAAGATGTTGAAAAGCGAGAGCTCAATGCTGCATGCAGTTTAGGCTGAAGCCAGCACCCAGAGCAAGGCCTTAAGATGGCCGAGCCACATGAGGCTTGCACAGACCAACATCAGCAGAGAGAGCAAGGGGCAGAGAGAAAGAACTGCCTGTGTGTGTGCTCTTTTCATTCAAACATACACTCCTCCTCGTAGCCACCTCATTTGCCTTCCATCCAATAGAAATCGCCAAGAGGTAATCCTTTAAATGTCTGCCCATTCTTCAGGAAACATGCTGTATTGTCCACTAGGGTCAGCGTCTCTATTAGTCCTGTGTCAAATCTCAATAGACATCTTGGCAGCAGTGGTCTCTTTGAAGCTTGTAATCACACATGTCACAGCAGGTGGGCTTGAGCCAAGCCATTGTTCTTCTGATCACAAAGCTTTGATGTGTTTCATTCCTACCTGGCTGTGTCAACCAGGAAGTGAAATACCAGAAGTAAGATATTAAACCATGTCGCTATGCAACATAAACCGCTTTGCACCTAAATGGCACATACCACCCTTCTTCAGACACGGCTCCTATTGAACAGTCCATAACTGTTTTCTCCCCAACATGTGTTTCTAAGCCAGTACCTATAGACCAGTCCTTAACTGTCTTAACATGTGTTTTTCAACATATGCAGAAACAGCTCCTATAGAACAGTCCATAATAGTCTCACCGTGTTGCGCTTCTCAACATATGCTTCAGAAACAGTTGCTATGGAATAGTCCACAAGTGCCCTAACGTGCTGTTTTTCCCAACACATGCCGCTTTGCTACTGGGTGACACACCAACATCTTCTACTGTGACAGCTTCCATGTCACCATTCTGTATCTTCTTCTTTCTGACATCTTCATGAAGGGGTATAATACAGGCAAGGGGTGTCCATACACTCACTATTCACCAGCATACACTCAGAGCAGCATCCTAACCAGCTTTCAGATATAGAGTCTCGAGGAGGGCCTTTCGCCCATGTTACGAGCCTAAAATCCACCTTTATCCCACTATACCATGACATGAATCAACCCATCACCATAATATATACATATGTGTCCCATCCAATTATGCATCTGGCTCCCAACCTCCTATAACTCCTCACTGTAGATACGGGTCGAGATTAGGCAGGCTTGCTCACAATGGCCTTTCTTACCGCACTTTTGGCATGTCAGCAGTATCGCAGGGCTGTGACTTGGCAGCAAAGCCTCTAACTTGTACGCAGAGACCCTACCGTCAATTCGTCCCTCAACTTGCATAGCTAAATGGGAGACCCTTCTATATAAATATTGAGTCTAATAACACATATAAATCTGCAACAATGACAAAACCCACACAATTCCATCCCTGTGCCTGGATTTAAGAGACCATGCCCATGGTATACCATGCACCTCTACCTATGGTTAGGTTCAAGGAACCCTCTAGTTCCATGACTAACGTTACTACTACTTAGATCGGTATTCTTTAGGACAAAGAAACAAACTCATCTATGTCCCAAATAATACCCAGGTGCTTCCTTCCTAGCAATGACCTCTCTATCCAGAACACAGAGTGCAATATCTTCCCAACATTTTTTGCTCACCACCATGTATTAACCTGGCCTACAAAGGACATCATGGTCATGCTTCCGACCAAGGGAAGTATCAACCTGCCTCCAGCTTCCATCTTCTCTGATTACATGTGGGTAACTTAGCCTCAAATGCAACAAGATAGAATCCCCAGTCAGTAAGCCCATTGATGCCACCAAATATACAGACCGAGTCTGCACTTCTGTACAGCATAACACCTTTCACAATACAAAATGGTGCAGCCCATCCAGACATTCGAACACCACTTTGGATTAGTGTAAGCAATGTGTTTTGGCAAAGTCTTACCGAGCGGTGATGCTAACTCATCAGGCCACTGCCCCTCATACAGAGACTGTACAATCAGCTTAATTCTGGTTGATAATTCCGCCTGCCGCTGCGTGCACGCCAGAGCCAATGACAGATTTCTGTCCTGTACCATCACACTCTCTACCAACCTCTCAACACAGTTAAGAAAATCTGGAGCCACTTTAACCTGGGTATTTATGTGACTTTGTTGAATGTTATCAAGGATGCCACCAATCTCTGAGTAACAAAGCCCTGCTTATTCTTTGAAGCTATGGCTGCGAGTTTGTTCCTCAGGAGGCTGATGTCCACTCCATTAACAACACCCATCCCAGCTCCTATTCCCCCAATATGGTGCTGAGTACATCCCTCCTCTTCCGGTTACTCCTCAGACATATGTGCCCTGCATGAACTTCATTCTGTGTCCGCACATCTCTGGGAGCAAGTCCCTGGTACAATGATCGCACTTGATACAGTGCATACTCAGCACATATAGGGTAATAGGTTTTTATCAACCACTGTGAGATGTTGCACCGCCATGTGGTGAAGGCATTTTGTACCCTGGTAGCCAGCGTTTGTTCCCTTTATCTAACGGAGCATACTCCTGTGTGTATTCACTGGCATTACCTGTGCAGGGTTTCAACTTTTCAGGTGAGACATCAACCAGGCGTATCTCCCCCATGTCCAATTCTGGTGTCCCACGTGTCCAGTAACCAAGAGCTTCTCTGTAGGACTGATAAGACTGCGATACTGCCCCCACAAGGAAGTCTTCACCCCGTTGATGTGTCACCTGGCACCCTCTAGTCTGGCCAACCGACACCTTATTATGTATAAATGCCAGCCTCCTGGGTATCTACACCATATTAATCCGTTACGTCAATACATGTCATACATTAAAAACCTTTTCTTTTTTCAATTCCTCACTCCAACAAAAAAAAACATATATTTTACATTTCATATTCTGACGGATTGGATGTGTATATTCCTTCCCCAACCTCCAACCCATCGCACATGTATTAATAGCACATTTGCATTCATCAGGAGAGACTCCGGCAAAAATGTTTCACAAGTCTTGTTGATAGGCACAGTCCTTCAGATCCAGCATTAGCCCTAAATTGTCCATAAGCAAAAACAAGTATTAAACTGAATCGTTTGTCCCTTCTCTCCTAATGTTTATCAGAACAAATCTGCGGTGTGGTATGGCACAGACAGACTGACAACCAGATAAACATCTGTCATCCATGTTCCAGAGACCTCTCCAATCTCGCTCCACCAGGACTCTGGAAGTGAAACACAAGAGCAGAATCAAATTCTTATGCATAATATCTGCTCGCTTAATACGTTTACTTATAGTTCCTTCCTTGGAAACCAGGAACTTAGTATACCTGGTTTCTGCAACTCTAACCAAACTATCAAAACAACCATGACCTCTTTAGGCTGAACCCACTCTAAAATGGATCCACCTGGTATGATCAAAATTAAAAAAAAAAAAAATTAACGTGAACGTCGCTTCTCAAAAATTCTAAATCTTAAGCATCAAAAAGTCTCAAAAATTCTAAATTTTAAGCATCAAAAAGACAATGCATCATCTGTACTTTCAGACCTATGCACTAACCCCCCTTTCAGGTGGACAAAACATACACCTTGTAACTTTTTCCACCTGAATGAACATAAAACAAAGAAAAAAAAACGAACTTCAGAGGCTAGAATGGCTTCCTACCAACAATTCTTATAACACACAATTTTCAGCCTCTTTTTGAGTCACTAATTTCTCTTACTTTACACATTTGTTCTAATTCATCTAATCTCTGTTCTAATACACATCTCTCAGTCACTAATTGTTGAATGTGATCAGCAACATTTGCATCTGCTTTTGCAACCATTGCCAATATATTCTCTGTTACACTTTGTACCTGTTCAAATAATTGCTTCCTCTCACTATACCATTCTAATTCTTTTTGTTCCGCAATGTCTTTCATCTTCAACAAAATGCATATAATATTGGCCATTTTTTGCTTCTTGCCTTTTTTGGAAGACTTTTTATACTTTATGGCATCATTATAAGTATTGCATTGTTTTAATAAATCATTGTATTGGTGTGTTAACGCATCTTTTGTATAGAATCAAATCTAACACAGCCATACTTGTTAACAAAGTCTTCAATGGCTTCCATTGATATACTAATTTGCATCTAGCTACACCGAAGCTCGTAAACAGATACAAAACACACAGATAAAAGCTGTTTAAAAGCTATCTTTTTACCTGTAGTCTCACAACCAAAAAAAAAAACAGATACCAAGCCGTTTAAAAACAAATTTGTTCCTTGTAGTTCTGCAGCCTACCAGACACAAGGCACATTCTAAGACACAAGGCAGACTCTCAATCAATGCCTTCCCGTTAGGTTACAGTCCACATTGAACTCCTATCGGAACAGAGAGCTATTTCACTCTCACGTGGGTAAAAATTAAAAAAATAAAAAAAACTTAAAAAAAAAATTTAAATAACATATTTCTCACACTTTTTCCTCAAAGATGTATGGTAATTCCTGTCAATCTCTAACCAAGGGTGATCAGCCCTTTACTTGCCAGCACCATTGGCTGGTTACAGGCCTAAAGCACATTTAACAATATAACAACGTTTAACATATATACATATACCAGCCAAAGATCTCACCAGGTTCTACGTTTCCATGATGGAATATTTCACAGAATCTTCATGACTATCCAAGCGTGGTTTCAGAATTCGCAAGCCAGCGCCAATCTTGTCCACACTAGAGACGATTTTCAGTTCTGGGTGTACTTGAGGATTTATGCTTACAGGGACTCAAAAACAAAAATACATTAGGGTTTGTGAATTCTGTGCAGAAATAAATCCTACACGCCTTTCTGGGGTGCCAAATGAAGTAATCGATATAATAATTAATATTACATCTGTGTATTAATTTGTCTAGTCCCTGTAATTAGTTTAATTAAACTCTGAGCACGTTATTGTTAATATCACAATAATACCAGGTTAGCTATGAAACCAAACACACGGTGCGGTTAGTAAAGAAATATCTTATTTATTTCCCAAGGAGTTAGGAAACCAACGTAAAAGTATTAAAAGGGTATTACAATGTTACATAGCTTACAATCAGAACACAATATACTAAACAGCATACCTCTACAACATATAACAACAATCAAACATGTAATACAAGAATATACTTATCACATCCTTGGTTGGTCAGTCTCAAGATGTTGAAAAGGGAGAGCTCAATGCTGCATGGAGTTTAGGCTGAAACGAGCACCCAGAGCAAGGCCTCAAGATGGCTGAGCCACATGAGGCTTGCACAGACCAACATCAGCAGAGAGAGCAAGGGGCAGAGAGAAAGAACTGCCTGTGTGTGTGCTCTTTTCATTCAAACATACACACCTACTTGTAGCCACCCCCATTTGCCTTCCATCCAATAGAAATCGCCAAGAGGTAATCCTTCAAATATCTGCCCATTCTTCAGGAAACATGCTGTATTGTCCACTAGGGTCAGCGTCTCTATTAGCCCTGTGTCAAATCTCAATAGACATCTTGGCAGCAGTGGTCTCTTTGAAGCTTGTAATCACACATGTCACAGCAGGTGGGCTTGAGCCAAGCCATTGTTCTTCTGATCACAAAGCTTTGATGTGTTTCATTCCTACCTGGCTGTGTCAACCAGGAAGTGAAATACCAGAAGTAAGATATTAAACCATGTCGCTATCCAACAGCGTTAAACTGGCAGTAATGCACACAAAACTATATGACGTTAAATTGGCAGTAACACAATCAAATAGATGGTGTTCAAACGTCACTACACTGACGCTATCTGAACTGTCCCTACCCTAGTAGCTATACACTAATGTAAAGATTACTGACATGGTCTCACTACACTACAGTGAAACTATCTGAACTGTCCCTACTCTAGCTGCACACTATGCAAAGCTGAATGATGGTCCTCCTCACTACACTCACACTATCCCTAGACTAACACTAAACTAATATTCTACACTGACAATTGAAGCAAAATAGCACAGTATAGCACACTAACTAATAGCACTGAACAGAGCCCTGTTCTATCCCTCTCCACACCAAAATCACACTGAAAATGGCTGCCATGGAAGGAATACTTTCAGGAATGAGCCATGATTGGATAAAGTCATGATGACTGTGTCCAATCATGACTCTGACAGTGCTCTGTGCTCTGATTGGCTGAAGCTTTCTCTCCTTCAGCCAATCAGGGCTTGCAATGCACTGTTCAGCGCCGCATTGCATTGTGGCCAGTTCAGGGGGCCAACCTTTTTGTTCGGCTGTTCACCGATCGTCCGAACAGCGAAAGTTCGGCCCCAGCATAAGTTCGCCCATCCCTAGTGGCTGTGAATAAAAGTACCCCTGTTCTTTATTCCATTTTTTAAAACTCGGTCCAAATAATTAAAATATGGCTGACTGAAAGATAAGCGTTTCTATATTTTCTTATGTAACATATCTTATCTGCATATACAGTAAAGCTGATTTTACTAAAGGAGTTTAGAATGTTCACTTTAGTTATCCAATCATGCAATAAGGAAATTCTTGTTTATGTATTTCATCTGCATATGATTGGATAATATTGTTTTTCATTTAAACGTTTTCAACTACTTTTAGTAAGTCAGCTTCAATATATAGTAGTGAGTATTAACTAGCTACAATATTTCTCTTCTTTAGAGTAAAATATAACAGTAATTTTTTTGATTTTGATAAGGTTGTTCAGCAAAGAAATGAAGAATGTGACCACACTCAATTTTTGATAGAAGAAAAGGACTCTAAGGAGGAGGATTTGTATGAGGATCTGGACAGGTTTGAAGAAAATGGGACCCAGGAATCACGCATTAGCCCCTACACATTCTGCAAGGCTTTTCCATTCCATATAATGTTTGACAGAGACCTTGTTGTTACACAGTGTGGGAATGCCATCTACAGGATTTTGCCACAGGTAATTGTTTTATTTCTGTAGAGATACAGATTTTCAGTAAATATTAAGACATAAGAAAATCATCTGATTGATCTTTACCAGGTAGCCACAAACACAAGTATGTTCATACTCCCAAGTATGCCTACTCCCAAGACACTATTTGGCCAAGAAGGGCAATAATAAACTATGGGCTAAAAGTCTTTTAGTTTTTCCAATTGCCTTCTCGTTATTGTGTCTACATAAGTGTGCAATTTCTTATAAGTAGGCTGATAATTTTTATATCATTAAAATGATCTTTCTCTTAATAACGCCAAGGCATTTAATTTCAAATTTAAACAGCATACATTTCTAGCATGTTATACAATTTTCATTACAACACCAAAAAATTATCTTCTGAAGTTCACAATTGAAGCATCAGCAAATTATCATAATGATGGAGATTTATTGATCTTTACTTCACCAGGAAAATCACATGTGCAAAGGACATCAACCCATAGCATCAAATTTTACCTTTCTGTAGCCAGAACATTTGGTGGTTTTCTATATGTAAATCTTTTTTGACTTATTAAATAAGGAGCAGAGGAAAATTGGAAACTTGGTCTGAACCAAACACAACCAATTAGCCTTTCATAGTATCATAGTAGAGACATATTGTTGTGGGCTGAAGAAGGTGTACTGTACAAAATGCTCCAAGGTGCCTCACTGGTTGGTTGGTTGGCCTGGTAAAATGTGGTTGTTCCCAAAGAACATAGTTTATTGTGACACTGGGGTTGATTTACTAAAACTGGAGAGTGCACAATCTACTATAGCACTGCATAGAAACCAGTCAGCTTCCAGGTTTTTTTTCTCAAAGCTTAATTGAATAAGCTGAAGTTATATGTTGATTGGGCTGCATTAGATTTTGCACTCTCCAGTTTTAGTAAATCAACCCCACAGTGTTTCACATTTTCCAACATCAGCTTTCTTTTTGGCTTTTGGCATTAGGTCTCATAACATCTAAAAACCTCAAAGCAGGTTGGTGCTAGAGGACTTCCCTTTTCCAGCTATGATTGTAGGTCTGAATAAGGAGCAGGAAGCTAGAAAAACCTACCTTGCCAGTACTGGCTAGAAATCTACCTAGGCCAGTCCTTCCCTGAAAAGAAGGATTGTGTAACAGTTTCTGTGGAAGCTTTGTCAATAGCAAACCATGCAATAAAGTAGAATTGAAGGCAAAAAATGTTTTTCTCATTTTGGATGGAGTAAGGAAGGATTATAACCCCTGTCAGCATTTTGCCATATGTGTCCTATTGGGGAGATTTACCTTCACTTCCTGTTGCATAGCCAAAACAGAAAGTGAGAGCAAATTCCTGCAAATTAAAGGATCCCCTTGAGGGCCCCCCCAGATTATAAAAATTATTGTCCCCATTGGAAGATTTACCCTCTATTACCTTTCTAGGTAAAAAAAAAAACAGGACAATATAGATAGTGAATCTCCCTAATAGGGACACAGACAGCAATAAAAACTGACAGAGGTTCTAATCCCTCTCCACTCTATCCAAAACTAAGGTTTTGCCTTTAGTTATACTTTAAGGATGCAAGATGGTAACAAACCAGATTGTTAGTATAGAATCAGAAAGGCGAAGACATTCAGTATTTACCCCCAAAATACTTGAACCGATTCTTCTGAAAACAGTGGCCTCTTGTAAAAGTGTATTCTAAGACTTTTTTAGGATTCCATCAATAGAAATACCAAACTAATATACCTATTTAATCTGATTTCTTCTTGTGTGTTCCATCATTTTACAGCTGCAGCCTGGAAATTGTAACCTGCTTTCTGTGTTCACTTTGGTGCGACCACATATTGACATTAGCTTTCATGGTATCCTGTCTCACATCAACACTGTGTTTGTCCTGCGGAGTAAGGTAATTGATTTTTAATAAACCTATAGACTGATATGCTGTAAAGAGATAAGCATTCAGTAGATAAAGAACACAAAAATGTGAAAAGAGCACAGGGAGATGTGGCATTTAGACAGCAGGATTGTAGCAGATGTTAAATGTCTTTTGTTGAGCATTTCAAAGCTGACAACCTGACAATATGTTTGCGGTCCTGTTTATAGTTAACTATCACTATTTTGAGATGGAACAACCATAAAGAACAAACCATATCTCCTGACACTTTTTCAGATTAAAGATCTGAATATTTGTTTCTTACCCCTTATATATTCCGATGTCGCCTGACATTCGGCCCGTGTGTACTAGGCTTGAGACACGTACACACAGGCAGAATGTTGGGAGACATTTGCCAGAACAAAAAATACCGGCCGACATTCTGCCCATGTGTTTGTCGGTCTGTCCATCAGAAGCCGGCCATTAGGCTGGAAAACCAGCAGCTGACCGACTCCCGGGGGAGATCGCTGGACTAACCTCGCATGGTTAGTACAGCGGCTCCCAACTGGAGCTGTCAGTCTTTTTTGTGCAACCCTTGGGGTTGCACGAAAAAAGAACTGTAGTGTGTACCAGGCTTTAACGGGGATACATACAACACTAACGATTGACTGGTGTTCCAATCCCTGTCTACTTTATTCATCCCAATGGATATGACGTCATGCTGTGAAATACCGATCAGTTTCACTAGATAAATACTGAAAATGTTGATGGAATAATACATGCCTAATTTTTGAAATTATTTTTGAATCATTGCAAAAAAATTTTTGAAAAACACTATGAGCTATTTTACTGCTGATCTTAAAGCAGTACTGTTTAGTGAATGGAGCCGAGTATATTGGGGAAAATAATTATTTGATCCCCTGCAGCTTTTGTAAGTTTGCTCACCTACAAAGAAATTAAGGGTCTATAATTTTTATCATAGGTGTATTTCAAATGATAGAGACAGAATATCAACCAAAAATCCAGAAAAAACACATGATATAAATGTTATAAATTGAATTGTAATTCAGTGATTAAAATAAGTATTTGATCTCCTACCAACCAACAATAATTCTGGCTCCCACAGATTGGCTACAGCATAAGCTCATCTGGTACACAGATTAGTCCTGTCAATTTGAGAAGGTACTCCTAACGACAATTCGTTATGTGTATAAAAGACACCTGTCCATAGACCAAAGAGCTGTCAAAGTACATCAGGGACAAGATTGTAGACCTGCACAAGGCTGGAATGGGCTAGAAGACCATCAGCAAGAAGCTTGGTGATAAAAAACAACTGTTGGAGTGATTATTGGCAAATGGAAGAAATACAAAATAACTATCAATCGCCCTCGGTCTGGAGCTCTATGCAAGATTTCACCTTATGGGGTAAGGATGATCATGAGAAAAGTGAGGGATCAGCCCAGAACTACACGGGAGGAGCTTGTGAATGATCTGAAGGCAGTTGGGACCACAGTCACCAAACAAACCATTGGTAACACAATACACCTCCATGGATTGAAATCTTGCAGAGCCCACAGAGTCCGCCTTCTCAAGAAGGCACATGTACAGGCCCATCTGAAGTTTGCCAGTGAACATCTAAATGATTCAGAGAGGGATTGGGAGAAAGTGCTGTGGCCGGATGAGACCAAAATTGAGCTCTTTGGCATTAACTCCACTCGCTGTGTTTGGAGGAAGAAAAATGCTGACTATGACCATAAGAACACCATCCCCACAGTCAAGCACGGAGGTGGAAACATTATGCTTTGGAGCTGTTTCTGTACTAAAAGTACAGGTCGATTTTGCTGCATTGAGGGGCCAATAGACGGGGCCATGTATTGTAAAATCTTGGATTAGAACCTTCTTCCCTCAGCCAGAACACTGAAGATGGGTCATGGATGGATCTTCCAGCATGACAATGACCCCCGTCAAGGCAACAAAGGAGTGGCTCTAGAAGAAGCACATTAAGGTCAGGGAGTGGCTTAGCCAGTCTCCAGACCTTAATCCTTAAGAAAATTTATGGAGGGAACTGAAACTTCCAGTTGCCAAGCGACAGATAAGAACTCTTAAAGTAAATGTAAACCTGATTCATGAAATTTGAGCTGGCCACATATATCTGCAGTGTTTTCTTATCTCTTCAAAGCACTATGTCCCATAGCTGTCTCCTGCTCCTTTTCTCTGTTATCAGCCTGATAACGTATGACTAGTTCTCTGTCAACTGAGATAAAAGCAGCCTGAGTTTTGTGTTGGGGAGGGTGCTATAAATAAATTAGCAGAGTGTTGAACTATTCAACGAACAGTTCTGAAAATCTCTACCTATGAGGAGAGGGGTGTGTGTCTTTCTTCCAATCAGCTGTCTTGGCTGTATGCCCAGGCTTCACTGCAGTGCTGACCAGGAGGAGAAAATCTCCTTACACAATCTGAACTTTCTAAAGAGTATAGAAAGCTGAATTCAGCAGATATACATGTACAACTTATGTAAGGAGATTTATTTCATCCCTTTGTATCATCTGAGGCTGTTCACTTCACTGGGTATATGTGAAGGTTCACATCCACTTTAAGGAATTAGAAAAGATCTGTAAAGAAGAGTGGACCAAAATCCCTCCTGAGATGTGTGCAAACCTGGTAACCAAATACAAGAGACGTCTTACCTCCGTGCTTGTCAACAAGGGTTTATTCATCAAGTACTAAGTCACATTTTGCTTGATGATCAAATGCTTATTTTACTCACTGAACTGCAACTCGTTGTATCATGTGTTTTTTTCTGGATTTTTGGTTTATATTCTGTATCTATCATTTAAAATACACCTATGATAAAAATTCTAGACCCCTCATTTCTTTGTAAGTGGGCAAACTTACAAAATCTGCAGGGGATCAAATAATTATTTTCCCCACTGTATATAGAGAGATATTTGCTATGACTAGTGATATATGGCTACTTACCCATATAAGTGACTTATAGTGGATCCTTATTTGTTCTGATACATACTTGAAAAAGAGATTCTCATGTGGATTAAAATTCTGATAGCAAAAAACATACATATTGTGGCATCTGATATACTATTATGCTGTTTTTTTTTCTTATATTACTGATTTAGCTATTAATAAGAAAAATAAAGCATAATCCTTAAAGCATAACTAAACCTCCCTATCTTTGATAGGATGGTGCCATTCTGACCTCAGTTTGCATCTGTAGTTGCCATTGTGATCAGCTATGGCACCAGCCATTTGAGGGCTTGAAAGATCAGCTGAGAGCTGACATAAGCACACTGGCAACCTTGATATTCATCACCAGAGGCATGTCTTGAATGTAACTTTTTTGGGAAACCATTACATCAGTGTGTTTAGTTCTGCTTTAACCACTTCAGCCCCAGAAGGATTTACCCCCTTCCTGACCAGAGCATTTTTTACAATTTGGCACTGCGTCGTTTAACTGCTAATTGCGCGGTCATGCAATGCTGTACCCAAACAAAATTTGCGTCCTTTTCTTCCCACCAATAGAGCTTTCTTTTGATGGTATTTGATCACCTCTGCTGTTTTTATCTTTTGCGCTATAAACGGAAAAAGACCGAAAATTTTGAAAAAAAATGATATTTTCTACTTTTTGTTATAAAAAAAATCCAATAAACTCAATTTTAGTCATACATTTAGGCCAAAATGTATTCAGCCACATGTCTTTGGTAAAAAAATGTTAATAAGTGTATATTTATTGGTTTTCGCAAAAGTTATGGCGCCTACAAATCTGGAATTTACACAGCCTTTAATTTATGACTGCCTATGTCATTTCTTGAGGTGCTAAAATGGCAGGGCAGTACAAACCCCCCCAAATGACCCCATTTTGGAAAGTAGACACCCCAAGGAAATTGCTAAGAGGCATGTTGAGCCCATTGAATATTATTTTTTTTGTCCCAATTGATTGAATAATAAAAAAAAAAAAAAATTACAAACAGTTGTCACTAAATGATATATTGCTCACACAGGCCATGGGCATATGTGGAATTGCACCCCAAAATACATTCAGCTGCTTCTCCTGAGTATAGGGATACCACATGTGTGGGACTTTTTGGGAGTCTAGCCATGTACGAGGCCCTGTAAACCAATCACTGCCTTCAGGATTTCTAAGGGTGTAAATTTTTGATTTCACTCCTCACTACCTATCACAGTTTTGAAGCCCATAAAATGCCCAGATGGCACAAACCCCCCCCTAAATGACCCCATTTTGGAAAGTAGACACCCCAAGCTATGTGCTGAGGGGCATGTTGAGTCCATGGAATATTTTATATTTTGACACAAGTTGCGGGAAAGTGACACTTTTTTTTTTTTTTTTTGCACAAAGTTGTCACTAAATGATATATTGCTCACACAGACCATGGGCATATGTGGAATTGCACCCCAAAATACATTTAGCTGCTTCTCCTGAGTATGGGGATACCACATGTGTGGGACTTTTTGGGAACCTAGCCGCGTACGGGGCTCCGAAAACCAATCACCGCCTTCAGGCTTTCTAAGGGCGTAAATTTTTGATTTCACTCTTCACTGCCTATCACAGTTTCGGAGGCCATGGAATGCCCAGGTGGCACAACCCCCCCCCCCCCCCACAAATTACCACATTTTGGAAAGTAGACACCCCAAGCTATTTGCTGAGAGGCATGGTGAGTATTTTGCAGCTCTCATTTGTTTTTGAAAATGAAGAAAGACAAGAAAAAAAAATTTTTTTTTCCTTTTTTTCAATTTTCAAAACTTTGTGACAAAAAGTGAGGTCTGCAAAATACTCACTATACCTCTCAGCAAATAGCTTTGGGTGTCTACTTTCCAAAATGGGGTCATTTGGGGGGGTTTTGTGCCACCTGGGCTTTCCATGGCCTCCGAAACTGTGATAGGCAGTGAAGAGTGAAATCAAAAATTTACGACCTTAGAAAGCCTGAAGGCGGTGCTTGGTTTTCGGGGTCCCGTACGTGGCTAGACTCCCAAAAAGTCTCACACATGTGGTATCCCCGTACTCAGGAGAAGCAACAGAATGTATTTTGGGGTGTAATTTCACATATTCCCATGGCATGTTTGAGCAATATATCATTTAGTGACAACTTTGTGCAAAAAAAATAAAAAATTGCCTTTTTCCCGCAACTTGTGTCACAATATAAAATATTCCATGGACTCGACATGCCCCTCAGCAAATAGCTTGGGGTATCTACTTTCCAAAATGGGTCATTTGGGGGGGGGTGTTTGAACTGTCCTGGCATTTTATGCACAACATTTAGAAGCTTATGTCACAAATCACCCACTCTTCTAACCACTTGAAGACAAAGCCCTTTCTGACACTTTTTGTTTACATGAAAAATTTTTTTTTTTTGCAAGAAAATTACTTTGAACCCCCAAACATTATATATTTTTTTAAAGCAAATGCCCTACAGATTAAAATGGTGGGTGTTTCATTTTTTTTTTCACACAGTATTTGCGCAGCGATTTTTCAAACGCATTTTTTGGGGAAAAAACACACTTTTTTAAATTTTAATGCACTAAAACACACTATATTGCCCAAATGTTTGATGAAATAAAAAAGATGATCTTAGGCAGAGTACACGGATACCAAACATGACATGCTTTAAAATTGCGCACAAACGTGCAGTGGCGACAAACTAAATACATTTTTAAAAGCCTTTAAAAGCCTTTACAGGTTACCACTTTAGATTTACAGAGGAGGTCTACTGCTAAAATGACTGCCCTCGATCTGACCTTCGTGGTGATACCTCACATGCACGGTGCAATTGCTGTTTACATTTGACGCCAGACCGACGCTTGCGTCCGCCTTTGCGCAAGAGCAGGGGGGGGACAGGGGTGCTTTTTTTTTTTTTTTTTTTTCTTTATTTTTTTTTGCTTTTTTTATCTTATTTTTAAACTGTTCCTTTCATTTTTTTTTTTAAATCATTTTTATTGTTATCTCAGGGAATGTAAATATCCCCTATGATAGCAATAGGTAGTGACAGGTACTCTTTTTTGAAAAAATTGGGGTCTATTAGACCCTAGATCTCTCCTCTGCCCTCAAAGCATCTGACCACACCAAGATCGGTGTGATAAAATGCCTTCCCAATTTCCCAATGGCGCTGTTTACATCCGGCGAAATCTAAGTCATGAAATGCTCGTAGCTTCCGGTTTCTTAGGCCATAGAGATGTTTGGAGCCACTCTGGTCTCTGATCAGCTCTATGGTCAGCTGGCTGAATCACCGGCTGCATTCTCAGGTTCCCTGTTGGGACAGGAGAGCCAGAGAAGAACATGGAAGACAGTGGGGGGGGGGGCATTCCCTCCCACTGCTTGTAAAAGCAGTCTAGAGGCAAATTAGCCGCTAGGATTGCTTTTACATGAAAGCCGCTGGCTGAAAAGAATGATACCAAGATGATACCTACACCTGCAGGCATCATTCTGGTATAACCACTCATAGTCCAGCAACATACCAGTACGTTGCTGGTCCTTGTTGGGCATATATTGTAATCTTTTTTTTTCATGCAGCCTGTGGGCTGAACGAAAAAAAGAGATTGATCGGTGGGTATGCCCACCATTAGAATACCTCCCTTCGTCCACCCACTTCTAATGATGGGCATACATGCACCATTTATATATGCCGAAGCAGGGGGGCATCCTCCCACAAAAGGTAGGAGCAAATCGCTCCTCCACCCCTGCTGCCCCCACGCTTCGGCATATATCACCTGTAACTTTTATAACTGTAACCGGTTCCAGGTTCGGGTCTCTCAAAATGCGATGGCATCTTGGTAGACCCTGTGAAAGTGTGCCTAGTCTGTGCAATGCTGTAATTTACGCTAATACTCAACTAGTGTATGGTAGCGTTCAAAACATTCACCAATGCAAAGACCAGGATTGTCAGGACAGGAGGGACAATAGCAGGTGTCATGCCTATATCCTTGCTTGCTGCAGACACGACATCTTTTTTGGGGGGGTTCGTTGGGTAGGGGTACTCGGGAGGACATAAAGAAAATGCCTCTCATGTAGCCGACTGCATTTGGTATTTGGTTGGGGATGTGAATGGGGGAAGTACGGGTGCTGCAGAAGTGGTGGGTTCCCAATTAGGATTGGTGAATGCATCAGGAAGGGCACTATGGGCACGACGGGCCTGTGTTTGTTTTCTTCTTGGTGGAAACAGGACACTACTTGTGCTTGCCACCTCACCAGCTTGAACTGCACTTATGGGACTCGCCACGTCACCACGTGTTACTGCAGTGCTAGTTTGACTACAACCGAGGTGTACTAGGTCGCTGATGCTTGCCAGTTCACCAAAATGCTACCAAAAAAACTGTTAGCAATCGCAGGGATCAGGCCTGACTCTGCGAACGCTGCAGTTATGCGTTTAGTGTTTTGTAAGTGACAGTGATCGATCGATACTGCACTTGGGTGGGCTGGGCTGGGCCAGGCGGAGGGGTAAAAGGCAGGTGCTAGCAGGTATCTGGGCTGATCCCGCTAACACTGCGTTTTTGGGAACCCTAAACTGCTGGGGACGCTAGTATAGATCTGATCGGATCAGATATTGATCCGTTCAGATACTATACCACTAAGGGAGGTGTACGGTGCGTGCGTGGGTGTTAGCGGTACTGGCGCTAACCTGACGCTGCCTGGGGCGATGCAGACCCTATCTGACCCTAAAACCTAAGTTATATCACCGCCGGACGATCAGAGGGCTAAACCTTTATTAGGTAATAAATGGCGGGTGCCCTGACACTATAAAAAATAAACTAACTAACCACCGTCACCCGTAACAGTTATACGCTGATCACTGGTGAAAGGGTTAACTAAGGGGCAATCAAGGGGTTAAAACATTTATTAGGTAGTATATGGGGGTCCCTGTCGCTATAAAACACTGACAGCAAACCTATATATTTACCTCCCTAACTAGCGTCACCAGTGACACTAATACAGCGATCAGAAAAACGATCGCTTAGTGACACTGGTGATGGGGGTGATCAAGGGGTAAAAACTTTATTAGGGGGGTACCCTAGACCTAAAGGGGGCTAATACTAACTGCCCTACCACACTAACTGTCACAAACTGACACCAATGCAGTAATCAGAAAAAAAAAAAACTGCTTGGTGTCATTGTGACGGGGGGGGGGGTAATTGGAGGGTGATCAGGGGGGGATCGGGTGGTGTAATGTATGCCTGGCGTGTTCTACTGTGTGTGTTTTACACTCACTCGGATGTCTTCTCTCCTCGGCGCCGGAACGGAAAATACCGAGCCGAGGAGCGATGACATCACTTCCTCTGCCTCTGTTTACTATACAGAGGCAGAGGAAGATTCTCATTGGCTGGGAGCGATCGCGAGGGGGGGCCACGAATGGATGGCCTCCCCCTCACGTCTGATCGCTCCCGGACAGAAGCCGACCGCCTCGGGCATCGGGGGGGGTCCAATCGGACCCCCGTGGGAGGCAGATCACGTACAGGTACGTGATTCTGCCTGCCCGTGCCATTCTGCCGACGTACATCGCCGCGAGGCGGTCGGTAACTGGTTAAGCAGCTTATAGGTGTTGGACTGTTGGAGAGGATGTATGTATTGCAAGCTTTAAACACCTGGTACTGCAGTACTTTCTGGAGTTCTTTCCAGGATACCAGCTGCATGAGAAATTACAGAATTTATGATAGTGGCTGGATTCACATTGACTATTCTGCTTTTTGTAGATTCTACATTTTTTCTACATTTAAATATTACCAGCAGGCTGATCGATGATTTTATATATTTTATCTAGTATACATAAGTATGTTAAGGTTCTTGGGATTTTAGATTGTAGCTAGAAATAAAATGTAGATCTGTTAATAATTAGAATATTGGTTTGTGTTATAATCAGTGGGAACTAAAGAAAAAAGTTTTCCTGCAAATAGGTGATTTAAATCATTTTTATGCCTAGTGTAAATCTCCTTCCTGCACTTGGGGAGCTGCATGTACAGCCTGCAAGGATCATACTCTTGTACATGTCGATGTTGCTTTTGCATTGGCATTTACCCATACATTGGTGTCTAGCATATTTCTTGGAAATACATTGAATGCACACATGAGGGTTAATGGCGATGCAAAGAAGCATCAGCATTTACAAGGGTAAGGCTGGGTATAGACATTCAACGTATGGCAGGCTTTAAGCGACAAGTGAAATATTTATACCACATCCAGGTTAGTGGTCATATTTTTTTTCTTAAGGATAACATTGGGGTTGACTTACTAAAACTGGAGAGTGCAAAATCTGGTGCGGCTGTGCATGGTAACCAATCAGCTTCTAACCTCAGCTTGTTCAATTAAGCTTTGACAATAAGGCTGGGTTCACACTGGTCTGACTAACGCTCAGACATTGGGAGCTCATGTCGCATGACGTGTGAAATCCAATGTTTCCCTATGGGAGCCGTCCTAACTGGTCCGACACAAGTCGTTCCGACTTTAGAAATGCTCCCTGTTCTACTTTGGTCCGACTTTGATCCTACTTCAGCCTATTGACTATCATTGAAGTCAGATCAAAGTTGGATTGCCGTCTCGCATGATCCGACTTCGGCACGCGACTTGTGCTCAGATGATCTTGAGGGGGAACTCCGCGCCAATTTTAAATAAAAAACCGGCACGGGTTCCCCCCCCAAGAGCATACCAGCTCCTTAGGTCTGGTATGGACCTTGAGGGGAACCCCCTACGCCGAAAAGATATTCTACAATATTCAAATAACTGCTAAATTAATAAAGGAGCTACTGTATAAGATTCATGATTGTGTACTAAGCACCATAACCCCATAGCATCCAAAAAAATCTCACTGAGCATTCAGAGTCTACAGAGAAAGACTTAAGGTGATGGAAAGAGTAATGATAATACTATGCACTTCGTAGCAACCAACTAGATTTCCCTTTTCAGGAGTTTAGAGCAGTCAGAACAGTGACTTGTTGATTTGGGTGCTCAGGGTTACTACATTTTGCATATTAATGTTTACTTTATTGAATAAACCTATATGACAATAAACAGATATTACAAGGTCTGCTTGAATCTTCTATTTTTTTTTTCATACTTAGAAAAGTGTCCAATAAGCTCTGCATATACATAATTCTAACACACAGCCAGCTCGATTCCAGTTCCACTATATTTTCAGTATATTTCCTTTTAAGGCTATGTTTATCCATGGTTCATGTCTCAGAAGAAAAAAAATTTAAAATACAATTTTAAAATATACAGTGAGATTTTATTTGTAATACATAGGATCATAGCAACTCATTATGCCAAGTAAAGACTGAAGTTGAATGTTTATACTTTGCATAGTGCCAAGCCAGCCTAATGAAGTGTCCCTTCCTTTTATTGTGATGGCTGTGCAATTCATTGCTGGCTTTCCTTTAATATTAAGGGAAAGGATGTAAAATAATTTTACTCATTTGAATTGCTTAGATTGCGACTGTTACATTGGTCCTATTATCCATAACAATAACAGTTTGTCAGGGTATAGACAGATGGTTTGTTTAGGCTCATTATACTTCTAATGTCAATGTCATCTTCCTATATTTAACTTTTTTTTCTTCTTTTTTTTTTATTAGCATAAGCTTATAGTACATTTTTGACTACAGTAACATTAAAGTTATTAAAGAAATTTGGGCAGGGTTCCAGAAAATACAAGGACTGCTGTACCTATAAATAAACAGAGAACGCGAACAAGGGCAATAGACTTACATTTGGAAAGAGACTGGAGTTAAACTAAGGTTACCTGTATATATTTTTAAAGGACCAGTTCAACCAAAATTAATATTTATTCTTGGGTAGATACTGAAAGGCAGAATGTTAGAGACTAAAACCACCAGTTTCAATTGTCTCTTGGGCCAGTTTTAGTTGTCTCTTGGGATCTATTGGTTAGATCTTTGAACTTAAGTTACTGGGTCTGCACATCTGCTGTTGCCATTATGAGGGATTGTCGGTCTCCCTGCTAAATTGGAATTTATTGTATATTAAGCAAAATGCAACAAGATATACTATAGTATAAGTACAGTATAACAACTCATTTATGCACACGACAATTGGCAACTTACAAGATAGTTTAGTGATATTGGCATATACGTAGAGTATGTAGAAGTCTCATTCAGGGTCAGTTTCTGTGGATGGACTTTCACAGAACAGGATGAGCTTCCTTGGGAGGGATTGCAGCACCTGTAGCTGTAATACAAAGAGAGATACCACCGGGGGCAGCAGACTAAGTGTAATAGTGAATGAAAACTATGTAAATAACAACTCGCAGAAGTAAAAGGTTAAGAGCCGTATAACATGTGGATCTTCCCCCTCACGCGGGTCCGATCATCCATTAATCATCCAGATGTACGAGAGCCGGGTTCAGCTGTCACTGTCGCCTATGGATGTGGACAGGGGCCCTGAAGAGCACTTGGAGACCACAAAATGGCCGACAGTGGAGACCATGTGGCTCAGGAAGTGAAGTCGTGTGTGGGCGTGGTTTTGCATTTCAAGGTGGGGCTGCCTCTTTCTCAAATCAATAGCTTTAGTTTTAATGCAGCCCCGCCTTGAAAGGCATAACCACACCCACACACATGACATCACTTCCTGAGCCACATGCTGTCCACTGTAGGCCATCTTGTGGTCTCCCAGTGCTCTCCAGGTCTTCCATTTACATCCATGGGCACCAGTGACAGCTGAACCTCACTCGGCCCCCCTATATCTGGATGATTGAGGCGGAAGAGCCACATGTTATAAGGCTTTTAACCCTTTATTTATGTGAGTTACATTCACCTATTGCTACACTTAGTCTGCTGCCTCTGGTGGTGTCTCCTATGCATTACAGCTACAGGTGCTGCAATCCCTCCCAAGGAAGCTCATCCTGTTCTGCGAAGGTCCATGCCCAGAAGCTGACCCTGAATGACTTTTCTACATGTATATGCCCGATATTACTACATTGTCTTGTAAGTTGTCAATTGTTGTGTGCGTAAATGAGTTGTACTGGTACTATAGCATATCTTGTTGCATTTTACTTAATATACAATAAATTCTAATTTAGCAGAGAGAGTGACAACTTTTCATAATGGCAACAGTAGATGTGCAGACCCAGTAACTCAAGCTCAAAGATCTAACCAATAGATCCCAAGAGACAACTGAAACTGATGAATTTATTCTCTAACATTCTGCCTTTCAGTATCTAAGAAAAAAATAAAATATAAATTTTGGGTGAACTGTCCCTTTAAAAATACATACAGCTAACACTACATTGTCTTGTAAGTTGACAATTGTCATGTGAATAAATGAGTTTGCATACTGCTACACTCTGGATGCACCCTATGCTTTCTTTATCTATTACCGTACATCTTCCATAAGTTAGGTTACCAGTACATTCATTCTCCTTAGGTTAGATTACTGGTACAGTCTCTTTAAGTTAGGTTATCAGTACATTCTTCTTAAATTGGGTTACTGGTACATTCTCCTTAGGATGCTTTCCTGTACTCCCTTCTTAGATTAAGTTTCTGACACATTCTGCTTAGGTTAGCTAACCAGCATACAATATCTCCGTATGTTAGGTTGCTGCTGCTCTATCTTTTGTTTAGATTTCCTGTACATTCTGACTAGATTATATCAGCCTTTTTTCAACCAGGGTGTCTTCAGGGGTGCATTAGCAAAATACCTACAAATTGCCCAAAAACTGTATACAAGACAGAGGGTGTATCATACCTTTTTTTTCATTTTAGAATGGGGTGCATCGCGATTGTGTGGAATTTTAAAGGGTGCCTTGACTGAAAAAAGGTTGAGAAACACTGGATTAGATTACCAGTACCTCCTTAGGCCACAAGGATGTTCTCTCTAGGTTACATTAGAGCTGCACGATTCTGGCCAAAATGAGAATCACGATTCTTTTGCTTAGAATAAAGATCGTGATTCTCAAAAAATGGCACTTATGAGACTGCGCAGCGCACTGATGATATTGCACCTCCTCGCCCATGGCATTAGAAAATATTGGGACACCTGCTTGGCAATGTTGCGCCCGGCTGCGCCCCTTCAGGTTAGTCACTGGGGCTGACAACAGCCCAGGCAGCAGGCTCCATTTTCTACTCTACATACACACACACACACACACACACATATATATACAGTATATATATATATATATATATTTATAAATATGTGTATGTATGTGAGAGAGACATATATCCATCTATATGTATCAGGGCTTGACAAACCCCGGGTCGCAGAGTGGTGCATGGTGACATAGAGAGGACTGAGATTACTGGATGTGATTGTGCAGTCATAATGAAGCTCACATGTTAGAAAAAGAATGACATGCCTGCTCGGATCAATGCTAGTGTTTCCCGGCCGGGGTCTCTGACAAAGAAACATGGTACCGCCCAGGCATCCACCGCATCACGCTCTCTGCTGACGTCAGTTCTGGCATTGGCGCCATTTGGGTTCCACGTTGGTTCCGACGGCTTATCCTCAGGTCCACGCTGCATCCCGGGGACACCCGAAAATTGCGTTAATCCAGGCTGGAGATCGCGCACGGGGGGGATCGAGATCACGATTCTTTTATGATTAATCATGCAGCTCTAGGTTATTTTACTGGGACATTTTCCGTAGGTTAGATATCTGATACATTCCTGTTTAGTTAGGTTGTCGGTACATTCTCCTTAGGTTAGTTTTCCAGTACAGTGTACTGGAAATCTAAACTAAGAAGGTTAGTTTTCCAGTACAGTCTCCTTAGGTTAGGTTGTGGTAGTTTCTCCTTAGGTTAGTTTGCTGATATGTTCTTCTTAGGTAAGGCCCCGGAAACATTTTCCATAAGCAAGCTTGCAATACATTCTCCTTAGTTTCGGTTTCTGGTACATTGTTTTTAGGTTCAGTCGCCAGTACATTCCCCAAAGAATAGTTTGCCAGTATACTCTCCATAACCTGGAAAGTCCTAAAATGAAGTGGAATATGTGCAGAAAAGTGACTATGTATTCTAATATAATGCATATCATAATATTTTATTTAAGGAAGGTTTACTTGATGTGGAAAAGTCAGAGACAGAAGATGAACTGACTGTCAATGAAATTAGTTGTCTTCGGCTGAAAGGACAGATGATCTACTTGCCTGAAGCTGACAACATTCTCTTCCTCTGCTCTCCAAGGTAAGCTGTCATGTTTGTCAAATATCTCTGAGCAAACTTTAGAGCAGCTTTATAGAAACAAATTAAAAGCTCCAGCTATATTTTATATGTAATAAATCATTAGTTTTACTAGGGATTCAGACACTGCAAATTTATATTTAGTCTTAACACCCATAACAGATCGGATTATTCTAAGGAGACTTTTTTTTTTAATATATTGATTGTTACAGTATATTGTACAATATTTTTTACATTGTGTCCATTTTTGAAGGACCACGGTCTGAGCACCCAGCACTGGAGTCTTCAGTGAGCTGTTTTCTGATTGATATTTATATATTACATAAGAATCAGTACCTTTTAATATCTGTTCACAGTGGAGTTGATAAGATTCCTTAAAAAAAGAAACAATCACAAATGGGAGCCAGACCATAAGGCGAAAGGGCCTTGACCATAAAAAAACAGCCAAAGCGTTTCAGGGGCCACAACACACACCCTATTATTAGAGCCACAAGTTAATAAATAAATAAGAAATAAATAAAAACTAATGACACAAACCATAAAACCACCAAAATCAATAAAACAGTGATGAACCCCCAGTATCCATGAACAGTGATCAATATTTATTTTATAATTGTTGTTGTGCCATTCTATAACCAAGGCCTGTCTAAATCCAACCAACGATGCTTATATATTGGCTCACCAAATGGTAATATAAATTTAGAATTTTGAAGAAACAGTGTAATTTTTTGGACAGGATATTGTTTACTGATCCCTCCCAGAGCCCCTGTCAGAATTTATGATACAAGCTACATGCATTATGTATTGAATACGCATCTGGCTGGTTTTCTAATTAATACTTTTACTTCACCACTTTCTGAGTCACCAACCAGGAACAAATATCAGTATAACAGGTATGTACAGTATGTATGCTTATGTAGGCTATTGTTACTCACCTTCCAAAAAGTCTACCTTCCTAACTGACATGGTGATCCTCTAGATTTTGCATTTAAAGAGTCACTAAGCAGACCAGTCAGGCAGATCAGGAGTTCTGACTTCACTCGCTGCATATTTGTGACCATGTAAGGTGGCCCCAGGTCCAGGAACATCCGGATACCTGCTTGTCAGCTTAGTTTATCTTCATAGTACCTAAAGATCCACAAAACACACCATTAGACAAGTATTGACATACACAGCTGCCTGGTCCATATCTGTCCTTACTCCTGCCCCCACACCTTCCTTTTGGCCATTGAGGTTACCCATCTCACTTGACAGCCAAAATGAAGGTGAAGGGAGGGGGTGACAGTTATGAACCAAAATTGTGTGGTCAGTAAAATCTTAAAAGTCCGTGGTGGCGGGGACGTGGCCAAGACCGGCATGTGAGAGGACGCACTTCTCACAGCTCCTGCCTGATCCGTTGTCTGATCCTTCCCCGGCATCCCTGATGCTGCTTTTTTCGGCTCCCCAGCTGGCTTCCGAGACCCTCCATCACCCGGACCCACCACCGGCCCTCTGAACATGGGGGAAGACCCGCCGAGGCCTGTTGGAGTTGGCGGGACCGGACTCCCAAGATGGCACCGCCGCTGCAGCAGCCAAAGCACAGCGCACGCTGCGAACGACCGACAAGCCCAGGGATAATTGCAGTAAAAAAACGCTGAAAGCACCGGGTAAGGAGCAGTACAGAGACATATTATACTACACACAAAAACTGCAGGGCCTGGTGGATGAGGATGCGGGGAGGACGGTAAGCAGAGGGGAGGAAGCAGATCTATTTACACAGGCTGAATGGGGCCATGATACAGACAGTACTCCTGCACATTTTCAGGACAACACTACTCATCCCCCCCCCCCGGATGATATACCAGAAAACCTGGAGCAGCCCACACTGGCTGATATTCTAAAGGCTGTTCATATGTGCACGGCTACAGTCACTGATATGAAGGAGCAGTTTGGGGGCCTGAGAGAAGAGGTATCTCTACCTAGACAAGACCTTCAAAAGCTTAGAGAAAGAGCAACTGCAGTAGAGAGCAGAGTTTGTGATATAGAGGAGAAGTTACCCCCACTTGCGCGAGAAGCCAAGGCAGCATACCGCATGGCCCAAGACACATACAACAGAGCAGAGGACATTGAAAACCGCTTGCGCAGAAACAATGTCTGTATTGTTGGCCTCCCTGAGAAAACTGAGGGAAAGGATCCCACATCGTTTGTGGAAAACTGGCTGGTAGAGATATTCGGCCATGAAGCTTTTTCCCCATTTTTTACAGTGGAGAGGGCCCATAGAGTGCCGGGACAGCCTCCTCCACAGGGTGCTCCTCCCAGGCCAATGTTGGCCAAGCTGCTACATTATCGTGACAGAGAGGCAGTGTTACGCTGTGCGCGGGAGCAGGCCAATGTTACCTTTAATGGAGTAAGAGTGTCATTCTATCCAGATTTCTCGGCTGAGGTGCAGAGAAATAAAGCTAAGTTCAGTGAGGTAAAGAAGTGCCTCAGAGCCTTGCAATTACCATACGCCATGCTCTACCCAGCGAAGTTGCGAGTGACAGTGGAAGGACATGCACAGTTTTTTTAATCTGCTAGAGAAGCGGTTGCCTGGCTAGATCACAACGAACAGGCACTACGCCGTCACTGTGCGGATGCGGAAGGTGACTGACTGGGACATTGTACTGGGTAAAAATAGGCTTGTCTATATGTCTGGATGCCATAATCCTTTTTTGATTGCAACGCAGCCATCCTAACTCTGCCTTTGTTTCTTTACCTTTTTTATCACCCGCCATCATATCCGGCTCTTTCCACGTTACCTAAATGCCGGGGATCATCCTATATCTCTTAAGTGAAAGGAAGTGAACTGTGAACTTCCCCCTTACTTAACTTGAGATGCGTTATCTCCCAGTTGGCCTACTCTTAGGCCGTATTACAACCAGTAGATTTGCTCTGTTGGCAAGGCCTATTTGGATGATCATACTTTTCAGTTTTGCATGGTCTCTTACTGAAGTGAGAGTGTCATACCGTACATGGATCTACCCAAGTGCAGTTGCACTATTGTTCATTGGCACCATTGTGCCCTGTTATCGTTTACAACATGATCCATCCTGCAGTCCAGGAATCTTCTTTCCATTGAACGCATGGAATCCTGTTACCACAGAAGTCTACCACCAATTCTTCAACCAAGTTCCCGGTGATTTCTTTACAAGGAAGCCGCTTAATAGCCCTTCCCCGCTGCTGACTTTGCTTTTGAAATGGCGGGCTCCCCGGTGATCTCCTGGAATGTTAGAGGCATGAACTGCCCCCTTAAGCGCACTATGATTTTCTCATGTCTAAAAGAGTTTTTATCCTGCCGTTATATGCTTGCAGGGAAAGCATTTAACATTTGATTCTAAAAGTTGCATGAAATATAGATGGATTGGGTGGTCGTATCACTCCACTCACACCTCCTTTTCTCGGGGGGGTGAGTGTAGTGATACACAGCTCCTTGGATTATCAGGAATTTTAATCGAAAATAGATCAGGAGGGAAGGTTCGTATTTTTGCATTGTCGCATTGGCATTCTGAAGTGTGTGTTGGCCTGTGTTTATATACCTCCCCCGTTTGATGCTCGGGTACTCCGACTCCTTCTGGAATTCCTGGAGGGGAAACCGGACCTCCCGCTGCTACTAGTGGGAGACGTCAATAGTTGGCTGGCACCGGACCTGGATAAACACCCGGTCCCAAGCTCACCAACTCCCCACAGGACAACTCGTCTGGCTAGATTGTTGCAGGAGGTGGGTTGGTTGGATATATGGAGACACCGAAATCCCACTGCTAAACAATTCTCCTGTTTCTCAAAAACACACGGATCATTATCTAGGATAGATTTGGCAGTGGGAAACTCGGCTATGCTCCCCTCAGTTTCAGACATTTCTTATAAACCTCGGTGTGTATCTGATCACTCCTATATGGTGATAAATCTTATTGTATCCCAGCAATCCGCACTCCCAAAGGTACCCTGGAAATTTAATGCCTTTTGGCTACAGCTATTCACCTCCCATGAGGATATAGAGGGGAACATTAGGAAGTTTTTCTCCTGTCAGCCAGGCTCATTGTCTGTTCTTGCAGAATGGGAGGCCTTTAAAACTTATCTTAAGAAAATACTTAGTAGTGAGGTTACCAAGATTAAAAAACATTCTGAGGCATTACGGGAAGCACTGGAATCACAGGTTCACTCGCTGGAGGCAAAATATGTCCAAGACCCCACCGACTCCACTAGGGAGGTCTGGCAGTCGGCTCAATCAGCGTACGGGCACCTGCTGGCCTCCTCAGCGTACAAAAAGAGTTTTTTTCCTAAAACCGCCTTTTTTGAGGAGGGTGAGACGACAGGCCGCCTTTTGGCTAGAATAGCTAATTCTGAACAGAGATCCCCAATAATTGGATCCATAAAAAATGCCGATGGGCGGCTGGTACATTCCCCGGATCTGATACTGCAAACGCTGGCAGAATTCTATGAAACATTATACTGTTCCTCTTCGAGGTGCAGCTCTGGGGACTTGTCCAGTTACCTGGATGGAATTGCTTTTCCGCATCTCTCGGTTTCCCAGAGAGAAGAGTTAGACGCCCCTTTAACTTTGGAGGAGTTACAGGCAGCGGTGGCAGAGTTCCCTAACTGTAAAGCTCCAGGGGGGACGGCATCCCCATGGAAATTTATAAAAATTACTCTGAGATACTACTTCCCAAGCTACTTAATGTTTTTAAGACCGCCAGGGAGCATAATACCCTACCGCCCTCTATGTCTAAGGCTTACATTATGTTAATTTTAAAACCAGGCAAGGACCCAGTGGACCCGGCCTCATACAGACCGATATCCCTACTACAGTCCGATATAAAAATATTAGCTAAAGTTTTGGCTCTCAGGTTAAATAAGGCTATTACCTCAATTATACACCCCGATCAGGCGGGGTTTATGCCCAACAAATCCACGGCAATAAACCTTAGAAGATTATTTCTTAACATGCAATCCCTGTTGGATAATAAAGGTAAGAGGGCTCTGTTGTCACTAGACTCTATGAAAGCCTTTGACAGTTTGGAATGGCCATATTTATGGGAGGTAATGAGGCGGTTCGGCTTTGGTGAAATGTACATTTCATGGGTGCATTTGTTATATCATTGCCCTCAGGCGATAATTAGGGAGGCGGGTAGAATGTCACTGCCCTTTACTCTTGGCCAGGGCACGCGGCAGGGGTGCCCTTTGTCCCCCCTGCTGTTTGCCCTGGCAATAGAGCCACTGGCAATCCGGATTAGAGATCACAAGGATATCACCGGCTTCTGCTATGGCGATAGACAGGAGAAGGTGATGCTCTATGCCGACGATACCATGATTCTATTGGGAGATACGGATCAATCACTATGAAACACAATGGATACAGTGGTTCGTTTTGGGGAATTTTCAGGCCTAAAAATAAACTGGACCAAATCAGCCCTAATGCCGATAGATGACGTACAACTCCTAAATGAAGAGTGGGTGGGGGATATACCTATAGCTGCCTCCTTTAGATACTTGGGGATACAGGTCTCCCCAAAGATCATGGAATATAGTCAGTTAAACATCTCCCCACTGTTGGTTAGATTCCGTTTACGTGTCAAGACCTGGAATGCTCTGTGTATGTCAGTTGCAGGCAAGGTGAATCTAATTAAAATGATTCTTATGTCTCAATTGCTATACATATTGCACAATTCACCCATAGTGATCCCATTTTTAGGATAGTGAATGCCATTTTTCGTGAGCTCATATGGAAAAATCGTCCACCTAGGATAAAACTAGAAAATCTCCAACGCCCCAAAGATGAAGGTGGCCTTGCATTATCGAATCCATGGCTTTACTACTTGGCATCGCAAATGCAACATTTGATAGGTACCATGGTTATGGAGGGAGACCTTACAGACAGGTCTCCTAGCGCTTCAGAATATATAATGCTCCACATGATAGGTGGAAAATCTGTTCCAATCGTCCTAGAGGTATCAACTTTCGGAAAACCTCAAGAGTTTCCCCACATATGCCCTTATACAAAAAGTATGGAATAAAACTAAGTATGTTCAGGAGGCGATAGGCATCAATGAGTATAGCCCTATTTGGGAAAATGAATCCTATCCAGAGCTGGCTAAACTACAACACGCGGAGAGGTGGAAGAGGTTTGGTGTTTTTTACCTAACGCAAATAATTAGTGAAGGTAAATTGTGATCTTTTGATTCTTTGAGGGATCTTTATAGACTGCCAGCACACATGCTTTTCTATTATATGCAACTTAGGCATGCTTTTACAACTCAATCAAAAACCTCTGATAGGCACACAGACTCGACCCCTCTTATCGCTTTACTTAAAGCAGCAGAGACCTCTAAAGGTTTCATTTCCCAGAGCTATAGCATCTTACTCCACAATTATCTTACAAAACACCCCTTGACAGTGAAAACCAAATGGAAGTTGGACGTAGGACCCTTAGATGAGGATCAATGGGAGGAGGCTCTTCAGTCAGTTTCAGTATGTTCACTGAACGTAACGCAGAGACTAACGCAACTATATACACTCCTGAGAATATATTATACACCTCACAGGTTACATAATATGGGATTGCTCTCCACTCCAACATGTACTAGATGTAAAAGAGACCACGGAGACTTAATACATATGCTATGGCGGTGCCCCAGATTACATGTGTATTGGAAGGGGGTGGTAGATTTGCTGAGTGCGGTGTTTGGGGTGTCAATTCCATTGGACCCTAGACACTGCATTTTGAATATGCTAGATGAATTGGAATGGGACCCTCACGTCAGAGAAGCCCTCACCAGGGCCTTTTTCATGGCCCGTAAGTTGATCATGGTGCACTGGAAGTCTGAAACGCCTCCTTCAGTTAGGGAATGGGTTACCGCACTAGGCAATACACTGAGAATGAAAAAAATCATATACCAACACAGGAGTTGTTAAAAAAAATTTGAAAAACTTTGGGAGCCATGGCTTGGTACTCCTGGGCTAGCCCCGGATGACCTGGTCATGGACAGGTTATTGCGCCTTAACAGTGGTTGAATGTATTTTATACCCTGCATTAGCTTTAAATTGTGTTTGATAGCCCAGCCTGTTATGGACAGAGGGTGGGGAACATTGCGGAACTAGACATAGTAAACATTTCGATTGGTAATAGGGACTATATTAATATAAATATTCAAATGTATTTTGTTATATCTTTACCCTTTCTGGAAACGTACCCATTTATTTTGTATAATTTACCTGAAGATTTTTGGACTGTATCTACTTGTTTTTCAATAAAACCGCTTTTTTGGATAAAAAAAAAAAAAAGTCAGTGGGGTTTTGGAGAATTTGAAGTACTCTGAAGATAAATTAAAGTAATTTTAAAGGCTTGTTTTTTTTTTTTTAAATAACAAACATATTATACTTGCCTCCTCTGTGCAGTTGGATTTGCACAGAGCCACCCCGGATCCTCCTCTTCTCTGGTCCCTCTTCTGCTCTCTTGGCCGCTTCCTCTGGTGAGTACCCCCTCAGCCAGCAGCTTGCTACAGGGGGCACCCGAGCCGAGTCAGAGTTCTGTATATCCATTCTATTCTGTATATCCATCCATTGGCCTGAACCCAGCCCCGCCCCTCTCCCCCCTGATTGGCTTACTGATTTTGATTGACAGCCACGGGAGCCAATGGCGCCGCTGCTTTGTCTCAGCCAATCAGGAGGAAAGTCTGGGACAGCTAAAACATTCGTGGACATCGCTGCAGAGAGAAGGAGCTCAGGTAAGTGATTAGGGGGGTGCTGGGGAGGCTGACACACACATAAGGTTTTTTATCTTAATGCATAGAATGCATTAAGATGAAAAACCTTCTGCCTTTACAACTCCTGTAAGCCATAACTGAGGCCCCCTTACAAGGAGTCAGTGGGATCACTTTTAAAAATGATAGCTTGCAAGGAAATGGGAGTACCATTTAGACATGCCAGCCTACAGGATGATAAAATTACCATTTTTGCCACGGACCACATTGTGAACAGTGAAATTAATATAATTTAAGAACTATGAAAATTGAATAATATATATAATTACTTATAAAATTAACTTGAACAAAAATAAATGTGATAAAGTTCCAAAAAAGTATTTTCTGGTATTCTTTTTGGTTAAACACACCAACAATCCACCGTGTAATAATGTACGATTCCACCACCTTGAAGCAAAGGATGGCCAATATATTTTGCTAAGCATGCAGATCTCTTAATTAGGAAATACTTGATTTCACTTGCAGGTGGTTGTGAGTCGGCAGTGAAATGTAGCAAATACAAGCAAACTGTGCTTTAAAAAAAAAAATGTATTGACAAGATTTTTTCAAAAAAGTATGTTTTTATATTTTAAAGTACATTTCATACAGAGCCAGGATTATTTTCTGAAATTAAGTTAATCACTAATGCATTCATTATTTACAGTGTAATGAACTTAGATGACTTGACCAGAAGAGGTCTATATCTCAGTGACATCCCTCTCCATGATGCCACCCGTGACCTGGTACTGCTTGGGGAGCAGTTCAGGGAGGAATATAAACTGACTCAAGAACTTGAAATTTTGACTGATCGGCTGCAGCACACCTTAAGAGCTTTAGAAGATGAGAAGAAAAAGACTGATACGTGAGAAATGTTTCACCATTTTTGGTTGTCAATGATAAATGATTAGTGCCAACAACCTCCTTCTGGCCATTTCATACTGGACGTTCCAAGTGCACATGCATCTCCACAAATATTAGTATAGTCAAAATCCCCATATGTTCATTGACATTGTGCAGCAGATAGTCTGTGCCAGGGAGGGACTGACAACACCCAGGGCCCCCGAACCAAATAAAGCAAAGGATCCGCCCATGCCCTGCCAATGTCCCACCTCTGGACCACCCCTACATTTTGCACAAATGCATAAAAGCAAATACAATACAGTGTTACGTAAAATATAGTATGTGTGTGTATATATATATATTGTGTATACAGTGGATATAAAAAGTCTACACACCACTGTTAAAATGTCAGGTTTCTGTGATGTAAAAAAATGAGACAAAGATAAATCATTTCAGAACTTTTTCCATCTTTAATGTGACCTATAAACTGTACAACTCAGTTGAACAACAACCTGAAATCTTTAAGGTGGAGGGAAGTAAAAATAAAAAAATAAAATAATATGGTTGCATAAGTGTGCACACCCTTACACTAATACTTTGTTGAAGCACATTTTGATTTTATTACAGCACTCAGTCTTTTTGGGTATGAGTCTATCAGCATGGCACATCTTGACTTGGCAATATTTGCCCACTCTTCTTTGCAAAAATACTCCAAATCTGTCAGATGGCAAGGGCAACTCCTGTGCACAGCCCTCTTCAGATCACCCCACTGATTTTCAATTGGATTTAGGTCTGGGCTCTGGCTGGGCCATTCCAAAACTTTAATCTTTTTCTGTTAAAGCCATTCCTTTGTTGATTTATATGTATGCTTTGGGTCGTTGTCATGCTGAAAGATGAAGTTCCTCTTCATGTTCAGCTTTCTAGCAGAATCCTGAAGGTTTTGTACCAATATTGACTGGTATTTGGAACTGTTCATAATCCCCTCTACATTGACTAAGGCCCCTGTTCCAGCTGAAGAAAAACAGCCCAAAAGCATGATGCTGCCACCACCATGCTTAACTGTGGGTAGGGTGTTCTTTTGGTGATGTGTATTTTTGTTTTTGCGCCAAACGCATCTTTTGGAACTATGGCCAAAAAGTTCAAACTTGGTTTCATCAGACCATAACACATTTTCCCACATTCTTTTGGGAGACTTCAAGTGTGTTTTTGCAAGATTTAGCCGGGCTTGGATGTTTTTCTTCATAAGAAAAGGCTTCCGTCTTGTAACTCTATCCCATAGCCCAGACATATGAAGAATATGAGAGATTGTTGTTACATGTACCACACAGCCAGTAGTTGGCAGATATTCCTGTGGGTCCTTTAATGTTGCTGTAGGCCTCTTGGCAGCCCCCCTGACCAGTTTTCTTCTCGTCTTTTCATCAGTTTTGAAGGGATGTCCAGTTCTTGGTAATGCCACTGTTGTGCAATATTTTCTCCACTCGATGATGAATGTCTTCACTGTGTTCCATGGTATATCTAATGCCTTGGAAATTCTTTTGTACCCTTGTCCTGACTGATACCTTTTAACAATGAGATCCCTCTGATGCTTTGGAAGCTCTCTGCGGACCATGGCTTTTTCTGTAGGATGCAACTAAGAAAATGTCAGGAAAGACCTACTAGAACAGCTGAACTTTACTTGGGGTTAATCAGAGGCACTTTATATGATGGGAGGTGTGTAATGACTCCTATTTAACATGAGTTTGAATAGCATTGCTTAATTCTGAACACAGCTACATCCCCAGTTATAAGAGGGTGTGCACACTTATGCAACCACATTATTTTATTTTTTTTATTTTTAATTGCACCCCCCCCCCCCCCCAAAAGTTTGGTTTTCAAATGAGTTGCACAGTTTATAGGTCGCATAAAAAGGTCGAAAAAGTTCTGAAGTTATTTATCTTTGTCTCATTTTTTTTACATCGCGGAAACCTGACATTTTAACAGGGGCGTGTATATATATATATATATATATATACACACAGTTGTGCTCATAAGTTTACATACCCTGGCAGAATTTATGATTTCTTGGTCATTTTTCAGAGAATATGAATGATAACACAAAAATATTTATTTCACTCATGGTTAGTGTTTGGCTGAAGCCATTTATTATCAATCAACTGTGTTTACTCTTTATAAATCATAATGACAACAGAAACTACCCAAATGACCCTGATCAGTTTACATACCCTGGTGATTTTGGCCTGATAACATGCACACAAGTTCACACAAAGGGGTTTCAATGGCTATTAAAGGTAACCATCCTCACCTGAGATCTGTTTGCCTGTAATTAGTGTGTGTGTGTATAAAAGGTCACTGAGTTTATAGACTCTCGACAGACCCTTGCATCTTTCATCCAGTGCTGCACTGACGTTTCTGGATTCTGAATCATTGGGAAAGCACAATAATTGTCAAAGGATCTGCGGGAAAAGGTAGTTGAACTGTATAAAACAGGAAAGGGATATAAAAAGATATCCAAGGAAATGAGAATGCCAACCAGCAGTGTTCAAACTCTAATCAAGAAGTGGAAATTGAGGGTTTCTGTTGAAACCAAACCACGGTCAACAACTGCCAGGAAAATTGTTTGGGATGCAAAGAAAAACCCACAAATAACTTCAGGTGAAATACAGGACTCTCTGAAAACATGTGATGTGGCTGTTTCAAGATGCACAATAAGGAGGCACTTGAAGAAAGATGGCGTGCATGATTGAGTCGCCAGAAGAAAGCCTTTACTACGCAAATTCCACAAAGTATCCTGCTTACAATATGCCAAAGAGCACAGAAACAAGCCTCAAACCTTCTGGCACAAAGTCATTTGAAGTGATGAGACCAAAGTTGAGCTTTTTGGCCACAACCAGAAACACTACATTTGGAGAGGAGTCAACAAGGCCTATGATGAAAGGTACACCATTCCTAGTTAACATGGAGGTGGATTGCTGATGTTTTGGGGATGTGTGAGCTACAAGGCACAGGAAATTTGGTCAAAATTGATGGCAAAATGAATGCAGTATGTTATCAAAAAATACTGGAGGAACATTTGCATTCATCAGCTAGAAAGCTGCGCATGGGACATACTTGGACATTCCAACATGACAATGATCCAAAACACAAGCCCAAGTTGACCTGTCATTGGCTACAGCAGAATAAAGTGAAGGTTTTGGAGTGGCCATCTCAGTCTCCTGACCTCAATATCATTGAGCCGCTCTGGGGAGATCTCAAACATGCAGTTCATTCAAGACGGCCCAAGAATTTACAGGAACTGGAGGCTTTTTGCCAAGAGGAATGGGCAGCTTTACCATCTGAGAAATTAAGGAGCCTCATCCACAAATACTACAAAAGACTTCAAGCTGTCATCGATGTTAAAGGGGGCAATACACGGTATTAAGAACTGGGGTATGTAAACTTTTGATCAGGGTCATTTGGCTAGTTTCTGTTGTCATTATAAATTAAAAAGAGTAAGCACAGTTGATTGATAATAAATGGCTTCAGCCAAACACTACCCATGAGTGAAAGAAAAGTTTTTGTTTTATCATTCATATTCTCTGAAAAATGGCCAAGAAATCATAAATTCTGCCAGGGTATGTAAACTTATGAGCACCACTGTGTGTGTGTGTGTTATATATATATATATATATATATATATATATATATATATAAACTTTTTAGCCCAATCTAATTGAAAAACATAATAAAAAGTGTATAAATGCACTCAAACACAGAGATAAACACAGATACATTCAACAATAAACAAAATACAGGTAGTGAAGCAGGCAACTTTAATGGGACCTGGAGGGGGGTCTCTCTCTAACTGAGGCCCTCTCAGTGGCCATTAGAGAGTCTGTTAGAAAGCATCCCCTCCAGGCCCTTTTAGAGACTACAACAGAGTATAATGGGACCTGGAGGGGGCCTCTTTCTAACAGAGTGTACAGTGGACACCTTCATTCACTCTGGTCCTCACAGGACCCCCTCCTTGTGCCATGACTCAGTGCCAGCGTACAGAGTCATTGCAATGCCGTACAGTTCCATCATACAGGGCCATCGCATGATGTACAGTGCCATCGTACAGAGCCATCGCATGCCATACAGAGTAATCACATGCCATACAGTGCCATTGCATGCTGTACAATGCCATTGCATGCCGTACAGTGCCATTACATGTCTTACAGAGCCATTGCATGCCATACAGTGGCACTTTACGATGGCACAGTAATGTAACATAATGTGTTTAGTGAGAGCAGCAACATAAGTGCTGAACGTCCATCACAACATCTCCACATACATGAGACTGGATGGCAGAGGCAATATGAAATGAAGAGGAATGAACCCCAGGCCCCCCCGTGCTCTATGCTGGCGATCTCCTATCTGGATAGAGGGAGAGAAGAACCAAGTTCACAACTTAGAGAGACACAACAGAGAGAGGGAAGTGTGGCTACAGGAGAGGCCCCTGATTGGAGGAGACGCGGCAGAGGAGATCCAGCCCCCCAGTGCTTGACAGAGATCAGAGGAGGCACAGCTCTAAAATTTTCCTCGACCTACGATGATCTGCGTGACGGCACGGTCGAAGAATATTTTAAAACACTGGCGGGCCCCCATCCACGGCCGGGCCCTCGGACCATGGCCGAATCGACCGACCGGTCTGTGACAATCAGTTTGAAGGTTTATTCAGTTATTCCAACATTAGCTTGTATGTAGTATGATCCCTCCTTATGCCTCTGCAATGAGTTACACCCCCCACCACCACCACACACATACTGTCTAATGTAAGTATGAAATAGGACCACTTAGTACATACAAAAGTCCTTTGTACAAATATACAATCAATCACACAATTCAAACAGTGAGGAAGACGAGCGATGAAGGCTTATTTAATAACAGAATTTGCCAGCAGTCCTAATTGAAATACAGATGGGTCAGCCCTTCTGATAATTGCCTGAATTCCAGTTTACCAGTAGAGACCTTGTATTTAAATTCTTAAATACAAACTTTTATTACTAAAGAAATAAAATGTAAATATTATACAGTGTAATATATATATATACAGTATCTCACAAAAGTGAGTACACCCCTCACATTTTTGTAAATATTTTATTATACCTTTTCATGTGACAACTCTGAAGAAATGACACTTTGCTACAATGTAAAGTAATGAGTGTACAGCTTGTATAACAGTGTAAATTTGCTGTCCCCTCAAAATAACTCAAAACACAGCCATTCATGAAAATGTCCAAAATGAGCTCAAAGTGTCAATATTTTGTGTGGCCACCATTATTTTCCAGCACTGCCTTAACCCTCTTGGGTATGGAGTTCACCAAAGCTTCACAGGTTTCCACTGGAGTCCTCTTCCACTCCTCCATGACGACATCACGGAGCTGGTGGATGTTAGAGACCTTGCGATCCTCCACCTTCTGTTTGAGGATGCCCCACAGATGCTCAATAGAGTTTTGTTCTGGAGACATGCTTGGCCAGTCCATCACCTTTACCCTCAGCTTCTTTAGCAAGGCATTGGTCATCTTGGAAGTGTGTTTGGGGTCGTTATCATGTTGGAATACTGCCCTGCGGCCCAGTCTCCGAAGGGAGGGGATCATGCTCTGCTTCAGTATGTCGCAGTACATGTTGGCATTCATGGTTCCCTCAATGAACTGTAGCTTCCCAGTGCTGACAGCACTCATGCAGCCCCAGACCATGACACTTCCACCACCATGCTTGACTGTAGGCAAGACACACTTGTCTTTATACTCCTCACCTGGTTGCCGCCACACACGCTTGACACCATCTGAACCAAATAAGTTTATCTTGGTCTCATCAGACCACAGGACATGGTTCCAGTAATCTATGTTCTTAGTCTGCTTGTCTTCAGCAAATTGTTTTCGGGCTTTCTTGTGCATCATCTTTAGAAGAGGCTTCCTTCTGGGACAACAGCCATGCAGACCCATTTGATGCAGTCTGTGGTGTATGGTCTGAGCACTGATAGGCTGACCCCCCCACCCCTTCAACCTCTGCAGCAATGCTGGCAGCACTCATACGTCTATTTCCCAAAGACAACCTCTGGATATGGTGCTGAGCACGTGCACTCAACTTTTTTGGTCGACCATGGCGAGGCCTGTTCTGAGTGGAACCTGTCCTGTTAAACCGCTGTATGGTCTTGGCCACTGTGCTGCAGCTCAGTTTCAGGGTCTTGGCAATCTTCTTATAGCCTAGGCCATCTTTATGTAGAGCAACAATACTTTTTTTCAGATCCTCAGAGAGTTCTTTGCCATGAGGTGCCACGTTGAGCTTCCAGTGACCAGTATGAGAGAGTGAGAGCGATAACATCAAATTTAACACACCTGCTCCCCATTCACACCTGAGGGAAAATGGCTAATTGGGCCCAATTTGGACATTTTCACTTAGGGGTGTACTCACTTTTGTTGCCAGCGATTTAGACATTAATGGCTGTGTGTTGAGTTATTTTGAGGGGACAGCAAATTTACACTGTTATACAAGCTGTACACTCACTACTTTACATTGCGACAAAGTGTAATTTCTTTAGTGTCACATGAAAAGATATAGTAAAATATTTACAAACATGTGAGAGGTGTACTCACTTTTGTGAGATACTGTGTGTATATATATATATATATATATATATAATTCAAAAAAAAAAAATATATATATATATATATATATATATATATATATATATATATATATATATATATATATATATAATTCAAAAAAAAAATGAACGAATGAATGAATGGAAAAGATTTGTTTCTGAGACATGTTTTTATCCTTTTATAGATTGCTGTACTCTGTTCTTCCCCCATCTGTCGCTAATGAACTCAGACATAAAAGGCCGGTTCCAGCCAAAAGATATGACAACGTCACAATCCTTTTCAGTGGCATTGTGGGATTCAATGCGTTCTGCAGCAAACATGCTTCTGGTGAAGGAGCGATGAAGATTGTGAATCTCTTGAACGATGTTTACACCAGATTTGACATCTTGACAGACTCACGAAAAAATCCTTTTGTCTATAAGGTGAAATGAACAGCAATGGGAGAGAACAACCTAGGCTATATGCATTGATCAATACAGTTAATGTGGTTGTAAACCTCAGACATGAAGTATGAACAAACCATATCCCTCGTGTGTACTTGTCTCAGTTAAGAGCATTAAGTGTCATTTCTGTCTCCTGCTTCGTTCTTCAGCTATCAGCATGAATCACTTCTGACGAGTTTTTCTGACACCAAGAGAAAAAAGGTGACAGGGGATGGACCTCCAGCAGTTTGACAGCCTCAGCTCTGTTTCTGTGTGATGTGGGGAGGGGGGTTGTGTCCTATCCCTAGAATCAGCTCTGAGTTCTCCTCACTGAACTCTAAAGAATGTAACTTTATCGCTCCATCCCTTTTTTTTCTGAACTCTCAGACAAGTTTTAAAATTCAGCCCAATGAATAAATAGTAAAGAAAGGGCTGCAGATAAACAGATACAACATATATAGGTGGATTTGTGTATCACCTGAGGCCAGTCACTTCACTGGGTATTTGTAAGGGTTTACAACCACTTTAAGCTGGCAATACACTAGTAGATTTTCGAAAGAACATTTGTACAAACATTTTCAGGATATTCAGTGACTTAATGAATGTCGTTCAAAAGTACTTAAAATTTTGTTTGCTTTTAACATTCGGTTTTGGAATGAATGGACTTTCCTGAACAAAAAACACATACTCTGTTATAGAAACACATATCTGTTCAAGAAAAACTTTCCATGCTCTTCCTTTTCTCATCATAGTCAAAAATTATGTCAGTATGACCCCACTAATGAGTAGAAAATTGGATGAACCACCTTAAAACGAAAAATTGTGAACAAAAGTTCCTGGCCAGCTTTAAAGTGATTGTAAACCCTTACACATTCCCACAGAAATGACTAGCCTCTGGTGATATACAGAGATAAAACAAATGCTCCAACATAAGTTGTACCTGTTTATCTATAGCTATCTCTTCTCTACAGCTCTTCAAAGTACAGAATTTAGACAGCATTTCTCACCTCCAGAAGGCAGGTTTCTAGGATCTGGTGTCACACACTGTACATGATAGAGCAGGAAGCTGAGTGTAAGCTGAGACCTGAGTGGAGGAATGGACAAATACCCCTCTACGCAGTCTCATAGAAAAACATGCACAGCTGAGGCTGTCAATCACCTGCCGTGCGCTGGAGGGGGGCCATCTCCCAAGATTTTGTGGTGTCAGCATAGACTCATGCAGATAGCAGGGGACTAATAGAGGAGGCAGAAATCACACCAGATACTTTGGATTGAGGCAAGTACATACTATAAAACAATATGTGTAGTTCATTTTTAATTCAGAGGTTTATAGCCACTTTAATCACAGAGGATGTGATCATGTTGCAGGCAGGCTCAATATTCTGCTACAGTCCCATAAGATAATGAAACATTATTTTTCTTCCAAATGGTAATGTTCTTTAGCATATTTAAGTTCTGCAACAGTTCTGAGGTTACATTCCTCTGATAAACATGCTCTTGCAGTTGCAGCACAACTGTGAAAATGGGTGTACAGTGGCTCTTTGTCCACACCATCATAACAAGCTAAATCTGCCACTTTGGTCACAAAACAGACCCAGCTGTTAAGGCAAGTATATTTCCGTGCAATTTGCAGATTATTTGATATGCAATTACATAAATACACATTCCCTAATTAGTTTGAGTCACTTTAGGGCTGGTTCCCACAGAATGCAGTGCGTTCCTTGGGTGTTTCTCACACCACACTCAAAACGCATCTGCAGGTGCCAATACATTGTTAACAGCATCCCAAACACAGATCGCAAAAGCAGTGCATACTGGTACCGCACTACTATGCAATTTGGTATGGGGTGTTTTTTAAAAAGCAGTGCATGCAATACTTTTACTGCATTTCAGGGAGATTTGCAGCCCATTCAAATGAATGGACTGCAAAATCACTCTGCATGGGTACATGCAGCAATCGCACAGGTGCGTGGACCACATTTCAGTGCGATAAAGGTTCGAACTGGCCCTTAAAGCTGTAGTAAACTGGCAGAAAAAAAAAAGCAATGGGCCCCACTGCAGGTTTAAGTCATAATGTACTAGTATGCACTGCATTATGCACATTATGACTGACTTACCTGTACGCAGAGCCCTCCAGCACAACGCTGTCACGGCTCCCCAACAATGCCATCTTCACTCTGTCTTCCTGGCTTTCTGTCTTGCTGGCTTTGGCTGTATGAGTGGCTGGGGCTGCAATGATGTCACTCCCACACATGTGCATGCAGGACCCCTTGACTCCGGCATAGAGCTCTGAAGGTCCGACATGGTACGCCTTCCTTTCAGAGCGCATGCGCTGGTGACATTACCGGCTGCATGCAGGGTGAATATCTCCTTAACAGTGCAAGTTTAGGAGATATTCACTGTACCTACAGTAGAGCTGCACGATTCTGGTTAAAATGAGAATCACAATTTTTTTGCTTAGAAGATAGATCACGATTCTCGCAGTGTTTTCATTTTTTGTTTATTCATTGAAGTGTAATTTTTCCCAAAAAATTGCGTTTGAAAGACCGCTGGGCAAAGACAGTGTGACATAAAATATTGCAACAATTGCTATTTTATTCCCTAGGGCCTCTGCTAAAATATATATAATGTTTGGGGGTTCCAGGTCATTTTCTAGCAAAAAATATTGATTTTAACTTAAGAAAGAAGTGTCAGAAAAAGATTTAGACTTTAAGTGGTTAAACTTCCTGCATTTACATGTTGAAAATTTGGCAGACTGCCTGGATTTTTTCTTTACAAACAGAAGTGTATCCCTTTGATCTAAGAAGGAAGAGTTAGTTACGACGTTTAATATTAAAAACTTGGCAGACTCCCCAGATGTTTTCTTTTGACAGCTGAGTGAGCAGATAAGTCTCTCCGCTTGTTATATAAAAGAATCGGCAAACTCTGCAACAGAGATCATCAGGGGGGTTGAATCGAGATCACGGTTTTTTAATGATTAATTGTGCAGCTCTAACCTACAGGTAAGCTTTATTATAGGTTTACCTGTAGGTAAAAGCTCAAAGTGGACTTTATTTCCACTTTAAGCCACTTCAAACCAAAGTTATACATTTTGGTATTAGTGTATCTAAGCTCTGCTGAATCCATAGAATGCAGCACTTTTGTATCAGTTCCCTATTAGATTTGCTCTTACTGTTCAGCTGTATATGAAAATAATTTCTTTCGATTGTGGCATGAGTTTGCCATTTTATACAGTCCACATTCCAATTAAAAATATATTTCATCGAATTGATCATTTTGATGTTTTTTATTTTCAATATTTTTATTGATTTTAGTGTTACATAGAAATATAACAGAGTAAACAAAATCAACAGGGAGAACATAAAAGATTGGCTCATCGGATACATTGGTTTGAAATGCAGAAGTCAAGGATATAAATACAACTTTGTAACAGTAGGGGAAACATACCATGTACATGAGCTGCATAGTAGAACCTAACAAAGGAGGGGGAGGGAGGAGGAAGTGGGACTGTGGTTTGCAATAGATATATAGTGGTCATTATTTAATATGGGATACATACCAAGACCAGGGTTTCCATGTCTGAATTAGTTTAAGGTAAGCATGGCTATCAAACCGCTAAGGTGGTTTCAAACATATAGTGATCTTGTACCTGTTTAATTAAATTTGAGACCAGGGGTTTTGAAGGATTTTTCCATTTTTTTTGTGATGTTGTGTCTGGCTGCTAGTAAGATGTGGGTTACTGTTTTGTGGAAGTTGTATGGGGTGTTGTCAATGGTTAGGTTCAGAAGAGCTAGTTCAGATAAAGGAGAAAAGGTTATTCCCATGACCTGGGATAATAAAGAGTACATTTCCGACCAGTAGGCTGTTAGTATTGGGCATTCCCACATAATATGGAGAAGTGAACCAGTGGCTCCACAGTTTCTCTAGCATTTTGGGGATGTGTTGTGGTCAAAGATGGCAATTTTGAGGGAAGTTAAATATCTGCATTGGGTTATGTTTTGAGTTAACTCCCAGAGGGCACTGCAGTTAGTGGTTTTGTATATAGAGCGTAGGGCTAGTTCCCATTGGTGGGTATTGTAGCTTTGTGTTAAATCTTGTTCCCATAGGCAAAATGGGTTGGATAGTTGAAAGAGTGTTTTTTCTTGTAGCAAGCTGTAGATTAATGAGATTCCATTTGTAGCTTTAGTTCCTGGAGAGTAGTATGTTAAAGCTATATTGGTGATGGGGGTTAGAAGGTGGGGATTGTGTTGTATACAGTGAGCTATTTGGAGGTACTGGTAGTGAGATGAATTGGGCAGATTTAGGTCTGTTTGTAGTTGCGTGAACAGTTTAATATGATTATGTATCACAATGTCGTTGAGTAAGCCTGGAGTAACTTTAGGCCAGGAGATGAGATTTAAATTGGGGATCATAAGTGGGATGATAGATAAGGGGAGTTGAATAGGGGTTCTGGTTGTATTGTGCCAAGGCATGGAGGTTAATTTTCTCCAGGTCTTGACCGAAGCTATGACTGTAGGAGGGAGGTGTTTGGAGAGTGGAGATTTCGGGGGGAGGCTGTATAGCCAAAGTTTTAAGTTCCTGTTAGGGATGGCTTGACATTCTAGTTTACACCAAAGGGATTGGGCTGCTGGGAGAAACCATTTTTTGAGTTGGGCGAGGATGGAAGAGTAATAGTAGTCTGAGATGTCTACTAGACCTGACCCACCCACTGATCTGTGTTTAACTAGCCAAGCCCGGGTGACTCTGGGTCTTTTGCCTTGCCAGATAAATTTGCCTAATAGGGATTGTAGAGAATTTAGGTAGGAGCGGGGCATAAAGATGGGAAGAGAGCGGAACATGTATAGGAGTTGAGGGAGAGTAGTCATCTTATACGCCGCTAACCTGGCTGCCCAAGAGAATTCATGCTTAGCAATTTGTGCAAGGGAGTCAGTGTACTTCTGTTTAAAAGGTATGAAGTTAGCTTTAAATAGATTGTCTGGATTTTTAGTCAAGGTGATGCCTAAGTATGTTAGGCCTGACTCTGACCACTGGAAAGGGAATTGAAGGGCTAGAAGGTTGTTTGTGACACTATCTATACCTAGGTTAAGTATATGGGATTTTGGGGAGTTTACTTTATAATAGGACACTTCACTAAATTTATTTAAGAGAGCTTGGACTGAAGGTAGGGAGGATTGGGTATTTGTCAACATAAGGATAATGTCATTGGCGAAGAGGCTAATTTTGTGTATCTTGTCCCCACGTGAAATCTCGTGATCTGGATGTAAGTTCTGATGTGTCCAAGATAAGGGGGGAAAGAGGGCAGCCTTGTCGTGTGCCGTTTGTTATCCTGAATGGAGAAGATAGCATTTCTGCTACATAGACATTTGCTGAGGGGACAGGGTAGAGGGCTACCCTGTAAGAGGGCTGTCCTATAAGAGGGTAGAGGGCTGTCCTATAAGATCCTATCTGTGAAACCAAAACTTGGTGAGAACAGCCTGGAGATATCCCCAATGAACTCTGTTAAACGCCTTCTCTACATCCAAGGAAAGGAGCAGAGAAGGCGTACCAGAAGTTTTGGCCAAATGTGTTATATTAATTAGATGCCTGGTGGCGTCAGAAGATTGGCGTCCCTTGACGAACCCCATCTGGTTTTGGTCTATGAGGGAAGGAATAATAGACATTAATCTAGTTGCTAGAATTTTGGTGCATAGTTTTAGGTCTGCATTAAGCAGAGAAATCAGTCTAAAGTTCTGTGGCATTGCTGGTTCTTTTCCAGGTTTGGGGAGGGCTACTATTAGAGCCTTCAACATTTCCTGGGGGAATAAAGAGGAGGAGGCAGCTTCATTGAAGAGGTTGCAAAGAAAGGGGGCTAGGGTATCTCTGAATTGTTTATAGTATTCCCCGGGGAGGCCGTCAGGGCCTGGTGATTTGTTATTTGGGAGGGAGTTAATGTGTTGTGATTTTTCTTGTACCGTGAAGGGGGAGTTTAGTTCAGCTAGTTGGTTAATGGAGAGGGTCGGGATAGTAATCTGGGAAAGAAAGTCTTGGATATTAGAGGGAGATGGTTGTATAGTTGTGGTGTCGTTTTTGAGGTTGTATAAAGATTCGTAATAGATGCTAAACGCATTGGCTATCTTTTGGGGGTCAAGGATCTTGACCTTGGAGGTGGGATGGAAAATGTATGGTATCTTGGTTTTGGTGCAGAGACTGTAGGCATAGAGCCATGCGTTTGCCTGCTTTGTTGCTGGTAGAAAAAGATATGGCTTTTAGTCTACATTGTGTTTTTTCAAATGTTTCGCGTAAGAGGGATTTAAGTTTTTGTCTCAGGGAGAGGAGTTTTAAATTAAGAGAGTGAGAAGGAGATAATTTGTTAAGAGATTTTGTAGGTTCTATTTGTATTAGAACCTCATCGATCCGCTGCGTCTTCCTCTTTTCAGCATGAGACCCCATTTTAATCAGGACTCCCCTAATGAATGCTTTATGGGCCATCCACAAAGTTGCCGTTTTATCCAAGGAGCCGATGTTGTTCGTATAGTATTCGTCTATCTGGGATTGAAGGTCTTTTGCATAGGGGAGGGATTTCATGAGGAATTAATTAGCCCTCCACAGTTTGGTGCAAGAGGGAGGTGCTTTAGAGTCAATCGTTAAGCAAACTGAAGCATGGACTGACCATGTTATTTGTTTTATATTTGAATTTGATATTCGTTGGAGAGTCCACTTATCTGTCAGAAAGTAGTCGATCCGTGAGTATGAGTTGTGTGCCATGGAGCGGAATGAGAAATCATTCTCTGTTGTACGGTCTCCACACGTCATAAAGGTCGTTCGATTGTATAAAGCTTAACATTGGTGAAGTGTGTCTTAAGCTTCCGTTAGATGTGTCAAAGTTGTAGTAAGGAGCTATGTTAAAGTCCCCGCAAAGGATTAGAGAGCCCTTCTGAACTTTCCGGACTTTCCTCAGTAGTTTGTTTAGGAATGAGATTTTCTGGGTGTTTGGGGCGTAGAGACAAACCAGGGTGAACAAGGCAGAGTCAAGCGTAGATGTCAAGCACAGATATCTTCCTTCAGGGTCAGTAGTAAGATCCAGGAGTTAAAAGTCTACAGAGTTTTTGACAGCAATAAGTATTCCATGTTTCTTTTCTTAGCTACAGGCCATAAAAATGTGGGGAAAAAGTTTCTGTTGAATGAAGGGGGTTGCGGAGTTTTTAAAATGTGTCTCTTGGGCGCAGATTATGTTGCATACTAGTTTCAGGGCAGGTTGCCAGAGAGAGGCTCTCTTGGCTGGATGGTTGAGGCCTTTGGTATTTATGGATGATATCTTAATACCCATTGTTTCGTTTGTGTATGCTGTGTGGTAGACGTACTCACATTTAGTAGGGGATCATTGAGATCAGAAGGACAGAACATTGAAGTTTACAAGCTGGATCATTCGTCGACTGGGAGAAGAGGTTGCATAGAGGTTTTGTTGTGAAGCGCAGACTAGGAAGAGAGAAGGCAGTTGAACAAATTACAAAACAAATAAACAGGAAAAAAAATGAGCAGCTGAGGTCATGTGAATAGAGCTGCATGACACGATATGGGGGGTAGAGTTCAAGCTGGTTTAGCACTGCAACGGCAGAGCATAAGCTGTGAGAGACCCTTAGAATTTGGGTTGGAAGTTGCGGTTTGCTTTGTGCCAGAGGGGAGGGACTGGGCCCTGGATCCTCCGGGAGCTTGAGGGAGGCTGGGGGTCAGGGATTATTCCCCATTCTTTGAGTAGGGCAAGGCCGGATTCGAGCGAGGTGATAGTGACTGATCTTCCGTTTTTGTCGACAGTTTGGTTGGGTTCGCCCCCCTTTGTAACCAATGTTATGATTCAGTAGGGCCTTGGTTATGGTGTTGAGTTGGTGCCTAAGGTCCATAGTGAACTTGGATAGGGCCGCAAAAATTTGTATGGATTCGTAGGGGTCTGGTAATTTCCTCAATGATCTGGACTAAGAAGGAACGGAGGCTTCGGGATGCGGTCAATGGATAGGTCAAAGGGTTGGAGGTCAGGAAGGAGGCTGCAAAACAAATTTGTGGCATATTTTGTTAATTCCGAGGGTTGCACTGTTTACAATCCTTAAACTTAAGGTTATTGCGTCTGAAGCGATCCTCCAAATCCATTATTTTCGCCCGCAGCCATTGCCTTTCCTCAATGCTATCTTCATTAGCATCAACTAGATCATTAACTGTAGTAGTGATATCAGTAACTGCATTCTCCACTGAATTTACTCGCTCTCCTAGTGAAGAGATCTCTGTGGAGAATTTATGGGTGAGATTAGTAAAGTCAGCACGTAAAGATTGCTGCAGGGACATGTCCTTGAGCAGTGTGTCCATGACAGGTTTATTGCTGGTGGGGAAGGAGGCTATGGAGGCACACAAAGCATTGTGTGGGATGGAGGGGGTTTCCCCCTGACTCACCAGGCCGCTGGTCGAGGCACAGTCCAGCCTCATTCTTGATTTTGCAGGGCTTGCACAAGGAGGGATTGCCGGAGGGGAAGTCTGGTGGGGCGATGAAGCCCCTGGAGTCATCTCAGTGGGTATCCGTTCAGTGTAATCTGTCAGTGGCAGCGGGGGGCTGTGGACCCGATGCCATCTTTGGCGCCACCACGTGAGGGTTGGAGAAAGAACTCCATACGTTTTTGTGGTCAGCATTCCTCCTTGCGCTTCCTTGTCATTCTGGGGAGGTAGGGCGGTGTGTGCCCTGAGATCTGTAGCTCTTTGGTCGTTTAATTCGGGTCTCTGGTGCTTTCTTCCCCCTCGCTGCTCTGGAGCTCCTGTATCAGGTAACCATTCACAGTGCGCACAAACCACACCCCCCCCCCATTTTGGTGTTTTTTGCATGCTCTAAAGCAGGGGTCTCAAACTGGCGGCCCTCCAGCTGTTGCAAAACTACAAGTCCCATCATGCCTCTGCCTGTGGGAGTCATGCTTGTAAATGTCAGCCTTGCAATGCCTCGTGGGACTTGTAGTTTCGCAACAGCTGGAGGGCTGCCAGTTTGAGACCCCTGCTCTAAAGATATCAGATTAAAAAAGATTGGTTTATTTTGCACTTACCACAAACATTTCAAATGATCAAACGGTCTCCTAGCTTGTCTGATCATTTCTGTTTAACCTAGGAGACAATAATTGAGAATGATAAAAAATATGCCTAATAATGCTCCTTTTTTTTAACTTTGGGAACTAAAAGAATATCTAAAATATTTTTCAATACGTTTGATACAGTATTTGCACTACAAAAATCCATGTAAGTTAGTATATGTTGCTTGCTTTTAGTTTTTTTTTTTCTTTAGATCAAATAGAAGAATGAATAGACAGGTTGAAAGAATGTTCAGTCATTTGGTATTAAGTTATAACATGTATGGTATTTTTTACTTTTTATATTAACTATTTATGAGGTTTGCAGAAATGAAGTTTGTTGAAAATGTTTATGAATTTTATTATTTTTTGTGATATTGGTAATTATAATCATAGCTAAGATAACATTTTGATGCCACATGAAGCAAAGTGAAAGAAAATACTTCCAAATATGAATACAATTCTGATTAAACCTCAAAAAAAGATGCAGAATGCCCTTTACCTACAGCTGTATATACTGTACATTCATTACATGGATATTTAACCTGGAATGATCTTCTTTCAGGTGGAAACAGTTGGAGACAAATACATGACTGTCAGTGGTCTTCCAGAGCCTTGTGTTCATCATGCACGTTCTATCTGTCATCTTGCCTTGGATATGATGGAGATTGCTGGACAGGTTCAGGTGGATGGAGAATCTGTACAGGTGATTACTATTCCATAAGAAGGCAGCCATCGCAAAGCTTATATTTTAAATTTGTGTAATGCACCTTGTCACCTTAAAACTGAGTGAACTAAAAACATTTTTGTTACAAAGTAACATGTAGAGGATTTTTTTCCAACCAATGTAGAGGTGCATCTATACTGCATTTAAGCCATGTTTCCTCTTGTGAATGTTTTATTTTACATACATATTTCCTGGTAATCAAATCCATCCATTCTGTGCACCTTTTTTTCAGAATAAATGAAACACAACATGTTTTGCAATTCTTTTCTCCCTTCCAGATCACGATTGGTATACACACTGGAGAGGTTGTGACAGGGGTTATCGGTCAGAGAATGCCACGCTACTGCCTGTTTGGAAATACTGTTAATTTGACCAGCAGAACAGAAACAACAGGGGAAAAAGGGAAGATCAATGTTTCCGAATACACATACCGGTAAGACCGGTTTATTCTTTGAACTTAATGGATGGTGCCTTTTTTCAAGATGAACAGCTATGCCTCTATTCAGGGGATGAAAAAAATATTTAATACTTTTGCACATATATCCTTTTAATGACTCTCCCATCCTGCCCCCCGCACAAAAGTATTATACAGGCAGTTGCCCATGGGGAAACCAGCCTATCCTAAAGTCTTTTGCATCATATGCGCAGACAAACCCCATTCATTCCTATGAAAAGTTGTCTGTCAACTGACCCAGTAATGGATGGCCATTAAATGGGGACTATAGCTTGTTTCCATTTAACAATTTTCCAGTGGTACTTCGTTCCTGAAAAAAAGCTGTACAGGGATTGAAACATCGCTGCTTTTTATGGATAATGGAGCTTTTTTTAAACAATTGCTTAAAGCGTTTGTTAACCCAAAAAAAAAAAAAAAAACAGATCCTGTTCCCTTAAAGCATGTTATACAGCACAGCGCTTGTGCTGTGTCATTTGGCCCCCTGTATATCCTAAACAACCTGGCTGATCCTGCTTGCCTATACCCTCCCATCTGCAAACAGACCATGATAATCATGACTGCTGAACCCTGACATCGTGGTCCGTTTGCGCGATTCCATCAGCCGCAGCCTGCTATCTGCAGCTCTCCTGTGTCTGTATCTTGTCTGTGTCTCCTATGTCCACCTCCCCTCCCCTCCCTTCCTGTAGTAGTGTATAAGAAGTTTCCCTGTGCCTGTGTTCTGTAAAAAATCTGCCCAATTGTACCTGTATGAGCTCCGCTACCCCCGCTCAGCTGACGCGCGGCTTTCTCTCTCCTCTCTCCCCTTCCTGCCCGGCTGACATCAGAGGGAGGGCTTGGCCACGCCCACTGCAGCTGTGTGCAGGAAAGACGAGGAACGAGAGGAATCAGCTGAGCGCCCAGAGCAGCGCTCATACAGGTACAATCGGGCAGATTTTTTACAGAACACAGGCACAGGGAAACTTCTTATAATGGTACAGAGAAGATAGCAGCATTTAGTAGAAGTGGGTTAACAACCACTTTAACCATGTATAAATAAAAGAGCTATTTTTTGCATACCTTTATTGGAAGTCCTTGGTGCAGTTTGTAAGTTTAATGAGATTTCTTATATACAGTTCAATGAGATAATAGCATAACAGTACACACTACAGTATAAGAAAATTGGATGTTTTCGTCTGAGGAAGGATCATAGGATATTTTGATAGTGTGTACACAACTTTCGACAGCTGATTCTGAGCTTCCGAATAAAAATTTCCAAAGGAACAAACTCCAAAATGTTTCTTGTACGGGACCAGAACAAACGATTTTCATTTAATATGAACCTTTTTCGTACAAGAAAAATCAGAAACAAAAGACTGCACATGATCAGAAACCAACAACAACAAATTTCCGTACATTATTTCCTTCCTCGGTTCCGACTTGCTGTGAAACATCCAGGAAAATCGGACAATCGTTTGCCCAATTTTCTTATAGTGTGTACCTCACTTTAGTTATATTTTTGTCATTCAATAAAAAAGCTACTAATGATAGGTGATATGCTATGGCTTATTTTTTCATGTTTCCACTGAGTTAGATACTGTTTCGTTGGGGCTTTTTAAGCCCATAATGGTCTGACCACAGCTTATACTCAATATAAAGTTTTACTTTCTGGACTGGTGATATAGTGTACTTATTTCATTAATCATTAGGAGCCTTTTTGGTCATGTTTTTGTCATAGCAATAGCACCTTTTATTGGTTCCTTCCATTGAACATGGCAGTTTATATTTTAATAGGTTTTAAAGGTTTTTACCAGGGGGCCAGGGTAGAAGAGTACAGTAATTGAAATTACGTTTTTGAAAACTGGTAATTTTGTAATTGTGGTACCGTTTTTTTTATTGTTTTGTTCTTTATTGGAGAACCCCTGAAGTTTTATACTTTGTATCATTGAACTTTTCTTTTGGTGACAGGGCTGTTTGCTCCTTTTTTGATTGGCTTCATGTGGAATTGTTTGATTTTTTATGGGGTTGTGAGGTGCAGATGGAATTTTTATCCTAGCTACAAAAACCTCCCCAGTATACATTTTTTACTATGCCTACATTTGATAACTTCAACTTGTACTTTCTGGAAATACATTTAACTAGAGCTACTGTACACATTATTCCCACAATCTACTGTTGTTTAGTTCTTCCTTCCATGATTGCAGTCATTGTGGAAACTGCAAAAGAACTCTGCACTGTTACCTTAGCATAAAGAACCAGAAGATACAGTCTGAGACAAGACTCTCACCAAACCCTATGGATGAAAGCCCCTTTTGAAATATTTTAGTTTGTTACCAAACTTATTTGTATTTTTATATTAGAATAACATTAGTGTTTCATATATCAAAAGAGCTGCCAAATGGCCCATAACACAATGTTGTTTAACCATTTGCCAAAGTAGTACAGATAACAGTGATAGCTAGGTCGGGTTTCGTTAAAAAAGGCATTCTAAATAAGCATTGCTGTATTTTCTAAAAGCATATCTTGGGACCCTAGATGTGGATAATGTAATGGAATTCAAGAGTACCCTGATTTGCACTGATAGCACTGATTTGTTACCATGAAAATTCATTCATTCATAACATACATACAGTTGGAACATATGTTTCTTTGCGCAGCCTTTAATCTCTCATATTGCAGACATAATTTCTTTTTAATATGACCATTGTTTTGCATTTCCTTGCCGTTCATACTTCTTAAGCCTGAAGATCTTTTAGTGAGACTATACAAGAAGTTTTTTGTTTTTTTATAAAAGCCTAATATTTCAGCACAGTAATCTCCAATAGATAAAGATTTATATTGCTTCTGCTGTAGCTGGAAAATACAGTGAGACACATGTAACTAGATACCAGACACATTAAATATGATTTACTGCCACTTATAAGAGAGATTAGCCAAGGGAAAGACAACAGAGTAGCGCAAAATTGCTCCATGTAATAAATGTATGCCCAGTGAAATGGCTGAGCATATTAACCTAAATGGCTTGACACATAAAGTTTGTACTTTCCAAAGCATGACTGAGATATTATGGGCAATTAAGTCAGGATAGAACAATGCTAAATTATTTGTCTACGTGTGCATTTATAAAAAGCTGGCGTCCAGTGGATGATTTCAGTGCCAAGGGATTTTTGTTAATAAAATCCGGTCCTAGGGATCTAATAAAGATCATAGGCATGAGTTAAAACATACAGGGTTGTGAGGATCTGTGCTCCTTGAAAACTCTCTGAGTCATTAATACATAAATGTTTAGGTTCTGAAGATTCCATTGCAAGAGCTAACTGACAGACCCGTGAGCTATGGAAAGATATACACTAAGTCCAAATAGCTCAGGCGAGTTGCTAGTAACAAAGTGTTAGCACTCTTACGACTGCTTTGAAGGACCACTGTTGTGACAGGTGCAATTTAAAAAGAAAATAATACACTAAATACTAATAGTATTAACTATTGACGGATATCAGAATACAACGTTTTTCACCATAACGGTCCTTTAACATTTTGCAAAGTCCTATTATATTTAGGAGATAGAGAGCAAGTAAAAATAAACCAGGGGGAAAGCAAAATGACTGTAGATGCCCAGCTATTGTAGACCAGGATGCCTGAAGCCAAGGAGAGGTGTAAAGCAGTTTCCTCTGTCCAGTAGTTGTCCATTTGTGGGACCACTCCCCACTCTTTTTGCCATGCTATAAAGATATGTGAGACTGTTGGGCTCTGATGTGGATATTTGGGCTTAAACAATTGTTGACTGGGTTGTGTAAAAGGAGCATTTAGTATACTCTTGCCCTGAAGTTGATATTGCTTTTCAGATATTTTAATCTATATATTTATAGATCGTGTTGCTTAAAGACACATAAAGCATGAGGAAATTACTCTTGAACGTTTCTTTCCATTTATGACTGATTTATCTTAGAATGTTTTGTGTTCATTGCATTTAGATGGCAGTCCTTCATGATTCTTCTTCAGTTTTATAGCAATCTGTGTGTGATATCCAGGTGCATAGGAGCAATGTAAGTTATGTCCCTGCATGGGAATCCTGGTGGTTGGCCTTGTGCTTAGCTGTCATTGCGCTTGCCTGAGAACATTTTAAGCAATTCAAACTGCTTAAAATCTGCATCTTTGAATATTTACTCAATATATACCCCCCATTTTCTCCTGATATAGCAGACCCAACTGTCTGAGAAACAAGAGTCATCTCCATCCTACCAAATACTCAGAATTACAATATGGAATATACAACAGTATACGACACAGCCATGCTTTTAATAAAAGTTTATTTTGTTGATTTTTGCAATTAGCAAGGTGCTTGTGTATGGTGTAAATGGGAGTATTAGTAATGTTTGCATAATACACGATTCATCACAAGATTTTTTTTTCACATATTTTTATGGAAAATGTTTTATGTGTATTTTGGAATACAAATGGGATTTTACTATCTTATGTATGCTGGTATCTTTAGAGTCTGATCTTTTGTTACTGGATTATTTGTGCACATACGGTGTGGTGCTTTACTAGCTCCTTATATTATTTGATATTTCTCCAGGTGTTGGAAGCTTTACAATGTTACCTTCCAACATCCCAAACTTGTCCATGTCATGCTATGGATAAGGGATTTAGTGTAGGAGGAACTGTAAATTCCAGGACATAAGGCTTTTGGCGTATAACTCCTATTGATTATTCCTAGACACACTTTGATAAAAAATATTTTTTATCTATATTTTACAGGTGTCTTATGAGTCCTGAAAATGCGGATCCTCAATTCAACTTACAGTACAGAGGTCCAGTTAGCATGAAGGGCAAAACAGACCCAATGCAAGTCTGGTTTTTATCCAGGAAGACCACGGATGTAGAGGTACGACTAATATGGGTTTAAGACTTTTCTTTTCTAAACATTTCACATATTTCAGGTTTGATATAATTTGGGGTTGTAAATCATTGTCTGTGATTCATACAGTATGTCTAAATATTCAGATGTGCTCTTTTTCAGCACCATACATACAGGCAGTGTTTATATTGACAGCCAGAAAGATGTACTGTAGATCTTTTTATGATATGGAGATTTATAAATATCTTATATTTTTCTTATAATTATATATAAAACACAAGATTTCTTTCACTAGACTCTACTCTTTTTTCTCCACAAATAGACCTTTCTTTTGGTGGTATTTGATCACCTCTGCAGTTTTTATTTTTTGCGCTATAAACAAAAAATGAGCGTCAATTTTGAAAAAAAAAAATATTTTTTACTTTTTGCTATAATAAATATCCCCAAAAATGTTTTAAAAAACACATTTCTTCATCAGTTTAGGCCAATATATTTTCTTCTACATATTTTTGGTAAAAAAAATCGCAATAAGCGTATATTGATTGGTTTGCGCAAAAGTTATAGCGTCTATAAACTATGGGGAAGATTTATGGAATCTTGTAGTGGTACTACAACATTGCGGCGGACAGATCGGACACTATTGACACATTTTTGGGACCATTGACATTTATACAGCGATCAGTGCTATAAAAATGCACTGATTACTGTGTAAATGTGAAAAGATAAAAATGCAGCGCTAGTGTGTAACAAAGTGCGAAAGTGAAGTATCACCTCACGTGCAAATATAAAGCTGATAGTAACTTGTAGGTCAGATATCAACGTGAACAATATACAACAACAAAAGGACAAACAAATCAGGAAAGTTTGTCACAGGTAGGTGAAAATGTCCATGTAAGACAGCAAAAAAAAAACTGCAACTAAAACTGTCTGTGATAAACCAAAACAATAGGAGATTCTTCAGTAAAATGAAATAAAGTCCCATGTGTAGATGCCTGTAGATGATAGTAAATCAACCACTATATGTGACAGGAATAACCTCTTCATAAGATATTTGCTGCATCAAGATGGAAATATTGAAGGAATGGGTACGCTTACCATGAGCAGTGGACACACTCACCATACGGCGGTGGGTCAATCAGGTGTTTGGATTCAACAATCCAGCAGATATTTGATGGAAGGAGCTGGTGTGGAGATACGCCTCAATACTTCCGTCAAAATCCGTGGTAAGCAAATGGTGTAGCTAGGACAGCCCGGCTAACGAACTTGGACTCCCATCCGATGGTCACACTTGATAGGATGTACGAACTCCAAATGGTGTCACATCAAACCATAAAAAAGGAAAGAATAGAAGGGTCTCCACGTAAATCCAAAAATAAAAATTTATCAAAACAGCAAAAGCTTAACAGTACAATCCACCTAGTCGGGTGGGTACAGGGAGTGATCACCTAAAAAGTAAAGGATACAAAACAGTATCACGTGGTGTCAGAAAGCACAAAGGCTCAGCAGCCCGACATGTTTCGGACGAAAGTCCTTCAACTGGGGCATGAGATCATGAGCATGAGACCTTTGTGCTTTCTGACACCACACGATACTGTTTTTTATCCTTTACTTTTTAGGTGATCACTCCCTGTACCCACCCGACTAGGTGGATTGTACTGTTTTTGCTGTTTTAATACATTTTTATTTTTGGATTTACACACTATGTGGAGGCCCTTCTCTTCTTTCCTTTTTTTATGGTTTGATGTGACACCATTTGGAGTTCGTACATCCTATCAAGTGTGACCATTGGATGGGAGTCCAAGTTCATTAGCCGGGCTGTCCTAGCTAGTCGTCAGGCACTTTACAGGCGCTATTTCTAGCGCTAAAAAGCCTGAAAACTGCCTCAGTGTGAAAGTAGCCTTAGAGCTTAGTAAATGCAGTGAAATGTCACTTCTTTGCAAAGAATAACCAATCTCGTGCAAGGGAAATAAAAAAAACAGCATTTTTTGCACATAATTGGATGTTGGCAGTCAGCAAAGCTTCAATTCATGAACTAATTTACTTGAAAAGTGCAACTCCTCTTGCAAAGTGAACAGTTTTTTTTTAAATCAACCCCCATATCAGTTAATAAGGTTTATTTTAGTTAGTTGGCATATAGATTGTTTAAAACAATAAAAGACTGTACTTCAAAGCTGAACAAAAATGTGTTTCTATCACTTTTATTGATTATGTTTATTGCTCGTCCATTTTTCTAGGAATAATTATTCCAATTTTGAAGAAGTAAGAGTCCAGGAAAACGACCTAGTATTGTACAGAGGACAACTGTCCTGTCTGACCACAATTTTTTTCGGCTATACCAACCCACCTGGGAACTGATTTTGATTTTTTTTTGTTATATATACTGATTTGTAGATGTGTTTACTGTGAATATTTTGTTAATGTATGATGTTCTTTGCCCTGGAGGCAACATATTATTTGTATGCTAAGTAATTATAAAGCCTGTAAAAATGTGTATAATGTTTCACTACGCAACGTTTAAGTACTGTTAACTAATAATTAGCAGTCTCTATTTAATATAGACATAAGTAGACATACAGTACATGATATGTGTATGGTTGAAGCTAAATCTCATCTAAACTGTTAGCTTATTTAGCTAAATACATTCTAGGTGCATCACAAATAAATGCTGTGTTAAGTATTACAGTTCACCTTTATTGAAAGCAGCCATGACCTGTCCCCTTCCAGCATGCTGTACAGAGAAGGAACCTTACTTTCTGTGTGGAAGCAGTGGTGTCTCTGTAGGGGTCTGACATGCCCCCTGCAGAGTCAAAGCTAGAGCTCTCCTATCAGCAAGGAGCATGAGCTTTTCAGATTGCAGAGCTATAGGTTTAAAACAGCAGTGGTTGGGTTAGACCTCTACAGAGAGACCAATGCTTTGACGCAGAAAGCAAGCATCCTTCACTGCAGCATGCAAGTTGTGGTTGCTCTCTAAAGAGAATATACTGTAAGACTTTGCACACCTTTTGTTTTGATGCATCTGGATTATGCTCAGCTGATTTAAACTGGGGGGAAATACAAGCCCTGCGGCAGATCTGTGCACGTGCAGAATCTGGGTGGGTGGTGGGGTGAGGCCCAGATGTTCTAGTTGTGAATGGCGGAAGTGCAGAACAATAAATGTTAAAAACACATAAATAAAAAATATCTAATTTACCGAGAGGAGATTAGTTTTATGATGAAAGTCAACTTTAAGACCTGTATGTAGCCCTTTCTCATTGTGGTTTAGCCGATCAGGCGTCAACCAGGTTACCAAAGATCTTTGGTATTGTGAATGCCCTTTAGCATCAGAATGATTTGTTTAATAATATCCATTACATATATGTTAAATACACATAATGACACATTAGTTATTTTTATATGTCTAATGATGTTGGAGTTCTTTATATTATTATAGCTTTATATATAGATATGAGAGCAATATAGAATATGCGATACTTATTTTACTTAAAGGAGAACAAAAAGAGTAAAATCAGCAGTAAATGTATATAATCTGGAATTATAAGCTTCTCACTTTATGTACTGAATGTTGTGTTTTGCTAGGAGTTCTCTTAACAAGGCACCCTAGTCAGACTGTAGTAATATGTCACTAAATACTAGACATGGATTTTGACACACATAAGCAAAGGCTTGTAAATATTAATTAACAGGAAAGTAGTATTTTTATGTATGTGTCATATAATAGTATATCATATTTCAGGTCACATGTAAATCAGATAAAACCTTCATATTTGACTATATTGTGCTAATTTTCCAAGATTGTTTAGTTAACTTTTTGTGCAAACTAAAGTGTTTCTTAATATATATCTGTAACTTTATATTAGATAAATGTACATTAATTACTGTCTAGCTACTGTAAAACACTAGTGATACATTCTACATCATCCTGTACATTTTATGTAAATATTTTGTAAATTGTCATTCACCAAAATGTCTATTGTTATGAATAAATACAAAGTACTAACATTAATAATAGATTCACTATTTAATAACACTGTTAAAGCAGAGCTGATGCATAGTTAGTCTTGTGTTCAGGTTGGAGTCCATGTAGATATATTATTGTATGAATATATAATATAATTTATTAGATATAAAACAATATCTACGGTATTATCGCAACTCTTTCAGCTCATTCCAAGCTCCTTTGTTCTGTTGTGTCTCAAAAGACACGTTTTAAAGTGGCACTAAAGAGGCAGCCAATACATCCTTCTGTGTCCTACAAATTCTTACCTAAGCTGTGGCTGTAAGGAGCAGGGAGCAAGAAAGAAGCTGACTGCCTTTCACATATTCTGGTTGTTGGTTATTATTTTGGCACTTTTTAATATGAGCTTTACTTAGCCAGCAGCAAGGTGGAGGGTAATGTCCCTACTGTATTATGAAATGTTAGGTTTACCAACTGTGGAAACCATTACTGTGTAGTGATACTGTCACCACAAATGAGCACTTAGACATGTAACAGTTCACTAATTAAATTACATTTTTTGCACCAAATCTGTATCTGGTTTTACTTTTTTATGCAATAGTCTATGTTTAGCCAAAATTTTTTTTGTTGACTTTGTCTCATTATAAGGGGTTTCTTTTTACTTTTAGTGCTAAGAGCAAGTGAGTGAAAACCACTAAAAGTGAGGGGAATTTTCCTCCTATAACGTTGTCCCCAAACAGGTGTCTCCGTTGCAAGATTCATCTTGATGACAACTGAAAAATTTTGGATTTCCCACCACATGCTGTCTTATGACAATGGTCACCAGGACAAACACTTGACAGGCCCAATCCTTCCCTACTCTTGGTTAGAGTTAAAGTCACTATTAGCTTGGCAAGTTTGCAAAAAAAAAAAAGAAAACTAGTTGCAGAATTATTGAAATTATTCAAACAAAGGACCTCAACGCTTTTGTATAATAAAGTTAGCTACCTGTTTGAAAATATAATTTCTAGTATATACCAGTATTATTTGAAATATTACACTTTTACTTATTTTTTATATACTGTATCTTTGGCAGATGCGTACATTTTTGCCAGTATGGACGCTACAGCCTCAGTGCCATTCCCCAACATGCCTTCATACGTGCCACTTGAGGCAGCACAGCCCTGCATATACCCTTATAATATTAATATTTAACTACTTGCCTACTGGGTACTTATACCCCTTTCCTGCCCAGGCCAATTTTCAGCGCTGTCGCACTTTGAATGACAATTGCATGGTCATGCAACACTGAACTCATATGAAATTGTTATCATTTTTTTCACACAAATAGAGCTAAGTTTTCTCCTGATGTGCGCTGATGATGTTGCACTGATGGGCACTGATGAGGCAGCACTGATGAGGCAGCACTGATGAGGCGGCACTGATAGATGGCACTAGATGGCACTAATAGGCACTAATGGGCACTGATGAAGCGACACTGATAGGTGGCACTAATAGGTGGCACTGATGGGCACTGATAGGCAGCGCTGATGGACACTGATAGGTGGCGCTGATGAGGAGACACTGATTGGCAGCACTAATGGGCACTGTTTGGCAGCACTGGTGGGCACTGTTGGGGCTACACTGATAAACAGGACACTGATAATCAGTACCACGTTCATCAGTGCAGATGTCCCCTTTCACACTAGCCGGTTACTGGCTCTCTCCTCTGCTAATGATGTGACAGCGTGAGGAAAGGAATGCCAATAACTGGCAAGTGTGTTTACATCATGATCAGCTGTGATTGGCTCTTTACCCCAATTGGTGATGCGCTGTGTCTGCATCACCGATCACCGTGCATGCGCAGCAACAAAGGGAGAATGTCATATGACATCCTCCCAAAACTACAGTGGCAACACCCAGCTGTCATTTCACTATACAGCAATCGGGAACCGGTTAAATATAAAGATGGAGATCTTTCAACTAAGCCAGTTAAGAACAGGTGTTAAAGGGAACCTTTTCTGGAGGCTGCCATTGCTGCAACTCATTTTGAAAAAGTTGCTTCGTTGTATAGAATCTTTAGTACATTTAGTGAAGATTTACTTAAATTATCCAGTCATGTGTAAAGATAATTCCTGTTTCTTTATTTCATCAGCACATGATTGGTTATTGAAAGTGAACAGAACAACTATTTAGTGGGTTAAGAGTCTCAGCTCCTTTTGAAAATCAAGTCCTTATGCCGCGTACACACGATCGGACTTTACGGCAGACTTTGCCCGGCGGACGGGATTTCGTTAGACAATTCGATCGTGTGTGGGCTACAGCGGACTTTGTTTTCTCAAAAGTTGGATGGACTTAGATTTGAAACATGTTTTAAATCTTTCCGTCAAACTCGAGTCCGGTCGAAAAGTACGCTCGTCTGTATGCTAGTTCGACAGACAAAAACCCATGCTAGGGCAGCTTTTGGCTACTGGCTATGAACTTCCTTGTTTTAGTCCGGTCGTACGTCATCACGTACGAATTCGACGGACTTTGGTGGATTGTGTGTAGGCAAGTCCGTTCATTCAGAAAGTCCGTCGTAAAGTCCGTCGAAAAGTCCGCCGGGCAAAGTCTGCCGTAAAGTCCGCTCGTGTGTACGCAGCATAAGTGTCACTTACCTCAAACAAGTATGCAAATAAAGACAAATGACTTTTCTGGTGTGCATATTTCTTCAAGGTCAGTGACACAAACATTTTTATGCCCATAGGCTAAACATACCTCAGATAATCAGTGATCGCCAGAAAGGGTTCGGCAATGGCAGCCCACTGTGTTTCTGAGGAAAGTTTTCCTTGAAGTTAAAGCCTAGCTGAACCTTCTTAATTCATTATGGTATTTCAATCAGGCTACATATAAAATGATAAATATGCCACCTGTTTACTTTTCCTCTGCTAAGTTAGAGAACCCTGCTGGCAGCACTAGGAAAGTCAGACTGCTGCTTTCACATGCAAGCAGTAACCCAGTTCCCCTTGCTAAATACTATTCTAATCACTAGCACTTCTCAGGAAGGAAGAGGAGTGGTGTTGATTAGAGCAGTGTTCAGTGGAGTGTGTCAGACCACAGGAGCGCTTGTATATAAGAACAGCGGTCCGTCTCTTGTATGTGTTGTGTATTCTAATCCTTGCTGCAGTACTTATCTAATAAAAAAAGAGACTTTTTTTTTTTTTTTTTTTACTGTATATGCATTCTGACTATGTTACAGTTATAAATCTAGATTGTTCAATAGGGTTTAGTGGGAGTCCATCACCTAAACCCAAAGAAGGCTTTTATTGTTCAGCAAATGTGTCACCAAGCTACCAAGCACACCAATTCATTACTTGTGTTTTCTTGAAATCTGATTTTGCACTGCGGAACATTCAAACTTAATCAGCCCCTTATATGGCATATTGCATAATGCCAAAAAGACATTAAATTAGGCACTGTGGTTGAATTGTAAAAGCTTGGAAAACGTCAGTACAAAGGGATTTTTATAAATAGAAAATTACTATATGAATATTTAAGTCACAGATAAGCCAAATAATGACACAGACAGAGATTCCAGTATTGTGTGCAATAATCTTGCCTGCTTGCCTTTGAATTTATGTTTTTTTCTATAAAAAGAGCAATTGTATGAAGAAGTTGGTAGATTAGAGACAAAAATCAAATTTCCAAAATTGTTATTGTGTTTCATATGTAATACATTTGTTTTAAACATACCTTGCTTTGCTATTTTTCAAGCCCATTTAATTTAATCACTTTGGGGCTTCCAGTGCCTTTAAAAAGTATTCATACCCTTTGAAATTTTCCAACCAAAAACCTAAATGTATTTTATTGGGATTTTATGTGATAGACCAACACAAAGTGGCACATAAATGTGAAGTGGAAGGAAAATGATAAATGGTTTTCAAAATGTTTTACAAATACATATCTGAAAAGTGTGGCATGCATTTGTATTCAGCCCCCCTGAGTCAATACTTTGTAGAACCACCTTTCACTGCAATTACAGCTGCAAGTCTTTTTGGGTATGTCTCTACCAGCTTTGCACATCTAGAGAGTGATTTTTTTGCCCATTCTTCTATGCAAAATAGCTCAAGCTCTGTCAGATTGGATGGAGAGTGTCTGTGAACAGCAATGTTTGTCTTTTGTCCTGCCAAAGATTCTCAATTGGATTTAGGTCTGGACTTTGACTGGGCCATTCTAACACATGAATATGCTTTGATCTAAACCATTCCATTGTAGCTCTGACTGTATGTTTAGGGTCATTGTCCTGCTGGAAGGTGAACCTCCGCCCCAGTCTCAAGTCTTTTGCAGGCTCTAACAGGTTTTCTTCTAAGATTGCCTTGTATTTGACTCCATCCATCTTCCCATCAACTCTGACCAGCTTCTCTGTCTCTGATGAAGAAAAGCATCCCCACAACATGATGCTGCCACCGCCATGTTTCACGGTGGGGATGGTGTGTTCAGGGTGATGTGCAGTGTTAGTTTTCCGCCACACATAGCGTTTTGCTTTTAGGTCAAAAAGTTTGATTTTGGTCTCATCTGACCAGAGCACCTTCTTCCACATGTTTGCTATGTCCCCCACATGGCTTCTGGCAAACAGGTCCTCTTATGGCTTTCTTGCCACTCTTCCATAAAGGCCAGATTTGTGGAGTGCACGACTAATATTTGTCCTGTGGACAGATTCTCTCACCTGAGCTGTGGATCTCTACAGCTCCTCCATGGGCCTCTTGGCTGCTTCTCTGACTAATGTTCTCCTTGTCTGGCCTGTCAGTTTAGGTGGAAAGCCATGTCTTGTTAGGTTTGCAGTTGTGTCATACTCTTTCCATTTTTGGATGATGGATTGAACAGTGCTTGATGAGATGTTCAAAGCTTGGGATATTATTTTAGAACCTAACCCTGCTTCAAACTTCTCCACAACTTTATCCCCGACCTTTCAGGTGTGTTCCTTGGTCTTCATGATGCTGTTTGTTTGGCTCTCTAACACACCTCTGAGGGCTTCACAGAACAGCTGTATTTATACTGAGATTAAATTACACACAGGTGGACTAATTAGGTGACTTCGGAAGGCAATTGGTTCCCCTAGATTTTAGTTAGGGGTATCAGAGTAAAGAGGGCTGAATACAAAAGCACGCCACACTTTTCACATATTTATTTGTAAAAAATTTTGAAAAACATTTATCATTTTCAATTCACTTCACAATATATGTGCCACTTTGTGTTGGCCTATCTTATAAAATCACAATAAAATACATTTACGTTTTTGGTTGTAACATGACAATATGGAAAATGTCAAGGTATGAATACTTTTTCAAGGCACTGTATGAATGAAAATATGCTGACAAGTAATTCACTGTTGTCCTTTAACAAAAATCCTTGTTTAGTTTTCATCTCTTTACTGCAGAGGAAAAGGAGCAAAAATGCAGCAGAAAAAGCAGCAAAGTAATATTTAATAATACATAGATACATGTTTACATACATTAAATTTCATATACATAGAAATGCACTCTTCCATAGTGCCAATCTCTAAAACAGTAATATCTGGTAGTAACATATTTATAAACATTAATCACATGATACGATTAAGGAATCCATCAACATTCATGATTGGATATACACATATTGAAAGATAGCATCTGCACAGTCTATGGTCTTTCTGATCCCTGTCACAATACAAATTGTATATATGAGCACATATCTTAATGGGCATGTAATTGAAGTACACGACATCTGGTAGCTTGATGCATTTCGCAGCTTTAAGCCGCTCTTCAGGAGCAGACATGTGATGTATCTGCAATGGGAGAGTAAATTAACTAAGTAAACTAGCTTGTATAAATATAGAGGAGGATAGATGGAAAACACCCCCCACTATTTTAAAAAAGATCACTTACAGGTGTATGTGCACTTAATGGCATGAGGTCAGGGACTGTGAGCCAACCGAGGGCATCAGTAACGGGAGGTGAGGGGGCATGTTCAGCGGCGGTACCCATCACAGACAACGCCCCAGGCGGATCCGGGCACACCGAGCACACCTGGTGTAAACATGGGAGGCATCAGTGATGAGTGAGTCAATCAAGTGAACCAATATTGGGGTTATGTGAGTGAATTAATAATTAAAAGTGAGGGTGGACTGAATAGTAAAGATGGACTAAGCAGGAGTGGTGATGGAAGACCATAATAGAAGGTCACCACCAAGACACCCGGTTGCAGGGGAGGGGATAAGGGGAGGGGATGGCTCGTGAGGGTCAGATAAATACCTGGTGCTTGAAGGAAGGGAGGGAAAGCAGTCCAACGAAAAACGTGAAGACCAATGTGCAAGAGGGCTCAGAGCAACCCAGACCCCACCAGGGCGGCTGCCTATAAATGCACGCGGCCACAGACCAACCCCCAACGTCACACACACAAGCATGGCGGGGGGGCGATTCGCCCAGCAGTTGGCGCCATCGCAGCCTTACCCAGGTAGTCATGGAGATGAAAAAGACACGCAGTGAGACAGCGTCACAAGGACGCCGCACGACGGGCGCATTGGTGCGTCGTCAATATGCAGTGATGGCGCTTCTGCCCCCCGAGCGTCAAGGAGGCGGGCGGGGGGAGGAACCCCCACAGTGCACATCGCAGCTCCCGAACTGAATGGAATCCGGGCAACACCACAGTTCAACACCCATGTTGCCATATGCACAATGATATCATAATACCTAGTAAACATGTAGAAATCGATCACCAAAGTAGAATAGTATTAAAGATAATACTTGATTAAGAGAGCAAGCAGATTGTCTGGGGAAAGCTAACATAGAATCATTGTTACTAAGCGCAGGACTAGTTGTTGTATAGGTAAGACCAGTTAGATGCTACCATGAGCTTCCATCCCTAAATTGATAATCAGAAAAAAGGGGGAATTTGGGACTTTGAACGAAGCCATGGCCGGGTATGGTCATGTGCCTCCATCCCTATCATTATGAGGAAAAGGAGCAAAAATGTAGCAGGAAAAGCAGCAAAGATGCAACAAAAAGGGTGGGACTTTATATGAAGCTCATGGTAACAAAATGAGTAGAATGGTGGATAGTAAAATATTTAATAATACTTAGATACATGTTTACATACATTACATTTTATATACACAGAAATGCACACTTCCATAGTGCCAATCTCTAAAACAGTAATATCTGGTAGTAACATATTTATAAACATTAATCACATGATGAGATTAAGGAATTCCACCAACATTCATGATTGGATATACACATATTGAAAGATGTGTCACATGTAATCTGCGCTAACCCCTGTTCTTATCCCATTATTTGATGTAAAAAAGTTTTTAGACAATGTTGCCATTTAGAAATACTGAAACAAAAATTATCAAGGAAAGAAAATTGAAACAAGTGACTAGAAGTGCTGCAACCTTAAAAAAAAACAAGAATTTTTAGTTTTGACAATATAATAAAAGAACTCAGGTGCGCTACTAATGTCTGAACCACCCAACTACAAGAAAAAAAAAAAAATAAACTTTTAGCCTGGGTGTGTGCGTGAATAGTGCCTTGGCAAAAAAAAATATATACAAGTAAAACACTTATAATAATAATATGAGAAAGTCCCCTTGAGGAGTGGGTGATTGAAAAAAAGAACGATTTTTCATCGATCAAAATCAAATTCCAAAATTTGAAAAACTTTGGCATCCTTGGATAAAACAACAGTTCCTGTCAAACTTCAATGACTCTGTCCTGTTGCCATGGTAACAGATTAAATGACTTACAGAGACACCCATTCTAAGGCTTCAAAGAGAACTAAAAAGAATAATAAACTGACGAGCGGGACAACCTTGTGGACCATACCTCTACCTTTCAACCCTTTTTCTTCTTTCTCTTTCCTTTTCTCCACCTTACGATTAAAGCTCATTATCAGAATTTATTTGACCTATATACACTCTACTTGTAAACAATATGTATAGTAGGTATAAATCATTTAAATACCTACAAAAGTAACTAAGGAAATGATATATATCTTTAATTTAGGTTTACGTGAACCCAATGTTTAATATTTGAAATTTCATGATATTTACCTATATAAATCCCACTGTAAAACAATGAGCTTACTTTATAGATCCTTGTAAACTTACTTTATGTATCTTTATAACATTGTATACTCAATAAACTTCTTTTGACAAGGAAAAAAAAAAAAAAAGAACGATTTTTAAACAGTCCTGTGATCCAAATAGGTGCTTTCCTAGATAGAAAGGTTCCTTCAATAAGTACTAGGATCCCAGGATAAAACGAAAAAGGGCGGCCGCTTACCAGATATGTGGGAACCCTGTTACGGGGGTCTTACAGGCTCAGATATAGTGAATCCCTCAGTCAGGAACAGCCGATGGGGTCCTCCTATTCAGATATCCATCTGCATGCTATCCTTCACTAGCATCAAGACGGTGATGTGGAGAGGTCCTGCGAGCTGGAACAGCTGATTAGAGGAGCAGCTGATCTGTTGGTACAGACTGTGATCCTTCACATGCGCTATGGATTCAATGTAGCCGGCCAGCTTCGGTTTTACCGCTTATCAGTCATCCGTAGCAGCCAGCAGTATAAACCAGCAGTACCAGTACCCACCATCTGTAGCAGCCAGCAGTATAAACACCAGAGTCCTATTCACCCTTCTGGGGGTTCTTCTACTCGGTGCCGGGGGATTCCTGCAGCTGGTGGGTACTGGTGGCTGGTACTGATACTGGTGGTTTTCACACTGAGGCAGTTTTTAGGCATTTTAGTGCTAAAAATAGCACCAGAAAACTGCTTCTCCTGCCACCCCAGTGTGCGCTTGCGGGACGGAAAAAAAAGTCCTGCAAGCAGAATCTTTGGGGCGGTGTAGGAGCGCTGTATGCAGTGCTCCTACACCACCCCTGTTTATTGGAATGAATGGGCAACGCTTCCAAAGCACCTGAAAAGCGCTTTGGAAGCGCCACAACACGGGCGCTATTAGCGCAGCTAAAACGACGGTAAAGTGTCATAGTTTACAGCTAACGGACCTGCCACCCCAGTGTGAAAGTACTCTAACTGTGGGGGAAGTGTACTGACTGTGAGTACAGAGAGATCGCAGTTCCTGATGACTAGGAACAGACGATCAGTCAGTACTCCCCTGACAGAACGGGGATCTGTTTGTTTACATTGACAGATCCCCGTTCTGGCTCTCTGTGGAGCGATCACAGGTGGCCGGCGGACATCGCAGCCTCCCGCCATGTGCATCGGCCTCCGCGACGTGGGCGCGAACATGCCTGCTATAGCTGTTAAAGGGACCGACGTACAGCTATGGCGCTTTGTGCAGCCAAGCCAACCTGCCACAGTATAACTGCAGTGGTTGGTCTGCAAGCGGTTAAAGGAATTTTTCATTTTTACTGTTGCACTTTAAGGGCTCATGTACACTACAGCTTCTAAACTTGAGTTTAGGAGCTTTTGGAATTTTTTTTACCAACGCTCCTAAACTCATCTTCATAAAAGCCTATGTGTCCATGTACACATAAGCTTTTACAAGATTTTAGAAGCTGCTGCGGTCAGGGAAGGGGTAGGTTTTTATGGAATTTTAGGGGTAGGGGTAATCAGCACTGCACATAATAATAAGGGTGTGCCCAGGCACACCTGGCACACCCCCTATGCATGCCTATGATTCCACATCTAGTATGTTAGAAAAAAGAAAGAGACCAAACGCTCCACATAGTGTAAAATTCAATGCACTGACTGATTTGATAAAACATTTGCACTACACGAGTAAGCAGCACTGCACATAAAACTCTCTTCAGCGACAAGATTGTGCTTCTGGGGACCATTCCATGATGGCGTCACAGTCACAGGCAGAGCCCAATACACATCACATTAGTGCCAAAAAATGTCAGAAACACAAAAGTTTATGGAGCCCAGTGATTCACCTTTGTATAGTTTTTCTGAACAGTTGAACAGATGTCTATTTTTCAGAAATGATTGCTTGTGGTTACATAAACAGCATAAGGTAATGAATGTGTTAGACAAAAATATTAAATATCTTCAGCCTTTCTGAAAAAAATTAAAAGTCAGCAGCTACAAATACTGTAGCTGCTGTCTTTTAATAAAAGGCCACTTACCTGTCCAAGGATCAAGTGCCCCCCTCACCCATGTTCTTTGCCGGTCTTCACCGCAGCTTGACTGCTGGCTTCCCACTGTGCGTTGCTGTGTGGGTGGTCCCGCAGCCTGCTGGGGCCTGTGATGTGTCCCAGAAGGCTGTGGGCAGGGAGGGGGGGACCAAATTTCCAGTGGAATCTCCTAGGTGATCCAATCGGAAGTTGAAGCATTATCTACCAAAGCTTGAGAACTGCTCCTCTTCTAAAAGTGTTAGAAGAGGGTGGGAAAAGGACATAAAGTGGTACTTCCATTTTGGGGTGAAGTACTGCTTTAATACTACTGTATATCAGGCAACAAGGGCTGCTAATACTACAAAAAGCTATCCCTCCCCTGCTCCCCCCTCCCCTTCTAATTCTTCTTTCAATCCTCATAGGACAAAGGGCAAGGGAGCATAGTTTGCAGCATGTACCCCTAGGTTCTCTTATCCCCCCCTACAAGATTGTAACATCATCACCTCTACCAAGCCAAATCAGGGAGTGCTTTGTGTATTATGCAAGACTTGCATAATAAAGGTGCTGATACTGACAAGGGACCCTGTTCAGTATAGAGATGGTAAGTCGCTCAGCAGCACCCAAAATAGACCAACACTCCCCGTATGTAGCACAAACTACTACAGTGAATTTCTGCATCCCCAGTGGCCCTCCAGATGTGAGAATTGAAGTATTAGATGTAACCAAGCTTGACTAATGTAAGTTTAAAAAAAAATTGGACCCCTTCGGGATGCTGGCGCCAATGTGGACAAATAGGCAACTTACACCACATTCTATGGTCATGCAAGAACATAAAAATCTTCTGGGAATCCGTGTTCACCTTAATTCCACGCATTGCTAGAATGAGCACTGAGCCATGCCAATCATTGACCCTCTTTGGATAGCGACTAGACCGCTTTCCCAAACAGTTCTTGATGATAGTCTCACATATACTAATAGCAGCCTGAATGTCAATAACAAATAAATGGAAACAGACGAATTTCGTTTTGATGCATATTGCGCATTTTCTGTTAATCCGATAAACCTCATTTCACTACTGAAATATTGCTGTGTCGTTCAGTTATTTGATAGATCAAAATGAAATTGCCGATCCAAACACCCAAATATTTATAAATGACAATCATGGAAATTGTCAGGGGTTCCTAAACTTTTGCAAACTGTATATGCATTTATTTATCACACCTCAAATTCTTGGTTTTTAAACAGTTTAATAACCAATAAATACCATGCCTTCCCTTATTCAGAAAATACAACAAACATGCATGCTTGGGTAAACATTGATACAAAAGAGCATGGGAAATTTTATGGCACAGTCCCTTTGTACCAGCACCAAAAGCCTGGATATTTGGCTACATAGCCTTTTGTTAAAAACAGCATTAATAGGCACAGAAAATAACTAATAATTTTTCGGTGTTAATGTTTTTGGTTTAGCTATTCAAAACATCTGCCTGCCTGAAAAGAAAACATTATTTTAGGGTATATATTTGTAAATCCAAGTTGGATTTCCTTTTCATTTTATTTTATGTAAAAGCAGCAAAGAAAGCTAGAGCAAAACCAGGAACTAAAGCACCAAGCTTTTATTGCTGGAGGTTTTGAGAGATATAAAAGGACAATATGTGATCCAGCTTGCCGGTATCCACCCTTTGCTGAAATATGGACAGACTCTTTAATGCATCAAGTTTTGGATGCTTTAAAAAGGTATAGCCTAAAGTATATATTATTTACAGTGTAGGGCTCTTCTACAATGTTATTTCCTCCAATGTCATTTTAAAAACGAATCCAAAAATATCCATCTCTTCTAATAAGGTGCACTATATAATACAGCTGTCTACAGGCATTGTGGACTTTTCATAACGGAAGTACAATTACTTGTATAGAAGGTTTATTAGGACATCTGCTGGCAAGCAATAAAAGTACAAGCCAGGCTCAAATCAAGCACCTAAGGGGCATAACCTTAAAAGTAGAAATTTGGCACACTAGCTACATACCTCCCAACATTTTGAGATGGGAATGAGGGACACCTACTAGCAAATGTATGCAGGCATAGGACACGCCCCTTAAAGGGGACATTTTACATACAACTATACAGATCAGACCAAAATGAGGGACAAATGGGAGGAAAGAGGGACAGTGGGACATTTTTCCAAATCAGGGACAGTCCCTCGAAACTAGGGACAGTTGGGAGCTATGTAGCTAATGTAGCTATACTCTTCAATTGTGGGATTTGTATATTTCTGTTAGGTAGTATGATGTTCACCCATTAATTCAGGGTACCAAGTCCATATACATATGACAAAAAACACCAAACTCCATCCACCACTCCAGCTTCAATATCATTTTTAAACACCGCTCATTTAGGTGTAACATGTTCCTATAGGGTGGCTGCCATTATCAAATTGTTATTCAGAAAATGTTATTTGCCTGCCTTGCTATAATACTGATTCAGTCAATGCTTCTGCAGTTACAGAACATGACAAAAGAACATGCAGGTTAATAGTTGCTATTTTGACTTTACTGGCTACATACTTGGTCAATAACGCAGAAAATAGTGAAAGCAGTGACAGTCAGGCAACTAGCATTTTCAAAATAAAAATAGCATTAACAATCTACATGACTCTCTCAGTAAAAGGTTTATTTTAAATGTCAAGACTAAGCCAAATTCTCATGCCTACACTGCCTTGCATACATTATATTATTGCTGATCTGCCTATTAATACTTAATACATTTCAACAATGGCTGAAATGAGCCGAAAAGAAAAGTACTGGGGGGCTTCTAATAAAAGAGCTGGTAAAGTTAAGTATAAATGTTGTGGGTGTTTATCTTATTGTATAAAAGTATACAATTACACAAATAAAATAGCAAAAATAGGAGCAATAAAAAAAATCTTCTGAAAAATCCCTAAAATAAAAATATGTTAGTGAAATATCAAAGTTTTCATTTTAGACAGAGTAGAGGAGGATTATTAAAAATCCTCCTCCAATTTTTTTTTTTTTAAATTACACTGCTACCTATACATTTTTTAATGCATTAAAGGGGTTGTAAAGGCAGAAGTTTTTTAATCTTAATGCATTCCTTGTATTAGGATATAAAGCCTTCTGTGTGCAGCAGCCCCCCTCAGCTCTCCTAATACTTACCTGAGCCCATCTAGATCCAGCAATGTTGCAGAAGTGTCTTGGCTGCCCAGGACTCCCCTTCTCATTAACTGAGACAGCAGTGCAGAGCCATTGGCTCCCGCTGCTTTCAATCAAAGTCAGTCAGCCAATCAGGAGAGAAAGGGGTGGGGAGCGGCTCCGTGTCTGAATGGACACAGGGAGCTGTGGCTCAGCTCTGGTGCCCCCCATAGCAAGCTGCTTGCTGTGGGGCACTCAACAGGAGGGAGGGGCCAGGAACACTGAAGAAGGACCCAAGAAGAGGAGGATCTGGGCTGTTCTGTGCAAAACCATTACACAGGGAAGGTGAGTATAACATGTTTATTATTTTTAACTAAAAAAAAATTTGACTTTAGTATCACTTTAGGAAATGCATTAAGATAAAAAATATTATTCGGCTTTAGAACCACTTAAAGGTAAAAAAAAAAAAAAAAAAAAAGAAAAAGCTTTTACAACCTCTTTAAGCAAGAAAACACTGAGGGTTTAATCTTACTTTAAGATCAAATCAACCTTCAGTTTAAATTACCTAAATGCTTTCCAGGTTCATCAAAACAAAAGACCTTCAATGTCTTAAAACGGGGGCCAGCAACTTTTTTCCGCTTAAGGGCCGGATTCTATCTATGTGAATTCATGGAGGGCCGCATTCACCTGCTAGTAAATGAAGATAACATTACACAGCCCCCGCACCTCTGCCCCCCTTTACATTACACAGCCCCCTGCACCTGTGGACCCCTTTACATTACACAGCCTCGCACCTCTGGACCCCTTTACTTTACACAGGCCCCATACCTCTGGACCCCTTTACATTACACAGCCCCCCTGCATATTACACAGCCCCCCAGGACATCACACAGCCCCCTACCCTGCATATTACACAGCCCCCCCCCCCACACTGAGGGATGGGGCGCTTTAAATGTTCTTAGTTTTTTTTTTTTTTATATTTTTTTTTTACACTGTCCCTTTGAAAAGAACATTCTGATCACTTTTATTGCTGTCAGAAGGAATGTAAACATCCCTTCTGACAGCGAGGCTCAGTTCACACTTGTGAGATGCGGGAACTCTGTGAATGGACTGCAAGTTCCTGCATCGCACCAGAATCGCACGGCAGTTCACACTGCCATATGGGAACTGCTGGGATTGTCAATACAATGTTAATGACACCCCCATTTCAGCTTGCATATCGCACTGCGAACTTACTGTTCGTTCATGAATCGGATCACATGGGTGTGAAAACCCATGCAATCCGATTCTGGTGCTGAGCAAAAAAAGGGTACTGTGCGAGTTTTGTTCGAATGCGACGCAATATCAGCCATCTGTACTATCATCGCAACATGTGATTTGCGCTGCAGTACGGTGCAAATCACATGCGAACTTGCAGAGCGCACAAGTGTGAACTGGGACTAATAGGCAGTGACAGGGACTCTTTATAGAGGGATCTGTAGATTCACCACTGCAATTTTGCTGTTACTAAAGATCTGCCACACAAATTTGCTACGAATTGGAAAAGTGTTAACTGGAACTTGTGCTTCAAGTGCTCTGCAAGTGTACAGCATGCCAGTGAAAATGTGCAGCAAGTTAACAGACTTACAATTCAACACTACCACACATTTGTGGCAAGTTATCCTTGCTATCTGGGATACTGGTTTGCCTCCTGAGTCATACTTTTGCTGGACTTGTATACTTACCAGTTCCTCACATAACTTGTGAAGAATCATTGTGTACTGCCACTATGTCCAAACTGACATGTTACCTTGTACCTGCCTCTATTATTTTTCTACGTACCTTTACTATTGCACTATTCGGTATTTAACGTTTGTATAATTTTGTAACAAAACTTCAAAAACCCAATAAAAACCTTTGTGAAAAAACCAAAGCAAAGCAGTCCCTAAGACTTTCAGCAAGGAGCTAGAAATATGCCCTAGAGCATTGGTCTCCACACTATGGCCCGCTACAGCATTTTCTCCAGCTCGCAGCTAGGGTCAGAGCAGAGGCGTCGCCAGGGGGTGGCTATTGGGGCTACAGCCCCGAGCCTGGGGCCAATAGCCCCGAGTCTTTTGTGCCAGTCCAGAATGCAGGGGACAGGGGCGGATTGAGCCGTGGTAGCGCTGGCTCCAGCTCCGCCCCCGCCTGACTCTACTTTTGGTCACTGGTTGCAATAGCCGCCTAGCGGCTAGCAACCAGTGACGTCACTGCCCACACTGCCCAGCAGTCAAAGCGGAGGAGGATTGCACTTCCTCCTCCTCCGCTATAGTGCTCATGGGGCCTGCGACTTGACCGTCCCTCCAGTGGCGGCGTCAGTGCAGAGCAGCAGGGATGGGGATACCTGGGCAGCCGGGAAGAGCCCAGGAGGGAGAGAGAAAAAAGACACCGCCACCCTGAGCAGCATCCCCAGCGTCTCCCAGAGCCTGCACTCCACCTATCAGCGTGCTGTGACTGGAACAGGAAGAAGGCGGGATCGATCGGCGCTCGGGCGGGCGGCTCTCCTCATCTACTCTGGCAGCCTCACACACCAGCACCACGGCTGAGCTGCTGCTGCAGGACCCGGACACATGAAGTCTGTTTCCTTCTGGTCAGGTAGGTCAGTCAGTGTGTGTATGTCAGGTACCAGGTCAGTGTATGTAGGTCAGTGTGGGTCAGGTAGGTCAGTGTGGGTCAGGTAGGTCAGTGTATGTCAGGTAGGTCAGTGTATGTAGGTCAGTGTGGGTCAGGTAGGTCAGTGTGGGTCAGTCAGGTAGGTCAGTGTATGTAGGTCAGGTAGGTCAGTGTGTGTCGGGTAGGTCAGTGTATGTCGGGTAGGTCAGTGTATGACGGTCAGGTAGGTCAGTGTGTGTCGGGTAGGTCAGTGTATGATGGTCAGGTAGGTCAGTGTGTGTCAGGTAGGTCAGTGTGTCGGGTAGGTCAGTGTGTGTCAGGTAGATCAGTGTATGTAGGTCAGTGTATGTCAGGTAGGTCAGTGTGTGTCAGTCAGGTAGGTCAGTGTATGTAGGTCAGGTAGGTCAGTGTATGACGGTTAGGTAGGTCAGTGTGTGTCAGTCAGGTAGGTCAGTGTATGTAGGTCAGTGTGTGTCGGGTAGGTCAGTGTGTGTCGGGTAGGTCAGTGTATGTCAGGTAAGTCAGTGTGTGTCAGTCAGGTAGGTCAGTGTGTGTAGGTCAGTGTGGGTCAGGTAGGTCAGTGTATGTAGGTCAGTGTGGGTCAGGTAGGTCAGTGTAGGTCAGTGTATGTAGGTCAGGTAGGTCAGTGTGTGTCAGGTAGGTCAGTGTATGACGGTCAGGTAGGTCAGTGTGTGTCGGGTAGGTCAGTGTGTGTCGGGTAGGTCAGTGTATGACAGTCAGGTAGGTCAGTGTGTGTCGGGTAGGTCAGTGTGTGTCAGGTAGGTCAGTGTGTGTCAGGTAGGTCAGTGTATGTCGGGTAGGTCAGTGTATGTGGGTAGGTCAGTGTGGGTCAGTGTGTGTCGGGTAGGTCAGTGTGTGTAGGTCAGTGTGGGTCAGGTAGGTCAGTGTAGGTCAGTGTATGTAGGTCAGGTAGGTCAGTGTGTGTCGGGTAGGTCAGTGTATGTCGGGTAGGTCAGTGTATGACGGTCAGGTAGGTCAGTGTGTGTCGGGTAGGTCAGTGTATGTAGGTCAGTGTGTGTCAGGTAGGTCAGTGTATGTCGGGTAGGTCAGTGTATGTGGGTAGGTCAGTGTATGACCATCAGGTATGTCAGTGTGTGTCGGGTAGGTCAATGTATGACGGTCAGGTAGGTCAGTGTATGTAGGTCAGTGTGTATCGGGTAGGTCAGTGTGTGTGTCAGGTAGGTCAGTGTATGTAGGTTAGGTAGGTCAGTTTAGTGGTCAGCATGTGAGCTTACCCCCGCCACACAACCCCTCCGCCCAACCAAAAAACCCAGCGCCACTAGAGGGCCCCCCCCCCGTGCCGGCCTTGGACTTCGGGTCTTTTTGCCACCTAGCAACGCCCCTGGGTCAGAGGCAATACCTCAATGTATACCAATTGAAGATTCAAGGCAGTGGAGGCTTCCTATGTTCTCCGCTTCTCCCCACCAGCATCATAGCAGCTAAGGATGTGCTTGCTCAGTATTCACAGAGGAGCGGAACTTCCTCTTTCCAGACCTGCGCCGCCTACCAGCTTCTGCCCTGCTGCTACAGCCACTTTTTAAACCTTACAAGGGGATCTGATGAGGACCTGCTGTGAGGTGGAGACTGTTATAGGGACCTTGATGTAAGTGGGGGACTCTGATGTCGGGGGAACCCTAATGGGGAATCTTACTAAAGTTCTCTTTCTTTTGTTTTTAATCATATCACGCTGATTACAAAATGATCCAAGTAAAAGTTATTTATTTATTTAAATTTGATTCATTCATTTATCAAATTGATTTTACATACCCTGTTTCCCCGAAAATAAGACCTAGCGTGATTGTCGGTGATGGCTGCAATATAAGCCCTACCCCCCCAATAAGCCCTAGTTAAAATCCTTGTAGGTCTTATTTTCAGTAAGACAAGGAAAAGGAGGCGCCTCTGGGTGCAGACTTTTAAAACAATTTATTAAAAAACAGCAACAGCTGGTAATACACTCACATTTAGGTAGAAAGTATCAAGCATTAAACATGTCCCAGGGCAATCCAGGGGATCCGTGGAGTCATCTCTCGGCTGGTAGGTGTAGAATAGCTCTGGGCAGTCTAAGAACGCTGGATGTGGACGGCCGAGACACACATCCGGAGACAGGCACCAAAGAGAGGCTTGGTTAGCAGCCGATCCAGACACGGGATGATGACGTCACACGATGTTTTTAGAACAGTATATCCTAACTCGGATCTCACCCAGAGGCCTTAGAGTCTTGAAAGAAAGCCCCACCTTTCTAAGTGCTGAGCACACCAAAGAATGGGCCAGCCTAGCTGAGTTCTGTACGGCAAAATGGATGGGAATTTTGATATCCCACAGGAAAAATAGGTTTGACAAATTGCATGATCAAATATTTTCCATTATAAATGACATAAAAACAACCTCCACCACTATCCCCCACATATGGTTAGATGTACTCCAGAATAACACCAAAAGAGACGAAGACTCTCTTGTTAGTTCCAAGATGGGAAAATTCAAAAGAGACTTGGACGACTAAAATTCTGACAGAATCTTCACGTGGAATAAAAAACCTCATCCTAGTGTTGCAAATATACCACCAACCCAGGTCTCAGGAAAGATAGTACCCCCCGTTCCGTCTCCCTCTGTTTCAGGTCCCCCTCCCCTCATGAGTCTACCATCCCCCGCCCTCATCCCTTATCCCCCTCCCCTTATGAGCATACAACTTAATACCCCAGAGACCCAAAACTCTGCCTACATCCCAAAGAATCCAACCTTCTCCGCACACACTTGGTTCACACCTGCCTGCTACTCATCATTCCACATCCACACGGAAGATAAGTAAGAAACTACATGATTCTAACCAAAAATACCCTAGAAAGTATTTACAAAGAAATAGAGAACTAATTACTTCTCTAACCCGATTCTACAATAGGCAAAATCACACATCTACGGTTTTGCCTAATCAGACCATGAATGCCGATCCCCCCAACGGTACCACTGGTCTTCCTCACCAACCCACGGCACACGTGGATATTACATACCACCATCCAGATACTAAAACAATAGACATGGTCAATAGCCAGATTGACCCACCTGCCTCAATTCTTCACACCACAGGGTGCCATACCCCTGCTGGTTTTTCCAACGCCTCCTCTCAGAATACTTTTTTAGTGTCCAGTCCTCCTCCGGCAATTACATCCAGAAAAAGAAAACTCACAGAAGAGGCCGTAGAGGGGGACGAACCAGACGAGCCATTCTACACACAGAACCCAAAAAAACGGTAAAAATCTTTAATCTGTCCAACCATATCCTGTCCTCTGCCGATATGGCACTCCTTAGCCGTGGCCTAAACTTTGCTCCCATCAATAGGCCAAACCCTTTTTTGCTTTTTAAAGATTTGAATTGCTATATTAGGAATTTAACTCTTCAAAGACACTTTAATATTAAAAAAGCTAAAGATCTACTAACCTCTACCGAACAGGCCAACACCACTTCATCTTCACCTCCACCTGAAGATGTTGACAACATCTCTGACATCTATGACTATGACTGCCCAGACATTCTACATACTACGTACGACATTCCATGTACAGAAGATGACCTGTCTAGGTTACTCACACAACACCTTGCTACCTCCCCTCCCATCATACATTCTGGTTTAAAGCCCAAATCAATTTTTTTTCCCACACACTCGAAAGGGCCCTATATAGAGAGTTTCTACAGAGTGGTCTTTTCCGACATGACCAAACTCTGTAACTCCACAAACACTAGTAAATCACACAATCTCTCATCGTCCGAAACCAGATCTTTACAACAATTCATCCAAGCGGAAGATCTCATTATCAAGCCTGCCGATAAAGGAGGCGGCATCATCCTCCAAAATAAAGTTGATTACATTGCTGAGGCTGAAAGACTTTTGTCCGACCACACTACTTATATGAAACTTCCCAAAGATCCTACCAACGATTTTACTGTAGAAGCGGAAGTTCTGATCTCCACTGCCCTCAGTGATAACATCATCTCTAAGGCAGAAAGTCTCTTTTTCCGTAAACCTTTTTATTCCATCCCTTACTTCTACCATCTACCGAAAATCCACAAGAACCAACACAATCCCCCAGGTAGGCCAATAGTGGCCTCGATGGATAGCATAACCTCAGGCTTCAGTCTATATGTTGACAGATACCTACAACCCTTAGTTCACCAACTTCAGTCCTATATACGGGATGGGACACACCTTTTGGAACAACTCTCACCATACAGTTGGGAACCCACGTATTCTTGGCTATCTCTAGACGTCAGTTCCCTGTACACTTCTATCCCTCACGACTTCGGTATCATGGCCCTCGAGTACTTCCTTTCTACAGACCCACTTACTAATCCCCGTCAGGCCACTTTCATCATAGAAGCCACCAAGTTTTGTTTAACACACAACTATTTTACATTTAATGGTGACTTCTATTTACAGTTACAAGGGACTGCGATGGGGGCTAATTTTGCCCCCTCGTACGCGAACTTGGCTATGGGGTTCTGGGAACAACAGTACATTCATCACAGCAACCCTTTCTCGGCCAACATCGTTTTTTTCGGTAGATATATCGATGACATCATAATCATCTGGGATGGACCCTTAGACCTTATTCCATTATTCACCTCATATTGCAATAACAACAAGTACGGATTATCTTTCACATATGACAGTAACCAGACTTCTCTTGCTTTCCTGGATTTAGAATTAAGACATGACAACCAGGAGATATATGCCAAGAACTATACCAAGCCCACTAGTGGCAATTCATATCTTCATTTTAAGAGTTGCCACTATCCTCCTTGGATTAAAAATATTCCCAAAGGTCAATTTTGTCGGTTGAGACAAAACTGTACCAGAAAAACCGATTACATAGAAGCCAGTATCCACCTCAAAAATAAGTTTTCCGAAAAAGGATATCCGGAATATTTAGTTGAGACAGCCTACGAATCATATCTTCACGGAAAAACTCCACACAGTAATACGCCCCCCACAAATTGCCCCATCCGGTTCATCACTACCTTTCACTCCCAACACAGCAGAATGGAGAAGATCCTTCGGAAACATTGGGATATCCTCCAACAGGATCCCCATCTCAGGTCCACTCTCCCTACACATCCACAGGTTACCTATCGAAAGGCCCCTAATCTCAAAAACAAAATTGCTCCCAGTAAACTCAAGACTACCTTGGCCTTTCCGTCCATTACTCCACTCATCCCTCTAGTAGGGATGTTCCAATGTCGGAAAAAATTGTGCAAGACCTGTCACTTTGTCCAACATGGTCAAAAATCTTTTTCCACCAAAGGCCACACATACATCTTGAAAGACTTCTATAACTGTTCATCCGACTACGTGGTGTATGGTCTGATTTGCCCCTGTGGCCTCATATATGTCGGCCGCACCATCCGGCCGCTGAGACAACGGTTCGGGGAACATAGGAGATACATTGAGGGTGGCACAGACCCCCATAGTGTACCGAAACACTTCGCTGTAGCACACAAGGGCTCCACCCATGGACTGTCAGTTTGGGTCATAGAACAGATCCTTAGGTCTCTCTCGCCCGCCGAAAGGTTAAAAAAATTATGTGCGAGGGAGACCTATTGGATCTACCGTCTGGATGTCCTCTCGCCTGGAGGAATTAATGAATGCATCGAAACTTCATCCATTTTGTAATATCCACACCAATACTAGCCTACATGATATTCACAAATCCCCATTAACCTATTTATTCCATCATAATCATTACTGTTTTTATTTCATTTTTTAGTTTTATTGATTATGACTTTTTTATAAAGTTTTTAATGCGGTAAATATATGTCGATAATATGTATACATGCACTTCCTCCACTTTCCCCTCGTTCTATACCTTTGGTTTACTCCTACCTGGACTTTGTATACTAAATATGTACAGGTTCCATCAGTCCCTTTCCTTCCCCCCCCTTTTTTTCATTCCTCTTATTCATTTTCCCTCCCCTTCCCCCCTCCCCTTCCCCCCCTCCCCTTTCCCCCCCCCTCCACATTTTTCCTTTTCATTCCCCCTCCCCTTCCCCCCCCTCTCTCCCCCCCCCCCCCCCCCATGTCCCACTTTACCCATGTGGGTGTACGTCAAAGCACGTACATACCACTTAGCCATATCTTCATATTTAATTCTTGTAACCCACTATTTCTGATCGTTCACTGATGTGCTTATATATAACCAATATATAGCACTTATCACACTGTCCTTGTATTTCTTTCCCGTCCCCCTTTTTTTTTCCCCTCCCCCTTTCCCATAGGTATATATACATATGTTTATTCACTCTTCCCCCTGTGTCCAGTATAGGACATACATGGTCTTTTATTTCTCATAATTTTCTTTAGTTTTACTTTCCAGCAGCTCTTCTTCTTTGTCATTTCCTCCCTTTTTCTCTCCTATAACTAGGTTATTACCATTTCTTTCACTCCCCCTTCTCCGTTTTCTTTCCCCCCCCCTCACCCCATTCCCCTCCCCCTCCCATTCACATCCTCCCTCCCAGTCCGTTTCATGTTCCTTTATTGCTCCCATTCCTATCACTGCTGACACTTCTACACTCAGAGTTTCAGGCCACTCCCCCCCTTCTCCTTTACTATTCCGCTCTCCTCCCCCTCACTGCTCTCCATATATAAATCCTCTTCAGCTCCCAGCCAATCAGCTTGACAAAGGAGCGCCGCCGTCACACCACTCACGGCGTGCCAGCTCAGGAAACGCGTCAGCACATCGTGTGACGTCATCATCCCGTGTCTGGATCGGCTGCTAACCAAGCCTCTCTTTGGTGCCTGTCTCCGGATGTGTGTCTCGGCCGTCCACATCCAGCGTTCTTAGACTGCCCAGAGCTATTCTACACCTACCAGCCGAGAGATGACTCCACGGATCCCCTGGATTGCCCTGGGACATGTTTAATGCTTGATACTTTCTACCTAAATGTGAGTGTATTACCAGCTGTTGCTGTTTTTTAATAAATTGTTTTAAAAGTCTGCACCCAGAGGCGCCTCCTTTTCCTTGTCTTACAGTGCATTGGGGATAATGGCTTTTACTCCCTTCGGAAGGCTGCCTTGAATGTGGATTCTACACATTACCCCTGCCTTTTCCACCTGCAGTTCTCATCTCGGACTTACCCTCCACTCATTGTTATTATGAACTGTTAACCTTTTCATTTATTATTATTTTTCTATGTGCATCATTGTATTATTGGAATCTGCTGTCCATCGTTGCGCCGAATACTTATTATATGGTCTTATTTTCAGGGTAGGGCTTATTTTTGGGGAAACAGGGTAGGGCTTATTTGGGGGGGTAGGGCTTATATTGCAGCCATCACCGACAATAACGCTAGGTCTTATTTTCGGGGAAACGGGGTAGGACCTATTTTAACCACTTGAGCCTCGGAAGATTTTACCCCCTTCCTGACCGGAGCACTTTTTGCGATTCGGCACTGCATCGCTTTAACTGACAATTGCGTGGTCTTGTGATGTTGCACCCAAACAAAATTAACGTCCTTTTTTTCTCACAAATAGTGCTTTCTTTTGGTGGTATTTGATCACCTCTGAGGTTTTTATTTTTTGCGCTATAAACAAAAAAAGAGCAACAATTTTGAAAAAAAAAGCAATATTTTTTACTTTTTGCTATAATAGATATCCCCCAAAAATATCTTAAAAAAACAATGTTTTTCCTCAGTTTAGACCGATATGTATTCTTTTACATAGATTTGGTAAAAAAAAAAATCGCAATAAGTGTATATTAATTGGTTTGCGCAAAAGTTATAGCGTCTACAAAATAGGGGATAGTTTTATGGCATTTTTATTATTATATATTTTTTTATTAGTAATGGCGGTGATCTGCTATTTATATCAGGACTGCGACATTATGGCAGACACATCAGACACTTTTACACTATTTTGGGACCATTGTCATTTATACAGCGATCAGTGCTATAAAAATGCACTGATTACTGTGTAAATGACACTGGCAGGGAAGGGGTTAACCACTAGGGGGCGATGAAGGGGTTAAGTGTGTCCTAGGGAGTGATTCTAACTGTGGGGGTATGGGCTTCCAATCACATGACAGCGATCACTGCTCCCGATGACAGGGAGCAGTGATCTCTGTCATGTCACAAACAGAACAAGGCACTTCAGCGTTCTGCGGCTCTGTGACACTATGGCCAGGAGACCGGCGGACATTGAGTCCGCGGGTCCCGCAGGCACGGTCACGCTGTACGCGGCGCGTGCACCCGCTAGCCCCGCCATTTAAAGGGGACATACGGGTACGCCCATTTGCCCACCGCTGCCATTGTGCCGACGTATATCAGCGTGCAGCGGTCGGCAAGTGGTTAAACAGGTCATCACGAGAACTTTTCCAATAAACAAATAAAAGTTAAACTTCTACATGCACAGTAATTTGCCAGTTTGATGTCCTTTCACCTACCTTCACTTGATTTAACATACACAGAAAATTCAGGGTATGATGATGGTGCAGTCATGTGTTTTGTGAATGGCCAAGCATAGACAAGTGGAGGCTTGACAAAAGCGCTAATATCTATCATACCTACACTGCTAAGGTCAGCCAAGGGTGAGTGGAGGGGGAGCAGAAGTATAGTGGGAGCTGTACAATTCTGAACTGGAAGAGGTCTTTTAAAGCTATCTGTAGAAAGCCAGTACTGATTTGATATAATAAACAGCATAGGTAAACTAAAAGGGGTTGATGTATAAAAAAAAATCTTTTTACAAAAGTCAGGAATAATATCCTTAATGTTTATAATATGTGTGCAGTGTCGGCTTCCATTTGTTGCCTTTTGCAAATGTAACATTTGCTAGCATTCAATCCTAAGAGAAACTAACCTTAAGAACATTTGACCAAAATAGTTAAAGGACATTTAGCCAACAGAGAAAGTAGCTTCAAACGATAGGATAAGATGGGGAAATAATATGGTGGCACGAGCCTCCTCTTCCTGGGTCCCCTGCCGCGGCTCCTGGCTCCTCCTCCCCCACCTATGGCTCCAGTAGCAAGCTGCTCGCTATGGGGGCTCTTGTGCATGCTCTCTCCCAAGCCCTGTTCTGCCCCACCCCCGGCTCCCTCCTCACTGGCTCTGATTGACAGCAGCAGGAGCCAATGGCTTCTGCTGCTGCATCTGAGACAATAAGAGGGAGAGAGCCAAGAGAGCTCTCGCATACATTACTGGATCAAAATCGGGGCTCAGGTATGTATTGGGGCTGCAGGGGGAGCTGTATGCAGAAGTTTTTTCACCTTACTGCATAGAATGCAGTAAGGTAATACATTTAAAAAAATAATAAAAAAAAACTTTCTGCCTTTACAACTACTTTCTGGTTGGTTAGGATTGAATTTTAGGTAATGTTCCATCTACCCAGCAAAAGGCAACAAATAGAAAATGACATTACGCACATACAGGTGATACTTGAAAAATTAGAATATCGTGCAAAAGTTCATTTATTTCACTAATACAACTTAAAAGGTAAAACTAATATATGAGATAGACACATTACATGCAAAGTAAGTAAGTAAGTTCAAGCCGTGATTTGTCATAATTGTGATGATTATGGCTTAAAGCTCATGAAAACCCCAAATCCACAATCTCAGAAAATTAGAATTTGTGAAAAGGTGCAATATTCTAGGCTCAAAGTGTCCCACTTTAATCAGCTAATTAAGCCATAACACCTGCAAAGGGTTCCTGAGCCTTTAAATGGTTTCTCAGTATGGTTCAGTAGGAATCACGATCATGGGAAAGACTGCTGACCTGACAGTTGTGCAGAAAACCATCATTGACACCCTCCATGAGGAGGGAAATCCTCAAAAGGTAATTGCAAAAGAAGTTGGATGTTCCCAAAGTGATGTATCAAAGCACATTAACAGAAAGTTATGTGGAAGGGAATAGTGTGGAAGAAAATGGTGCACAAGCAGCAGGGATGACCACAGCCTGGAGAGGATTGTCAGGAAAAGGACATTCAAAAGTGTTGGGGACTTTCACAAGGAGTGGACTGAGGCTGAAGTCAGTGCATCAAGAGCCACGACATACAGATGGATCCTGGACATGGGCTTCAAATGTCGTATTCCTCTTGTCAAACCACTCCTGAACAACAAAAAACGTCAGAAGTCTTACCTGGGCTAAAGAAAAACAGACCAGGTCTGTTGCTCAGTGGTCCAAAGTCCTCTTTTCTGATGAGAGCAAATTTTGCATCTCATTTGGAAACCAAGGACCCAGAGTATGGAGGAAGAATGGAGAGACACACACTGCAAGATGCTTGAAGTCCAGTGTGAAGTTTCCACAGTCTGTGTTGATTTGGGGAGCCGTGTCATCTGCTGGTGTTGGTCCACTGTGCTTCATTAAGTCCAGGGTCAACGCAGCCGTCTACCAGGAGATTTTGGAGCACTTCATGCTTCCTTCTGCAGCCGAGCTCTATTGGGATGCTGACTTCATTTTCCAGCAGGACATGGCACCTGCCGACACTGCCAAAAGCACCAAAACCTGGTTCAATGACCATGGGATTACTGTGCTTGATTGGCCAGCAAACTCGTCTGACCTGAACCCCATAGAGAATCTATGGGGCATTGCCAAGAGAAAGATGAGAGACATGAGACCAAACAATGCAGAAGAGCTGAAGGCCGCTATTGAAGCACCCTGGTCTTCCATAACACCTCAGCAGTGCCACAGGCTGATAGCTTCCATGCCACACCGCATTGAGGCAGTAATTGCTGCAAAAGGGGCCCAAACCAAGTACTGAGTACATATGCATGCTTATACTTTTCAGAGGTCCGATATTGTTCTATGTATAATCCTTGTTTTATTGATTGCATGTAATATTCGAATTTTCTAAGATTATGGATGTGGGGTTTTCATGAGCTGTAAGCCATAATCATCACAATTATGACAAATCACAGCTTGAACTATCTTGCTTTGCATGTAATAAGTCTATCTCATATATTAGTTTCACCTTTTAAGTTGCATTAGTGCAATAAATGAACTTTTGCACCATATTCTCATTTTTCAAGTATCACCTGTATTATACACATTACAATTATTATTTGTGACTTTCTGTGAATGTTGAGACATTCACAAAGCAAGTTTTAATACATAGATCCATAGTATCCTTTCTAATGCTAATTATATACTGGTGCCTGGAATTAAGATTTAATTATAGAGATTTGTGGATCCGTAGACTAACCACCAGTTGGAGCTCTGTATTTAATTCAAACTCAGCAATTTGCATTTTACATTGGGCCAGCTTAGCCCAATGTAAGTATGCATATATGATATTTGACTGACCTCTATGTAAGTGTAAATGACTGCAGTATCCCAAGCTACTATAGTGATGGCTACGACTGCCGGGGTGCCATGCCGAGCAGCTACTCTTCTGCCTAGTAACCACAGGGGCTCACCTGCTAGGCACAAACGCCATTCAGAGAAAGTCTTAATTTTTTCTCAATGAATGCAAATCATTCTCTGATTAGCCAGTGTGGAGACCATGATGTGACCCCCTCCCCCCTCTACTTACCTAGTCCAAAGAAAGAATGCTATGATCGTGGCCATGGAATACTACAGTGATTTAGAACTTTCACAAGCCCAATCAGGTAATACAAATGAATACTTACATTGGAGTGTAGGTCAATGGTCATCAACCCTGTCCACAGGGCCCACTAACAGGCCAGGTTTGCAAGATAACTGAAATGCATCACATATATCATTTGCTGCTCAGTGATTGCAGTATTCTAGTCTGCATCTCCCCAAGGTAATACATAAAGCCTGGCTTGTTAGTTGGCCCTGAGGACAGGGTTGATGACCACTGGTGTAGGTATAATAAATATATCATTGCTGGAGTCCAGCTTTAACAAGTGTTAAAATAAGGAAGCTGATTTTTTAACTACTTCCCGTCCATAGGATGTACCTGTACATCCTCGGGTCGAAGTGGTTATACTTGGGTCATGGCTGCAGCTGCAGTCATGACCCTAGTATCTTTTTTTTCAGATGCTCTACAATATAAAAGTGTTCCAAGGGCCTGAATCAATTTTATATGTGGTGGAAGAGGTCACCCCCCCCCCCCCCCCCATCACCTTCCACTGCCTTTCCGGGCTCTCCTGTTAAACTGAGATGTCTGGGACTGAAGTCAGCGGTTCAGCCAGCTTACCGTAGAGATGAAAGAGGACTGAAAGTTTCCTGATCATCTCTGTAGTCTAAGAAACTGGAAGTAGGGAGGATTTTGTCCCTTCTGGTTTAGCTTGATCAAACCAATCTTGGTCTGTCGGTGATGTCTCAGTAAAGAGAACCTGCTATCACAAGATATGTTGCTAGTCCCACCCTATTGTGAGTTGCCACTTGTGATGTGTTTGTTTCCTCACCCTAGTGCTACACTCAGATGTGTGCCCCTGGTGGTCTCTATTGGTCTTACAGCTGTAGGACCTGCCACTTCCTTCTGGCTACACTTTGCGCCCTGATCCACAGAGACTTCACCACTGGAGGTTGCTGTTTTTTTATGTGTGTTCTTACTCTCATCAGTTTTTATAAATCAACCCCTATGATTTAAAGCAACCCAATATGCATAGAACCATTGTATAGTACTGCTATGTAAAACAGGAAACAGAGTGTGTGTATAATATAAGTATATATTGCTGCCACTGTGTACACATATAATTACAAACTATACATTAAAACAAAGTTTGAAATAATAAAAACAGATTGTTAACATCAAATTGATTTCTTTTATATCTAGAAAATCATTTCAAAGGTTATACATTACCTTTTACAATGTGGAAAAGTTTCATTTGTGTGCTTGTATAGGAAATATGACATGAATATTAAAGAGGTTTATATTTAATATTTAATATAATAAAAATATAGTAATTTAGAGTTTATACAACATTATTGCAAAAGACAAATATTAAATCAATTATACAGAAAATATATTACTCAAAAAAGCCATTAGTATATTTTTTCATTAGTTTTTGAATGGAATGGAAGAATTGTCAGCATAAATTATGACTGCAGTGATCAACTGCTAGAAAGACTGCAGTGGTCTGTGGGTGGTAGGTATATATATATTGCAGGGAGAGGCTGGACAGAGTTGAACACAATGAGGAAGCTGATCAATCCAACTCCTTAGTTTAGGTCTGGATTCCAGTTGTCACTGACAGCAAGAGATGCCAGTGCAAATGCCATCCGGGATCTGCACGAGCCACTGAGTCCCAATTCCATTTTAAAATGGTACTGGGATAAATATGTGCTGTCCTAGATACTGTTTTAAACACACAGTACTCAAGTAATTAAGAAACAAAAACTAGGAATATGAGTTTCCTAACTCATATTCCTAGTTTTCGTTTCTTAATTACGGGGGTTTTCAAAAATCTTGTGTGGCAGCTTTTATAAAGTCTTTAAAATCTAGGTTTGACTGATCCTAAAAGGCGAGAGTTTCCAGGTTTAAAGCTGTACATTTTTAATTAAAGAGAAGGAAGCAGGACTTTAGTAAATTTGTTTAAGCAGTATCTTGAGCAAGACTGCACATACACACACACGCATGTGATTTTGAATTACAAAAAAATCCTTAAACATGGTGACTGAGCAGTATTTCATCATTTTTGAGGATATAAATTTGACTGGGTCTAAATTTGCTGGCTTCATTTAAAATGTACAGGCTATGGGGCGTTATGCTAATGTAAGCCTACTAGAGGGTCATAAGGCTGGAACATTTACAGTATTTCACAAAAGTGAGTACACCCCTCACATTTTTGTAAATATTTTATTATATCTTTTGATATGACAACACTGAAGAAATGCCACTTTGCGACAATGTAAAGTAGTGAGTGTACAGCTTGTATAAATTTGCTGTCCCCTCAAAATAACTCAATACACAGCTATTAATGTCTAAACCACTGGCAACAAAAGTGAGTACACCCCTAAGTGAAAATGTCCAAATTGGGCCCAATTAGCCATTTTCCCTCCCCGGTGTCATGTGACTCGTTAGTGTTACAAGGTCTCAGGTGTGAATGGGGAGCAAGTGCATTAACTTCGGTGTCACTCTCTCATACTGGTCACTGGAAGTTCAACATGGCACCTTATGGCAAAGAACTCTGTGAGGATTTGAAAAAAAGAATTGTTGCTCTACATAAAGATGGCCTAGGCTATAAGAAGATTGCCAAGACCCTGAAACTGAGCTGCAGCACGGTGGCCAAGACCATACAGCGGTTTAAAAGGACAGGTTCCACTCAGAACAGGCCTCGCCATGGTCGACCAAAGAAGTTGAGTGCACGTGCTCAGCATCATATCCAGAGGTTGTCTTTGGGAAATAGACGTATAAGTGCTGCCAGCATTGCTGCAGAGGTTGAAGGGATTGGGGGTCAGCTGTCAGTGCTCAGACCATATGCCTCATACTACATCAAATTGATCTGTATGGCTGTAGTCCCAGCAGGAAGCCTCTTCTAAAGATGATGCACAAAAAAGCCCACAAACAGTTTGCTGAAGACAAGCAGACTAAGAACATGGATTACTGGAACCATGTCCTGTGGTCTGATGAGACCAAGATAAACTTATTTGATTCAGATGGTGTCAAGCGTGTGGGGCGGCAACCAGGTGAGGAGTACAAAGACTGCCTACAGTCAAGCATGGTGGTGGGAGTGTCATGGTCTGGGTTGGGGGCTGCATGAGTGCTGCAGGCACTGGGGAGCTAGAATTCATTGAGGGAACCATGAATGCCAACATGTACTGTGACATACTGAAGCAGAGCATGATCCCCCCCTTCAGAGACTGGCCCACAGGGCAGTATTCCAGCATGATAACGACCCCAAACACACCTCCAAGACTACCACTGCCTTGCTAAAGAAGCTGAGGGTAAAGGTGATGGACTGGCCAAGCATGTCTCCAGACCTAAACCCTATTGAGCATCTGTGGGGCATCCTCAAACGGAAGGTGGAGGAGCGCAAGGTCTCTAACATCCACCAGCTCTGTGATGTCGTCATGGAGGAGTGGAAGAGGACTCCGGTGGCAACTTGTAAAGCTCTAGTGCACTCCATGCCCAAGAGGGTTAAGGCAGTGCTGGAAAATAACGATGGCCACACAAAATATTGACACTTTGGGCGCAATTTGGACATTTTCACTTAGAGGTGTACTCACTTTTGTTGCCAGCAGTTTAGACATTAATGGCTGTGTGTTGAGTTATATTGAAGGGACAGCAAATTTGCACTGTTATGCAAACTGTACACTCACTACATTACATTGTAGCAAAGTGTCAATTCTTCAGTGTTGTCACATGAAAAAGATATAAAAAAAATATTTACAAAAATGTGAGGGGTGTACTCACTTACTGGCCCCCTCAATGCCTCCATGAGTTCTATGAGAAAGAACCTGGCTGCGGTTTCCTCCAACAGGAGATGTCCACATCAAGCAGGCAGTGATTTGGACACCTGAAGAAGGAACCCAGGAAGTAAATAGAAGAAATTAGAAGGATCATCATGTGACCATGGCTTCAGGTAGGTAAAATGGGCATTTCATTTTTTCTATATATACCAGCAGTGAGAGGAGGGTGAGAGGGAGGAGTGGGAGGAGGGGTTACTAATATCCTAAAGTTGGGCTTTAGGTTTACTCACAATAAATACATTCCTGTTTAGCAATTCTGTATCTCTTGCTTGTATCTTGCTTGGCTGTCTGCACACTGAGATATGTTGGGTATTTTGAGCAACACAAATGCGCAGGCCCAGAGAAAATTGGTTAATACAAACTCCATAATTTCTATAACTGTAATCATGCTTGCTCCACAAAAAAGACCAAGCTGTCCACCCACATCAGCTGCAAGAAAAAATATTGATAATAATATATTAGATAGTAGATGCATGACATGCAAGACAACTCAATTTTTTAAACAACTGCTGGCATGAACGATTAAGCATTTTATAAAAAGAAGGTTTGGGATAGAGTAGGGGAGGGTAAGGATATACTACCAAACACAAGTAAAGCAAGGCGTTGGATACTGATTTTCAATGGGTCAACCAAATTATCACTGGGCACATTATCTCTGGTTTTTGCAGCACTACACAATTGGGAGGAAAAGCCTGGAATTGAGAATCCATGTACTGCATATACAGTCCCATGAGATCAAATAATGTCCAAGAGTCCAAAGTTTTAATATTAAATAAGGTTCATATAAGAAAAAAAAAAGCCAAAGGGCCAAACAGAGTTCTTCATCAGAGTTTAGGAATTTTGCCTGGGATTGGTCATAGATACACAGATATCAGATGGATCTGTTTTTGCTTGAAACAGATTCAAATAGCAGGTGGTTCCAGTTGTGTAGCAAAAGACTTTCTCTCATGGCTTTAAATATTGTCTGTGTTTTTATAGAGATTATTTATTCTCCCATCACCTAGACAAGAAGTGGGGGAAAATGTGCCAGATGGGGACAGCAACAAAGGCCTGACAAATTCCTTACTCTACTAGACATAGAGAACAAAAGTAGAGTTGTTGTCCTCCAGTCAAATGTTATCCTTTATACTTTGGGAAAAAGAAACACGAAAACTGATCGTTTATTTTGGGTAACATCAAACTCACCAATTTCCTTCAATTTGTTATAAATAGCCTTCAGGTTACTTTATATATGGCTGCATATTTAAAGCCATATTAAGCCACAATAAGTTCAGTTTTACCCCCTTCCAGTCCAGCCATTTTTCAGCTCCCAGCACTGTCACACTTTGAATGACAGTCACTAAGTCATCCAACACTGTACCCAAATTAAGTTCCTATCATTTTTTTAGACAGATAATGCTTTCTTTTGGTGGTATTGAATCACCACTGGGTTTTTTATATTTTGCTGTATAAACGAAAAAAATACCAAAAATTTGGGGAAAAAAACAACACGTTTCTCCTAGTTTCTGATATAATATTCTGCAAATAAATTATCTTTCTCCATAAATGTAGGTCAAAATGTATTCTGCTACATTTCTTTGGTAAAAAGAACCCACATCAATGTAGATTATTTAATATGTGAAAATTGTAGAGTCTACAAACTATGGTATATATTTACACAGTATTTGAAAATTGATCAGTGCTGATGTACTGACTGCCTATCTCATTTCTTGAGGCCCTATAATGTCATGACCATACAACTATCCCTCAAAATGACCCCACAATTTTTGTCAAACTTTTTTGGAAAATGAAGAAATTAGATACATTGTTTTTCACAAAGATGCCATTTTAGCAAGTTATTTCTCACACACACCGCATAGGCATACTTAGAATTACACCCCAAAACACATTCAGTTATGCCTCCCATGTATAGGAATACCACATCTGTGAGACTTTTTCACAGCCTAGATGCATAGAAGGTTCCAAAATCCAAGGAGCACCTTTGGGCTTTGAGGTTTATATTTTATGTAGCTAATTTCTTCACTATCTATCACATTTTTGGAGGCCTTGGAGCACCAGGACAGTGGAAACACCCACAAAATGACCTAATTTTGCAAGTCAAACACTGTGATGTATTTTCTGAAAGGTATAGCGAGTCTTTTGAAAATGTCACTTTTTTGCCACAAGTTTTTGGAAAATGCAGGAATGAAAATTAAAATATATTTATTTACACAAATGTGTCAATTAATAAGATATGTCTAATCCACATACATTACAGGCATACTCAGAATTACACCCCAAAACGCATTCTGCTACTCCTTCTGAGTATGGCGCTAGACTTTTTCACAGCCTAGGAACATAGAGGGTCCCTGTTAGGGCTGGGCTCAGCCCTTCCTTCTCTGAGCTGGCCGCTCAGCTGTCGGCTAATTGCCAGCTCCTATGTCTCCACAGTTACTCAGCTGTTGCTGATATCCTGCTCGTCAGTCCTGCCTACTTAAGCCATCCGGTCCAGAGGAGCTCTGCCTTCACCTTAGTCAACATCACAGAGACGCTCTCCTGCATTCCTGTTAAAAGACTTACTTGGCTAACATCCCTTCTGGCTCCAGATCCTGCTTGCTGTTTTACTAGAGCTCATCTCTGGCTCCCTGACGTTTGGCTTGTCTGACTATCTGTTCAGGTTCCTGAACTCTGGCTATGTTTTGACTACGTTTGTTCTATTTACTTTTATTATTAAACAAGTGTGACTTAACTGTACTTTTGTCGTGGTCTGATTTCATGGTTTCTGACAGTAGGCGAAGGCCATGAATTCAGAAGATACAGTCAATCCACTTGTTGGTAATATTTTTTCCAGATTGGATGAGCAAAATCACAGCATGGATCAGTTTGCCATGGCGTTACAAATGCTCCTGATTCACAAGGCTCACCTGGAATCTCCCACTGTGGCTGCTCCGGTACAACCTGACTTGCAGGCCGTCCCTGGTGCTGCGCCAGTCTCTGTGCAGGCACCAGCCTCGAGTATTACCTCTATAAGAGGTATGTCTGGTTCCGCTCTGCTTCCCCAGCGATTTGGGGGCAATCCAGTTCAATGCAGAGGGTTTCTCAACCAGGTTGAGATATACTTTGAGATGCTGCCCCAGGCATTTCCCACGGACAGTAGCAAAGTAGGTTTTGCGATATCTTTGCTTTCTGAGAGAGCCTTGGCCTGGACAAACCCTCTATGGGAGATGCAAAAACCTGTTGTCTTGCGTTACTCTGAGTTTGTGGCCTCCTTTAAAAGGGTATTTGACGTTCCCGGACGCTCCTCTTCTGCTGCCAGGTGCCTCATGTCCATCAAACAGAGTATGAGAACTGTTGCCGACTACGCCATTGAATTCCGTACTCTGGCATCAGAGGTTGCTTGGAACAATGAGGCCCTCATGGCTGCTTTTTCTCATGGTCTCTTAGATTCCATCAAGGATGAAATACAGCCCGAGATATACCCACTGAGCTGGAGAAGTTGATCGGGTTTGCCATCCTCATTGACTCCAGACTCAGAGAAAGTCTCTTTTAAGGAGCTCTTGTGGAAGCCTCCTGTACGTTTGCCTCCGAGCTTTGCAGTCCCACCCATGCCTCCCTCACCTCCCATGCCTCCTATTACCGAGTCGGTCAGTGAAGATGAACCCATGCACTTAGGCTTCATGCGTCTCTCTGCAGATGAGAGAACCTTTAGGAGGAGGGAAAGATTGTGCCTTTACTGTGGCCAGGCAGGTCACTTTTTGAAGTCTTGCCCTACCCGTCCAGGAAACGCCCGAACCTTGAGGTCCTGTCACGGACAGACCTTAGGTGGTGTTGTTTCGTCCCCAGTTATCCAGAAGGATAAGCTCCTGGTTTTCGTCACCCTTTCTTGGGCTGAGTCATCTGTCGAGATACAGGTTCTAATCGACTCTGGGGCTGCAGGCCTCTTCATTGATGCTACCTTTGTATCAAAGCACTCAATTCCGCTGCAGCTGCATGACACTCCACTTGCCATTGAGGCTCTTGACGGGAGACCTCTACAGCCTGCCCATGTGACTCATGAGACGGTTCCGTTGTCCATGGCCGTAGGGGCTCTTCACCATGAGATAATCCAATTCCAAGTTATTTCCTCACCTAAGTTTTCACTGGTTATTGGTTATCCTTGGTTACAGAGGCACAACCCCTCTTTTGATTGGCTCCGTGCTGAGGTTCTCTCCTGGTCGCCACAACGCAGTAAGACATGCTTCGCAAAGGTAGCCAAGGTTATGTGCACCTCTTCACTCTCCTTCCTGCCAGAGCAGTACCGCGGTTTTAGCGATGTCTTTGACAAAGGTCAAGCTGGTAGTTTGCCTCCACACCGGCCGTATGATTGCGCAATTGATCTTCAACCTGGTGCCATACCCCCTCGTGGCCGGGTTTACCCTTTGTTGGTCTTGGAGGATAAGGCCATGGAGTAGTAAGTTGCAGACGCACTTTCTCGAGGTTTCATCTGCAAATCCTCGTCCCCTGCTGGTGCTGGTTTCTTCTTCGTGAAGAAGAGTGGTGAACTGAGACCTTGTATTGATTATAGGGGCCTCAATCGTTTCACGATTGAGAATGACTATCCGATTCCATTGATAACGGAGTTATTTGACCACCTCAAGTGAGCAACAGTTTTCACGAAGCTTGATTTGAGAGGGGCATACAATCTTGTGAGGATTAAGGAGGGTGAAGAGTGGAAAACTGCGTTTAATTCCACAACAGGCCTTTATGAGTACCTCGTAATGCCTTTTGGCCTTTGTAACGCCCCGGCAGTTTTCCAGGAATTCATTAACGATGTCCTCCGAGATTTGTTGCTGTTATGTGTGGTGGTTTACCTCAATGATATCCTCATATTTTCAAAGTCTCTGGAGAGCCACCACACAGATGTCTGTCGTGTGCTTCAGAAACTAAGAGAGAATAATCTCTATTATAAATTGGAGAAGTGCGAGTTCCATCGTGAACAGGTTAGATTTCTGGGTTATGTAATTTTCACTGCTGGTTTTTCGATGGATCCAGAGAAACTTTCAGCAGTCCTACAGTGGCCCCGACCCGTGGGGCCACTGTAAGATGTCCTCTGTGGCGTTTCCTGGGCTTTGCCAACTATTATTGGAAGTTTATTCGTAACTTCTAATCTCTGGTCAAGCCCCTGACTGATATGACCAGAAAGGACGGTAACCCACAGAGTTGGTCTCTGGAGTCCGTAAAGGCCTTTGAGAGTCTCAAGGCTGCTTTGTTTCTGCTCCTGTGTTGGCACATCCTGATCCTACGTTACCTTTTATCCTTGAGGTTGATGCTTCTGAGACTGGAGTTGGCGCCCTTCTGTCTCAACGTCCTACCTGTCAGAGGGCTTTTCATCCTTGTGGCTACTTTTTAAAGAAATTGTCACCTGCAGAGTGCAATTACGAGATTGATGACAGAGAGCAGTTGGCGATCATTTTAGCCCTGAAAGAATGGAGACATCTCCTCGAAGGTACCACTGTGCCGGTTCTCATTCTTACTGACCATAAGAATCTCAGATTCTTGTCTGAGGCTAAATGCCTCTCTCCCAGAAGGGCACGATGGGCTCTTTTCTTGTCAAGTTTCAATTACATTGTCTCATTGTACTAAGAATGTAAGGGCTGACGCACAACGATTTTCCTCCACTTCTAAGTTGGAGTTCTGTTCCGGTTCCTGTGATTCCTCTTGATCGTATTCTGGCTATGGTTTGCACCAGTCTCACTTCTCCTTTGGGTGACAAAATTCTTGCTGCTCAGGTCCATGCTCCTCCTGAGAAACCTTGTGACCGCTGCTTTGTCCCAGAGAGCCTCCGTTCTGCCTTGCTCCAGACTTACCATTCTCCCAAGGCTGCTGGCCATCCTGGGAAGAATCAACTCTTTTGGGCCATTTCCCAACAATTCTGGTGGCCTAGTCTACGTGCTGATGTAACTGCCTTTATAGCTGCCTGTTCCGAATGTGCCCAGAATAAGACTCCACGACACCTTCCAGTGGGCCTTCTACAACTCATACCCAATGGCCCTGGACCCATCTGTCTATGGATTTCATTGTGGAGTTACCCAACTCCCAGGGCAACACAGTTATCCTTATGATGGTTAAATAGAAAAAAGTGCAGCACTAACAAATAATAACGTAATGAATAACATTAGTTCATATCTTGCAATGAATAATATATATCAGTGCATAAAATCCATAAGTATATAATGTCATATGATGGACATTCTAAATCATATAAATTGTGTCCGTGACGCAAAAAAATGTTTTGTGACACACTTATAATTGGTGTTATAAATAAAATAAATTCGTGAAGAGTGAAGTCCTGAGAAGTGTATAACGCCAGGAAGTGAAGAAAAATTAAGAAGTGTTGATAGAAGATCCACGACCGCTCAAAAAGGGGGCTTACCGGAAAGATTGAACTCAGATGGGTGTACACCCACTGAGTCAATCAAGCTTGTAAACGTGGGAATCAACGATGGTGTCTGTTTAACATAAACGCAAATCCAAGTGACCCAGGTGCTTGCAAGGATGTATATGGCAAAGGGGACAAATCTAATCAGGCATCCAAAGTATATATGGAAAAAACGTGAGAGCACATAGCGTAATACTGCATAAAAAGCTTAAAGCATATTTATTGAAGATAAAAACACTCACATTTCCGGAGAGAAAAAACAGCGCTTAATATATGAATAGTATGGCAGTGTCAGTGGTGTCAGCAGTCCGTGCTGGGACGGACTGCTGACACCACTGACACTGCCATACTATTCATATATTGGTTCATTAGTGGTGTCAGCAGTCCGTCCCGGGACGGACTGCTGACACCACTGACACTGCCATACTATTCATATATTAAGCGCTGTTTTTTCTCTCCGGAAATGTGAGTGTTTTTATCTTCAATAAATATGCTTTTAAATATTTATTTTTCTTCACTTCCTGGCATTATACACTTCTCAGGACTTCACTCTTCACACATTTATTTTATTTATAACACCAATTATAAGTGTGTCACAAAACATTTTTTTTGCGTCACAGACACAATTTATATGATTTAGAATGTCCATCATATGACATTATATACTTATGGATTTTATGCACTGATATATATTATTCATTGCAAGATATGAACTAATGTTATTCATTACGTTATTATTTGTTAGCGCTGCACTTTTTTCTATTTAAGTTTGCTTACAGGATTAGATCACTTGTATGTGCTAGCTGCTTACGTTTTTATGACAGCGCAATATTTTCACATAATTGTATTTATCCTTATGGTGGTTGACTGGTTCTCAAAGATGTGTCATTGTATTCCACTTACATGGGATACCCAAGGTGATTGTCTCGGACAGGGGTAATTAGTTTGTGTCCCAGTTCTGGTGAGCCTTTTGTGCACAGTTGGGAATTCAGCTTGCTTTCTCCTCTGCGTATCACCCGCAGTCTATTAGGGCCGCAGAATAAGCCAATCAGTCCTTGGAGCAATTCCTACATTGCTATATTTCTGACCATCATAGCAACTGGTCATATCTATTACCGTGAGCAGAGTTTGCTCACAACAGTGCCTTGAATTCTGCTTTCCGATTGTCCCCCATTATGGCAAATTATGGTTTCCAACCTTCCATGTTGCCTGACTCATTTGTCCCGCAGAATATTCCTGAGTTAGAGGAGCTTTGTTCAACTTGGGCACAAGTCCAGGAGGCTTTGCGACATGCTAATGATAGGTGCAGACTCCATGCTGACCGCAGACGACTGCCTGTGCCTTCCTACCAGGTTGGGGACAGGGTCTGGCTGTCATCTCGCAACCTCCGACTTCATGTTCCCTCACTGAAGTTCGCACCTCAGTTTATTGGGTCTTTCCGTATTCTTTGCAGGATTAACCCAGTGGCTTACGCATTAGACCTTCCTTCTAATATGCGTATTTTGAATCTATTTCATGTGTCCTTATTAAAACCTTTGGTCTGCAACCGCTTTAACACCTCGGTGCCACGTCCTCACCCTGTACAGGTTGAGAACCATGAGGAGTATCAAGTACAGTCCATTGTTGACTCCTGTAGGTTCCGCGAGTGCATACAGTACCTGGTGCATTGAAAAGGATACGGTCCGGAGGAACGCTCTTGGGTCTAATCTTCGGACGTATATGCCCCTGTCCTCCTCTGTGATTTCCATAGATGTTTTCCCCTCAAGCCTGGTGGTCCTCCGAGGGGGAGGGGGTCGTTGATGAGGGGGTACTGTCAGAACTGGGTCAGCCCTTCCTTCTCTGAGCTGGCCGCTCAGCTGTCGGTTAATTGCCAGTTAATTGCCACAGTTACTCAGCTGTTGCTGATATCCTGCTCGTCAGTCCTGCCTACTTAAGCCGTCCAGTCTAGAGGAGCTCTGCCTTTGCTATAGTCAACATCACAGAGACGCTCTCCTACATTCCTGTTAAAAGACTTGCTTGGCTGACATCCCTTCTGGCTTAAGATCCTGTATGCTGTTTTACCAAGCTCATCTCCGGCTCCCTGATGTTTGGCTTGTCTGACTATCCATTCCGGTTCCTGAACTCTGGCTATGTTTTGACTACGTTTGTTCTATTTACTTTTATTATTAAACAAGTGTGACTTAACTGTACTTTTGTCGCGGTCTGATTTCATGGTTTCTGACAGTACCAAAATCCAAGGAAATCAAAGTTTTTGAAAAATGTAGAAACTAAAAATTGTCATGTCATGAGCATACTTAGAATTACAACCCAGAACACATTCTGCTACTTCTACCGAGTATGGGGATACCAGATGTGTAAGACTTTTTCACTGTCTGGACTAATTATATACCGCAGCAGTCCCTGACCTTTTTGGCACCAGTGACTGGCTGCATGGGGGGTAAGCGATTTTTCGTGGGCAATTTGTCGGGGCAATGGCTGGTGTTGGCGCTTCAATCACGGACCATGGTTGATATGGTGTCAGGATGATTGAAGTGCATTATTTCTATTATTAATTTGTAATATAAAATGAAATAGTTCAACTCACCATAGTGCAGAATCAGTGGGTGCCCTGAGCATGTCACTTGCCATGTCGCCTGCCACCAGATGTGGAATGTCACTTGCCACGTCGCATGCCTCCAGATGTGGATTGTCACTTGCCACATTACCTGACACCCAATGTGGATTACCACCTGCCATGTTGCCTGCCACCAGATGAGAAATGTCACCTGTCACCAGATCCAGATTGTCACTTGTCACGTCATCTACCACCAGATGCGGATTGCCACTTGCCACGTCACCTGCCACCAGATGAGATGCTTGTTATTTGCCACCAGATGCAGATTGTCACTTGCCACATTGCCTGCCACCAGATGTGGATTGTCACTTGCCACATTGCCTACCACCAGATGCGGATTGCCACTTGCCATGTCACCTGCCACCAGATGAGAAATGTCACCTGCCACGTCACTTGCCACCAGATGCAGATTGTCACTTGCCACGTTACCTACCACCAGATGCAGATTGTCACTTGCCATGTCACCTACCACCAGATGAGAAACGTCACCTGCCGAATCACCTGCCACCAGATGTAGATTGTCACTTGCCATGTCGCCTACCACCAGATGTGGATTGCCACTTGCCACACTTCCTGCCACCAGATGCAGATTGTCACTTGCCAAGCTGCCTGCCACCAGATGAGGAATGTCACTTGCCACGTTGCCTACCACCAGATGCGGATTGCCACTTGCCAAGTCACCTGTCACCAGATGCGGATCGTCACCCACTACCAGATGAGAAATGTCACCTGCCACTGAATTTGAATTGTCACTATTCACTGTGCCTGCCACCAGATGCAGATTGTCACTTTCCACGTTGCATGCCACCAGATGAGGAACGTCACTTGCCATGCTGCCTGCCACCAGATGCAGATTGTCACTTGCCACGCTGCCTGCCAGTGCCACCAGATGAGGAATGTCACTTGCCACGTCACCTGCCAGTGCCACCAGATGTGGATTGTCACTGCATTGGTGGCAGCACTGGTTCATATAGCAGAGAGGCAGGCCTCTGTGCAATGGTAGTTTCTGAGCGAGGGCAGATCGGTGATGTGGGGCGGGCGGTGAGAGATGATGTCATCTCTCTGCTCACTGCTGCAGCTCTGACATTGAAGAGGCCCACGTTGTGAGGGCGAAAGAGCGGTGATGCGGGGCCGGAGAAGAGAGATGATGTCATCTCTGCTCACCCGCCTCTCTGATCCACCCGGCTCTCATCCGCCACCCCGCTCTCTCATGCCGCCCACCCCCTGCCGCTCCCGGCTGCAGAGAGGCCTCGGCCCAGTGGTTGGAGACCATGGGCATCCGCAGAACTTTTTTCAGGGGGGGGCATAATTTTATGGACACCCATGCTCGGTCTCTTTTCAACAATGTCATGAAGGAGAGGGGCTTAGTCATTATCACATAAAGCTCAGGCAGGCAGGCAAAGGTTTGAGAAACCTGATGCAAAAGCTTAATAGAAGGATCAAGCTGCCATTGTGTGATTAGCAATTTCTAATCTGTTTAAAGCAGTTTGACATAAAAAGTTTGTTTCGCCAGCTCCTCTTCCCACCCTCCGTCCTGAGCTGTGCTTCCTCCAGGTCTCCGCTGTTCACTGATGACAGTGGTGAAGGAGGATAGAGGCGGGAGGCCGAGAGAGAGACTGTGACATAGATGACATGGTGGAGCCACCCACGGAGGAGGCTGGGATAGGAGACAAGGACTGGCACATAGAAAGCGGAGGTCGGGGACGCAGAAACCCGTTCGCGGTGGACAGGTGGACTAAGATCGTCAGGTTGCTGACCCCCGTTATAGTGAGTACTGAAACATTTTCAGTCTTGTGGAGGAAACCTGGAGAATGGGCTGTAATAACAATTCAGACTTATTAAAAACCACAAAAAAAATTCAAGTATAGGCTGTTTTCATCATGATCAAAATATGGTCATAACAGATCATCACGTATTGCAAATTTGCAAATTTGCAACATAAAAAGATGTACATTCTCTAGGCTATATTTGTATGGACTGGTATGCCTGACCTGAGCAACTTCCAATACAATGTGGAGCTGAATGATCTCTTATATACACATATATCTTTCAAGCCTAGAGAATGTACATCTTTTTATATTGCAATACATCTGTTATGGCAGCGGCGGCTGGTGCTCAAAGTTTTGGGGGGGGGCGCAAAAAATGTTGAAAAAAAATCATCAATTGCAGCCACTGTGCCCATCAAACGCTGCCACTGTGCCAAATGCTGCCACTGTGCCATCAAACGCTGCCACTGTGCCCATCGTATGTTGCCAGTGTGCCCATCATATGTTGCCAGTGTGCCCATCATATGTTGCCAGTGTGTCCATCATGATTGGCGGAGAGGCGGTTTAGTGTTAGGAAAGTGAATAGTCATTCACTTTTCTAACACAGCTGAGTGACCTGCGAGCGCCCAGCATGGCGCTTGTAGGTCACCATTTTTTACGCCTATTAGAGCCTATGGCTCTAATCAGGTGCTTAAAAAACACCTCCCGCCGCTGTAATTCAGGCGTCCTGCGCCCGAAAAGGGGCCGGGCGCCTGAGTAGGGGGTGGCAGCGGCGGCCACAGATAGATTCATGCAATGCATGAATCTATCTATAGGTGATAGCGGGGTGGCAGGAGAGAGGGGGTGGCGCTCCCGTGCGCCCTTAATGCACAGGCTGCCATTGTGTTCTGGCCATATTTTGATCTTGATGAAAACAGCTATACAGACTGTCTAATACAGTCTGTATAGCTGTTTCCATCAAGATCAAAATATGGCCACAACAGTTCCAGTTGTATTGCAATACAAAAAGATGTACACAGTGGTATCGTTGTACAGGCACTGCTGTTACCTCTGTGGTTCTTCAGCGATAGTCCCAGGAGAGGGACTGGCAGCCAGGCAGTGTATTCTCTGTTGTCTCGGCCACTGCACGACACACACCTGTGACCTGTGGGAGGAGCCGGCGCCACGCCGGCCGGATCGGCATAGGCACAACATATTTACACAGACAGAGGCAGGCTGAGGCAGCAGCCAATCACGGAACAGCTGGGTCAGTGTCACGGTGATGTTAAGCAGAGGCCCGAGCGGCAGAGCCAATCTCATGCTCGGTCCGAGGGTGAGGAGGGAGGGACGGATGCATGTGTAGTCGGAAAAGACTGAGAACAGCCCCAGCCCCCAGGCCAGCAGCAGGCTTTGAAAAAAAAGACCACGGATGCTGCGGAGGCGGCCGCGGCGGCTATTGCAACACAGGGGGCAAGTCAAGTGTCTTCACTCTGAAGGACTTCAACACTCTTACGATTCCAGGGGGGGCAATTGACCCCCCTTGCCCTATGGTGCGGACGCCCATGTTGGAGACCCCTGATATACCAGATACCGTATTTCATCTATCACACAAATCAATTAATTGTATTAAAACCAATATACTGTAATGGCCACCTCAATATGAGTAATTAGGGAATATAGCTTAGCGTAGTGTCACCTATAGCAGTCCCAGTTCCTATAAACCAAGCAAGCCTAAACTCCTTGTACATGGCTGCCCCCAGGATTGCCATGTTCAGTGGCTAGGAAGAACAGAGGGCTAAAGGAAGGAACAACAAAAGAGTGTGTGTGGTTCTAGGAGTGAAGATGTCCTCAGGGGATGTCTGGGACTGGTGTCTCACAGGAACATAGTCTACCAGACATGCAGATGGGTCAGTTGAGGTGTAGACAGAAACATGGTCAGCAAACAAGCAAAGGATCAGTCAGGGCAACAGCCAGAAACGTTGTCAATAAACAGGCCAGGGTTAGTATAGGCAAAATTCAGTGGACACAACGGGTTACAGATTGCGATGCTGCGCACTTTAGAGAGCACACATAAGCAGCCGATGCAGGAGGACGTACGGGTATGTCCATCTGCATCAGCGCTGCTCCCTTCCGGACATTTATATTGGCCAGACAGGACGCAGTTAAACCTTAAAACAAAAATGCATAAGCTATCTTTTTCTCCTTTATTTTCACACCAGGAAGTCTGTTATTTTTCAACTTCCTTTAACAGTCCAAGCTGTCCAGAAAAGGTGTTGGTTAGAGGGTCGAGACAGACCATTTAACACTGACAGGGGTGTGCAAAATGGTCAGCTTTTATTTATTTATGTAAAACCTTTATCCCAAAATGAAAAAAACAGTTGATGTAACTGTGTTAGCTGGAGTTCAGCTTTAATTTGTTAGCGAAGTCTATCTAATTCTGCTAGTGCGTCTAACCTTACCCTCGCCCTAAGATAACAATGCCACTATCCAAAAGAGGGGTCACCTTAAGACATGAAGTGTGTTACTGGCGGATCATCAGGTTGAAATAAAAAAAAAAGTGCAGCCACCACATTTAAAGATTACTAAGCTGTTATACCTAACATTTTTGTTTTGGTTTAATATTACTTTAGCTTTGCATCTTCTTAAATTCAAATGTATTCATCTGATATGAGTTTCCCTTTGTGCTCCCTTTTGTTATATTAATATGGAACTCTGTATGTTTCTTCTGCAATGAGAGCATCTTACCTGCCTGCTAGCAAGTTACTAAAGACTGTAAAAAGAGTCTCCTCTGGCCAGCCAATCAGTAGATGCGGGTAAAGATGTCAACAGTGACCAGGAGCTTGTGGATATTGCAGCACTGGGGTGGATGTAAGTTGTACTTTATGTATCATTTTATTATAACTATTTATTTATTAATATTGTATTTAATATATTTTATAAGACACTGCAAAGTACTTCTTACAACATAACTAACTACAAATAGCAAAACAAATTGGCTTTGTTGCATGAAGTATGTAATGCACTGTAATAAGAAAGCTGTTAAAAAGACTACTTGCTTTCCCATATCTAATCTTTTGCTACTTGTGAAATAAAGCAGGCTATGAGAATAGAATTCTAGAACAGTTTTAAAACATTTGATAGCAAAAACAAAAATTCTCTCCATATTGATTGGTTCAAAAAAGCACCTTGAAACCCATACATTAGCTCTCTAAAACCTAAAATGATAGTACAAACAGATTATAATTATTACTAGTATTAATAATAAATCAATACTTACATAGCAGTGCACTTGACGTCATAGCTTTTTGCTGCTCGGTTACTTTGTAATTCAACTCACTGTACTTAATGTCAATATACACCAAGTTATTCCTAGAAAAATATACATATTAAATAGGAAAACAATGTTCACTTTAACCTATTTGCACTGTTAATTAACAAGAAAGCAATACGTGCAATTGTTGAAATTGTTTGTTTACATACTACAATTTCTTCTATAGCAGTACAAATTATGGAAAAAAGTTAAATAACAGAGGTATTTCAATTTGTTGGCTCTTTCAAGATTTCTAGTACTGTATTGTGCATTGTGCATTTCATATAAAAATGTTTAGGTTACAAACAAAGTTATCATTAGAACTTATCTTTTTAACTCTAACTATATTCACAGGTAGTCCATTCAGAAATGATCATGTCTAGTCCAGTAACCCTGGCAAGAAATAGGTTAGAGCAGTCAGAATAAGTGACTGAGTAGTAGTTGCGTTGAACTTCTGCACTTTTCACTTAACTGAATTATTAGTTATAGTATGTGTTTTCTCTAATGCCCTGTACACACGGTCGGACCTTGAAGGACATTCCGACAACAAAATCCATCAAATTTTTTTACGACGGATGTTGGCTCAAACTTGTCTTGCATACACACGGTCGCACAAAGTTGTCGGAAAATCCGATCGTTCTGAACATGGTGACGTAAAACACGTACGTCGAGTCTATAAATGGGGCAATAGCTTTCGTCTCTTAATTTATTCTGAGCATGCGTGGCACTTTGTGCGTCGGTTTTGTCTCCACGCGATTGGAATTTAAAGGATCGGATTTTGTTGTCGGAAAATTTTATAGCCTGCTCTCAAACTTTGTGTGTCGGAAATTCCGATGGAGCCCACACACAACCGGAATTTCCGACAACACAATCCGATCGCACTTTCTCCGTCAGAAAATCCGACCGTGTGTACAGGGCATAAGTATTTTCTGAATGGGGCTCCTAGGTAGTGCAGAGTAGAGCATTGACCAAAGTTAGAATTTATCCCTTTTCCTACAAGTCAGATGCCGACATGGTGATAAAATTGCAGCAATTAATGGCTAAGTAATAGTTCAGCACAACCCCCAACCAATTCCAATCTCCTTCTGAGCAAACCAGTCAGTAAGAACAGAGTATCTTCTGTGCCCACCTGCCCTCTGCAGCATCCAAGTGATTTCTTTTAGTCACTCACCCAGACCTCATAGAAGCCAAACTGTAGAAACAAGGATGTCTGCTAATGCAGCTCAGTGGTATTGTACTATATACTGCAGAATATAGGAACTCTATTTTAAAAATGCTAAACATCTGCTGGACATGCAAAGTCGTAATGCCTGATGTGTGTAATATTGCCAGAACCAACTGAAGTAAAGATTGGTTCCAATGGATCTACCATTAAGCAAATTCGTGATTGAGTCTAGTATGGGTGGACCCTGTTCTGGTCTGGGCTGTTACCTCTCTAATAGTTACACAGATAAGTGCTCACTAGATTCTTAAATGTGCACAGAAGAGTGTCTGGTACAAAATTAATTTTACTTAAAGGATTTTTTAAACATTTATAAGAGCCTCAGGTATAACCAATTAATTTTTTTTTAATTATTTTTTTTGGGGGGGGGGGGCTCTCCAATGTTCAGGGATTGAGCAATCAGTGTAATAATCACAGCAGAATGCACAAAGGGACCTGTGTTAAGGCTTGATGAGGACTAGCATTTCCTGATGGCACTGTAGACTCTATTTTGTGTGCATTACTGCCAGTTTGACACCATATAATTCTGTGTGCGTTACTACAAGTTTAACATCAAACAGTTTTGTGCGTTACTGCCAGTTTAACACCATATCGTTTTGTGTGCGTTACTGCCAGTTTAACGCCATATAGTTTTGCGTGCGTTACTGCCAGTACAACACCATATAGTTTTGCGTGCATTACTGCCAGTTTAATGCTATATAGTTTTGCGTGCGTTACTGCCAGTTTAACGCCATATAGTTCTGTGTGTGTTACTACAAGTTTAACGCCATATAGTTTTGTGCGTTACTCTCAGTTTAACGCCATTTACTTCTGTGTGCATTACTGCCAGTTTAACGCCATATAGTTCTGTGCGTCACTGTATGTTTGGCGCATTATATTGCAGTATATTATATTGTATCCGTGGAGTGTGTCTGTGTAGTGTGAGTACTCAAATTAAAGGGCACCAAACACCTCTTAACATTTATTAAAGTGCATCTACGTACAGATTTCAACTTCTCCTTTACATTTGCTTAAAAGCACCGCCCCCTCCCTCCCAATAATGTCTGGTAGAACAACAAGGAGAGGCAGACGTTCCCTTGGCACTGTAAGGGGGCCAGCAACAAATGTGTCCACAGGCAAAGATGGACGTGGTGGTCAGTCCTCAGGCAGGGCATCATTTCCTCTGTTTAGTGAGTTTGCCCATGCTATCCAGCCACAGCATGCAGAGGAGGTGGTGGACTGGCTTACTAAACCTTCCTCATCCTCCTCATCCTCTGTCACACAAGCAGAGACAAGTGTGCAGTCCCCTGCAGTTGCCAGAGTGGATAAACCTGCCTCCTTGTCCACATCTATTCCTGCCATAACCCTAACATCAGCCATTGAGGAGTCAGCTGAGTTATTTGACCATAGCTTCAGCCACTTGCTCCTTGATGATGCCCAGCCATTACTGATTCAGATGCTGGTTCTGAGGTTGAGGATGACAGGAACATGAGCCTAGAGAGAGGGAGGAACACTGGTAGACAAATTGGCATTCATGTTCCCCAAGCCGCAGCATATTGCCAAGTTGTCTTCAGTGGTAATGATGAAGATGGAGGAGATGGAGATAATGATGATGATGATGAGATCACTGATGCGACTTGGGTGCCAGATAGAGCAGAGGAGGAAACTGAAGGTGAGGCGGCACAACCCCAAGGAGATCGGCATCAAGAAAGAGTAGAGAGCAGCCACCCTACTCCATCACATTCTGCAGCTGTTTTCTACCGGCCCACCCCCCACAGCTCAGCTGTCTGGGCCTTTTTCAGCACATCTGCAGCAGATCGTACTGTTGCTATCTGCAAACTGTGTCACAGGAACATCAAACGTGGCAAAAACACCAACCATTTGAGTACCACATGCCTAACAAGGCATTTAACGTCCAACCACTCAGCCCGTTGGCAAGAGCACCAAAAGCCACATAAAAGGGGCGAAAATCTGTCCCTCCTGTTCCTCCTCCTTACCCACTTCAGTCTGCCTCTGCAATACCGAGTCATTACCTTTCAGCAGCCTCCACTGACAGGGATGATGCTATAGCACAGGGTGTCCAAGGTCCTAGCAGCTCATCTACCAGCAGCACACCACCAGCTGTAGACTATAGCCGGTAAATTTCTCTGCCCCATCTTCTGCAGCGGAAAAAAAATACAGTCCCTGCCACCCACATGCCCAGTGCCTGAATGCAAGCTTGTCAAAGCTGTTGGCTCTCCAACTTCTGCCTTTCAGCCTGGTGGATTCTGCCTCCTTCCGTGAATTCGCACAATGTGATGTACCACAATGGCAGGTTCCCAGTCGGTACTACTTTTCACGTAAGGCTGTTCCATCTCTCTACCATCACGTGGAAGGGAATGTTCTGGCATCGTTGAGCAAGGCATTCAGCCGTAAAATCCACCTTACTGCTGACAAGTGGTCCAGCAAGCATTGGCAGGGACGATATATTTCATTCACCGCACACTGGGTAATGCTGCTTGCAACTCGAAAAGATGCAGGACAGGGCTCAGTGCTGCAGCTTGTTGTGCCCCCACGTCTCCATACAGCTGGTGGTGATGATGCCAGACCTGTGAGCTCTACCCCCTCCTCCTCCTCCTCCGCCACCTCCATGCCCTCCTCTGCAGAATTGTCCTATGAACATCAGGTACCCCCTAAGCGTTCAAAGGGCTTTTTCCAGAGTCAGGCTAAAAGGTGCCATGCAGTGCTTAAGCTGGTGTGTTTAGGGGACAGGAACCACACCGAAGTAGAGATTCTTGCAGCTCTGCAAGGACAGGCCCAGAGGTGGTTCACACCATGCCAGCTGGAGCCAGGAATCGTGGTGTCTGATAATGGCTCAAACCTCCTGTCCGTCCTTAGACAGGGAAAGTTGACACATGTGCCATGCCTGGCACATGTCCTCAATTTGGTGGTGCAGCATTTCCTAAGTACATACGCAGGGATGCAAGATGTACTAAAGCAGGCCAGAAGAGTATGTAGCCATTTCAGGCGGTCATACACAGCCAGTGCTCAGTTAGCTGAAATTCAGTGGGAATTCCACCAGCCCGTAAACTGCCTGATTTGTGACATGCCCACCAGGTGGAACTCAACTTTGGGAATGCTGCAGGAGCTATACATGCAGCAGAGGACAGTCAACGAGTACTTGTGTCAGTACGGCACGATGACAGGCGCAGGCCGCCTCGGCTTTTTTTCCCCACGCCAATGGCTGATCATTAAGGATGCATGCACTGTATTGTCACCATTTGAGGAGGCCACAAGGATGGTGAGCGGTGACAGTGCATGCATCAGTGACACAATCCCTGTTGTGTTCCTGCTGGAGCAGACTCTGTGTGGCATTATGGACAGGGCACTGGAGGCAGAGCAGCAGGAGGAAGAGGAGGACTTCCTTTCCTCTCAACGCCCACTTTATGCAGACACCATCATTCCTATGTCACACAACACACAGGAGGAGAGAGGAGAGGAGGATGAGGAGGAGGATTCTGGCACTTTCATTGGCTTTGAAGAAGAGGAAGACATGCGTCAATCTGTAAGCGGTGGCTTTACAACCCCAGGACCCTTGGGAGTAGTACGTGGCTTGGAGGAGGAAGTTCCAGATGCTGTCATCCTGAGTGACTCCGAGGAGTCTGCTTCTCAAGCCTCTACAAATTTGAGGCGCATGGGCAACCTCATGCTTCAAAGCCTGCGAAAGGACCCAAGAATACATGGCATAAAGGAGAAGGATGATTACTGGTTGGCAACCCTCCTTGACCACCGTTATAAGGGGAAGGTCTCTGAACTCATCCCGTCCCCACAGAGAGTGCAGAGGATAAAATCTCTTGAGGACACATTAAAGAGGATTTTATTGAACATTTTTTCCTGACTCAAGTAGGTTGCGCCTAAGTGAGGCATTTTGGAATTTTTTTAGTCCTCGCCGCCCAGGGGTGTCAGCTTCCACATCCCATCGCCAGCATCTGCATCACATGGTGGACGATTACCTCAGGGCCAAAAAAGAGATGGAGAGCTTTCCGGCTGACGATCCACTGGCTTATTGGGTCATGAGAATAGACCACTGGCCAGAACTTGCCCAGTATGCTATTGAGTTGTTGGGCTGCCCAGCATCCAGTGTGCTTTCAGAACGGACATTCAGTGCTGCAGGAGGTTTCGGTACTGATCATAGAACGCATCTGTGCACAGACTCTGTGGACCGTTTGACTTTTATAAAAATGAATCAGTCCTGGATTACCAGCTATGAAGCCCCTGATGCCGATGTCACTGATTAAGTCTTTTTGGGATGTGGAATCTCTGCAGGACTTCGAGGCTGCCTAGCTTTGTTCAATCATTTCATCTGGAAGAATATTTTTGGTATAGGTTTCATGGGCACAATTAACACCCAAAGACCAAGTTTTCTGCACCTGTCTGACAGGTGCATATAATTATTTACAGCAAGGCAAATTCTTGCTTTCGTCAAGAGTACCTCTATAGGGTTACGGTGGGAAGGCACCACTGACAACCAAACACCAATTTTTCTGCACCTGTTTGACAGGTGCATATAATTGCAATTTTTTACAGCAAGGCAAATTCTTGCTTTCATCAAGAGTACCTCTATAGGGTTACGGTGGGAAGGTGCCACCGACACCCAAAGACCAATTTTTCTGCACCTGTCTGACAGGTGCATATCATTGCAATTTTTTACAGCAAGGCAAATTCTTGCTTACATCAAGATTATCTCTATAGGGTTACGGGGGGAAGGCACCACCGACACCCAAAGACCAATTTTAACGCACCCATTTGACAGGTGCATATCATTGCAATTTTTTACAGCAAGGCAAATTATTGCTTTCATCAAGAGTACCTCTATAGGGTTACGGTGGGAAGGTGCCACCGACACCCAAAGACCAATTTTTCTGAACCTGTCTGACAGGTGCATATCATTGCAATTTTTTACAGCAAGGCAAATTCTTGCTTACATCAAGAGTACCTCTATAGGTTTACGGTGGGAAGGCACCACCAACACTCAAAGACCAATTTTTCTGCACCTGTTTGACAGGTGTATATCATTGCAATTTTTTACAGCAAGGCAAATTCTTGCTTCCATCAAGATTATCTCTATAGGGTTATGATGGAAAGGCGCCACCGCCAACCAAAGATCAATTTTAACGCATCCGTTACTTCATCATACACACTGGCTCCCCAGTTGTTGCTGAGCAAAATAAAGGCAGCTTGCAGGAAAAATTTCATTTTTTTTATGGCTTTATAAATTCAATTATTAACAAAAAAATTCAAAGTGTGGCGCTAGTAATAGCAATATAAAAATTAGACATGAAATAATATCACAAAATTTACAATGTGAATCAAAATTGTCGCGTGAGCACATTTGACAGTGACCAGTAAGCAAAAGTGGTAAATAAATGTATGTATTCAATACAAATATTTACATATTATACATATAAATATATACATATAATCTAAAACATCAAAGAAAATTTGTGATAACAGTGCATAAACAATTATCAAATATAAAGTCCAAAAACACCAAAAATTCGTGGCATCAGTGCATGAACGATTTTAGGCAGGTGTTTTCTTGTATATATAGGAGAACTTTCAATATATATAGGAGAACTTCCTATATATACAAGAAAACACCTGCCTAAAATCGTTCATGCACTGATGCCACGAATTTTTGGTGTTTTTGGACTTTATATTTGATAATTGTTTATGCACTGTTATCACAAATTTTCTTTGATGTTTTAGATTATATGTATATATTTATATGTATAATATGTAAATATTTGTATTGAATACATACATTTATTTACCACTTTTGCTTACTGGTCACTGTCACATGTGCTCACGCGACAATTTTGGTTCACATTGTAAATTTTGTGATATTATTTCATGTCTAATTTTTATATTGCTATTACTAGCGCCACACTTTGAATTTTTTTGTTGTTATTTTTTGCCCTGGAGTCTACGGGTGTGTTGGCTGCTTCCCTAGTTTGTTTTTAGCGCAGCGCTGTACCACTTTTAATAAATAAATTCAATTATTGCTGCACCAGATTCTAGACATGGTACAGATCTAAAAAAAAACACAATTCGTGCTCAGAATGAATGTGAATAGAAATAAATAAACCCTCGTGAGGGCTACTTAATAGTCCAAAAAATTATATCTTAAACTGCAGTGAAAGAGGTGGCCCTAAACCACCAAAATAAAAACGAAAATGAAAGTCCAAGTTATTGACAAATGTTCATCTGTGAAAAACGGAAGGGAATCCACCACCAAGAACAGAAGGGGTCACTCCTTACCGAAAAGCCACGATCCCCCACTACAGATGATCATAGCTCGCAGATACACATTAGCACTGACAACAGGAACCCACATCAGCATCCACTTGGGGTCATCACAACATCAGCAGTGAACTCGTGGAGGGGATGTACCATAAAACGAAAATGGAACGCGTAGCTCCGCCCTACGCGTTTCGTGTCATCATCACTTCTTCCAGGGGCACAGGCGGCGCACTACGTCACCTCCTTAAGTAGTCTAAAATCTAACCAAGCCTCGTTATGGGCCCCGGTCTGTCTATAGATCAGCAGATGCCACACCGCAGATCGACTTCCGGGTGCATATCTCGGTATAGATTACTGACAATAGAACCAAAAATTGATACCGCTATACATAAACTATTCTACATACGGAAATCCTTCCTCTGAACGTTCATAAACCATAAGTCTATTGACCGTTGAAATCTATAAAAATATAAAAAGATATAAAAAAATTTTTTTGAAAATTAACCACTTAAGGACCAGCCTCATTTTGGATTTTAGGTGTTTACATGTTTAAAACAGGTTTTTCTGCTAGAAAATTACTTAGAACCCCCAAACATTATATATGGTTTTTCTTCTAACAACCTAGAGAATAAAATGGCGGTCATTGCAAACTTTTTTTTTGCACCGTATTTGCGCAGCGGTCTTAAAAGCGCACTTTTTTTGGAAAAAATTCACTTTTTTGAATAAAAAAAAATATTTTTTTTTATATTGTGAAATATAATGTTACGCCAAGTAAATTGATACCCAACATGTCACGTTTGAAAATTGCGCCCACTCGTGGAATGTCGTCAAACTTTTACCCTCAAAAATCTCCATAGGCGACGTTTAAAAAATTCTACAGGTTGCATATTTTGCGGTACAGAGGAGGTCTAGGGCTAGAATTATTGCTCTCGCTCTACCGGTCGTGGCGATACCTCACATGTGTGGTTTGACCACCGTTTTCATATGCGGGCACTACTCGCATATGCGTTCGCTTCTGCGCGCGAGCTCGTCGGGACAGGGGGGTTTTAAAATTTTTTTTTTTATTTTTATTATTTATTTTACAATATTTTATTTATTTTTACACTGTTTTTTTTAAAAAAAAAAATGGTGTCACTTTTATTCCTATTACAAGGAATGTAAACATCCCTTATAATAGAAAAAAGCATGACAGGTCCTCTTAAATATGAGATCTGGGGTCAAAAAGACCTCAGATCTCATATTTACACTAAAATGCAATAAAAAAAAAAAAGTCATTTAGAAAAATGACATTTGAAAAAATGTGCCTTTAAGAGGCATGGACGAAAGTGACGTATTGACGTCGCTTCCGCCCAGCAGTGTATTGGAGACGAGTGAGCTCCATCTTGGCCTCACTTGTCACCAGACACACCACAGGATAGGACGCGATCGCCTCCGCCGCTACCGACGGCTCCGGTAAGCGGCGGAGGGCACCGGATCGCAGCGGGAGGGGGGGGCCCTCTCCCGCCACCGATAAAAGTGATCTCGCGGTGAATCCGCCTCAGGGACCACTTTTATCTGACAGCCGGCCGCCGCACGAAAACGGGGATACCGGGGTTATGGCAGCTAGCTGCTGCCATAACAACGATATCCCCGTTCAAACTTAGGACGTACATCATCGTGCGGCGGTCTTGAAGTGGTTAAAATAAACTGAAATTTTATTAGTATGTTTTGGGTAACCACAAACCAAGGCATTATCGATTATCAAAATAAAATATTACAAAAAATTAAAAAATTATGTATATTTTGCAATTCAAATGCCGGAAATAGAATTAATTTGACATCGTAATCACCACTAGGGTGTCACTATTACAAAAAATGAACAGCGGCATCTAGTGGATGATTTTGAGAATGCAACCCAAAACTACCAATTTCAATGTAACTAATTGAAACAAAAAATAAAAAATAAAAATATAAAATATGTGAGAATTTTATATAAAAGAAGAGGGAGAGATTATGTTTAAGAGAGACCTTGGATAGATAGCTTGATCCAGATAGACAGAGGCCCATTGAAACCAATATCCACATATAACACTCCGAAGCTAATAGTCAATAATAATAATGATTTCTAATGACAAACACAAAATAGTAGGTGAGTGGTCATACAATAAACCAATATACCCTATAATACATATGTAGGTAGAGTTGATAAGGAACTTCCATAAACATAAAAATTTTCTGTATATCCAAGACATTTTGCACTTAGAAATCTCCCTTACCATCGAACTCCCTCTCCAGTGGGGTCTGTACTTATCAATCCCCACATAGAGGGTGTTGGAGGGGTCTCTACTGTGCACTTCATCATAATGTCTCGACACAGGATGCTTGTCAAAACCTCTTCTGATGTTATTTATGTGTTCAGTTAATCTGACCTTGAGAGCCCTTTTAGTCCTCCCTATATACTGCAGTCTGCAGGGGCATTGTATAAGATAAACAACCCCCTGGGACGTGCAAGTTATGAAAGGTTTCACCTCATAAACCTGTGAGGTACTGGTGGAGGTGAATTGACAGATTTTTTCAAGACCTCAGGGGGGGCAGGGCAATCCCAATTGGGGTTTTACCAGGAACAACCAGGGCCAAAAAAGGCCAGTAGAATGAAAAGAGGAGTCAGAGGGGGGAGGCGGGTTCAATCAGCCAAAAAGAAAGCTACCTTAGGCACTGGAGTGTTTAATCTAAGTAAACAGGTCCTAACGGATTCTGAAAAAAAGCTACTTGATAAGGGTTTGAAATTTGCTCCGCCCAGGAGCTTGAGCAAATTTCAAACTTATATGGATATACATAAGTATGTATGAAAGATCGATATTAAAAGGTATATGCTGAATAATCCGATCAGGGGTGATACTAATGGCACTTCTGTTTTTTGGACTATTAAGTAGCCCTCACGAGGGTTTATTTATTTCTATTCACATTAATTCTGAGCACGAGTTTTTTAAAAAATTTTGTCACTACTTAATTCATGTAACACCTTTCACCTATTTAGCGCGATTCTTTTTTCTTTTTAATTTTTATTAACAATCGGTGTTTTATTGTTAGAATTGCTGCTTCATTCACTAATTTTTTGTCATATCCCAATACCATATAGCGCAGTTTTTCTCTCTTTTTTCTATATGGTACAGATCTGCCACTTTACAGTTAGACTAAGAGGACCCCCCTGGCAATATATTGGAAGTCATTTTTCATTTTTAGGCTTTCACTTTAAAAATCAAAAAATCACTGCTCATTTAAAAATGACGTTTTTCACAAACCCCCAAGGCAGGACCCGGACCCCTATAACCATTGTATGCCTAATTACTTGCATTTAAGCCTTCAAAATGGCCACTTTTGATATTTAACATTCTGGTCCCATTGACTTTAATGGCGTTCAGTGTTCGGGTCCGAACGTTCGCGAAATTCGGAAGTTCTAGTCCAAACCGAACAGGGGTTCGTTCGGCCCATCCCTAATCAGGAGAAGTGTCCTGGACAGCTTAGACATTTGTGGACATCGCTGGAGAGAGATGGGGCTCAGGTAAGTAATTAGGGTGTGCTGGTGAGGCTGCTACACACAGAATGTTTTTTTATCTTAATGCATAGAATGCATTAAGATTAAAAACCTTCTGCCTTTACAACTGCTTTAGTTTAATATGCCTTCCTATGCTATTCTTTAGCATTGTGCTGTGTTTCTATATCTATACAGTATTTGCACTTCCTTTGGGTTTTGGTTTGGGTTTAGGCTTGTGAGAGGTTTATTAAAACTTAAAGCCTTCTGAGCAGCACCAGCTGAGTCATTTGAACCTGTGCCAAACAGATACATCATTATGGATAAGGCTTGAGTTTGAAACCTCCATGGGTGCAAGGGGAGTCCTGTGGGTTCAAGATTCAGAGTCCCAGCATGTTTATGTGCAGATTTGCCTTGAAGACTATTTTAAACCATAATGTAATGCATAAACTTTAAACTATTGACAACAAGCTTAAAAGGACCAATAAGAGAGGGTTTGGATAGGCCTGCCCCCTCACTATAAAAGGATGGCAGCCATAGTGAATTGGAAACTACTTCAGGGAAAATGGCGCTGTTCAAATAATTAATTATATGTGAATCCACTATACTGCTTGAACATTACCAACTCTCCATATAAAGTGAATAGTGCTTCAAATAAACATGTATAAAACAGAAATTAAAGGGAAAAAATACATATATATATATATATATATATATATATATATATATATATATATATATATATATAATGTGTAGAGAAAAGATAGATACATGAAAAATATGAATCTATATATATATGACGGTGATAATACAGCACATCACAAATAATAAAGTGTTGCATGCTTAATAATGCGTGACTCAGTTGCTGGGAAATTATGCATCTGCGTGTGAGCTGGAATAAACATATTTAAAAAAGCAATAATTCCAAAACACATTTCCTGCTTCTAAACACAATCAAAAAATAAATAAATAATAAAGTGACAGGTGCTAATATCAAAGTGATAAGTCCCAACAAATGTATGTAATCTATATGTGTATACGACTATACACTATTGAATAACAGTCTGTGAGCGGTGATCCGTGCACAAATTCAAAACAAAAGTGACTCTGCAGTGCTCCCCGCTTTCCTCGGCATCACCCACTTGTGCCTACACTCCCTGCAGGGGTAACAGGCGTAATAGCTGTATTCCAATGGCGGTGTCCCCTTTTGACAGGTTATCCCTTATCCTTATTGTCACAGTTACCTCAGCAACGTACCTCCACCACCGCTCAGGTGAACTCATCCAAAACCAACGACCCCCCCCCAAGTAGAGTGGGTTAGTGTGTGCTTTATCCAGCTCTAGTAGAAAAGACCTGCAGAGAAGGACTGTTGTACTGTGACAATAAGGATAAGGGATAACCTGTCAAAAGGGGACACCGCCATTGGAATAGTCGTATACACATATAGATTACATACATTTGTTGGGACTTATCACTTTGATATTAGCACCTGTCACTTTATTATTTATTTATTTTTTGATTGTGTTTAGAAGCAGGAAGTGTGTTTTGGAATTATTGATTTTTTAAATATGTTTATTCCAGCTCACACGCAGATGCATATTAAGCACGCAACACTTTATTATTTGTGATGTGCTGTATTATCACCGTCATATATATAGATTCATATTTTTCATGTATCTATTTTTTCTCTACACCTATATATATATTTTTTTTTCCTTTAATATCTGTTTTATACATATTTATTTGAACCACTATTCACTTTATATGGAGAGTTGGTAATGTTCAAGCAGTATAGTGGATTCACATATAATTAATTATTTGAACAGCGCCATTTTCCCTGAAGTAGATTTCTTGTTGTTTTAGGACCCCACTTAGGTGTTCCCTATTAGGGAAGCTGCAGTTCTCTCTTCCTAAGTGCGGATATTTGGTGTTTTTTTTTAAGTGAATTTGAAATTGTTGTAGGGAATGCACCGGGAAACCTAACAAACTTCATAAGGTGAGAATAGGGTCAGATTAGGAAACCGTACCTTAAAGGGTTTGTAACCCTACACTATGATTCACTGCCAGTCCCCCTGTTTTAAGCTGCCATAATGCACTGTGTGATTGTTTGTTAAAAACGATGCCTCTAAATACCCTTTGTCATATATCTTCAAGCCGGTCATGTAACTCGCTCTAATACTCTGTTTTAGGGGTACAGTGGGAGGGGCTGTGATCTCCCTCTGATGACCGCCGAGCTGGCTGCTCAGGCCCTCTTGCCCCACTCTACAAGACTCTGGTCCGGCCGCACCTAGAGTATGCTGTCCAGTTCTGGGCACTAGTCCTCAGGAAAGATGTACTGGAAATGGAGCGAGTACAAAGAAGGGCAACTAAGCTAATAAAGGGTCTGGAGGATTTTAGTTGTGAGGAAAGATTGCGAGCACTGAACTTATTCTCTCTGGAGAAGAGACGCTTGAGAGGGGATATTATTTCAATCTATAAATACCGTACTTGTGACCCCATAATAGGGATAAAACTTTTTGCGGAAGGGAGTTTAACAAGACACATGGCCACTCAATAAAATTGGAAGAAAAGAGGTTTAACCTTAAACTACGTAGAGGGTTCTTTACTCTAATGCCCTGTACACACGGTCGGATTTTCCGACGGAAAATGTGTGATAGGACCTTGTTGTTGGAAATTCTGACCGTGTGTAGGCTCCATCACACATTTTCCATCGGATTTTCCGACACACAAAGTTTGAGAGCAGGCTATAAAATTTTCCCGACAACAAAATCCGTTGTCGGAATTTCCGATCATGTGTACACAAATCCGACGCACAAAGTGCCATGTATGCTCAGAATAAATAAAGAGATAAAAGCTATTGGCTACTGCCCCGTTTATAGTCCCGATGTACGTGTTTTACGTAACCGCGTTCAGAATGATCGGATTTTCCGACAACTTTGTGTGACCGTGTGTATGCAAGACAAGTTTGAGCCAACATCCGTCAGAAAAAATCCTAGGATTTTGTTGTCGGAATGTCCGATCAATGTCCAACCGTGTGTACGGGGCATTAGAGCGGCAAGGATGTGGAATTCCCTTCCACAGGCGGTGGTCTCAGCGGGGAGCATCGATAGTTTAAACTATTAGATTAGCACCTGAAAGACCGCAACGTACAGGGATACACAGTGTAATACTGACATATCATCACACACATAGGTTGGACTCGATGGACTTGGAGTGGGAAAGTCGCGTGACCGGCCTGAAGATACATAACAGAAAGGTATTTAGAGGCCTCGCTTTTAACAAATAATTACACAGTGCAGGATGGCTGATTAAAGAGAGGGGCTGGCAGCAAATTTGTTAAAAGTTTACTTTCTACTAACAGCAGCACGGGGGGGGGGGGGGGGGGCGCGGGTGCAGAGACAGCTCACACAGTCTCCCGAGATGACAGGCAGGGAAGGAAGGGGGGAGAGGATGGGGAGAGCAGAGAAGAGAGCTGCAGATGATGGAGGCACGTAAACTGACCACGGTTTCAAGGCTCAGCAACCGAGGGGAGGGCAGAACCAGGCAGGATCAGCCAGATTTTTTACAGCTTCCAGAGGGGCAGGTTAGACAGCACACTGTGCTGTTTAACCTGCTATACGGGAACAGGATCTCTTTTTTTTTTTTTTTTTAATTTAGGGTTACAAACACTTTAATTGAATGTTAGCTCCGTCCATTGCAAACTGCATTGTTTGCTGCAAGGCTTCCTTTTAAAAAAAATATAAAAAAATTTTTTCAAGGGGTGGTATTTTGGTGTTTTCAATAATTTTTTAAGTTATGCTAGTTTTTTTTTAGTTTATGTTGATCAGTCCTTTATTTTTCTGCTTTTTTTGCTGTAAAATTTCCCTTTAACTACTTAAGGACCAGAAGAATTTTCCCCCAATGACCAGGCCATTTTTTGCGATACGGCACTGCATCGCTTTAACTGACAATTGCGTGGTCGTGCGAAGCTGTACCCAGGCAAAATTGACAAAATTTTTGCGCTATAAACAAAGAGCGACAATTCTGAAAAAAATGTTTTTCTTTACTTTTTGCTTTAAAACATATATAAAAAAAGATATATATATATATATATATATATATATATATATATATATATATATATATATATATATATATATATATATATATATATATATATAAACAAATGTATTTATCAGTTTAGGCTGATATATATTCTACACATTTTTGGTAAAAAAAAAATCTCAATAGGCGTATATTAATTGGTTTGCGCAAAAGTTATCGCGTCTACAAACTATGTGATAGATTTAGGGACTTTTATTTTTTTATTGTTTTTACTGGTAATGGTGGCGATGTGCAATTTTTAGTGGGACTGCGACTTTGCGGCGGACAAATCTGATCCCAAATTACGCTTTTTGGGGACCAGTGACATTATTACATTGATTAGTGCTATGAAAATGCACAGATCAAGGTAAAAATTACACTGACAGGGAAGAGGTTAATACTAGGGGGCGAGCAAGGAGTTAACTGTGTTCCCTAGGTGTGTTCTAACTGTAGGGGGGATGGGCTGCCTGGGACATGACAGAGATCACCATTCCCGATCACTGGCAACAGAAGATCTCTGACATGTCATCTGTCAGAACGGGGATCCGCCTTGTTTATAAAGGCAGATCCCCATTCTGTCTCTGTACTAGGTGATCGCGCGTGGCAGACATCGAGCCTGCCCAACCCGCGGGCACGCTCCCGCAGCATGCACCAGCGCGAGCGCCACGCACCCGCCCGCAACTGCGCCTGCCGACATACAATGACAAAGATTCGTGCAGGGGAGCCAACCTGCCGTAGTACAACTGCGGCGGCTGGTCCTTAAGTGGATAAAAAACATGGGATTTTGTTTCAGGGGTGGTATTTTGGGGTCTTCATTTATTTTTGTCTCTGGTAAATTCGGGCCTAGCCTAGCTCATTAAAATTGTCTTCCTGATGATCTTATATTTTGATGAGAAATTGGGCAGTGATAGGACAGTTTTGCGTTAGTGAAGACATGGACAGCCAAAGCAAAATACTGGCAAATATGTATCTGTCACTCAAAGCAGCCCTATTAATTTTTGATGAAAAAAGCATGTGTTACTGCTAAAAGTGCCTCAAAAAATACTTTTTTTTTTTAAAGTGAAATTAAGCCAAGCTAATTGTAAAAGAAAAAAATAAATTCTACGGTCAAATACGTGCTGCAAGTATATGCTGTTGCTGAGACTGTCTGCAAACAAACAGGTTCAGCTTATATGCATACAGCTTTAAGGCATCCCCCCAAACATGTTCTTTAAATGATTTGTTTATTCTCAGTGCTGCCTTCAAAGTCACATGTGAAGGACCTCTCTTTCAATACTGTGTTTTATTTAAATACCATTTGCATTTTTGCATTGGCATAAGTCCCCCATGCAGTGCCCAGCTTCCAATGTCTTTTTTGGCCATAGGCTGCATATTACCCCCAAAAATGGCCAGAGTTTAACTAGATTCGCCTCCCTTCCCCATTAGACTTAAGTGGGATTCGCCTCTAAGCTCAAGTTTGCTAAGTTTTAACCAAGATTTTCCAATTCCTTGGTAAATCAATACATAGTAGTTACCAAAAGTTACTAACTCTGACTGGTTTCCTACCTGTCTATCCATCTGTCTTTGTGCCTATCTATCTACGGAACACAGGTGGACAACACTGGAATATAAGTGAACACAAACACAAATAAATACTGTATGAATGACAGACGCCTCTGCTCATTAATGACTCTGTGTATATAATGCATTAATGATGCTTGCTTTGTGGATCACCCATGTTCTTATCTATAAAATAATAGAGAAAAGCTTTCTTTTCTCAGACTACACATTTGAAATCAATAGACATCTCATTTGGAAAATGGCATTTAATGCTCCTCACTCAGTGTACATGATTTATGTTAGTTAAGCACTTAGTGATAGAACAATGTTCTAGACGTTAGGTTGTTTAACTGGTAACTTTGGTTTCCGCTGTTTGCAGACAATAAAATGACAGCCTTAGAAAACCTGAGGTCACAATGCAGTTCAGATATTCTCTGAAACCAGTAAGAAAACATTGATAAGTATGTGGATCAAGTTGACAACACAAGAACTCTACTTTGAGCTTTAAAAGGCACATTTACCTTATGTAGGTTATATTTTTACTCAGCTTTTTGGAGAGGAAATCAGCAGCTTTCTCACTGGGAAATGTGGAGTATGAAAGGGTAGCTGGGTAGTCAGTCTCTTCACATGGAACTGGGCAAGTAGAATTATAGGTTCCAACACTACACAGCTCCAGTTTTTCGATTTGGACTGTTCAAAAACAAAACACAATTATTATACACAAACACTTGCTATGTATACTGTGTAAATATAAATACAGTATATATATATATATATATATATATATATATATATATATATGTATATATATATATATATATATATATATATATACAGTGGGGACGGAAAGTATTCAGACCCCCTTAAATTTTTCACTCTTGTTATATTGCAGCCATTTGCTAAAATCTATTAAGTTCATTTTTTTTCCTCATTAATGTACACACAGCACCCCATATTGAAAGAAAAACACAGAATTGTTGACATTTTTGCAGATTTATTAAAAAAGAAAAACTGAAATATCACATGGTCCTAAGTATTCAGACCCTTTGCTGTGACACTCATATATTTAACTCAGGTGCTGTCCATTTCTTCTGATCATCCTTGAGATGGTTCTACACCTTCATTTAAGTCCAATGTGCAATGTAATATGTTTGATTATACTGATTGGACTTGATTAGGAAAGCCATACATCTGTCTATATAAGACCTTACAGCTCACAGTGCATGTCAGAGCAAATGAGAATCTTGAGGTCAAAGGAACTGCCTGAAGAGCTCAGAGACAGAGACAGGCACAGATCTGGCCAAGGTTACAAAAAAATTTCTGCTGCACTTAAGGTTCCTAAGAGCAGAGTGGCCTCCATAATCCTTAAATGGAAACGTTTGGGACGACCAGAACCCTTCCTAGAGCTGGCCGTCCTGCCAAACTGAGCTATTGGGGGAGAAGAGCCTTGGCGAGAGAGGTAAAGAAGAACCCAAAGATCACTGTGGCTGAGCTCCAGAGATGCAGTCGGGAGATGGGAGAAAGTTGTAGAAAGTCAACCATCACTGCAGCTCTCCACCAGTCGGGACTTTATGGCAGAGTGGCCCGACAGAAGCCTCTCCTCAGTGCAAGACACATGAAAGCCCGCATGGAGTTTGCTAAAAAACACCTGAAGGAATCCAAGATGGTGAGAAATAAGATTCTCTGGTCTGATGAGACCAAGATAGAACTTTTTGGCCTTAATTCTAAGCGGTATGTGTGGAGAAAACCAGGCACTGCTCATCACCTGTCCAATACAGTCCCAACAGTGAAGCATGGTGGTGGCAGCATCATGCTGTGGAGATGTTTTTCAGCTGCAGGGACAGGACGACTGGTTGCAATTGAGGGAAAGATGAATGCGGCCAAGTACAGGGATATCTTGGACAAAAACCTTCTCCAGAGTGCTCAGGACCTCAGACTGTGCCAAAAGTTTACCTTCCAACAAGACAATGACCCTAAGCACACAGCTAAAATAACGAAGGAGTGGCTTCACAACAACTCCGTGACTGTTCTTGAATGGCCCAGCCAGAGCCCTGACTTAAACCCAATTGAGCATCTCTGGAGAAACCTAAAAATGGCTGTCCACCAACGTTTACCATCCAACCTGACAGAACTGGAGAGGATCTGCAAGGAGGAATGGCAGAGTATCCCCGAATCCAGGTGTGAAAAACTTGTTGCATGTTTCCCAAAAAGACTCATGGCTGTATTAGATCAAAAGGGTGCTTCTACTAAATACTGAGCAAAGGGTCTGAATACTTAGGACCATGTGATATTTCAGTTTTTCTTTTTTAATAAAACTGCAAAAATGGCAACATCTCTGTGTTTTCCTGTCAATATGGGGTGCTGTGCGTACATTAATGAGGAAAAAATGAACTTAAATGATTTTAGCAAATGGCTGCAATATAACAAAGAGTGAAAAATTTAAGGGGGTCTGAATACTTTCTGTCCCCACTGTATATATGTATTTATTTTTAAATTATATATATTTTATTATATTAATTTATAATTATAAATATATTTAAATGATATATTTAGAAGTACTTACGAAGTGTAGGATATACACAGCTATAAAATCGTGGAAGGTCACATTCCTTTCCAACACCTGTCAAAAAGTTGTATATTAAAGATTATTTAAATTGCAAAAATTGCATGTACAGTACTACTAACATTCTTTGGTAAAGGAGCGGCTGCAGACTGATAAGTAATTTCTGTGTTCACCGTCAGTTCTTACAGTATGTACTCCAGCAGTGACTGATTGGCTCCTAGTGATATGCCTCCTTCTCCTAGCCTGAGTGCTGCTGTACAGAGGATGTGTCCGGAGTTCAGCTCCACATGAACATATTGTATTTGAATAGACTAAATTAATGCAGTCTACCCTCTGTGCAAGCTAACTCTCTACATACAGTTAGGTCCATATATATTTGGACACAGGCACAATTGTAGGTTTTTACAGGTATTTACCAAAACATATTTAAACTATAGTTATATAATGGATATTGGCTGAAAATGCATACTCTCAGGTTTAATTTGAGGGTATGTTCATTCAAATCGGAGGAAGGGTTTAGGGATTACAGCTCTTAAGAATAGCCATCCCCCCATTTTCAAGGGACCAAAATTAATTGGACAATTAAATCAAAAGCTTTTTCATGGCCAGGTGTGGGGTACTGGAGCTGATTCTAAGTGTGGTATTTGCATTTGGAATCTATTGCTGTGAACCTACATCATGCGTTCAAAGGAGCTATCCATGCAAGTATAACAGGCCATTGTAAAGCTTCAAAAATGAAACAAATCCACCAGAGAGATAGCAGCAACATTAGGAGTGGCCAAATCAACAGCTTGGTACATTCTGAGGAAAGAAGACCACACTGGTGAGCTTAGCAACATAAAAAGGCCTGGACATCCACAGAAGACAACAGTGGTGGATGATCACAGGATCCTCTCTATGGTAAAGAAAAACCCATTCACAACATCCACAACATTCACAACAAGGGTCACCACAAGGTGCAAACCATTCATAAGCAAGTAGATTAGAAAAGCCAGATTAAGCTTTGCCAAAAAACATCTAAAAAAGCCAGACCAGTTCTGGAAAAGCATTCTTTGGACAGATGAAACTAAGATTAATCTGTACCAGAATGACGGGAAGAAAAAAGTGTGCAGAAGGCTTGGAACAGCTCATGATCCAAAGCACACAACGTCACCTGTAAAACATGGTGGAGGCAGTGTGATGACATGGGCATGTATGGCTTCCAGTGGCACTAGGTCATTGGTGTTTATTGATGTGACAGAAGACAGAAGAAGCTGGATGAATTCTGCAGTGTTTAGAGATATACTGTCAGCCCATATTCAGCCAAATGCTGCAAAGTTGATTGGACGACGCTTCACAGTACAGATGGACAATGATCCAAAACACACTGCGAAAGCAACCCAGGAGCTTTTGAAGGAAAAGAAGTGGAATATTCTGCAATGGCCGAGTCAATCACCTGATCGCAACTCAATTGAGCATGCATTTCACTTGCTGAAGGCAAAACTAAAGGCAGAAAGACCCACAAATAAAGAACAACTGAAGATAGCTGCAGTTAGAGCCTGGCAAAGCTTCAGAAAGGAGGAAACCCAGTCTTTGGTAATGTCCATGGGTCCCAGACTTCAGGCAGTCATTGCCAGTAAAGGATTCTCAACAAAATATTAACAATTAACATTTTATTTATAAGTTATATTCATTTGTCCAGTTACATTTGAGCCCCTGAAAATGTGACTGTATATAAAAATGGTTGCAGTTCCTAAAATTTTTACTTGATATTTATGTTCAACCCCTTGATTTAAAAAAGTCTGTACTTCAAATTAATTTAGATTGTTTTGTTTTAATTTTATTCTGGCAGCATACAGAGCCAAAAGTATGAAAATTGTACCTGTGTCCAAATATATATGGACCTAACTGTATGAGTTTTTGTTTATCTTCTGAATAGTCCTAAACATGTGCCTTTTTTAGAGCTAAGAGGACTTGATATCTCAATCCCTATGATGTTGGGATTGATGTAGTAAAAAGTGGGAAGGTAGGTACAGTACTGGGTTGAAAGGTGTGTTGGTGGTTTTGCTCAGTAGGCTAAATAATTAAAGAACTGCTGCCCCTACAGATACAGCCAACTGGGTGGAGTACAGGGTATGATTGAGAGGGATGTAGGTGTGGCACTGTTCACGTGTTATAAGGGGGGTTATTTACAAAAGGCAAATCCACTTTGCACTACAAGTGCACTGCAAGTGCAGTCGTTGTAGATCTGAGGGGAAGATTTTATCATCTAATCATGTACAAGCTAAAATGCTGTTTTTTATTTTACTTGCATGTCCCCTTCAGATCTACAGCGACTGCACTTCCAAGTGCACTGAAAGTGCATTTGTAGTGCAAAGTGGATTTGCCTTTTGTAAATAACCCCCATGGTGTATACATTGCTGTGTAATTTAAATAAATTTGAGTGTACAATGAGTCCTGTATTGGTATACAATTGCATGAAGCAATTATTCCCAAACAAAGTGACAGGTGCTCTTCAAAAGGTGATACTAGTGCTCTTCAATCTTTTGTGCTGGTGCTCTTTATAGTGCCCCTGTAGGAAATGCACTCACTGGAAATCCTCACCCCCACAGGGGTATTGTGCATTCACAGTGGGATGATACACAGGCAAGAGGGATTGACGTCACCGGCGGTCGTCTTCTCATGCTGACTCCATGTGGTTTTATGTGACAGAATGCTTTTTTGCTAGCACTTAATAGAAGTGCCTTTCTATATGAACTTTTATGAACTTTTTTAGGACTTCTCCTTTCCAATAACTACCGTATTTATCGTATTTTAAAATCAGGGGAAAATCGTGGGTGCGTGTTATACGCCAATCCCCACCGATCCCCCCCCCCGCTGTTTGTGAGCGGAGCGAGCCGGCTGCCGATATACATACATAGCCGAGTGTACTCGGCTAGGCTTGGCTAGTTCCTCTTACAGTCACGCCCAGTCCTATGATGGACATAAAACAGGGACTGGGCGTGACTGTGAGTGGAGCTAGCCAAACCTAGCCGAGTACACTCGGCTATGTGTGTATATGGGCGGCGCTCTGCTCCGCTCACAGTCACGCCCAGTTTGGGCAGGACTACGAGAGGAGCCGAGAAGAGCCGGCTCTGTGTATCTCGGCGCCGGCGGCGCCATTTTCTAACTGCAATAACACTGACAAGTCACTGCAGTTTAACTGCTGCCTGGGCAAGGCTGCAAATGTCACTGACAAGGCTGCAAGGCTGCAGGTGGACACTGATAAGGCTGCAAATGTCACTGACAAGGCTGCAGATGGACACTGACAAGGCTGCAGATGGACACTGACAAGGCTGCAAGGCTGCAGGTGAACACTGGCAAGGTTGCAAATGATACTGACAAGGCTGCAAATGACACTGACAAGGCTGCAAATGACACTGACAAGACTGCAAATGACACTGACAAGGCTGCAAATGACACTGACAAGGCTGCAAATGTCACTGGACAAGCATGCAGATGGACACTGACAAGGCTGCAGGTGGACACTGATAAGGCTACAAATGTCACTGGACAAGCATGCAGATGGACACCGACAAGGCTGCAGATGGACACTGATAAGGCTGCATTGATGGGCATTTAAATGTAAGTTTATTTTCTTACAAAAGTTTTTTTCCTTAAAATTCCCTCCTAAACTTGGGGTGCATGTTATACGCCGGCACGTGTTATATGCCGGTAAATACGGTATATCTTTCATGTATTGATTTATTGGATGAGGAGATGTATAATTGTGATATTTAGCGCTGCACTATTTATTGTACTATTATTGCCAAGGTAGGTACATTATCAAGGTGGACAACCTCCTTCTTTGGCTTTCATTGATGAGCCCACATGACCAGCAAGATGCTGTTGGTCAGGGTTAGGTGCTTAAATACTCCTAGTTTCAAAAATACACAAATACCTAATTGGTGCTGAGGTAGTTAGTAGGTCAAAGCAATGTGAACATGTCCAGCTGAATGTGATTAACTATTACTAGCTGATCCATGAACATTTAAGTATGAGAAGTAGAGTGCACAGCACAGAATCATGTAAAAAGGTCTGCAGCCCCACCAATAATCAACAGTGAACAGTGAAAGCCTACTGAATCAAACTGCAATAGGTGGATGTTACAGCTTTAACACAGCGACAATGTTTCCTGAATATCATTACTGTAAATGATTTTATATTTGCCGGAAAATAAAATTGTTACCGGGAAGTAAGAATGGTAAGCATCCACATTTTTCTTGTATATAATTTGCCTTGCACTCTTGTACACATCCATATGTACTGTAGATTTCATGATGTACCAATGTTAAATCAGGATTACATTCTCCCCAAGGATATTCTTGCATTATTGCCTGCAATTGAAACATTACATTAATCTTTTGCAAGTTATAATTTCTATAGGTTTAAAGGATCATTCTAGACAAAGACTATATCACAGCTACTTGTCTGAATTAACTACTGGCATCTTTCTCCTTCTTAGGACTTTCAGCCCACCTGTGTGAAAATAAATTAAATGTCAAAAGGGCAAAAAAGATCCCTTTTAATAGCCACAGCAGGTTGGCAGACCTGGAAAAACCATCACAGAGCAGAAATAAAAGAAGCCAGTGGGCAGTTCAAAGCATACATAAACACTAAAATTGAATAAAAATGAGAGCAGGCAGGCTCTTTATTACAGAAGAAACATGTAATGTCTCTTCTGCAATAAAACAAGCTTTGCTATCTGCTTGTAGTCTTCTGTAGAATGTACACCAGGGACGTGCAGTCAGGGGAGGCAGGGGACGCAGAGCCATGAACACTGAAAAAAAAATTGAGCTTCGAGGGTCGTAGCTCGGCAGCTTGAGGTCACAGAGACCTCAATTTGGATAGGTAGCCTAAGTCCTACCCCACCACTGGTAAAAATTTGGGCTCCTACAACCTATGGTTCCGGAGATACGGGACTCCTTGCACAGCCTGTCAGAAGCTACATACAGAGCGACCAGTTTAAATACAAGCTGGCACACTCTGCAGCAGACTGAGAGGATGAGCTCACAGTGTCTCTCCTCACTTCTTGTCAGAGGCACTGAGCTCAATAGACAGCTTGGAGTCTTGGGACAATGGTAAAGTACCATTAGCCCCAGCAGTCCAATAAAAATGCTGCAGTGGAGGCACACCTCTCACTGCAGTGTCATAGAAGGGGCATGTGTCTAAAAGACAAATGCTTTCTTCTAGCCCAGCCCTCTTAACTACAAGGAAAAAACATAAGTTTATGTGTATACGATTTACCCATAATCCCATGTTTTTATCACACAGTTAAGAGGGAGAATGCGAATCTGCGGCTGTTGAAAAGGTACTGTTATAATCAACCTAACTCATATATTATTATGCTATAAGATAATAATTTATTATTTATCTATTTACTGTGAAATTACTGGTTTGTAGTTATAACTTCAAAATTCTGTAATTTGTCTGTTAAGCCACCTGCTTGAGTACAGTTTTTGAAAATATAGTAAATTATCTTAAAAACAATATATAATAATTATTTGTATTGCAATTCTGACACTTCTCTCCTCATTCATTTTTTGCCAGAATATTACTCAGAACCCCCAAACATTATATATATATATATATATTGTTTTAGCAGACTCCCTAGGGAATAAAATGGTGGTCGTTAGAACTTTTTATGTTTCATGGAATTTGCGCAGCAGCTTTTCAAACAAGTTTTTTTTTTAATATTTCATAAATATTAAAAAAAAAAACACTAAAGATAACCCAATTTTTTGGTATAATGTGAAAGATGATGTTACACCAAGTAAATAGATACCTAACATGTCACACTTTAAAATTGCGCACACACATGGAATGGCACCAAACTTCAGTAATTAAAAATCTCCATAGGCGACTCTTTAAATTTTTTTAAGACTACATGTTTAGAGTTAAGGAGGAGGTCTAGTACTAGAATTATTGCTCTCGCTCTAAAGATCACAGCGTATGTAATCTGTGTGTATCTGGCTTTGATACTAGCCAGTGCCTCACCAGCCACTGACCTCACTGCACGTCCCTGATGTACACTGAGCTGAGATTTTACATTCTGGCACAGGGCCTGTGTGCCAAGATGGCTGAGCTCAAACACATGCGTGGAAGTGACATAATTTTGCACTGGCCAATCATGACTGCCAAAGACCAACATCTGGAAAAATCCAGGGAGAAGATGCCGGCTTCAGTGTGGGAGGGGGGGGGTGCGGGGGAGCCCATGAGGCATCTGTAAAAGAAGAGGTAAGTGCTGTGGACTTTAGTTCTACTTTAACTCACTAATATGTGCAAATATAAAAAAACAGTTTCATAGTATACGTGAACCTCTACCCTATAAAACACCTCATTCAGTTTAAAATAGAGACACAAGGCAAGATGTTTGTGTGTGTGTCTGTAGGATTCAATATTGAGTTGGTCCACCCTTTGCAGCTATAACAGCTTCAACTCTTCTGGAAAGGCTGTCCACAAGGTTTAGGAGTGCGTCTATGGGAATGTTTGCCCATTCTTCCAGAAGCACATTTGTGAGGTCAGGCGCAGATGTGGAGCATAAATTACACATCTAATTTTCTGACTACCTATCATATTTCTTGAGTCTCTGAAGTGCCAGGACAGAAGAAACACCCACAAAATGACCATATTTTGGAAAGCAAATACGCCATGTTTTTTTTTGAAAGGCAAAGTAAGTCTTTTAAAAATTTAATTTGAATGTTTTTAGGATATTCCAAAAAAATTAAATGTATTATTTTTTTTACACATTTTTGGAGGTCCTGGAGCACCAAGACATTAGGGACACCCACAAAATGATCACATTTGGAAAGCAATCACCCTAAGGTAGTTTCAAAGAGGATGGTAAGTCTTTTGAAAACTTTTGAGGACATCTAATTGGGGGGGGGGGGGCAGAGGATGCTACAGTGGGGGAGGGGGGTAAAGGGGACAGTGGAAACTGCATGGGGGGGGTCACAGAGGACACTACAGTAGGGGGGGTGAAGGGGAAAGAGGACACTGCATAAGGGAAGCACAGAGGACACTACAGTGGGGGAGGGAGGGGTATGTGTAGGGGGGGACATTGGGGACAGAGGACACTACAATGGGGGAGTAAAGGGGACAGAGGGCACTACAGTGGGGGGTGAAGGGGAACAGAGGACACTGCATGGGGGCACAGAGGATACTACAGTGGGGGGGTAAAGCAGACAGAGAAAACTGCATGAGGGGGTTAAAGGGGACAAAAGAAATTGCATGGAGGGACACTACAGTGGGTGGGTGAAGGGGACAGAGGACACTGCATAAGGGGAGCACAGAGGACACTACAGTGGGGGGGGTAAAAGGGACAGAGGACACTACAGTGGGGGGGGTGAAGGGGATAGAGGACACTGCATGGGGGGGCACAGAGAACACTACAGTGGGGGGTGAAGGGGACAGAGGACACTACAGTGGTTGGGGACAGAGGACATCACATGGGGGGCAAAGGACACTATAGTGGGGGGGGTGAAGGGGACAGGGGACACTGCATTGGGGGGCGCAGAGGACACTACAAGGGGGGAGGATGAAGGAGACAGATGGCAGTGCATTGGGGGGGGCGCAGAGGACACTACAGTGGGGGGAGGTTGTGAGGGGGACAGAGGACATTGCTTTAGGGGGCAGAGGACACTAAAGTGGAGGGAATGAAGGGGACAGAGAACACTGCATTGGTGGGGGCGCAGAGGATATTACAGTGTGGGGTGGGTGTGAAAGGGACAAAAGACAGTGCTTTGGGGGAGGAGGCAGAGGACACTACAGCGGGGGTGTGTAAAGGGGACAGAGCACACTGCTTAGAGGGGGCACAGGACACTGCTATGGGGGTGCAGATTACACTACAGTGGGGAGTTGTGATGTGAAGGGGACAGAGGACACTACAGTTGGGGCGTGGTGTGAAGGGGGACAAAATACACTGCTTTGGGGGGGCACAGGACACTGCAATAGTAGGAGGGGCAGAGGACCCTACTGCGGGGTGGAGGGGGACAGAGGACACTATAGTGGGGGGGTGGTGTGAAGGTGGTCAGGAAACTGCGGGGAGGTGGAGGACACTACTGTATGGGTGGGAGAGGTACCTACTGTGGGAAGGGGGGAGGAAAACTACTGGGGGGAGCAGAGGAGACTATTGTGATGGGAATGATGTAACGGGGAGTGAAGGACACTAGTGGGAGTGGGAGTGTGGGGGGGCACAGGACACTATGCTGTGTTTTTATTGGGCGCATAATAATTTTTTTTTTTAACAGGCGACCCCTCCCCCCTTCTTCCCGGGGATTTTTAATTTCCTTCATGTTGTCCATGTAGATCTCAACCTCTGAAAGGATACCTACCCCTGCTCTAGAACACCAGGACCAGTAGAAATACCCACAAAATTACAACATTTTGGAAAGCAAATGAGGAAACTGGAAAGATATTTTTCATACACAGCATAGGCATACTTAGAATTACAACCCAAAACACATTCTGCTACTCTTCCCTAGTATGGTGATACCACAAATGTGAGACTTTGTTACTGTTTGGACAGATTACATAATGGAAATGGTATCTTGGGTATCACACAAATTAAATAACTGTATCATAACTGTACTGTAATGGTCATAGTGCAGGGCAATAACTTCTCCGCAGGACGTGGAAACCTTGCAAAAAGACCTGAACAAATTAATGGGGTGGGCGACTACATGGCAAATGAGGTTCAATGTAGAAAAATGTAAAATAATGCATTTGGGTGGCAAAAATATGAATGCAATCTATACACTGGGGGGAGAACCTCTGGGGGAATCTAGGATGGAAAAGGACCTGGGGGTCCTAGTAGATGAAAGGCTCAGCAATGGCAGGCAATGCCAAGCTGCTGCTAACAAAGCAAACAGAATATTGGCATGCATTAAAAGGGGATCAACTCCAGAGATAAAACGATAATTCTCCCGCTCTACAAGACTCTGGTCCGGCCGCACCTAGAGTATGCGGTCCAGTTCTGGGCACCAGTCCTCAGGAGGGACGTACTGGAAATGGAGCGAGTACAAAGAAGGGCAACAAAGCTAATAAAGGGTCTGGAGGATATTAGTTATGAGGAAAGGTTGCGAGCACTGAACTTATTCTCTCTGGAGAAGAGACGCTTGAGAGGGGATATGATTTCAATTTACAAATACCGGACTGGTGACCCCTCAATAGGGATAAAACTTTTTCGCAGAAGAGAGTTTACCAAGACTCGTGGCCACTCATTAAAATTAGAAGAAAAGAGGTTTAATCTTAAACTACGTAGAGGGTTCTTTACTGTAAGAGCGGCAAGGATGTGGAATTCCCTTCCACAGGCGGTGGTCTCAGCGGGGAGCATTGATAGCTTCAAGAAACTATTAGATAAGCACCTGAATGACCACAACATACAGGGATATACAATGCAATACTGACACATAATCACACACATAGGTTGGACTTGATGGACTTGTGTCTTTTTTCAACCTCACCTACTATGTAACTATGTAACCTCTAGATCAGAGAATTTAGCTTAGCAAAGCTAAGCCAAGCAAGCCTACTGGTACATGGATGCCCCCCCGGAATGTCATGTTTAGTGGCCAGGAAGTACAGGAGGCTGAATAAAGAAAGAGTTCCCGTGGTTCCAGGAGTGCAGTTGTCTGCAGGAAATGGCTGGGACTGGTGACTTGCAGGAACATAGTCAGCTGGACGTGCAGATACTGTAGGTCAGTTTAGATGACAGTTCCACAAACAGAGAAAGGATCGGTTCAGGCAGAAGGAAGAAACGTGGTCAATAAACAGGCCAGTCAGTACAACTGATAGACAGAGGTGACACTAGGATTTGTGTAGGGGCGATCAGGATCACTATTGCTGGTTTACACTGGACTGGTGACACTTGGTACTAGTGTGACAGCAATCAGGAACACTGTTACTGACGTACACTGGTCTGGTGACACTGGGACTGGTGTTGCGACAATCAGGGACACAGTTGTTGGTTTAAACTGGTCTGAGGACACTGCCACTGGTGTGGCAGTGATAATGAACACTGTTACTGGCAAATATTGGTCTGGTGACACTGGGACTGGTGTGGTGGTCATCAGGAAAACTGTTGCTGCCTGCTCTGGTCTGGTGTGGTGGCAATCAGAAACACTGATTCTTGCTACACTGGTCTGGCAAAACTTGAGGTTTGGGGGCTGTAATACCTTAAACAGTTGAACAGAAATGTTACCCCCTGTACACTCGCCGATCACAACCTATTCAAGTGAATAGGGGTGTTGGTGTGGGGTCCAAGGGGTTAAAGCAGGTGGTGTGGAGGTGATACAACACCTCTCCACTGCCTGTCAAATGCTCTCAAACACGGATCACTCTTCAGAGAACATCTCACATGTGAACGAGTCCTTATGGTGACACTGACTGGTGTGGGGGTGATCAGGAACACTGTGACTAGTGTGGCGGTGATCAGACATTGTACTATTTTGAGAGGGTGATCTTTTTTTTTTTTTTTTGTGAGCAGCCAGTTTGCTTACACCATTTGGTTGCATTCATGCAGTTTTTGTTTACTACTGTGATCGCTGTGATTGTTATGGCGATCACATGGTACAGTGTCAATTTCATTGTAGAGCCAACTGATGTTGAAATCTGATACTGAGGCTTTCCTACTAGCCTTTAATAATACTTAAAAAAAATATACTAAGAATTTGCAATGGACCATAGGAAAGAGAGAAATACCCGAGTTTTGGAAGAGAAAACACTCTACGCGCCTAAACGCGTCTACGTGCTAGGCCTATTTAGTGCTTGAGTGTTAATTAATTTCAATAGCCTGAATAAATTATTATTCTGGCAAATGATATTAATTAATGCCTAATCACTTGACGTGCATAAAAAACCCTAAACACATGTTACACGAGTCGACAAGCATTATGCATTTTTTTCTACCAAATCTCTGCTGCCAGGAGGAAAGGATTCTAGGAGAGTTAGCAAAATGTCCAGTATGCATGAGGCCTAACTGACTGACATTAGCTTGCTTAAAGTTACCCTGTGAACAAATTAAAATGCTAACTAAATCTAAAAAAAAAAACAAGAATGTGAAAATTCACCTCTCCTGCTGCAAGCACTATCAAAGTATGGTTGATGAGCAATCATACGTCAAAATCTGATGTGAAGCCAACACTTCCAGGAGTTCCTATCTCCTGCCCACCCTGCAGCGCTCAGTGGTTCTTTGTGCTGACTTCAATGTCACTACTGTTTCCTGTATCACTAATATGGTCTGCATTGGAAGCCAGTAGGACAGGGTAACGACGCAGAACACCTAAGAGACAGGGACAGTGCGTTGCTTGCCCTGAACAAGGACTTTCATGGCAGGATCTCCATATATGTTAATGAAAGCTATAGGCTTGAAAAGATTGGAAATTACTTTTAAGATTACATTAAATTGTATGGGTTTGCATACAGTATAGTTTAATGCCCAAGGTCCTCTGACTATACATGAGCTTGTACCAGTACAGTACAAACTGTGCTTGTTCAAAAACTATTTGATCTGCTTAAGAACGTATTGAATCTAATAGTAACTAAGCACTATTTTAAAATGTCTAAATTCCCTAGAATCATTAGCATATTCTTCAAAGCTATACTAATGATGGGAAGCTGACATTTATTGGCTTTATAACCTGCTGAGTTGCAGCAGTGTCATCTATCTTTGAGAGAGAACATTAAATATGCACACTTAATTGAAGAGTCACCTCTGTGCCTTGTAAAACCTTTTAATTTGCTCTTCCTGTTTAAAAACTGTGCGTGAGTTATATATTTGCATTGGAAATGATCTATCAACAGAAACATCTGGAACTTCATTTGCCTATCTGTTAAACATATAAATACCTTGTAGAGTCTGATGGAAGTATGTGAATGCATCCCCACTGGACTGTGCAAGCCCAGACCATTAAATCGGGGAGGAATCTTTGGTGAGTGTATCACAAATGTTATCCCAGCATCCACAAAGCCCAGTGTTGGATCATCTGTGAATTCGGTCTGGTAAAGAAGAGCCATTGTTACTACTGTAATAAACATATACTGTATATCCAAAATGTCATCTCAATACAACAAGAGGAAAAGATATCAATTTTCCTGAAAACATACAAGCAGAAGTTCTATGAAAACACAGATAAACCCTGCATATTTGAAGGTATTACCAAGATTAAAGGGTTGTTGTTAAACATGCAGCTACAGTATGTATTGTAACACAATATTAGTGCATTATCCATCCAAATCTGAAAACGTATTTAGTTGGTCTTGTTCTTTGGATAGATGGTTCAGTGACTTACAAGCATCCCAAAACCCGGGGTGCATCAAGCATTGACTAAATCTGCAACAGTCACACAAAAATATTCTTTCTCCCATAGGAGCCGCTGGATTTACGGGCCTTTCCCTTGCTCACAGCCAGGCAACAGGAATTTGCACATTTCCTTCACAGGCTTCACAGGTTTTTGTTTTGTTTTTGTTTATTTAGGTGATAACTTGGATAGAAAATAGGGATGCCCTATTGTTACAATTGTTACTATTGCACAATTGTTACTGCATTGTATGACCGTTATTTAACTCTTAGCGAAATAACCCCCAAGTGCGCTATATCACGTGGTCATATTTGTGAATGCGCTAAATGTGAATTGAGGAATTTCCTTTGATGGGGTTTGAAACAATGCACTCCCAGTTCCCATCTTCTATACCAGTCACTGTCAACCAGGGTTGCATCAAAGCTAGTAGCTCCTTGAACTGTGACTAATTTACTTCCCATTTGATGATGCCTGCATAGTTCCAGGGTCAATGCAACAATTACTCCAATGATCATTTTGCTCTATGAGGGGCCTTCTGACCATCACTGTAAGAGGGGCATTCTTCCCACTGGCCTGCAATGTAGAATGGGTTTTTCCTCACTGAGACCTAATGAATTTGTTTAGCATGGGTTCCCCATGACCTGAAAATAAGTTCAGGGGTTCCTCTGGGGTAAAAAAAAATGAAAAAAGCTGGTCTATACTAATCATTGATCATACTCAATGCAGGGTGCATGAGTATGTGGAGGGTCATGCTAACAGCAGAAAAGCATGTTCACAAACGTACCCATAAAAGTAGCAGATGATTCCCTTCACTGCCAAGCAATGCAAGCAAAAACATTGTACAGTAACTAGCACATATTATTGATATGGATAATTTATTATTGAATTTTGTGAGTTTCCCACTGTTTTTTTAAGTAACAAGCCAGTTAATAAATTATAGCACCCAACACCAGGGATGTAACAAAACAGACATGCTTGCAATGAAAGTATATTATAGTGTTTAATGATTCAAAGATAATTTGCATAATGACCTGTTTGATATCGAATAGTACACTTAATCCTTTCCCTACTGTATTAATGCTTTTTGAATTAGGTGTATTGTGGTTAAAAGTGTAGCAGTTCCCATACTCTGTAAAAACATGCTCAAAGTCCTAAAAGAGAAAAAAAGTAAATATAATTATATATATAAGTAAAATATAAATTAGGAGTTATATGGAGATGCACTGCAAGCACAGTAGGAATAGCTTGTAACATATCCTATTTATAGTAATAGTGTTTCATTCTGTAACAAATTATGGTACAATGAACATCTAAAGCACTCTGATTAAAACTAACAATAAAAAAATGAAGCATCCAAAAAAGGATTGTCAACTGGGCATGCACAAGCATTATTTTAATTTAAGGCTGAACTTGAGTGAAATATATGTTGTGTTGAAGACTTACATTAGGCCAGCTTTGCACACCATAAATATGCATATATGATACCTGATTGACCTCAAATGACATGCATACAGGATGAATGAAAAAAAAAATTGTGTAGCATCCCCCCCCCCCCCCCCCCAAAAAAAAAAATATGCATATATCCAGAACAGATTTTAGCAAAGACTCCATGCAAAAATAAAAAAAAATAAAAAATGCATGAGGTCCCCCAGCGTAGGTGGCCTGATATGGGTGGGTACAAGAATGCACCCTTCTTCCTGAACCATAATAGGCCACATGCCCTCAACATGGGGGAGGTATGAGGACAACGGCATCTTCCCCACAACCCTGGCCCGGTTCTTGTAGGGGTCTGAGGACAGGGGACTTATTGGAATCTGGGAATTTAAAATAAAGGGGCACGCAGATACACTCCCCCCACCAAGTGAAAGAGTATGGGGTACATAGTACCCCTTTTTATTCACAAAAATAATTTAAACAGCAAAAAAACAAAAAACAAACACAGTTTATGACATTTTTTTTGTAAAAATCCTCATGATGTACATCCATTGCCAATCACATCATTCCACAATGTTCCACGTTAGTCATGATGTGTAGGGATTTGGTTTGAAGTGATCATTTTAATCACCTAACTGTCTATCATTTGTATGAATTGCAGCTATTTTAACTTTGATCTTATTATGTCTCAAAAATCTATTTCTGCATATATAGAATTCTGCATAGTAATTACAACTCAGCACTGCGTGACAACCTACAAGCATTTACAGGGGGCATCAACGAACCCCACGCCCTTGGGACTTATCTCAAGGAGAACCCCTTGTGCAACTTTTAACTTGTCAATGACGTTAATCAATGTTGTGTAAAGATTATAAAAAAAGCTGTACGATAATAACAAATTTTGGCGGTCTCGAATTGTAAGCAGACCTCCCACATGTGTGTATAGCGCATGTCAAATAATTCTTATCTGATTTGAAACTACTCACAGACGTTGGTTGCTGCTGGTCATTTAGCCAGCCCCCCAAAACAAAATGGCTCAGTTCATTTGGATTGTTTGAAGCTTGAACTTGAAATTGAACTCTTCAATTATTTCAACTCTTAAATACTCAGTGAGTATTTTATCATTATTATTGTTTGGAGACTTCTGTGGTTGGGTAAGTGTGGAACCTCTCATCTATAAACCATTAAAGAACCTCTGTGAGTAGTTATTTATTTTATGTTAATCTGTCTATGTCTGGATTGATGTCAAACCAACCTTTTGAATGTTTGGGTTCCTAGAAGTAGCTACCATTAGGGTTGCTTCAACCTCAAGAAGATCAAGGCATATTGCCTTAACGGCTGGTATATCCACCTAGGCGTATTAATGTGTAAATTGGATGTGGTAAGTGTTTGCGTCCGTGGTAAGTTGGACACACTTACAAGCGAGAGTGTGAGAGTGGGAAGTTTGTCCCCAATTACTAACACATTACCATACTTGAAGATATAGCAGAAACTGTTATGGGTTTTGAGAAGTCCCTATGGTTTGGCACTCAGGTAAAGTGCATATTTAGAGAGTTGCAAGAATCTGGCTGATTGCTAAATGACATGGTGATTTAATAGGTTAGCAGGCTGGTACATGTAGTTCTACTGACAGAGAGAGTGGTGACCTCGCCTGAAATTTATAGTGTAAAAGTAAGAGACAAATTCACTTACTAGTCTTTTTCCTTTTTCACGGCAGTCTACATAAGCTGTCTCTAGCTCTGTCTAAAAACTACACTGCCTCTTGAAAGCTGGCAAGATAAGGGGGAATGTAAAAGTAAAGGTAGTGACTGATGAATTCCTTGCTTAAGCACCTTTCCTTATAGCTGAAATTTGTATTAGGTTATATTTTACTGTGCTTTGTCGAGGCACTGCTAGCAATAATAAGAATAATTAGAGCTATTAAGTCATTGGTTAGCAGACAGCTTCCCGGGAAGATTTTAAATATAAACGTATGCAGTGGGCTAAGTAATGTATACCTCTAGCTTATGTGCCTCAGTAAAGCACTAAAAGTAGAGCTGACCTCTGTCATCCATTTGTAACTGAAATAGTATGGAATATTAGGGGAGGCATATTTAACTTTATTCAGGACTCAAAATTTCAAATCCAGAGCTACTTGCTTGGCCTTAAGAGTTACTCACCACCAGTTGCCCCACCAAACCCCTACCCTGTCCTGCCCCTAATTTCACCCCTAAACACACCCTTGTAAATTATTATTTGATCCAGCCCCTATACACATTGTCCCACCCTCTCTACACACTACACCCCTGTATATACTGACCCTCTTTTCCCCCAGTACACACTGCTCTCACTCTTTTTTACTCTATCCCCCTCCCTGTGCACACTGCTTCCCTGTCATAAATGCCTATACCAGCCATCAATGGCTTGCATATATGTATGTCTGTACACAGTACAGAGTGTACAGGAGGGCACAGCATGGGGGGAGGAGGACACAGTACAGGGTGGGTAGGAGGGCACAGTATGGGGGGCAGGAGGACACAGTACAGGGTGGGCAAGAGGGTACAGTACTAGGTGGGCAGGAGGGCACAGTATGGGGGGGGCAGGAGGGCACAGTACAGGTTGGACAGGAGGGCACAGTATGGGGGGCAGGAGGGCACAGTACAGAGTGGGTAGGAGGGCACAGTACCGGGTGGGTACTAGGGCACAGTACAGGGCTGGCAGGAGGGCTCAGTACAGGGTGAGCAGGAGGGCACAGTATGGTAGGCATGAGAGCACAGTACAGGGTGGGCAGGAGGGCACAGTACAGGGTGAGTAGGAGGGCACAGTATAGGGTGGGCAGGTGTGCACAGTACAGAGTGGGCAGGTGTGCACAGCACAAGATGGGTAGGAGGGCACAGTATGGTAGGCAGTAGGGCACAGTAGAGGGCTGGGAAGGAGGGTACAGTATGGGGGGTAAGAGGGCACAGTACAGGGTTGGCAGGAGGGCACAGTATGGGGAGTAGGAGGGCACAGTACAAGGGTCACTGGGCAGAGCTCTGTCTCCCATCCATGCATTGTACACAGGCCTGAACAGTCACTAAGATCTACTGCTCCCCACAAAGCACACTGGCACTGGAGCTGAAATACGCTTCCCTTACACATACAGTAGTCAGGATGTGCACTGTATATAGCTGGCTACTGTGTTTAGTTCTGACCTGTGGAATTCCATGGTCAGAAAGGAAGCACAGTTGCTGCAGTCAGCTCCACACATGGTAGCTGTGTGTAATGGAATCAGATGGGGAGAAGGAGCTCTCAGTGCCTGTGCTAAAGCTGTGTGCCGTGCAGGGATGGGAGACTGCGGGCACAGCATTAGGTGTGGTGGAGGGCTTTTGGGGGGTGCAGCTGAACTCTGGGGTGGTGGTGGGCGGGGGGTAGACCCCTAGATCTGGCCACAATCTTACCACTGCTACTGCTTGTGTAGATGGGCTGTATATTGCTCTGATCCTCCCTGTCCTCCTCTCCTGTTCATCCTATGTGATCGGAGCAGTACACATCCCACACACACAAGCAGCAAATGCTCTGTTTTTCCTTAATCCATACAAAAGTGCTGCTAGAGGAGCGCCAGGGGGAGGACTGAACTGCAGGAGTCGCCCATGCACCTGGGGCGCCTGGGCAGTGCCCAGGTTGGCCCGTATGTTAAGACAACCCTGGATGGAAACCGCCCCCCTTCGATGCAGCTCCACACTCACCCCTAACTTATTTCCACTCGCGTAATGTGAGCGGGTAGGTGGAAATTTTGAGCTCTGCCTTATTGTCATTTTTGTAGTGATTTTATTTATGAAAATCTGTTGGAACAGACAACGAGGGTTTCCTGTGTGTGACCTCCAGCCTTTCCTTTGAAAGAGTGTGCCACCCCAGTCTTGTCACTTCCCTGTGTAAGAGGGGCTTATTTCCCAGTGCACAGAGTGTGTATGCTACCTTCCCTCCCTGTCTCTGTGCAAGAGTGGCCTATTTCCCAGTGCCCAGCATGCACGGTAGAAGAGAAGCTATGTGGTCCAGTACTGCAGATTCAGGTGAACCAGGTTGGGGTTTTAGCGCCAATTGATATACACCATGGGTAAATCAGTTGGGAAAGGGTACTAAGATAAGTGAGGCCCCCACAACTTCAAGGGAGGAGTTGAAAATCTGTTATGGATAATAGATGGTTAAGTACCTATATAAGTGTCACAAGCTTGCCAAGTCTACAGGCTAGCAGGTCCCCATACACAGAACCTATTATGTAAGAGTGTGGACCGCTCTGCATCATAATTTTAAAAATAGGCTGACTGAGGCATACAATAGGACAGCCAAGGTACTGGTTAGTATTTTACTCAAGGCATGTGATGAGGAGGGAGAAATCTCTGAACAGTTAAATGTAGAAACACACCAGTTAGCAAAAACGCTAATCTGAAGTCCCAGACAGACCACTTCTGAAGGAGTAAGTAATAATAGTGCAAGTTTGAGTAAAATAGAAACACTAATAATGTCTAATACAGCTGCCACCCTTATGCCTGGGCAATGTTTATGTTGAGGATGTTGTCGTGGTATTCATAAAGGAAGATTAGAAGTCACTGAGTGTCCAGTAAAAAGGTGAAAAGGATGAACAGAGTAATGAATGGTATGGACATTTTGTGTTTCTGAGGTTTAAAGTTCCCTCCCCTTTGTTATGTTTGAAAATGTAAAGGTTGATGTGTTGAATATAGCACCACCTGCTCACAGTTGTGAGGGAGGGGTACTGCAACCTGCCTTGTTTAAAAATGTGTTGCCACAGTCTAGTTTAAACAAAAGTGATATGTGCAAATGTCAGGACAGTTGCTGAAAGAGGATCATGTGCCAATGGAGTCAGTGGTTAGTGACGTTACCTTGGGGGACAACAAAAATAACGGTAGACCAGATGGATAAGTTGAAATAGTTGCTGCTAACCCTGAAAAATATTATAAGATGTGGAATGGTATGACAGACACAACAGAGGTTAACAGTGCAGTAAAGGGAGGGAAATGGCCCAAAGCTTAACAAGGCGACATTAAAAGAGTTTGATTCCCAAATAAAAGAGCCTACATCTTTTATTAAGGGTTTAAAAGTGTGGCCATCAGGAAAATAGGCAGATGGCACTTTTGGAAGCACACACGTAAAAAGACACAAGGGTGTCTTTGTAGTACCCAAGTCAGTGTAGCAGGGGGACACAAGGAAAGTCATCTGATAAGACAGGGAGTAGAGTTTCCCTTTAAAAATTACGTAAGACAAGTTACGGCCCTTGTGGCTGATAGAGGTACCAAGTTGAAAAGATTAGGCTGGTGTGTTATGCTCCCTCAGGGGTCGAAACAGGGTGGGCAGGATATGTAGCAGGGCGGTACCCTGCCGGGGTCCATGATTCGTGAACAGCCAGCACACTAATTGGTCAGCTGTGTGCTGAACTTTACGTAATGTCCTGACTAGGGTTCTGGGCTCCACCCCAGGCAGACAGGACGTCTGGGAGTCAAGAGAGCTTCACCTAGGAGAGAGGTGAGAGCCAGTGCAGCACGAGGCTCCCAGCTGTATGCAGTGTGTTGGTGAGTGACCAGTCTGTAGGAGACAGACCAAGGCCTAAAGGGTAAGGCCAGAGCAGGAGTGCTGCGTGTACAAGCCAGAAGGGCTGAATGTTGTTTTTTTTTAAGCAAGATTGAAATGCTGAATACCCCTATGAGGGAAAATCACGTGTGTTTGCTGAACTTATTTTTTTATTAAAATGGGCAAGACCAGCCCTTAAACGAAGAAAAAGCGAGTGGCAGTGTCCTTAAAAGCTCTACACTTGAAGCGTCTACACCATGTAAACATTCACAGTGCAGGTGGAAAAAGTATGTGAACCCTTGGATTTAATAACTGGTTGAACCACCTTTGGCAGCCATAACTTCAACCAAACGTTTCCTGTCGTTGCAGATCAAACGTGCACAACGGTCAGGAGTAATTCTTGACCATTCCTCTTTACAGGACTGTTTCAGTTCAGCAATATTCTTGGGATGTCTGGTATGAATTGCTTTCTTGAAGTCATGCCACAGCATCTCAATCGGGTTGAGGTCAGGACTCTGACTGGGCCACTCCAGAAGGCATATTTTCTTCTGTTTAAGCCATTCTGTTGTTGATTTACTTCTATGCTTTGGGCCGTTGTCCTGTTGCAACACTCATATTCTGTTGAGCTTCAGCTGGTGGACAGATGGCCTTAAGTTCTCCTGCAAAATGTCTTGATAAACTTGGGAATTAATTTTTCCTTCGATGATAGCAATCCGTCCAGGCCCTGACGCAGCAAAGCAGCCCCAAACCATGATGCCCCCACCACCATACTTCACAGTTGGGATGAGATTTTGATGTTGGTGTGCTGTGCCTCTTTTTCTCCACACATAGTGTTGTGTGTTTCTTCCAAACAACTCAACTTTGGTTTCATCTGTCCACAGAATATTTTGCCAGTACTGCTGTGGAACATCCAGGTGCTCTTGTGCAAACTGTAAACGTGCAGCAATGTTTTTTTTGGACAGCAGTGGCTTCCTCTGTGGTATCCTCCCATGAAATCCATTCTTGTTTAGTGTTTAACGTATTGTAGATTCGCTAACAGGGATGTTAGCATATGCCAGAGACTTTTGTAAGTCTTTAGCTGACACTCTAGGATTCTTCTTCACCTCATTGAGCAGTCTGCGCTGTGCTCTTGCAGTCATCTTTACAGGACGCCCACTCCTAGGGAGAGTAGCAGCAGTGCTGAACTTTCTCCATTTATAGACAATTCGTCTTACCATGGACTGATGAACAGCAAGGCTTTTGGAGATACTTTTATAACCCTTTCCAGCTTTATGCAAGTCAACAATTCTTGGTGGTGTGTTTTTTATAGGGCAGGGCAGCTGTAACCAGCTGGAACAGAAAGCGGACTCTTCTTTGCCTCCTGTCACTCCTCTTATTATTCCAATTGGATTGTCAGTTTTCCTTTCTGCTAGCAGTATCAATATTGTCTGCAGCGAAGGAAGTGAGACTCCTGTCTCCCTATACATATAAATAATAAAATGTTTCTCAGTGATCATTGAAATGATAAATAGCGAAGAAAGGGAATCTGAAGTCATGTTTTAAATTCCGGTCCTGTTTCTAGCCTAAGTTTAGATGGTTATATTCTTACAGTTTTCCATTTTTTAGGCAGAACTGGCTACGGATCTAAAACATTTGAGCTAGAGAACCGGCTGTTTTTACACTGGTCATTTGTATCTTTTTCTTTTAATTAATTGCTTTAAAGGATATAAACGTTACTTTGTATAGCAATTTACAAATGACAGTGTATTCAAGACAACAAACTTTTCAGATGGAATATAAATTCTTTAATATACATATATTTTTTTACATGTAGTATCACTTTACTAGTATTTTTCATTTCACTGTATTCTCTATTTGATATGCATATTTCTTTTATTAGTCATATGAAAATGTTCTGGTGCCATTTATATATATATATATATATATATATATATATATATATAAAATTTTTATATACAATATTTTTTTTTTGGATCATAACAATATAGGCAGTGTTTGATATATGTGGCTTTTACTTTTTGTGGGTATCACACACACACTTCCTTTTGCTGTTTTTCCTTATATTTTTTTGCCGTAATGGATATCTGCCTCATCCCAGAATTATATGCATTTTGTTGTTTCTTTGCTATATTTCTATTTATAGATGCATCATAACAGGTTATCTATAGTTATATTTCTATAAATTCATTTTGGCTTATTTTATCTATACCATTTGTATATTTTTTCTGTTCACATTGTATTATACTATATTGAACCATTATATGCATCTATTTGCTTTTTAGGAATTTAGCTCCAATTGTGTATCAGGTGTGTTCATCTAATTGCCTGTCGTTACGGATTGGAAGTTTCATTCATTCATTTTTTTCCTCCCTTTCCTTTTTGTTATATATACACTTTTGTTTTTTTATCAAATCAGCTATGAGTAAGCATCTTCGGATGTGAAATGCGTTAGCGATTTGATCCCCGTTGTGTCAACTTCTGTCACTTAACTGCGATTTTGGACTTTATATATTTAATAAAAGATGCTTTTTTGATGGAGTGCGGCAGTCCAGGACTTTTCTATTTCCACTAACTTGTGCATAGCCAGCACCCAACTCTGTTTGGTATGATGGCAGTATCTATGAAAACACGGAGACTTACAGAGCGGCATTCCATTTTGCAGCTGTAACCAACACCTCCATTCTCATCTCATTGATTGGACTCCAGTTGGCCGACACCTCACTCCAATTAGCTCTTGTAGATCTCATTAGTCTAGGGGTTCACATACTTTTTCCACCTGCACTGTGAATGTTTACATGGTGTGTTCAATAAAAAGATGGTAACATTTAATTTTGGCACAGAGATAACAAAAGAAACTTGTGTGTTCCACCCCCTCCTGGGTCGAAACAAAGGGGGATATGTGGTAGTGTGGTACCCCACCAGCGGAAGGACACAGGGTTCTCAACCAGGCAGGTTGAGGGGCTCCAGGGGATTTGCTTATTTGGGAAGAAACTGGCTTTTCAGTTTCCTCATTGTTTAGGAAAATCCATTTTGGGATCTGGAGCCCGGGGATTTTGTAGCGATCCAGGTGGGATGAAATCCCCAGGCTTCGGTCCTGATTTTGAGTCTCAGTCTCACCAGCACACTGACTGGTCAGGTGTGTGCTGGGCTATTTGTAGACACCTGACCATGGTTCTGGGCTCCACCCTCCTGAGGAGTCCAGGCATGCAAGGCAGAAGCACGCACGTCTGCATGGTATAGTTAGACAGAGGGCCCGAGCTTGTGGGCTTGTGGGCTGAGCAGCACAAAAAAATGGAAAAGAGGTACAGTGTTTGTACAGGGACTCTGTTATATGGCCAAGAGAGCTGAAGCATAAAGCCTGAGCAGTAGTGTTACTAAAGAGAGCCACGTGGCTTGGCATTTTCTGTTTGTAACTTACATTGTTGCTGTGGAAAGCTGAAACCCTCTGTGTAGGCAACTCTTCTGTTACTGGACTTGTTTTATTTTTTCCTTTAATAAACGTGGGCCAACAAGCCCTTAAATGGCACAACTGGCATGGACTCAGCTCACTGGTAGGCTCTACACTAAGCTAAAGAACCTTCAATATTACTATATATATATATATATATATATATATATATATATATATATATATATATATATATATATATATATATGTGTGTGTGTGTGTGTGTGTGTGTGTATATCCTGCTAACAAAGAGTGATTTTCTAAAAGGAATCCTTGGCATTTGAAGATTAGCTCCTTCTAGCTTTTATCTGTAGGAGCAGATCGAGCTGACATTTGCAATTGTCTGAGAGCTTGAAAGTTTTGTGTTATTTGGGAAGTTCTGTGTCAAGTCCTTGACATATCTTGAACTCCATTTAATTAAGTATACTGGAGTTTGGAGAGGCCAATGTTTTTGGATCTTGTGGATTACCTTTTAAATTTCCATCTAATTTTACAGTCCGAAGTAAGACTGTAATGATTTAGTAAAGATATAAATCTGTTCATTTTCTAGGAATATGATTATGCCCATCAGGTTTCTGTGGCTATCATAAGCCTCCTATGATTCATTCTCAATAAAATTGCACATCAGCCTCAGGTAGATCAACATCTAAAGGACTGGAGACCTATCATTTATTTATTTCAGGTACTTATATAGCGCTGTCAATTTACGCAGCTCTTTACATATACATTGTACATTCACATCAGTCCCTACCCTCAAGGAGCTTACAATCTAAGGTCCCTAACTCACATTCATACATACTAGGGACAATTTAGACAGGATCCAATTAACCTACCAGCATGTCTTTGGAGTGTGGGAGGCAAACCGGAGTACCTGGAGGAAACCCACGCAGGCACAGGGAGGACATGCAAACTCCAGGCACGTAGTGTTGTGGTTGGGATTCGAACCAGCGACCTTTCTTACTGCTAGGTGAAAGTGCTATCCACTACACCACTGTGCCGCCCAGGGTGGCACTATAATGGTGGTAAGCAAAGTATCAGGTGAGGCTCTGCTTGGCTGAAGGTGCTATATGCTACTACAGTGGTCGTTGTACTATAATGTATGTCTGACAACAGGTGCTGAGTAATGAGACTGAGTGCTTGTTGCCAGGTGGGTGGTTTTTGTCTTCAGCAAGACACTGCTCAGTACTGATGACAATTTTTCAGTCCTACAGAAAGTAGAAGAAAGGCCTGGAGCTACAGAGAGGGAGAGCACCTTAACCAATGTCTAAAAGTTATTAATCAATGGGGAATATCATGGTTAACTGATCCTGTTGGGCTACAGTTTTGAGGAATCAAGCCTTTTTAATTTCATAAGGTGAACAGTATTCAGTTTAATTTGATCAGTTGTTATAAGATATGTGTGTTATGAGTCCACCTATTGTATGACATGAATTAATAGTGAGTGGTAAAATATATTCATGTTGTTGTTAGTGTATGAAATAGTAAACAGTATATTAGCAAGGAAATTAGAAATGTAGACTTTATGTTAATTCAGAGAACTAAGCAGAAAAATAGGAATCAGAGTTTATGTTAAATAAGAGGGAAAATATTACTACAAACAGAGGCGGCTCTCTAATTAGGCAAATTAGGCGGTCGCCTAAGGCCCAGAGCTAATAGGGGCCTTGCAGCTGCCTAATTTGCCTAAGAGCCGATTCTGAGTCTGGCCCACAGAGCACCCATGGATGAGACAAAGCCGCGCCTGTCACTCTCTGGCTCCTGTTACGTTTCTAAAAACGCGGTTGCGCACGGGCATGGATTATCCTCCCTCTCTCTCTCAGCTCTTTCTGGCACTCCCGCTCAGTGTACTCCAGTGCTGTCGGCAAAAATCTTACAACAAGGGAGGAGGCGGAGCTGCAGCTGACAAGTGCTTAGATGGGAGTGAATGGGACGCTGAGAGCTCATTGCCTGGGATCGGAGATCCCACGGGGAAGGATACAAGCAGAGCGAGTCTATTCTGCAGGGTGTGTGCAATGTGGCAAGTTGGCGGGGTTTTGCACATTTCCAGGAGACATTTCTATACAGCAACTTGAGGAAGAGGGTTGAGATGGGGGGGGGGGGGTTGAGAGCAATGTCTGCTGGGAGGTGCGAGGCCAGTTCTAGTGCTGTGTGTGTGCGCAGCTAGCTTCACTTCCTCAGTGCATACCAGTGGTCTCTGCAGTGCTGGGGCTTGTTCACACCATATATTTTAACCCATCTGCACCCCCCTCCTGCACATACCACCCACCCCTATTTACTCCCTGCCCCCCTCCTGCACATACCACCCACCCCTATTCACTCCCTGCCCCCCTCCTGCACATACCACCCACCCCTATTCACTCCCTGCCCCCCTCCTGCACATACCACCCACCACTAATTACTCCGAGCCCCCCTCCTGCACATGCCACCCACCCCCACCCACCACCAAATACTCCGTGCCCTCCTCCTGCACATACCACCCACCCTAAATTACTCCCTCTCCCCCTCCTGCACATACCACCCACCACCAATTACTCCGAGCCCCCCTCCTGCACATACCACCCACCCACCACCAATTACTCCATGCCCCCCTCCTGCACATACCACCCACACTAAACCTCTCTGTGCCCCCCTCCTGCACATAACACCCACCACCAATTACTCCGTGCCCCCCTTCTGCACATACCACTCACCCCCATTCACTCCGAGCCCCCCTCCTGCACATACCACCCACCCACCCTAAATGACTCCGTGCCCCCCTCCTGCACATACCACCCACCACCAATTATTCCGTGCCTCCTTCCTGCACATACCACCCACCCCCCATTCACTCCCTGCTCCCCTCCTGCACATACCACCCACCACCAGTTATTCCGTGCCCCCCTCCTGCACATACCACCCACCCCCATTCACTCTGTGCCCCCCTCCTGTATATACCACCCACCCCCATTCACTCCGTGCCCCTGTCTTGCACATACCACCCACCGCCATACACTCAGTGCCCTCTCCTGCACATACCACCCACTGCCACACACTCTGTGACCCCCTCCTGCACAGACCACTGCCATAAAATCTGTGCCCCCCTCCTGCACAGACCACCCACTGCCATACAGTCAGTGCCCTCTCCTGCACATACCACCCACTGCCACACACTTTGTGCCCCCCTCCTGCACAGACCACTGCCATAAAATCTGTGCCCCCCTCCTGCACAGACCACCCACTGCCATACAGTCAGTGCCCTCTCCTGAACATACCACCCACGCCATACTCTCTCTTCCTTTCTTTCCCCCTCCCTGCCAGCCCATTTGCTTGGATTATACAATGGCTATTCCTCACCAACCAACAGTATTCCCCATCCCGCTCCAGTCCCATTGACATCCATCTATCCCCCCCCCCCCCCTCATGCCAGCGCAAATCCTCTTCCTTTTTTATCCCTATACAGACCAAGATCCCCCAGTTTCACTCCAGTTCTACTCTACCCATCACTCATTTCCTACCCACTCCTTCCTTTTTACCCCCGCCTTCTTCTTCAGGGGCTAAGGAAGGACCCTGAGGCAGAGCATTTTACTACTGCTGCTGCTTCTGTGGGTGGGATGTGTACTGCGCCCATCCTTGCTGACCCCCCTCTCCTATTCATCCCATGTGATTGGCGCAGTACACATCCCACCCACACAAGCAGCAGCAGTAATAAGATGCTCCAGCCCGGGGTTCTTCCTTAAGCCCTGCAAAGGGTGTGAGTAGGGCCTCATGTCTAAATTTTGCCTAAGGCCTCACAAAGCCTAGAGCTGCCTCAAGTTGACAGTGACTTACCAAATGATTGAGGTTAATGATAATAGCTATATGACGTTCCATTGCTATATGTATTTGAATAGTGCCCTCTGGGGACCTACTAATAATAAAGTGCATTTTTGTATTGGGTGCCCAGTTGATTTGAGATGTGACAATTATGTGTGGGAAAGATAGTAAGAGATGTTAGCTATGAGGGATTTCCAAGGGGAAATTCATGATACCATCTATCAAAACTCAGATCTCTCAGAAGAAAGAGGTAACTTATTTCATAATTAAATAAAATCGGGAATGTTCTAAAAGGTTTACTCAAAATGTTAAGGTGATCATGTGTGCTTTATGACAATATACAAAAAAGTGGGGATCTCAAGAGAGAATGAATGGAAAAAGTCTGCTGCATTATATGGGTATATCTCCTCTGATGAACATCAAACCCCAAAAGTGCAACCTTAAAAGAACTTGTCTTAAAGGACTTTGGATCACTGGACTTTTGTATGTTTTATGCCTGCAACCAAGTCGTTGATCAAGAAATTTAAAGATTTAGAGAGCTCTCTTTTTCTCATAGATTGGAAGGGTTTCTTATATGTCTGCTTCAAGGAGATTCAAAATGACGTCTTGAATACTGGCCTACAAAATACTATTGTTTCCTGTTTAGCTAGAGAGTGAATGGCTGTGTGGAAATTAATAAAGCTGAGTCAAAGTTGTATATGACTGCTTAGGGGTCTTGGTCTGTTGTGTCTATCTCCAAAATGGAAACAGTTCTCCAATCTTATATGTAGGGCTAGCTCACCTTTAAGGTTTCGGTACTGGAATAAGAGATGAGAGCCTTGCCAAAAATAGAAAAGTTCGTAAGTGATAAGATGTTTGTGAAAACCCTACATTAGAGGACCAGTGGGTAAGGAAATGAGTATAAGATTGGATGCCTAATAACCCAGGCATCTCCACAAATGAGGTGTCAAATATTTTGGGAGTCTCTCACCATGTACACTTTTCACCTGCGTTACTCCAGGCTAATGTGGGCAAATGCAGGTAGGTGGTCCAAAATGACCAGAGGGGGGAAATGTGTTAGGGATTTGGCTTGAAGTGGTCATTTTAATCACCTGTCTATCATTTGTATGAATTGCAGCCATTTTAAGTTTGATCTTACTATGGGGTTTATTTACTAAAGGCAAATCCACTGTGCACTACAAGTGCACTGCAAATCAACCCCTATCTCTCAAAAAGCAATTTCTGCATATATAGAATTTTGCACTGCATGACAATCTACAAGCATTTAAAGGGGACCTCAACAAACACCACAGCCTCAAGACCTATCTGAAGGAGAACAGATCTGACTTGTGCAACTTTTAACTTGCCAATGATATTAATCAATGCTGTGTAAAGATTATAAAAAGGCTGAATGATTATAACAAATTTTGGTGGTCTTGAATCGTAAGCAGACCCACCATATGTGTGTACTCTGGATGTCAAATGAATCTTATCTGATTTGAAACTACCCACAGATGTTGATGCTGCTTTTCTCCCACCAGATATAGGGCAAGGAGATGACAGCTGTTATATATAAGGGGGCAGGGGCTCCCACGTAATGTCATTAACCATATATAGGACCCGTGATGTTATTGACCAAATATTGTCATATCCATTTATGGTCAATGACATCGCCAAGGAGCCCTGTATATAACAGTAGCTGTCATACATCGGATCTATCATTCGCTGGGAGGCAAGCAAACGACCAGGTCAGCGGGCATTATGATTGATGTGGATCTACATCCCTGGATGGCGTGGTTGATGGTGGATGTACATTGTCTGGGTGTTTATTTCTCAATACAACCAAAGTTTGGGTTAATTCCTAATCTACAGCATTTGTTGTACACTGAGAATCATATTGTGCCCAAACATTTACTCATGTCCCCATCCTTCAACAGTCCTATGCCAGAGCCATATTACAATGTTGACTGGTCGGGCTTAGCACAAACACCAATAGAAGTGATATTAAAGTCTTGTTTTTTTTGTTTTTGTTTAAAAATAACAGACATGTAATACTTACCTACTCTGTGCAGTGGTTTTGCACAGAGCAGCCCAGATCCTCCTCTTCTTGGGTCCCTTGCCAGTGCTCCTAGCCCCTCCCTCCTGCTGAGTGTGCCCCACAGCAAGCAGCTGGCTATGGGGGCACCCAAGCTAAACCACTACTCTGTGTGTCCATTCAGACACATAGCTGTGGCTTGGCCCCGCCCTTTCTCTCCACATTGGCTCGCTGACTTTGATTGACAGCAGCAGGAGCCAATAGCACAAAACAAAAAAAGGTCACTGCCCCCAACTAAAACTGGTCTTCACAGCAAGGAACACTGGAAGGGCAAACGCATGTAAAATAAAACCAAAGAATTTCCAAGCTCAACTTACCAACCAGCCTGCGACCAACCAAATTAACCTGCCTAACAGTATGCGTTAAAAACAGGGTTTTCAGTGTGCTCCTGCGCCTTTAAGGAGGGTTGGGCTCCCTCCAGTCATCTGCCCTTCATCTATCCATTAGAATACATGTGCTCCCACGGTGGAGACTCTGCAAAGTTAGAGTTAGGGTCTGCAGGATACAGGGTGCCTTGCCGCGGCCTGCAGCTTATGCATGTATTTGCAAATGTGTGCAACTAAACCCCTGTTTTTAATGCATACTGTTAGGGAGGTTAATTTGGTTGGTCTCAGGCTGGTTGGTAAGTTGACCTTGGAAATTCTTTGGTTTTATTTTACATGCGTTTGCCCTTCCAGTGCTCCTTGCTGTGAAGACCAGTTATAGGCGGGGCAGTGACCTTTTTTTGTATTGTTGACACATTGGACAGGCAATGCACTGACACCTTTGGTGCCATTGTGCAATGTGCTGGGTGTTCAGTGTGCTCCTGCGCCTTTAAGGAGGGTTGGGCTCCCTCCAGTCATCTGCCCTTCATCTATCCATTGGAATACATGTGCTCCCACTGTGGAGACTCTGCAAAGTTAGAGTTAGGGTCTGCAGGATACAGGGTGCCTTGCCGTGGCCTGCAGCTTATGCATGTATTTGCAAATGTGTGCAACTAAACCCCTTTCTTTAACGCATACTGTTAGGCAGGTTAATTCGGTTGGTCGCAGGCTGGTTGGTAAGTTGAGCTTGGAAATTCTTTGGTTTTATTTTACATACGTTTGCCCTTCCAGTGCTCCTTGCTGTGAAGACCAGTTATAGGTGGGGCAGTGACCTTTTTTTTGTATCGTTGACATATTGGTCAGGCAACGCACTGACACCTTTGCTGCCATTGTGCAATGTGCTGGGTGTTCAGTGTGCTCCTGCGCCTTTAAGGAGGGTTGGGCTCCCTCCAGTCATCTGCCCTTCATCTATCCATTAGAATACATGTGCTCCCACTGTGGAGACTCTGCAAAGTTAGAGTTAGGGTCTGCAGGATACAGGGTGCCTTGCCGCGGCCTGCAGCTTATGCATGTATTTGCAAATGTGTGCAACTAAACCCCTGTTTTTAATGCATACTGTTAGGGAGGTTAATTTGGTTGGTCTCAGGCTGGTTGGTAAGTTGACCTTGGAAATTCTTTGGTTTTATTTTACATGCGTTTGCCCTTCCAGTGCTCCTTGCTGTGAAGACCAGTTATAGGCGGGGCAGTGACCTTTTTTTGTATTGTTGACACATTGGACAGGCAATGCACTGACACCTTTGCTGCCATTGTGCAATGTGCTGGGTGTTCAGTGTGCTCCTGCGCCTTTAAGGAGGGTTGGGCTCCCTCCAGTCATCTGCCCTTCATCTATCCATTGGAATACATGTGCTCCCACTGTGGAGACTCTGCAAAGTTAGAGTTAGGGTCTGCAGGATACAGGGTGCCTTGCCGTGGCCTGCAGCTTATGCATGTATTTGCAAATGTGTGCAACTAAACCCCTGTCTTTAACGCATACTGTTAGGCAGGTTAATTCGGTTGGTCGCAGGCTGGTTGGTAAGTTGAGCTTGGAAATTCTTTGGTTTTATTTTACATACGTTTGCCCTTCCAGTGCTCCTTGCTGTGAAGACCAGTTATAGGTGGGGCAGTGACCTTTTTTTTGTATCGTTGACATATTGGTCAGGCAACGCACTGACACCTTTGCTGCCATTGTGCAATGTGCTGGGTGTTCAGTGTGCTCCTGCGCCTTTAAGGAGGGTTGGGCTCCCTCCAGTCATCTGCCCTTCATCTATCCATTAGAATACATGTGCTCCCACTGTGGAGACTCTGCAAAGTTAGAGTTAGGGTCTGCAGGATACAGGGTACCTTGCCGTGGCCTGGAGCTTGTGCATGTATGCAAATGTGTGCAACTAAACCCCTGTTTTTAATGCATACTGTTAGGGAGGGTAATTTGGTTGGTCGCAGGCTGGTTGGTAAATTGAGCTTGGAAATTCTTTGGTTTTATTTTACAGGAGCCAATAGCACCTGCTGCTGTGTCTCAGCCAATCAGGAGGGAGAGTCACAGACAGCCAAGGATCTCATGCAACATCGCTCAATATTAGAATGCATTAAAAAAAAAAAAAAAAGTCTGCATTTAGAACCACTTTAAGGCCCTGTGTACATTGTTCATAAATATGAAGATTAGCACTGAAGCATGTAGTAACCAAAACATGCCTACAAGTTATTGCAATATTGTTAAGTTTAATGCTTTAAAACCTGCAATTTGTGTAATGCTAACTACAACAAAGAACCCAATTGCAATTTGTTTTGTTGATCCTTGATCTTTGAACAGAAAAATAGTACCTTACCTCTCGATAACATGGAATGCCAAAGAAGTCACATTTTAATAGTGTACTGTTATTGAGATAAAATCCATAATTTTTAGTAAAGTCTTTGATGCTGAAATTTTGGTGGAGCTGCAAAAATTTATTAACTTCTTGTATATCCTCTTGATCTTTTCCTGCATTTGAAAAAGACAGTACTGTAGATACAATGTTCCACATTAAAAATGCAATACTTAGATTGTTCACTGCAGGAGTTTGGAACCTACAATTATGAATAGATGAAAGATAGTTATTGTTTTGCAGGTAAATATTTTTTTTTGCTTTAAAATTTGAAATAGAATTGGTTTCCAGAATCTGCTTTACATATTTCTTAAAGGAGTAGTAAAGGCAAAAGGTTTTTTATCTTAATGCATTGATACATGTCCTCCCAGGGGACATGTATCAATGCAAAAAAAAGTTTTAAAAACAGTCGTGATTTTAATAACGCTTAAAGTGAGACAATAAAAATGAAATATTCCTTTAAATATCGTGCCCGGGGGGTGTCTACTGTATGCCTGTAAAGTGGCGCAGTTTTCCTGTGTTTAGAACAATACCACTGCAAAATGACATTTCTGAAGGAAAAAATGTCATTTAAAACTGATCGCGGCTGTAATGAATTGTAGATCCCTTCAATATAGATGAAAATCATTGAAAAAAAATTACATGGGTTACCCCCCTTAGTCCATTACCAGGCCCTGGGTCTGGGATGAATATTAAGGGGAACCCCAAGCCAAAATTTTTAAAAAATTGCATGGGGGTCCCCCCAAAATTCATACCAGGTCCTTCAGGTCTGCTATGGATAATAAGGAAAACCCTGCGCCTTTTTTTTTTCAAATGGCGTAGGGGTCCCCCTTCAGGTCTGGTATGGATTTTAAGGGAAACCCTGAGCCAAAATAAAAAAAATGGTGTAGGGTTCCCCCCCAAAATCCATACCAGACCCTTATCCAAGCATGCAACCTGACAGGCCGCAGGAAAAGAGGGTGGGACGAGAGAGCGTCCCCCCCTGAACTGTACTAGGCCACATGCCCTCATGCCCTCAACATGGGGAGGATGCTTTGGAGTATCCCCCCAAAGCACCTTGTCTCCATGTTGATGGGCACAAGGGCCTTATCCCCACAACCCTTGCCCGGTGGTTGTGGGGGTCTGCGGGTGGGGGGCTTATCGGAATCTGGAAGCCACCTTTAACAAGGGGACCCCCAGATCCTGCCCCCCATGTGAATTGGTAATGGGTACATTGTACACCTACCAATTCACAATAAAAAGGGTCAAAAATAGTAAAAATTACAGGAGACACTTTGGGACAAGTCCTTTATTAAAAAATAAAAAAATTAAAAAGTCCCGCAATGTAAATCCATCTCATGCCGCCCGACGAACTGCAAAAAGAAAAAAAACACAACAGTTCCACCTCCATGGGAGGCTCCCGCACACTGCACGCTTCTTCTCAATGACAGCTGTTATATAGCTGAGGGTGCGGCCACCCGGTGACGTAAACGGGTGACCCCACCCCCACTGACATCAGGAAGGCGTGGTTACCCATTTACATTACCGAGTAGCCCCGCCCTCAGCTATACCACAACCAACGGGGAAGGGTTGTGGGGATGAGGCCCTTGTCCCATCAACACGGGGACAAGGTGCTTTGGGGGGCTACTCCAAAGCATCCTCCCCATGCTGAGGGTATGTGGCCTGGTACGGTTCAGGAGGGGGGGCGCTCTCTCATCCCCCCTTCTTTTCCTGCGGCCTGCCAGGTTGCGTGCTTGGATAAGGGTCTGGAATGGATTTTTGGGCAGCCTGGTATGGATTTTAAAAAAAATTGGCACAGGGTTCCCCTTAATATTCATTCCAGACCTGAAGGGCCTGGTATGGATTTTGGGGGGGACCCCAATGCAATTTTTTTTTACATTTTGGTTCATTTGTTTCAATGAGTTTTATCTATATTGAAGGGATCCGATAATTCATTACAGTCGCGATCAGTTTTAAATAACATTTTTTCCTTTTGAAATTAAATTTTGCTGTGGTATTGTTCTAAACATGGGAAAACTGCGCCACTTTACAGACATACTATAGACACCCCCCAAGGCACGATATTTAAAGGAATATTTCATTTTTATTGTTTCACTTTAAGCATTATTAAAATCACTGCTCCTGAAAAAATAGCCGTTTTTAAAACTTTTTTTTTCATTTATACATGTCCCCTGGGGCAGGTCCTGGGTACCCAAACACTTTTTTTGGCAATAACTTGCATATAAGCCTTTAAAATGAGCACTTTTGGTTTTTCATGTTAGTGTTCCATAGACTTTAACGGGATTCTGTGGCTTTCGAATTTGCTGCGAACACCGCATAATGTTCTTTTTTCGCCGAACACCCGAACAACCAAAGTTCGGCCCGAACTTATGCACGGGCCGAACCATTCACCCATCCCTAGTGTTTAGTAATACAAGACACACCAAAGAGCATGTTATACAGCAAAGGTTTTAATTAGTATGCTTCTACTGCCTTTTGACTCTGTGAGGGGTCCCCCTTCAGGTCTGGTATGGATTTTAAGGGGAACCCTGAGCCAAAATAAAAAAAATGGTGTAGTCTATGCGCACTGTAGAGGCAGCAGAACTCACATTAATTTTAAAGAAAGTTATTTATCAATCAACAAAATATGCAATATAAATATATAAATGTATAAATATACAGTATAATATGGTTGTATATGGCAAACTGAAAAGTTACCAAATGAACAAAATGGTGTTAAAACGTTATTAGACCCTTTAAAATCAGCCCTCTTTGTCTTGTCATTAAAAATAAATAACACATACATACCTGTTCAGATTACAAAATGTGACAGAGGGGAATTCAATCTTTTCAACATACTGCACAGTTACTGATGTCATTGTTGGCCAATTAAAATAATTTACAATGCGTGAGCAGACTTGCGAAAATGCTGCAAAGAGAGAAACCAGTACAACAACGAACCAGACAACTCTGCGGATTTGGCCCCATGTTCCAGTGCTATTGCCATGTACAAGGTTATGTAATCCATGAAATGAGGTGGAAACTGCAAAGTCATGGTTATATTTCCTCCGTTCTTCTGTGCATGGAGCAGAATGCTTTCTAAGGACATAATGCATTTTATGCCATACTGCTGAAATAGGAAAAAGTCTCAAATTAGTTGTCATACTACTTGTGAAGACTAGTGAAAGAACTGCTTTGTACTTTGCCAGACTTGTCCGTATCTTAATGTTATTTTTATTTAAGTTGACAATGGAAATTTACATTGGTAAAATGGATCAAAATGGCAAAAAGTTTGCATGTACAGTGTACATTTGGGCAGCTATATTTTATGCACTAGATATAATGTATATATATATATAATCTCTTTGACTAATTGGCATACCTAATTCGTCATAATACATATTTAAGGTCATATAATTACATATAGGAATGTACAAAAAAAAATTTAAATGTCAAAAAAACAAAAAAACAATTGTAACTAAAAGATCATAGAAGATCACATTGCAGCTTAAGTTGTTCAACCTTATGCCGCGTACACACGATTGGACTTTCTGGCATACTTGGTCCGGCAGACTTTCCGACGGACTTTGTCCGCCAGGTGCGCCGGACTTAAAAACGGACGGACTTGCCCACACACGACCGGACTTTCCGGCGGGCTAGGTCCGCCCGTCTTTCCGACGGACTTTCGCCGGACTCTCAGAATGAACGGACTTGCCCACACATGGACAAGTCCGTTCATTCACGGGACTAGAAAAGGAAGTCAATCTTGCCGCTTTTATCGGCGAGATTGACACCTTGAGAGCCCTGTCGCGGGTCATACCAGGCCCTTAGGTCTGGTATGGATTTTAAAGGGAACCCCCTACGCCGAAAAAATGGCGCGGGGTCCCCCCTAGAATCCATACCGGACCCCGATCCGAGCACGCAGCCTGGCCGGTCAAGAAAGGGGGTGGGGACGAGCGAGCGCCCCCCCTGAACCGTACCAGGTCGCATGCCCTCAACATGGGGGGTGGGTGCTTTGGGGGTGGGGGCACCCTGCGAGGCCCCCCCACCCCAAAGCACCTTGTCATGTTGATGAGGACAAGGGCCTCTTCCCGACAACCCTGGCCATTGGTTGTCGGGGTCTGCGGGCGGGGGGCTTATCGGAATCTGGGAGCCCCCTATAATAAGAGGACCCCCAGATCGCGGCCCCCCACCTTATGTGAATGAGTATGGGGTAAATGGAACCCCTACCCATGCACCTAGGGAAAAAGTGTCAATAATAAAACACATTACACAGGTTTTTTAAATAATTTATTAAACAGCTCCGGGGGGCTCTTCCTCCGGCTTCGGGGGTCTTCCTCCGGCTTCGGGGGTCTTCCTCCAGCTTCGGGGGTCTTCTTCTGGCTTCGGGGGTCCCTCCAGTTCCTCTTTTCCCGGTGTCCGGTTGGTTCTTCTCCACTCTCTCTGGCCTCTTCTGTTCCAGTTCTTCTGCCGGCTCCTCCGCTGTCTTCATGCCGCTCTTTTGCCAGCGGAGGTCCGGACTTCTGGGCTTCTTGTCTTCTTGTCTTCTTCCCTCTTCTCTTCTCCAGATGTTGACACGACGCTCTCTCCGGCTGGACTGCTCTCTGAGCACTCCGCTGTGACTTATATAGGCAGAGACTCCGCCCCCTTATGACGCCACAGTCCCTGGGCATGCTGGGACTGTGACGTTTTAGGGGGCGTGGTCACCGGGTGATGTTGACCACGCCCCCTAAAACGTCACAGTCCCAGCATGCCCAGGGACTGTGACGGCATAAGGGGGCGGGGTCTCCGCCTATATAAGTCACAACGGAGCGCTAAGAGAGCAGTCCAGTCGGAGAAAGCGTTGTGTCCGTCGGACCAGCACACAGACGAGCGGACTTTCCGTCAGAAACTGAGTCCGACGGAAAGATTTAAAACATATTTCAAATCTAGGTCCGGCAGACTTTTGGGAAAAAGTCCGCCAGAAAAGTCCGCCGGAGCCTACACACGGTCAGATTGTGCCAAGTGTGCCTGAAAGTTCGCTTGTGTGTACGCGGCATTAGTGTTCAGTTGCAAGCTGAAGGCTTTTATTGTTGTCAGTGGAGCCTCCAGTCTGCACGTGATCACTATGACACAGTTAACAGGTGATCACACAAGCATTTTGATTGGTGTCTAATCATCATGGCAGGATAGTGACGAGGGCCGAAGGTGGCAAGTGTCAAGCTGTATCTGGTGGCAAGTGACACGCTGCATATGGTGGCAAGTGACACACTGCATTTTGTGGCAGGCGGCGGTGGCAAGTGACACACTCAGGGCCCCCACTGATTCTGCATTATGGTGAGTCAAACTATTTCATTGTGTATTACAATGTAATAATATAAATAATGTGCTTCAATCATCCTGACAGCATATCAACCATGGTGTTGTGATGATTAAAGTGTTAACACCAGCTATTTTCTCAGTTTCACAAATCGTTCATGGCATTCGACCCCCCCCCCCCAACACATATTTGAAGTCATTACTTTTGTATTTACCTAAACATATTTTCATGTGACTGTCCCATTTTAAGTGCTTGCTAAACCATATCTATGTTATTTCTATTGTTAAATAAATGAATTTGTAGATTAATCACTAGAGGGAGCAATGTCTTAGATTGAGTTTTGTTTAACGCGTAAGCTACTTTTTCTGGAAAAATTAAAAGGTGAACTAACATCCAACACACTCCCCACCCCTCATCTGTCTTTTCTATCCTTTTCTATCTGAGAGTGGCCATGCTACAGACACAGCTTGCACAGGAATTAGTTACGTGGCTAACAAAGCCCCGATTTTCTTCCTCCTTCCAGATCAAGAGCAGCCAGTCATCTACAACTCTTGCTAAGGCACCCTCTTAGAATCCTCTGCAGCATTCTCCAACCTTCACCCTATCTTCTCCAGCAGCATTCTTCTGCACCATTCCTTATACCACATATAGCCTAAAGGCATCTTCTAAACATGTAATTTAAAGGAATGATGCTTTTTTTTTGATGTTGCCCTCTAAGCCGCATTAACCACTTGCCACCTGCCCACAATATATATTGACTGTGGGCGGGCGGCAGCCTCAGGCTAAGCAACATACTGGTACATCATTCAGCACATGTGCACTGGCACTGGCGTTCGGTACCTGGCAGCTGTGAGTGGCCAGGGTATCATGTGATCACTGAGACCAATCAAAACGATCACATGATTACATGTAAGCAAAACTGTTGTGAATGGAAACCATTCATGACAGCTTGCTTACTGTTGTGATGCTGTGATTGGTCCACAGCTATCACATAGTACAGGGCCAATCACAGCATCCTGTACGGTGTGATTACAATAAACAGCATCACAATAATAAGCTGTGGACCAATCACACATAAATGAAAGCCAACCATGACAATTAAAACTATCACTTATAATAGTGATCATCATCGCCATACCAATGATATGATGATGCTGTACTGTACTGGTGACAGTATGTAAAAAAAATAATTATATATATTTCTTCATTTTCAAAACATTGTGACAAAAAAATTACAACTTCAAAAAACTTGCCATGTCTCTTACTAAACATCTTGGACTGTCTACTTCCAAAAAGGGGTAATTTGGAGGGTATGTGTACTGTCCTGACCTCAAGAAATGAGATTGAGAAATTAGGGCCTTAAGAAATGATAGATCTAGATAGATAGATAGATAGATAGATAGATAGATAGATAGATAGATAGATAGATAGATAGATAGATACAGTATACGTCTATCTATATACAATACCTTGAAAAAGTATACATACCCCTTGAAATTTTCCACATTTTGTCATGTTACAACCAAAAACGTAAATGTATTTTATTGGGATTTTATGTGGTAGACCAACATAAAGTGGCACATAATTGTGAAGTGGAAGGAAAATGATAAATGGTTTTCACATTTTTTTTTACAATTAAAGCGGGAGTAAACAGTCCCATTCCCAGCACGTACCAGAAATGTGGTCAGATGTGTCTCTCAACCAAACTGTCAAACCATCCAATGGCTGGTGTCATAACTGATTACATGTGCAGTACCATGGCAGTTGAAGATATAAAGCCATAAGAAGTCCTATTTGCAGTTTGCAAGAAGCCATGTGGGGGACACAGCAAACATGTGGAAGAAGGTGCTCTGGTCAGATGAGACCAAAATTAAACTTTTTGGCCTAAAAGCAAAACTCTATGTGTGACGGAAAAATAACACTGCACATCACCTTGAACACACCATCCCTACCATGAAACATGGTGGCGGCAGCATCATATTGTTGGGATGCTTTTCTTCAGCAGGGACAGGGAAGCTGGTCAGAGTTGATAGGAAGATGGATGGAGCCAAATACAGGGCAATCTTAGAAGAAAACCTGTTAGAGTCTGCAAAAGAAAAACGACCCTAAACATACAGCCAGAGCTACAATGGAACGATTTAGATCAATGCATATTAATGTGTTATAATGGCCCAGCTCTCCATCCAATCTGACAGAGCTTGAACTATTTTGCAAAGAAGAATGGGCAAAAATTTCACTCTCTAGATGTGCAAAGCTGGTAGGGACATACCCAAAAGGACTTGCAACTGTAATTGCAGCGAAAGGTGGTTCTACAAAGTATTGACTCTGGGGGCCTGAATACAAATGCACGTCACACTTTTCAGATATTGATTTGTAAAAAAATTTGAAAACCATTTATCATTTTCATTCCACTTCACAATTATGTGCCACTTTGTGTTGGTCCATCACATAAAATCCCAATAAAATAAATTTTCATTTTTGGTTGTAACATGACAAAATGTGGAAAATTTCAAGTGGTATGAATACTTTTTCAAGGCAATATATATATATATATATATATATATATATATATATATATATATATATATGAGTACAAGTACCAATACCTTTTCTCAAGTACTCGCTGATACCAATTACCAATTACAGTTTTTTTTCAAGCTTGTTCACAACATACAGTACATGCATAAAAACTGATGGGAAAACCACACAGATTTCACTTGCAGAGACATTCGTTTTATGTCAGTTTCAGATCAACTTCACATCAGTTTCAGTCCCAGATCAGTTTCACATTATATCGGTTTTAGAATCGGAGCATTTGCACGAGTATATGTACTCTCGGCACCAATACTGGTATTGGTGCAACCCTAATATATACCATAGTTTTCAATAACTTTCACATAGATATAATAAAATAAACTGATTTGGGTTATTTTTACCAAAAAAAATGTAGCAGACTACATTTTGGTCTAAATTTATTAAGAAAGATTATTTTTTTGCAGAACAGAAACTAAGAAAAAGGTGTTTAATTTTTTTTTTTGTTTATATAGAAAAAAAGAGAGACTAAACCTCTATTTGTCCAAAACAATGATCAATAAATAAATACATTTTATTTGCGTACATAGTTACATAACCAAGCATTTGCCAGTTAAAGTAGCACAGTGCTGAATAGTAATTCCCTGGTCATGGGGGGGGGGGGGGGTTAAAATATTCTGGGGGTCAAGTGGTCAAAAAGACCTACTCCCCACTGTATGGTATTTTTAAAATGTACTTCTTTTGTTAAATATTCTCTATGCCTGACTCTCCATGTCCTCCTTTACTGAAAATAGCGTGACTATTAGCCTTGAAATATCACCTATAACCTTTAATATCAAGAATTGAACCCCCCTCCCCAATACAATACAATCACTCACAGTCGTTTTTAAAAATACTGGGAGTGAACGTTTAAAACACACCTTTCTATATAAGGAAATTAAACAAAGTATTTTTCATTGACTGTTTTTTCAGTTAAACTTAAAAAAAAAACCTAAAATTGAAAAACTGATCTTAAATAGGCAATCATTTATCAAAAGCAATGCATTATTGTCCCTAAATCATGCTCTGCAGTTGTTCCGAAACTTGATATCAAACAAAATTCTTCAAGTCCCTACATTTACATTTTCCTAACAGAAGAAAATAGTTACATAGTTACATAGTAAGTCAGGTTGAAAAAAGACACAAGTACATCTAGTTTAACCAATAATAAAAATAAAAAAAAAACAATAACCATACAATCCCATTTACGCAGTCCTATACCCACAGTTGATCCAGAGGAAGGCGAAAAACCCCAGCAAAGCATGATCCAATTTGCTACAATATGGGGAAAAAATTCCTTCCTGATCCCCCGAGAGGCAACCGGATATTCCTTGGATCAACTTTACCTATAAATGTCAGTACTCAATTATATTATGTACATTTAGGAAAGAATCCGGGCCTTTTTAAAACAAATCTACTGAGCTGGCCAGAGCCACCTCTGGAGGGACTCTTTTCCATATTTTCACAGCTCTTACTGTGAAGAAATCTTTCCATATTTATAGATGGAATCTCTTTTTCTCTAGAGTGCCAACCTTGTCCTCTGTGATGCTCTTAAAGTGAATAACTCAACACCAAGTTCACTATATGGACCCCTTATATATTTGTATATGTTGATCATATCCCCCTTAATCTCCTCTTCTCAAGAGAGAATACATTCAGTTCTTCTAATCTTTCCTCATAGCTGAGCTCCTCCATGCCTCTTATCAGTTTGGTTGCCCTTCTCTGCACTTTCTCCAGTACCCCAATATCCTTTTTGTGAACTGGTGCCCAAAACTGAACTGCATATTCCAGATGAGGCCTTACTAATGATTTGTACAGGGGCAAAATGATATCTCTCTCTCTCTGGAGTCCATACCTCTCTTAATACAAGAAAGAGCTTTGCTTGCTTTGGAAACCGCAGCTTGGCATTGCATGCTATTATTAAGCTTATGATCTACCAAATTCCCCAGATCCTTCTCCAATATCGATTTCCCCAGTTGTACTCCCCCTAGCATGTATGATGCATGCATATTCTTAGCCCCCAAGTGCATAACTTTACATTTTTCAACATTAAAACTCATTTGCCACATAGTCTCCCAATTAAACAGTGCATTGAGGTCCACTTGTAAGTTGGAGACATCCTATAAGGATGTAAGATGTCATCTGCAAAGACTGAAATGGTACTTTTAATCCCAGACCCTATACCATTTATAAAGATACTAAAAAGTAAATGTCCCAGCAATGAACCTTGGGGTGCACCACTAATAACCTTAGACTATTCAGAGTAAGAATCATTAACCACTACTCTATGAATACGGTCTTTTAGCCAGATTTCTACAGTTTACAAACTGATCTTTCCAAGCCTGTAGACTTTACCTTACACATTAGCTGTGTGTAGGGAACTGTGTCAAGCGCTTTTGCAAAATCCAAGTATACTACTTCCACTGCCACCCCTCTGTCCAAGGTTTTACTTACCTTTTCATAAAAAGAAATCAGATTTGTTTGACAACTTCTGTCTTTAATGAATCCATGCTGTCTGTTGTTTAAAATATTTTTTTCCAGCAAGAACTCATCTATGTGGTCTTTTAATAAACTCTCCAGTATCTTCCCGACTATAGAAATAAAGACTTTGATCCCTTTTAAAATATAAGCACCGCATTGGCCCTACTGGATAGACTGGAGGTAAATTGCAGTATTTGATGACTCCCCATTAACAATGTTATTGAGCTGTACCTGGCCAAAGACTTAAGCCCCGTACACATTGGCCAAATGCTGGGTGACATTGGCTGGTTCAATAAAAACCAGCCAACATTCTGACCGTGTGTATCCCAGCAGATCCAACAGAAGCCTGGCGGGGGGGGGGGGTATTCCCCTGTCAGAACATAACATCTTAGCGGGGGAGACCGCTGTACTAACATTGGATCGTTAGTACAGAGGTTTTGACTGGAGTCGACAGGGTTTTTTTTGTTCAACCTGCTGGGTTGAATGGAAAAAAGTGTGTACTAGGTTTTATGGCTACATGCAAAAACAAAAATATTTTACATTAGTTAAATAAAGCCAGATTTATACATGGCGAAGTGGACTGAAAATACAATTTCTATCCACAGCAAACCAAAAAAAAATCATTATTTTACTTCCCAGCTACAGATTGGGGAAGGGATAATAACATTTGAAAAGCTGTTGTGAACAGTTGCCCAGAGCTTCCCTATCCAGTGTTTGCATGTTGCCCCATAATAACAGAGAAAAAGTTAGCTGTAAACCACAGGAATTCTTTTCTGCTACCATAACCTCTGTAAGCTGTGGAAAGCGTAAGCTTAATGTAATTGGGATTTGATATACACCAATGCATTGTGCACAGTTATTGCCAGTAGCAACCAATCACTTTCGTGGAAAAAATAAACAAAAATTCTGACAATTCTTTCTATTTTTTAGGAATCAGGCACAGTATTTTTATGTGTCAATATCTTGCATTAATCTTATGAAACAAAAAAACAAAAGGTTCTATGACACTTCAGTCAAAAAAAAAAAAATCACACTAAAAGTTTAAATTGCCTTTAAAAAACAGTTATATTAAATATTACCCTTCATCTCTTTTTTAACAGACATGCCTAAAACACTTGAAAATCCTTTGCCTCATCTAGGTTGTGATATATAAGAAATTGAACAATGTACATACCATTCTTTGGAGGTGCAGGCGATTTGTCTGGTTGATCCATTGTTCTAGAAAACCAATGCATTGTGTTTGTTCAGATAGATTTTATAGAAGGTCCAGTGTGGGAGTGGAGCATAGTGTCCATGCATAGCGCAGTTGTTAACCTGCCTGTGTTGCTAAAGTAAAGATAATATCCTTGTAGTACGTACCAAATAAAACTCTAATGTAAAGTCAATAAACACACACTCACTGCAAAATGACCATTAAGGAATCATAATCATCATCAACAGAAATTTCTTCAATATTCCTGATGTTCTCGGCCAAAATATCTAAACATTCATTTCAACCACATTTTATCCAAACAAGATAAAGCTTTGCTTAAAGGAGATCTCCAGGTAAAACGCAGTTTTGAAATATTAAGGTGAAAAAACCTATGCGCAATCTCCTATAAAATCTAACCAGATAACCACTTCTGCTGCTGCTTGCAATGTCATGTGTTTCCACACACCACCAATTAGTTTTGAAATATCCAATTGCAGTGATGCAAATACACAAATTTATACCTGAATTACATCATTCTTCCTATCTCCAAATGATATGAATCACAAACTATTCAATATCAATTTGTGCACTAAAAAAGCTAAATAGATCTATATAACATTCCTATATAACACCATCATGTGCATTCTAATAGAAGAACTTAAACAAAACAAATAACAGTCCCACTTCAATTAAAGTCCCTTTGTGTTCATCCCTTTGTGCTCCACAACCGCGTCAATATTATAAATGTGATTCCCCGTGTGAATCCATCACCAGCCCCAACAAACTTTCACCATATCACTTGACCTATAAATATAATAGGCCAAAATATGCCTTCCCCTTTAAGTAACATATAAATATCAGATGGTTCTCTACATTCTTCTGCTGGAGTCATACATCACCATTTATCCTCCACACTTTCCTATTTTTCCTTGGCTTCTGGTATTGTTTCCAAAAATAACATGACTTTACCTGTACAGTATATTACTCTTTAATATTTACCACAACAGGTGCTTAGAAGAAAATACAAAGATTCATAGTGCTTTCTGCTAAAATATTACTAGTTATATTTAAAAAGGTTAAAATATGCTGTGTACAACTCTGGTGCACTACAGATAAAATATGTACACGTTCCTTTTAACAATAAGGCTCAGTCGCGATGCTCTGGGCAAAAACTCTCTTACTTTCAGGTTTCAAAGCAATGACGTCATCACAGGTGGAGCTAATGATGTCATCACATTGAAACCCGGAAGTTAGAGGGTTTTTGCCCAGAGCATGGCCACTGAGCCTTATTCTTAAAGTGGTTGTAAACCTCAGACATGAATGATGAGCAAAGCATATCCTGTTAGAGTGTGTATTTGTTTCAATTAAGAACACTAATGCCCCGTACACACGGTCGGACATTGATCGGACATTCCGACAACAAAATCCATGGATTTTTTCCGACGGATGTTGGCTCAAACTTGTCTTGCATACACACGGTCACACAAAGTTGTCAGAAAATCCGATCATTCTGAACGCGGTGACGTAAAACACGTACGTCGGGACTATAAACGGGGCAGTGGCCAATAACTTTCATCTCTTTATTTATTCTGAGCATGCGTGGCACTTTGTGCGTCAGATTTGTGTACACACGATCGCAAATTCCAACAACGGATTTTGTTGTCTGAAAATTTTATAGCCTGCTCTCAAACTTTGTGTGTCAGAAAATCCGATGGAAAATGTGTGATGGAGCCTACACACAGTCGGAATTTCCGACAACAAGATCCTATCACACATTTTCCGTCGGAAAATCCGACCGTGTGTACGAGGCATAAGTGTCATTTCTGTCTGCTGCTTAGTTCCTCAGCTATTAGCATGAATCATTTCTGACAAGTTTTCCTGACAGGGAGGGACCTCCCGCTGATTGAAAGCTTCAGCTCTGTTCCTGTGTACAGTGTGAACGGGGTGTATACCTTCCCTCCAATTATCTATCAGAACTTTCCTAAGCTCTGCAGAATGTAATTTCAGCTCTCCACCCCCTTTTTCTGACAGTTTAGACCGGCTTTATAAATTCTGAACTTTGAAAGAATGTAGAGAAAAGACGACTGCAGATAAACAGGAAGAACTTATGTAGGAGGATTTGTTTTATCTTTGCCAGTCACTTCACTGGGTGTATGTAAGAGTTTACAACCACTTTACAGTGCCTTGAAAAAGTATTCATACGCCTCGAAATGTTCCACATTTTGTCATGTTACAACCAAAAACATAAATGTATTTTACTGGGATTTAAATGATAGAACAACACAAAGTGGCACATAATTGTGAAGTGTAAGGGAAATGATAAATGGTTTTCAATTTTTTTTTACAAATAAATATGTGAAAAGTGTGGTGTGCGTTTATATTCAGCCCCCCTTAGTCAATACTTTGTAAAACCACCTTTAGCTGCAATTACAGATGCAAGTCTTTTTGGGGATGTCTCTACCAGCTTTGCACATATAGAGAGTGACATTTTTGCCCATTCTTCTTTGCAAAATAGCTTAAGCTCTGTCAGATTGGATGAAGAGCGTCTGTGAACAGCAATTGCCACAGATTCTCATATTATTCTGCGATAGGAAGAATTATGTAATTTTGTTATAAACTTTTGTATTTGCATCACTGCAATCAGATATTACAAAACATTTATAAAATACATTTATGAAAGGAAAAGTTATCCATCTATATTTGTATTTTGATTTTGGTTGCAGAAAAGTTGGACTTTGGATGGAAGGAACGTAATATTTCATAAAGATTTCTGACAAAATCCTGCTTCAATGGGTTCCAGTCACATAACAGACATTGTTTAATTCAACACTGAATCCTTCCCATTCACTCAATTTGATTAGAGTAGAGATATTTGCACATTCACCGAGCAGCTGCTAGTACAGAACAAAATCCTTAAAAAAGATAATTAAAAACTAATGTTATGGAAATATGCGGGTTTTTTTTTTATTATAACCATAGTTTTTTTTTTAAATAGCCAAACGGCAATGTATGGGCACAATCTGATATTCCACACAGTGAACATTTTCTTCTACATTTTGTGACCATCTGATGTGCAGGTAAAGAATGGTAGAATGTCTCAGGACACAAATAATTTCTCCTGTAGGAAGTGAAGTGATTGCCAATGGGAAGGTGGAAGTTTAAACAGAAAGAAGTTATTCAGCAGCCATATGAAAATGGCTACACTGAGAGGGGAACATAACGCCTCTCCGGTCTGGTGTCCATGTGAAAAGACAGTGATCTCCCAGATGAGGAGGTAAAGGGCCTCTTGTTAAGAGTAGTGGGACCATAGGATAAAAGCTGGTCCATATTTTCACAAGGTGGGGCATCCCCTCTTAGAAATCCCATTAAGTACATAGCCTAGGACACTGAATGATTGTGCAGAAGCTTCTGGTGGTGTCTCAGATTATGTAACTATGTATAAGAAGTATGTAATGATTTCCCCCTTCACTTTACAAATGGTCCTCTTTGCCTAACATAACATTTTCCCACTCTCTATGAAAAGGGCCTTACAAGGTATCCTTTTGCTGGTTGCAAAATAATGACCATTGATGCATTTCAACAAATAATTTGCAATTTCTTAAATTAACCTTGCTTATCTTTATTTAAACAGACTAAACAGAGATATGTATTGAAGGGGAATTGGGACTTTAAATGAAGCACCCTAAGGTGTCTCCATCCCGGTACTGTATACAGAAAAAAGAGGGAAGTTGGGATTTTAAATGAAGCAATGGAATAGTGGAGGTAAATAACAATAAAAATTGTTTATTTGATGACATAAGTCCAGAGACACAAAAGCGTAGTTCATGTCCATACATACAAGAAAACGTGCACAAAGGCTAAGCATGGTAAATGGAAAAATGCATGCATAACAACACATGATCAAAGTGCTAGATGTATATAAAAAATGGCGTGCACGTGCCAATGATAACATGCCCAGGCACCAGCATATGCATCCACATGGTGTATATGTGTCCAGCCAAATGATATAAAAACATCCTAAAATATAATAGTAGTAAAAATATAATAGTAGTAAATAGATATCTATCAGTCCGTATGGGGTGTAACTGTGGCATTGAGTAAATCTCTACGCGTTTCGTGGGTGTTCCCACTCGTCAGGAGCAGATGAGACAGACATTCCTATGGAATATAAATATAAAAAAGATTTGTAGAACCATACTTCTAGAGATGAAAAACTTTCAAAAATTATTATATATGTATGTAGATGGTAAACCAACAACACTCACCAACCCGGACATAAAATGCAACGCGGGGTAGCCGTCACAGGGCCGGTCGAGAACACAGCCTCGCCACGGGAGCTGAGGCGGCATAGCACAGGGATGCGACCTTACTCGATGCCACAGTTACACCCCATACGGACTGATAGATATCTATTTACTACTATTATATTTTTACTACTATTATATTTTAGGATGTTTTTATATCATTTGGTTGGACACATATACACCATGTGGATGCATATGCTGGTGCCTGGGTATGTTATCACTGGCACGTGCATGCCATTTTTTATATAGGAGCGTGCAAAATGAAAGTAAGAGCTCCATAGGCAAAGGAAGTGGTTATGCTATCGTGAAGCGAGAGTATCTGGGAACAAATTATTGGGTATTTGTATAAATATGATATTGATATTAACATATTGTGTATATTCGTAGTGATACTTGTGAGTGAACCCAGTGCAACTCCACCAAGGAAGGAGACAAGTGGCACTGATGGTGTGTATAAAGTAATAGATAGGTATTTATATCCAAAACGGTGTAGAAACCTGTAAAGATATCAAGTGAGAAAAATAAACGAGTGGTACACTAAACAACTGATCCACCAAGGAAATAGGAAAAAAAGAAAAAGGAAAAAAAGGTTCAAGCCAGGAAAAGGACCTGACCTGATGCTGCAACAAGGCACAAACAGCAGATCGATGTCGCTGGTGTGCAGTAACCCCCAGAGGGAGACCGGTCCTGGGACAGCTCACCCCACCAAGGAATGTGGGTATATTCCGCCAACGCCACGCCGGTGAACCAGTGGAGGAGAGGGGATCGCACCTGAACCGAGTATCCACTCAGCAACAGGTGCGAAAACTCCCCCATGCAGGGACACAGGATGGCAAGGCCGCGCGCTAGCGCACTGACCTCAAAAGTGGCGTCGCACGTACGGCGCGGCTGCCGTCACACATGTGGCATGACAAGCGTGGCGCCGATGTGCAAAGGGGTACCCACCCAGTCCTCCTGAACATACTGGGTGTAAAGGGAGGAGAGGGGGGTCCACTAAGCGCATCGCAGCTCCCGCGACAAAGAGAGACCCCAGCCAAACCCAAGCGCCAGCCAATCCATGCATGGCAGATGTCTGACCAGGCAGAGGGAGTGCGCTGGACATCTGAATGGAAACAATCCATGTGGGTACATTAAGCTAGTGCAGGGAATGCTGCTTATAAAGAATACCATGTGCAGAGCATACAAGTATGAATATAGACAAACAATATAAATTAATATTGGTAACAGTATAATAAACCTTAATGAAGGTACCCTATAAATGAGGGAAAGCCTCACACAGGGATGGCACAAACAGCAGATCGATGTCGCTGGTGTGTAGTAACCCCCAGAGGGAGACCGGTCCTGGGACAGCTCACCCCACCGGGGAATGTGGGTATATGCCGCCAACGCCATGCCGGTGAACGGTGTTCTCGACCGGCCCTGTGCCGGCTACCCCGCGTTGCATTTTATGTCCGAGTTGGTGAGTGTTGTTGGTTTACCATCTACATACATATATAATCATTTTTGAAAGTTTTTCATCTCTAGAAGTATGGTTCTACAAATATTTCTTATATTTATATTCCATAGGAATGTCTGTCGCATCTGCTCCTGACGAGTGGGAACACCCACGAAACGCGTAGAGCTTTACTCGATGCCACAGTTACACCCCATACGGACTGATAGATATCTATTTACTACTATTATATTTTTACTACTATTATATTTTAGGATGTTTTTATATCATTTGGTTGGACACATATACACCATGTGGATGCATATGCTGGTGCCTGGGCATGTTATCACTGGCACGTGCACGCCATTTTTTTATATACATCTAGCACTTTGATCATGTGTTGTTATGCATGTATTTTTCCATTTACCATGCTTAGCCTTTGTGCACGTTTTCTTGTATGTATTGAAATGAACTACGCTTTTATGTCTCTAGACTTATGTCATCAAATAAACAATTTTTATTGTTATTTACCTCCACTATTCCATTGCTTCATTTAAAGTCCCAACTTTCCTCTTTTTTCTAACTAAACAGAGATGATCATGCCTTTGAAAGTTTGTACTGACATGGACTGTTAGGCCCCTTTCACACAGATGGACCGTCTATCCATTTTTTTTCCATCCGTCAACGGACGACAATGCATTCCTATGGGCAATTGGATGACCATGCGTTACCATCCATTAACCTCCACTTCAGATTTTTTTTTTAACCTAAGTATTTGCGCTATGGTAACAGTTGGAATGACTATCAGAATCTGGCAGCAGCTCTTCACTACATGCTTCATACTATTTTATGCCAGTTCTCTTTTGATACTGGCTCCACTACTGCACCTATCAACTCTAACTCTTTGATTCTGTGAATGCCAGTGCATAAACCGTGACAAGATTTCACAGTTTGTATGGTGGTCTGGCATTTTTTGTCTGTCAGCAGTCATTATGTATTTAAAGCACCCACCTTCATTTACTGCATATATCTGTAGATAAAAGCATGACAAACTGTTAAAGCTTAACTCCAGACAGGTTTAAAAGTGCAAGTTAATGCATCTCTGTATTCATTAAATGTATTTTTTTTTAATGCAATTAGTGCAAGTACCTGAATTTGGCCTGGCATCAGCCTCTTGCAGAATCACCTTTTATCCCAGAACCTGGTGGGTTAGTGACACACTGTAGCTCTTTGGCCACTAGACTAAACGTGCCCTCCAGCCAAAAATCTGTCCACCCTGGGCTTCCCTGCATGTCTACAACACCAGATGACTCAATGATGGACAAGTATTACTTAACCGCACAAATCCAAATGCTTTCCAACCGTCTACATGAATAGGAACAAGCTGCAACCCAAGATGGCAGATGCCGATGAATCTGTGCACAGTACAGAGAGATCTAATTGTTAGCATCTCATCTGGGCTTGTTATAAATTACAAAACATACGCAACAGAGTTAGCTCTACACATCGAAGCAGACTTACCAATCAAAATTAATGCTGATGTGAGAACACAGATTCAAAGATTATACAGATTGCAGTGTAATTTTGTAGCTGGGGACTTTATTTTACTCATTGTTCAGAACTAATAAAATGCAGGCAAATCTTCAATGAGGTTTGCCAGCAGCTAGTTCACAAATGAGTAGGAATTTTCCCTGAACTATTCTGAAACATTTTGTAACCATGAGAAAAAAGGAGTGAGGAGTACTCCTCCAGAGCAAGCACTGAGGATTATACAAGGCATAGACAACTATTCTGTCCTTTGGCATCCAGAAAATACCTCTCCTTTGGGAGATGCCCATTTCATTGTGTACAAAAAATATGAAAATAATAAGCTGGAATGTAAAAAGGTTGAGATTCCTTCAAAAACATTCCTGAATGCTTAGATATTTAAAGAAACTGAAAGAAGATGTCACAAATCTTGTCACAAATGTTGCAAATTCCACTTAACCAATGTAGACCTACTTCTTGTCCACAAATCTTGGGTCAGCCGGTAACTGGAGTGCAGTTTGGATTCAGTAAGAGGCATATTTTTAGTGGTGGTGGCGGCGAAGAAGTGCCCCGGTGGTGATTCATTGGGTGTCAGAGAAGTGACCACAAGAAGTCATTATTACACATTTTATAATTCTAGTAGACCTTTACTCAATATTTCACAAACAGGGTGATGGACTTATAAGCTTATATTGAGATTGTGTTAGGATTTTGCACTGAGGTTGTTTGCATTGCATTTACTATTGTATGTGTATTATTGTTACTATTCTTAAAGGGATAGCACTACACATTTATTTATGTATACATATTTGATGTTTACGGCGCCCACTAACACACAGGGATATGGCACAATACATCCCGAACACGGCCCTTCCAAGATTAGATCATGGCACCGTTGATTTATTGAATACCCCGTTTACTATAGAGGAAATTTATCGAACAATCAAGGCATTTCCTTCGGGCAAGAGTCCAGGACTCGATGGGTTTACAACTGTTTTCTATAAACAATTTCAGGAAGTTTTAGCCCCAATCCTAGATAATACATTCAACTCGATTTCTTATCAATCGTAGGATGTTCATATTACTCTCATTCATAAAGATCAAAAAGATCCCACTGAATGCTCGAGTTATCGCCCAATCTCTCTGATAAACGTTGACCTTAAAATATATGCCAAAATAATAGCGGATCGACTAAAAGTCATCGTCCACTCTATTATTATTCTAGACCAGGCGGGCTTTGCTCCAACCCAGGAAGCAAGGGATCTACCATTAAAATACTATCTCTTATTTCACACTGTCAGTTACAGAATGTTCTGTTGTGTCTCCTTTCATTAGACGTGGAAAAGGCATTTGATCGTCTTGATTGGAGATTTTTGAAAGCAACATTGGATCAAATAGGCTTACCTCTGGATTTCATTTAAAAAAATGGCTTATGGCTTTGTACTCTTGTCCATCAGCCCGTATTAGGGTGATTGGCTCACTTTCTGACCCAGTCCATATATCGAACAATGTGCTCTTTCGCCACTTTTGTATATTTTAGCAATGGAGCATTTGGCGACGTCCCTGCGTGTTAACAACTCAATAAACATGGTTTATATTGTTGGCAAGCAATACAAAATAAGTTTATTCACAGACGGTCTCATACTCCATATGACCAGCCCATTAATAGCTTTCCTGATGCTTTTAAAGGAATTAGAACTCTTTGGTAATTTAAGTAACTTAAAAATTAACACAGCCAAATCACATTGTTTAAACATCTCTCTTCCTGAAGGTATCCAAGACTGCCTTGCAGATAAATTTCCTTTCCAATGGGCCCAACAATCTATTAATTACCTGGGGGTCCAGATACCCAGGCAACTGGATAAACGATATGACTTAAACTATCATCTGCTCTTGAACTTGATGCCACAACGCCTTAGGACAGTGGTTATCAACCCTGTCCTCTGGGCCCACTAACAGGCCAGGTTTTATGTATTACCTTGGGGAGATGCAGACTAGAATACTGCAATCACTGAGCAGCAAATTATATCACCAGTGATGTATTTCAGTTATCTTGCAAACCTGGCCTATTAGTGGGCCCTGAGGACAGGGTTGATGACCACTGCTTTAGGAGATGGTCACCAATGTGACATTCATTGCTAGGACAGATGTCCCTCTTTAAGAGGGACATCCTCCCTTGATTCATTTATATTTTTTTAAAACAATCATGATCCGGGCCCCACATTCTTTCTTTAGATCGGCTTGATCTATGCTACTAAAATATATTTGGCCCAGATGCCTCGGCTAGACTTAGGTATGACATCTTGGTGAAGAGTCGAGACGCTGGTGGAGCAGGCCCGCCACATTTGGAATTTTACCATGTGACGGCACTCCTCAGTAGGGTATTAGGTTCCATCATGGATTCATTAGGCAATGGGTGACTCTAGAGTCTGATCTATTGCCCATTCAAATGACCTCTCTTTCGTGGCTTCTACCCTCTGATTGCCCATCTTCAACACAGGTAACGCTTTTGATTTCTTCTTTCCTATATGTTTGGGACAAGGTTATCAGGACACATAATGTATCCTCATGTCCAGGACCACTAACTCCAATATTGGGCAACCTTGCATTTCCACCCAGTATGTTAGATAAGGGTTTTCTTTGCTAGCAAACACCACATCCATTACCTATTTAGCATTCATTCTCGGATAGGGGCTTGAAACCCTTGGGAGAGCTTAGTTCCCACACTAACTTTAAGAGAGGAGAGTGGCTCCAATATTTTCAATAACATCTTTTTCTTTAATGGGCTGAGTAGGACGAGCCTTTGTAGGAATTTGACTTGGAGTTGTGCCTCTCTGACTCAAAATGCCCCCATGCTCTCTCTACAACATACAGCATTCTGCTAGCACATGCATTTTCTGATCGCCCCTTCTAAATTCGAGACTGGGAGCAAGAACTAGGCAAAAACATGACCCCTGAGGATTGGGATAAAGTGTTCTCACTCACTTTCAAATTATCTCTATCCTTCTACTCTCAGGAACACAACTATGAGATTCTGACAAGATGGTATCATGTCTGGTCTTATTAAACAAAATTAATCCAGCTATGTCTGACCAATGCTGTAGATGTGGTGAATTGAAGGGCACACTATTACATCTTTGGTGGTCCTGCCCGATTATAAAATCCTTTTGGTTGGCTATATTTAAATTCAGGCATTTGGTCATTGGCAAAAAGTGGCCAGAGACCCCGGAGGTAGCTCTTCTTTCCCTGATCCTGGGATCTATTAAATCCATCAAAAAGGGTAGATTTAGATTTTTGCTGATGGCAATACCAACAATCTGGGAGTGGGTAGTGGAGATGAATTATACAAAGTGGATGGAAGAGCTAGTATGCACAGTAAATAAAAATGACCTTAAGTTTAGGGAAGTTTGAACTCTGTGGGTGGAGTTTCTTGAATCTCCTCAGTTTCTATCTTGTTTTAAAATAGTTAAGACTCTCTCTGTCTATGCTATTCTTATTTTTTTCTTTCTTGTTCATTGTGTTTACCTTTTAATCATCAGAAAAGCTGTCATTGATAGTAAATGCATTGTAGCAATCCCTAGCCTCCTAAATGCTAAAGGACATGAGGGTATACTGTAACACATATTATGTGTGGCCACTGAATACTTAGGTCAAGGCTAAGAAGCAATGTTATTTCTTTTTTTTTTTCTTTGTACAATGCCATATTATTTTTTCTTTTTTTTTTTTTTTTGTTGCTCAATAAAAATATATTAATACATACATGTTTGAAGTATCTGTTTCTGGATACTAGGGGAAGCAACTATCTTGATTGGTTCCACTTTTTTATGCTGGTTTATATATTTTTCTCGATATTCTTTGATGATATATTTTATGATTTTTGATTGCATTAGAGCAGAGTTCACTAGGGTTAGTACATATGACTTGAACAAAAAGGGTTCCCAACACACTTTTTAACTAGCCAGAAATAAAACAAAAACTAATCTGTTTCAACTACTCAGGTTATAAACATTGCCTTTATTAGACAAGCTGTGTTTGTCTGCACCAAATACAAAAAAGTAACAATGATAGCTGCTCTGACCTGTCTGAATCTAGCTAAAAGGTGAAGGTGCTCATAGAGAGGGCAATATACAAAACAGTATGAACTTTTTATTGAAAGTTAAGGTAAACAGACTTGTTGGTCTGGGCGAGACAAACATTCTTATATGACTAAATGGGAGAAGATCCTCAATGAGGAAATCCCATAACACAATAACACAATGGCAGGCAATATGGTCCCAAGCTGCAAAGAGCTCAATATGCACATTATATAAAGAAAATTCTTATAAAATTCTCCTACTCTGGTACATGACTCCAGAGGTGCTCCACGCCATTTTCCCCACTAGTTCCGATAGGTGCTGGCGATGCCAGGGAGCAAAGGGCACCTTCCTACTTATATATTGGAGTTGCCCATTACTATCCCCTTACTGGTCCATGGTCCAACAGTTACTAGCTCGCCTCCTGGAGACACAGGTCCAAGCGTCCCCAAAATTCTTTTTGTTAGACCTATCACCACTTAAGCTTCCTACCCCATACAAGAAGCTAGTACGTCATGTTCTAACAGCAACGCGATGCCTCATAGCATTACACTGGAAACGCACTACCCCACCCTTTGCTGAGCATCTTTATTCCAGAATTAAGGATGTAGAACTGACGGAGAAAAAAATAACGGCCAGAATACAAGACAGATTGGAGGCGCATAACAGGGTCTGGGAGCTATGCCATCTCCGGGAGAACCCACCATGATCAGGTAACACCACCACTTGAATGACTTCTATACCCCTTTACCCCCTTCTTTTTCTATTACCCCCCTCTACTCTTCTATACTGCATACCCCTGTGACTAGTATAGTTACAGATAATAAAGTTACAGTGTTGCAACAGTATTAACGTTACATACATGCCAATAAATTCTCTAAAAGATAGATACTAAATCACCATTGGCAATTAGCAATGTTTTAGTATTTGTGAATAGATGTCTAGCATCAGCAATATATATGATAATTTACACTTGTGTATTACCTTTACATTTTCTTTTTATTTTGCATAATGTACCGCAAATACGATTGATAATAATAATAAAATGCTATTTGGAAAAAAAAAAATTGATTAAAAAACAATATTGCTAAAATGACCTTCTTCGGCGGATCTGAAGGCCTTATTGTACAGTTATTTGACAAACTGTGCACTATTACAATAACTTTATTTAGTGTGATTATGTTAGAAGAGTATGAGAGATGAATGTGAGGAAATTATGTCCCTACAAAAATGTACCATCCCATATAAAACAATTACTGAATGAGAACAAAAATGGAATGGGACTTTACATGTACCTTGCAGGATCTAATAAATACACATACCAAACAGGCTTAAAAAATAAACAAATCTTTAATTTCTATATACAAATGGTTAGCTTTAAAAAAGTTGAATACAACTGGTTAAAACCACAGTTACTGTAAGTCTATCCAGGATGTGCTGGTCCTGGCTGAAGAATCGAGAAAACTGGCCTACGCGTTTCGTGGGGAGTCCTGCTTCATCAGGGCCTTAGATTGGAGCACAAATTTGTACATATACAGCAAAGATATACAAACATATTATTGACAAGTAACATATATAGAAACATTAGCAAATAATTATATTACCAAGAAATTTTAACCATTAAAAACTTTCAATATACTGAGTCATGTTGCTGTAAATTTTTGTAATGGTATCCTAATAGAGCTTGTTACATACATCATAGCATGTCATGGGCAAAGAGAGTGAGACAAATTCTTTCAAGTAAAATATAAGTATAAACATAAACTGTATTCTAACATCTATATTCATACCTAGAAAACTACCAAGAAGACTGCCGATTCACCTGTGTAGTTTTTGTCAGCTGGTCCGGTGGAGGAGAAGCCTGCGGAGCCCGTGGGGATTTTCTCTGTGTCCCCCCAAAGAGAAAACAGACTCCTATGTGATGATGGTGATAAAGTAAACTTAGTGGTGATATCAGAGAAATTGGGGCTAGGGAAGGAAAAGAAGGAAGGGGTGGAGGAAGAAAGGGGAGGAAAAGGGAGGAAGGGAGGGAGAAGGAAGGGAGAAGGAAAAATGGGGGAAGGAAGGGGAAAGGGAAAAGGGAAGTAAAAGAAAAGGGAGGGGAGGTAAAGAAGGAGGGAGAGAAAAGGGAAGGGGAATGGGAAAGACTAGTTGGGGGGGAGGAAAAGAAGGAAGAAATGTCATCCCTTTTAAAGGGTTCCTCGCCTATATTAACACTTTACTGGGTGTGCAGAATGGCCAGCCACATGCAAGCAGCCATGGGTGGAGGTATTTATATTCATCCGGAGGGCTCCCGCCCCTCCGGATCCAATATGGCCCTCCTGGACTTTTAATCCGGGTAACAGGGGCGGGTCTCAAGGATTCCTCCACCCTCCCCCTGCAATTGAAACTGACTCCCTTATACATATTAATACCTCCACCCATGGCTGCTTGCAAAAGGCCCCTGCCAGGCATGACTGTATTGTGTGGCCACATTGTTTAAATCTCAAGACTGGATGGACAGAATTGTAAATTCTTTAGCATGTAATACAGCTTTCATGAATGCATTTTTTTCTGTGTATTTAGCTGTTGTTTAGTTCAGCTGTGGGTAAGGCCGGCCATACACAGTGCAAAACTTCTTTCGTGCAATCACGGATTGCAGGAAAGAAATTTGCACAAGTCCCCATCAACACAGACAGTGCTGACAGGGGAATCAGCAATTGTCTTCTCGGGGGGGGGGGGGCCTGGGGAAGACAGTAATTATCGCTAGTGGATATAGCAGCTGAATCACAAAAGAATCTGGTAAGCTGGTTGTATCCAAGTTGATTGATCAATTAACTTGGTACATTCAGCTTGCCCATTAATGATTCGAACCGTGTATGGTCAACCTAACACAGTATAGCACAGCATGTAGTAAGACACAGCTGAGTGCATTATCAACTGATAGCATTTATTGCTGACCAGATGGTCAAACAGACAATGGACCTGAAGAACCAAGGACATTCCTGTAGTTATAAAACATGAGACTGCTATGGGGCCAAGTGATACTCCTGACCCAATATTATTTTACCAGACAATTATTTTTCCATGAAAATCATTTAGTAAATATTAAAACTAAAGTATAAAACATGTATATATGCATTCTAGTCACCTCTGTCAGGTTCTATTCTTGATATGCTGTAGCATTTTTTGTTTTTGGAATAGCAGTATTAGGATGGCCCTGCTCACCGAGTTTTAAAAGCACGAAATCTATGTTCTTGTAATTACTACTTTGGAGAAGTTTTTTTTTTTTTCACTTGGCCTTACAACCTGCACCGTTAATAAATCATTGCCTATGATTTTTGATTGCATTAGAGCAGAGTTCACTAGGGTTAGTACATATGACTTGAACAAAGAGGGTTCCCAACACACTTTTTAACTAGCCAGCAATAAAACAAAAACTAATCTGTTTCAACTACTCAGGTTATAAACATTGCCTTTGTTAGACAAGCTGCGTTTGTCTGCACCAATTACAAAAAAGTAACAATGATAGCTGCTCTGACCTGTTTGGATCTAGCTAAACGGTGAAGGTGCACATAGAGAGGGCAATATACAAAACAGTATGAACTTTTTATTGAAAGTTAAGGTAAACAGACTTGTTGGTATGCTCTCCAAATGTATTTCTCTTGATACAGTGGGTTTTGTTTGTGGACAGTCAGCAGTGGCAAATATCAGAAAGGTTCTTGTAGTGCAGTCGAAATTAGCTGGTCCATCTTTGTCATCCAATACCTTGTTGGAGAAGGCATTTGATAAGGTCAACTGTTTTTTTTTTAGATCGTATACTCTCTTTACTGTCCCAAAGGCACAGATCTTCATGGCAGGATCTCTTTCTGCACTCTTCCAATTACAGGAGGTAACATGCCAGGGATGCCCCCTCTTGCCCTTACTGTATCTCCATTAAGTCCCTGGTATGCTAATTTTCCTCACCAACTTTATTCCACTGTACACGCTTTAGCCATCAAGAGACCAAATCTGCTCTGTTTGCAGATGGTATCATCTTATTTCTCTCTAATCCCTGGGCACAGATATGTGCCCTCATCCAACCCCTTCACATTTATGAATCATTTTCAGGTTTGAGTACAAGGTATAAATGTGTATACTGCTCTATCTTCTCACCACATTATTATGTGATCAGATCATGTAGACAGTGCTCACACAACAGACTCAATAACACACAAAATTCTAGACATGTATGCTGCCAAATATCAAATGCATAACACACAAAAATGTAAGTGCATAAAATGATTAAACCACAATGTGCTATATTCTAAATAAATTTAAAAAAATACTTCACACCAATATTAGTCATTGTGATATCTCACACCATGCTGACAAATGGATTCCCTGTGACAAAATAAAATTTACTTAACAAGAAATGTGTTTGCCAAGTACAGTTTTTATGAAAAACATATCCTTGCATTTTCTGTGTTTCTTCTTGTTTTCCCACACTTTCTGGGCAGTTTGAAGACTGACAAGTGTATCCAATACCTGTTGCTATATTCAAAAACTAGAAATTTTCAAATTCAGGTCATAAGTGTTTTTTTCAGAAATCCTAATCTCGTCCATTCTTTAAAACCTCTTGATGCGCTCAGACAATGCAAAGATATATAACATTCCTCAGCTCCACATAGTATTAGGCCCCTTTCACATAGGGCAGACTCCGCCATTGGTGTCAGCGGGGGTGGAATTATGCCCCATTGCTGGTATCAGTGTATGTAATAGTGCCCCAAGGGCCAGATAAAAGCAAGCAAAGGGCCACATCTGGCCCCGGACCGCAGTTTGGAGACCTCTGTGCAAGACGGTTGAGGATCTCCATCCATCTGTTTTTAGCAGATCAGATCGGATTGGATGTTGGCGGGTGTAAACAACTTGTTTACATCTGTCGCTCTATAGAGGATAATGGAGGGTTCGATCAGGTCTGTCTAAAAAAGTGACAGACAGACCCGATTGGTCCACCCATGTGAAAGGAGCCTTACATCCTTAAATATTGATTAAAATTCAAACACTACCCATACCAATTCCATACAACCACCTGAAAAAACTCCAGTTTGACCTACTTCATTATGTTTGGAATTATAAAAGACACAGGGTTCTGAGATCGGTGTTGATGGAGTCCCGTAGTGAGGGGGGATTAGCGTTCCCCAACATTATTAAATACTATCAAGCAGCTCAGCTGCGAGCAGTAGCCTCGTGGTTTACCCACAAATCTTACAATAAATGGACAGAAATTGAAAAGTTATGGCTAGCTCCCATACACCCAAATAATCTACTGTGGAATGCAAATGCGGATGTAGCCCCTGAGCGTATGCTGGGTCCCGTGTCCCAACTGAGACAGATATGGCATACACTGGCTCATTCTCATGGACTGTCATCAGAAAAATCACTTCTGACTCTTTTTATCTGTAATCCTAAAGTACCGGATAGCCTTACTTACCAAATGTCACACCCCTGGACATCCCGGAAATTTATTCCACTTTGGGAGTCTGGTGGACCCTAGGACATGAAAACTATTGTCATTCTCTGATCTACAGAACAAATATGAACTTCCCAGACAGGTGTTCTATGGGTATTTACAAATCCGACATTATGCACTTACTATTACTCCTACCTTGCAATTCCCCCCCCCCATCCCCATTTGAAACTATAATCTTAGCAGGTAATACCCAGAAGGGACTCATATCGGGTATATATAGGATCCTAAATACATTTTCCCTGGAAGGGCGAGGCAAACATTCTTATATGACTAAATGGGAGAAGATCCTCATTGAGGAAATCCCTATAACACAATGGCAGGCGATATGGTCCCAAGCTGCAAAGAGCTCAATATGCACATTATATAAAGAAAATTCTTATAAAATTCTCCTACTCTGGTACATGACTCCAGAGGTGCTCCACGCCATTTTCCCCACTAGTTCCGATAGGTGCTGGCGATGCCAGGGAGCAAAGGGCACCTTTCTACATATATATTGGAGTTGCCCATTACTATCCCCTTACTGGTCCACGGTCCAACAGTTACTAGCTCGCCTCCTGGAGACACAGGTCTAGGTGTCCCCAAAATTCTTTTTGTTAGGCCTATCACCACTTAAGCTTCCTACCCCATACAAGAAGCTAGTAAGTCATGTTCTAACAGCAACGCGATGCCTCATAGCATTACACTGGAAATGCACTACCTCACATTCTGCTGAGGATCTTTATTCCAGAATTAAGGATGTAGAACTGATGGAGAAAATGACGACCAGAATACAAGACAGATTGGAGGCGCATAACAGGGTCTGGGAGCTATGCCATCTCCGGGAGCACCCACCATGATCAGGTAACACCACCACTTGAATGACTTCTATACCCCCTTTACCCCCTTCTTTTTCTATTACCCCCCTCTACTCTTCTATACTGCCTACCCCTGTGACTAGTATAGTTACAGATAATAAAGTTACAGTGTTGCAACAGTATTAACGTTACATACATGCCAATAAATTTGCTAAAAGATAGATACTAAATCACCATTGGCAATTAGCAATGTTTTAGTATTTGTGAATAGATGTCTAGCATCAGCAATATATATGATAATTTACACTTGTGTATTACCTTTACATTTTCTTTTTATTTTGCATAATGTACCACAAATACGATTGATTATAATAATAAAATGCTATTTGAAAAAAAAAAATATTGATTAAAAAACAATATTGCTAAAATGACCTTCTTCGGCGGATCTGAAGGCCTTATTGTACAGTTATTTGACAAACTGTGCACTATTACAATAACTTTATTTAGTGTGATTATGTTAGAAGAGTATGAGGGATGAATGTGAGGAAATTATGTCCCTACAAAAATGTACCATCCCATATAAAACAATTACTGAATGAGAACAAAAATGGAATGGGACTTTACATGTACCTTGCAGGATCTAATAAATACACATACCAAACAGGCTTAAAAAATAAACAAATCTTTAATTTCTATATACAAATGGTTAGCTTTAAAAAAGTTGAATACAACTGGTTAAAACCACAGTTACTGTAAGTCTATCCAGGATGTGCTGGTCCTGGCTGAAGAATCGAGAAAACTGACCTACGCGTTTGGTGGGGAGTCCCACTTCATCAGGGCCTTAGATTGGAGCACAAATTTGTACATATACAGCAAAGATATACAAACATATTATTGACAAGTAACGTATATATAAACATTAGCAAATAATTATATTACCAAGAAATTTTAACCATTAAAAACTTTCAATATACTGAGTCATGTTGCTGTAAATTTTTGTAATGGTATCCTAATAGAGCTTGTTACATACATCATAGCATGTCATGGGCAAAGAGAGTGAGACAAATTCTTTCAAGTAAAATATAAGTATAAACATAAACTGTATTCTAACATCTATATTCATACCTAGAAAACTACCAAGAAGACTGCTGATTCACCTGTGTAGTTTTTGTCAGCTGGTCCGGTGGAGGAGAAGCCTGCGGAGCCTGTGGGGATTTACTCTGTGTCCCCCCAAAGAGAAAACAGACTCCTATGTGATGATGGTGATAAAGTAAACTTAGTGGTGATATCAGAGAAATTGGGGCTAGGGAAGGAAAAGAAGGAAGGGGTGGAGGAAGAAAGGGGAGGAAAAGGGAGGAAGGGAGGGAGAAGGAAGGGAGACGGAAAAATGGGGGAAGGAAGGGGAAAGGGAAAAGGGAAGTAAAAGAAAAGGGAGGGGAGGTAAAGAAGGAGGGAGAGAAAAGGGAAGGGGAATGGGAAAGACTAGTGGGGGGAGGGGGGAAAGGAAAAGAAGGAAGAAATGTCATCCCTTTTAAAGGGTTCCTCACCTATATTAACACTTTACTGGGTGTGCAGAATGGCCAGCCACATGCAAGCAGCCATGGGTGGAAGTATTTATATTCATCCGGAGGGCTCCCGTCCCTCCGGATCCAATATGGCCCTCCTGGACTTTTAATCCGGGTGACAGGGACGGTCTCAAGGATTCCTCCACCCTCCCCCTGCAATTGAAACTGACTCCCTTATACATAATAATACCTCCACCCATGGCTGCTTGCAAAAGGCCCCTGCCAGGCATGACTGTATTGTGTGGCCACATTGTTTAAATCTCAAGACTGGATGGACAGAATTGTAAATTCTTTAGCATGTAATACAGCTTTCATGAATGCATTTTTTTCTGTGTATTTAGCTGTTTGCATAGAGTTCAGCTTTGGGTAAGGCCGGCCATACACAGTGCAAAACCTCTTTCGTGCAATCACGGATTGCAGGAAAGAAATTTGCACAAGCCCCCATCAACACAAACAGTGCTGACAGGGGAATCAGCAATTGTCTTCTCCGGGGGGGGGGCCTGGGGAAGCCGTCCCCGCCAGGAGAAGACAGTAATTATTGCTAGTGGATATAGCAGCTGAATCACAAAAGAATCTGGTAGGCTGGTTGTATCCAAGTTGATTGATCAATTAACTTGGTACATTCAGCCTGCCCATTAATGATTCGAACCGTGTACGGTCAGCCTAATACAGTATAGCACAGCATGTAGTAAGATACAGCTGAGTGCATTATCAACTGATAGCATTTATTGCTGACCAGATGGTCAAACAGACAATGGACCTGAAGAACCAAGGACATTCCTGTAGCCATAAAACATGAGACTGCTATGGGGCCAAGTGATACACCTGACCCAATATTATTTTACCAGACAATTATTTTTCCATGAAAATCATTTGGTAAATATTAAAACTAAAGTATAAAACATGTATATATGCATTCTAGTCACCTCTGTCAGGATCTATTCTTGGTATGCTGTAGCATTTTTTGTTTTTGGAATAGCAGTATTAGGATGGCCCTGCTCACCGAGTTTTAAAAGCACAAAGTCTATGTTCTTGTAATTACTGCTTTAGAGAAGTTTTTTTTTCTTTTTCACTTGGCCTTACAACCTGCACCGTTAATAAATCATTGCCTATGAACCTGTTTCTGATTCATCCATCTCCCTATAACAAATTACATTTATAATTTGGCAGAGCAGAGAAGTAATGAGTCTTGAGTACTAATATAATGGGGTAGAAGCAGGCACAAAAAAAAAAAAAACATTTACTGGAATTATTTAAATAATACATTTAGTTATCTAGCCTGTGACAAAAGTTACACAAATATGGACATAGATTTGGGTGATAGGACAAAATAGACTAAAGGGCACATATGAACCCTATCCTTCTAGAATACAGATTGTCCTTGACTTACCAGAGTTCACACATATTGATCACAGAAGGCCAAGTATATCTAGATACTGTTCTATCTACTTAAACTATTTTTCATCTGTGTAAATAGTGCATGTCAAATGTCTAGTTTTATCTTTCTATAACCAGTATATATCTTTATAAAGAATATGCTTTAAAGACAAATGTTAAAAATATGCTTGATAAACATTAAAGACCTTACAAGCAGCCTGTAGCTTGTTTTACTATTTGTATTGACACATGCGATTAGGAAATTGCTCAGAGATACTATGTGCAGGGCAAAGTCTGATGGAATGGGATCTCAGTTCACCAATCGTTGAGCAACACTGGTGGGAGGAATGTGGGTCAATGACATTATATGACATATAGATGATTCATGGAATTTTTTTTTTTTTTTTTAACGAAAACCGAATATTCTGGGCAAGCTTTAGATGTTCACAAAATTGTTCACAAAAATGTGGAGTTTTGTCTTATATTTATATCTTAAATTATTGTGCTAGTGGTAGTTAGATTCAGATTGGTAAACTGAAAAGTCCATTTGGCCCAGTGAGTATTTGTGGGATTGTGCCAACTTCTGTCACAACTAATCAGATCTGTTATCATGTAATATATCACCCAGATCTTGTGCCCCATGCTCATCTCTTCTATGCCAGCAATGTTACTACATAAATTATGCAAACCAAAAGCCCTATGCTAATGGGGATATTTTAAATGGACCATGGGTATGTGTCCTGGTTCAGCAAAGTCCTGTTATGGGGTAAACATTCAGTGGGTGGGACATGTACATGCAGGTCTGCCATGTACCCTATAGCATTATGCAGTTGTCCTTTTCTCTTTTTGAAACACAATTAGAGCAGAACTTCAGCTAAAAACAACTAGATAAAAATGAATAGCCTTTTTATTTATATAAACAAAACAACTGTTGATGCGATATCCACCTTCAATCTAAAGATTTCCCTTCAGTACATTTTCTGCAGCTATATGGTCTCAATCTGATGGCCAGCATAAGTCAAACCACTTCCTCTGAGCCCAGATCATTCTGGACCCACCCCCAGCCTGTGGCTTGATAGTGAAAGGAGAAGCAGCACAGCTCATCTCTCTGTCACTCTACTTTCCTGCAGTGGCGGTCTGTCCATTAAGGACACTCCCTCTCTCCAGGCCACCCCCTATATGCAACGGATAGATTCATGCATAGCATGAATCTATCCATGGCCGCATAAACCCCCTATTTATGCGTCTGGCCCCTTTCAGGACACCGGGTGCATGAATTACAGCGGCCAGAGTTTTTTTTTAAACACCTGATTAGAGCCATAGGCTCCAATAGGCTTCAAAATAGGGTGGGCTCGGGTTGCAGAGAATGCACTCCAATCCCACCCAGATGTGTTACAACAGCCAATGAATATTCGCTGTGGAAACACTGCTCCTCAATCTGGCCAATCAGAAGTGGGTGTGAGACCTGTTTTACGATTGGCCGAAAAGAGAAGACTCCTGATTGGCCGCCGAGGAGGGAGGAAATGGAAGCCACCACCATGAAGACCTGTGGAGAACAGGAGAACGGGAGGCTGCTGGCACCAAGCAGGGGAAGCCGCTGGTGATGAGGTAAGTGCTACTGACCGGGGGGAGGAGGGGTGAGGGGTGGCATACTGTTTGCCGCCCCCCCCCACCGGCCACCACTGCTTTCTTGTTACCATTGATTGGCTCCTTTTGCTGCTTCATTCTCTCATACTGTATTCCAGACCTGCAGTACAGAGGTTGATAAAGTCTCATACCAAATCAACATCAGGAACTTACGCTGCTTGCATTTAAAACTTGCATATAATATTGTATTTTAAATTAATTGCAATAATTTGTTACTGTCATATCAGCTCAGCTTGATTCATGAAATATCTAATTATGTGAAAAAAAAGGCTTTATACTGTTTTATACTTCCTTGTTTTATGATGTGCAGGCTGCAGGATTCTGTATAAATCTTCATTGCACGGCTGTCCTGTCCTCTTCCTGCTTCTGAACTTCCAGCGCTATTGGGGGGTTAATAGCTTCAGGTATCCAGGCCCAGCTGCACTGAAAATGATCCAATGGGGACAGGGGCAGGGATGGTGCAAGGATTTTTGACACCCTAGGTGAAACTTAATTTTGCCGCCTCCTTGGCTCTGCCCTTGACTCCACCCCCTTTGCCCTGCCCTTGTAACATGTGACCTACCTGACCCATACACTGGCTCACCTACCTGACACATACCCTGACCTACCTACTTGACATACACTGACCTACCTACCTGCCACCATTTTTCTAGGTAAATATATTGACCTGAAATTTCACCACATGTCACAACCAACCCATGCAATCCACACATACAAAGAATCCAAAGCAAATAAGTTCAGAAATTAAGTTATGTGTAATAAAATGGAATAGCAGTATGGAAGGGGATGATTAATGCGCTACCCAAAAAAATAAAAAATAAAAACAGCTGCTACAAAACCATATGACAAAAGGGGAAAAACAAATGAAAGAATAAATTGTAGAGCTAGAAACACACAAAAAATGTTGATAATAAATAAAGTTCAAAATGCATATAGACGTAATGTCCCAGGGAAAAACAGATATGTGATCCAAAGGAACAAAAAAGTCCACAATAAAAAGGGAGGTAATCCGTATGTCAATCCTGTCCGCTTCTAAACCTTCAACTGGTATAACATCAATTTGAGCGAGTAGATAGAATACGCTTACCAGAGAAGTTGGATTCTACTGCCATGAGCATAGAATCAATGGAGCTTAATGCCACTCAGGGCGAAGTGGTGAAGAGTTGGAGGCAAGGGTAGAGCCTCTACCGGGCCGGGACGTCCCCTCTCTGCCAACAGAAGCGGAGCCGGAAGATGGATTCCAGAAAGCGTAGTGGTTTCTCAGTTCCCCAGGGTATGTGGAAAAAAGAAGAGATGCTCCCACATAGTGTAACTTCTGGGTATTTTTATTCTTAAAAAACCACGATACATATAAAATTGTGATCACAAAAATAAAATGAAATAACAAGCAGTGTATAGGGTCTGTAAAAAGCGACCTACGCGTTTCGGTCCAATGACCTTCAACAGGGGCATGCCCCTGTTGAAGGTCATTGGACCGAAACGCGTAGGGCGGCTTTTTACAGACCCTATACACTGCTTGTTATTTCATTTTATTTTTGTGATCACAATTTTATATGTATCGTGGTTTTTTAAGAATAAAAATACCCAGAAGTTACACTATGTGGGAGCATCTCTTCTTTTTTCCACATACCCTGGGGAACTGAGAAACCACTACGCTTTCTGGAATCCATCTTCCGGCTCCGCTTCTGTTGGCAGAGAGGGGACGTCCCGGCCCGGTAGAGGCTCTACCCTTGCCTCCAACTCTTCACCACTTCGCCCTGAGTGGCATTAAGCTCCATTGATTCTATGCTCATGGCAGTAGAATCCAACTTCTCTGGTAAGCGTATTCTATCTACTCGCTTAAATTGATGTTATACCAGTTGAAGGTTTAGAAGCAGACAGGATTGACATACGGATTACCTCCCTTTTTATTGTGGACTTTTTTGTTCCTTTGGATCACATATCTGTTTTTCCCTGGGACATTACGTCTATATGCATTTTGAACTTTATTTATTATCAACATTTTTTGTGTGTTTCTAGCGCTACATTTCATTAATAAAATGGAATGACAGAGGGAAAAAGTATTGAACATGCTAACTGGAATTTATTTAAAACTTCATACAAAATCCTTTGTTTGTAATGACAGCTTCAAGACGCCTCCTATATGGAGAAACTAGTCGCATGCATTGCTGAGGTGTGATTTTGGCCCATTCTTCCTCATAAACAGTTTTCAAATCTTGAAGGTTCTGTATGAACTCTGAACTTTAGTTCTTTCCATAGATTCAAGTCAGGTGATTGGCTGGGCCATTCTTACAGCTTTATTTTCTTTCTTTGAAACTAGTTGAGAGTTTCCACGGCTTTGTGTTTGGGATCATTGTCTTGCTGAAATGTCCACCCTTGTTTCATCTTCATCATCCTGGTAGATGGCAGCAGATTTTATCAAGAATGACTTGGTACGTTTTTCCATTCATCCTTCGTTGAATCACATGAAGTTTGCCAGTACTGTATGCTGAAAAACAGCCCCACATCATGATGTGTCCACCTCCAAACTTCACTGTTGATATGGGGGTGTTTTTGGGGTGATGTGCAGTACCATTTGACCTCCATTTGACCCCCCCCCCCGTAAATAGGAAAGTATATCGTATTTATATCGTATTTACTTGTTTTAAACTTTTTTTTGCATTTCTTCAGATACTTCCTAGTTTCCAGGCCTAGGCAAATGATGTCATACATCCCAGGATTCTGCAAGAGGGGAGGGAGGGTTCTACAGCTCAGCCTATGCCTGAGCTAAGGGCAGATGGATTCCATTAAGTAAATGCTACATGCATCATCTGCCCTTACTCAAGATGGCCACTGCCAGAAATGCTATGGGGCGTTTTTCAAAATGATTTCTCAGCACAATAAAGCACAGTAAAGCAATATTAAAAAAATAATTATATAGAATTTTTGGTTTGTGGTACTCAGATGCAGTGTAGTTCCACTTTAATTTTCTTGATAAAGTTAGGAGAGAACTTAACCTTTGTCTTTCAGATAAATCTAAATAAAAAAATTTGTTGCGCTTAACAAATGATAAACTGTACAAATAGCTGCTAACACTAAATTGCTGGAAACAATAAATGTGGGTAAACGGTGTAGCGCTCAAAACACAAAATAAAAAAAGGCATAAAGTTCATAAAAAGAAGTTCATATATATAAGCAGAAGGACTAGAACCAATCAAAAACAGTGTCCAATATGGATGAAAGAAAGATGATAAAGAGCCCGTCACCTTCACCCAATATAACTGACTCTTACCATCAGTGTATGGGCTATACACATTATATGCACTCAAAAGATGACAAAAACGATCCAATCATCCACAGCTCCTGTATCCCAAAGAGAGCCTTCTTACACTAGACCCAATAGCAGACTGAAAAAAACCTTCCTCTCAGCCCAGTGTACTCCAGGGCTCAGGTAATGATTCGATCGGGGCGTGGTTTCGGCATGCAGCGGTAAAGACGTGTCTTCCTCGAGCTCCGGCGCTGACACTACTATTCATCGGCTTAACCCAAGATTTTTACCCGGTTCGAACCTCCACAACATGCGGTAGAGATCGGGCAAGTCCCTGCCTAAAAAAGGAACCCCCTCAGGATCCATAAAACGATACCTGGCCACCGATCCAGAGGACTCTCTTGATATGGATGAGCTAGGCCGCTCTCCTCGCGGTGCGTGCTCCACCTCCCGCCACAGATCTGAGCCCGGGAGACACTCCCCAGCAACTTCGGCCTGCTCAGAAGGAGAGGAGGGCGCCCCCAAGTACTCTGGGGTTGCGGCGCTCGTGAGTGATCTCCCCACCAAGACAGAGATGGCCTCCTTGTTCGCAGGGCTGGAGCGCTCGATCAAAAAGGAGCTCTCCGCGGTGAGATCGGATCTTTCGCACGTGTTGGAGCGGGTGGAGGAGACCGAGCTACGGTTGGATCGCCACGCGACCGCCATTAGGGCCTTGCAGAACACCACCCGCACCCTCTCTATTGCGCATAGAATGGCTCTCTACAAGATCGAGGACCAGGAGAACCGCAATAGGCGGAATAACATCAGGATAAGAGGGTTGCCAGAGGCAACGGGAGATGACGACCTCCTCCCTTCACTGCGAGGTATATTTAACGGCCTGCTCGGTCAGCCCGCGGACTTTCCTCTGAAAATAGACCGAGCTCACAGGGCCCTCCGCCCCCGCAACTTGTCATCAGAAGTCCCACGGGACGTGATATGCAGGCTGCATTATTTCGAGGAGAAAGAAATAATCATGAAGAAGGCCTGAGAAAAATCACCTCTGGACTTTGACGGGGCCTCCCTCTTATTCTTCCCAGACCTAGCCAGAGAAACGCTGGACCGACGCAGGGCTCTGCGTCCCTTAACTGAACAGCTCCGTGCAGCATCGATTAACTATCGCTGGGGGTTCCCTGCGTCACTCATTGCGCACAAGGAGGGCAAAACAGTGACACTTCGCTTCCCAGAGGACCTGGAAAAGTTCTGCACGGATCTCAATATACCTATACCAGAACTCCCAGGATGGCAAGATCTCATCCCATCCCCTACCCCCTCTGCAGAACCACGGTGGCAGAAAGTAGATCATAAGCGCAGATCGGGCTCTTCTGGATCTCCTCCTCCACAAGTTGGGTGACTCCTATACGGAAGCAAAAGGACCGTGGCTATGGCCAGCAACATCGTGTCCTCGGTGGTGGCCGCAAGTATTAAGATATTTGATCTGATATAACGGATCTTGTTCTTTCTTATTTGTTGTTATCTCTTTCGCTCTCTTCTTTGGACACATGGTTTAGAGAAACATAGCTAAAGGCTGACGGGACAGTAACCCTACCGGAGTTACTTGGTTTAACATTTTATAAGGTTAAATTTGAATTTGATGTGTTTGGCAAATGCCTCTTGGGTTTGGTGTTATAACATTTTGTTTGTGCCGACTCCGGAGCTCTGGGACGGACAGATGCGCCACATTGAGCGCCCTCTGTTTGTCGTTCCGGGCGGCGGACCCGTCCCCTCGGGGATGTCGGGGGGTCCCGTGCACTCGTGGGCCCGTCCCCCTTGGGGTTGGGGCCCCGGGTGTGCGGGACTCGCGATTTATCCCCATCATGCACTGCAGTGTTATGCGTGCTGATTGCCGCCTAAGTACAGAATGGGTGGTGACTGTGACGATGCAATTTGGTAATCTACCTTCTTCTTTCTTATCTTCTTTCTCTCTGTTTATCCTCTTCTCCTTCCTCTCCTGGTTTTCCCCTGCCCCACCCTACCCCATCCCTAACCTTCTTATTGGTGTCCACCTCAGATTCGATGGGCTTTTGGAATGGATGGAGCGGGTTCCTCCTGACGGAGTCAATGGCTAAGCTCAACATACTTTCACTCAACGTCCGAGGACTGTACGCTCCAGGTAAACGTCACAATTTATTTAGAGAGCTGGATCGCCTGCGGGCTGACATTGTTTGCCTGCAGGAGACCCATCTGACACACACAACAACAGTGAAACTCTTTTCCCCAATGTACCCCACGTGGTACTACAGCCTTTCTGATATTCACAAGTCCAAAGGTGTGGCCATTGGCTTTCGCAGGGGTACCTCGTTCTCGTTCGAAACTATGGTAAGCGACCCTTCGGGGCGATTTCTATTTCTTAGGGGCAAGCTGGGTAGTATGTTATGCACTATCGCCACACTATACGCTCCCAACCGAGACCAAACTGGCTTTTTGACCGCCACCCTTACTAAATTGACAGATTTTGCCCAGGGGTGTGTCTTTCTATCAGGAGACTTTAATGCCCCCTTGGAGCCCCCTATTGACACATCCACAGGCACATCCTGTATCACACACAGACGATTAACACTCATACGCAAACGTCTGCATGACGCCCAGTTAATCGATGTCTGGAGAATCCTCAATCCTAAGGCGAGAGACTACACCCATTTTTCACACTTACATCACTCATACTCGCGCATCGATTACCTCTTTATTGATCACTTTCATCTCCCCCTTATCATTGGCTCAAAGATAGAAACCTCCACATTATCAGATCACGCACCAATTATCCTTCAGATAAAAATCCCATCTATCCCTACTAAGATTGTTAACTGGAAACTAAACGACCACCTACTCATGGAAGACATAGACACTACCGCTATCTCCAAGGAACTGGTACAATACTTCAGGGACAACGCCTGCCCGGAGATCTCCCCGGGAGTACTTTGGGAGGCCCATAAAGCCTTCATACGTGGAAAATTCATTGAACTAGGGGCTAGGAAAAAAAAAGAGAGAGCAACACAGCAAGCAGAACTCCTCAGAGATATAGGCGCCCTTGAAAGACAGCACAAAGCGGGCCTAGCAAAACAGGTGTTTGAGGCCCTAACCAAAAAGAGAGAAGATCTGAAAAATCTCTTTCATATCGAACAAAAACAGCAATTTCGCATTACAGCCCAACGTTCATACGAATGGGGCAATAAACCTGGTAGATTGCTGGCTCGCTCTCTGCAACAAAAAAAAGCTGCAACTTTCATTGCTAAAATTAAATCTAGAACTGATGAGCTAGTTCACCACACCCCTGCAATAGCGGTCGAGTTTAGAATGTTTTATCAACAATTATACCACGTGCAACACAATATACCCGACCAAGCTACCCGCAAACAGGCTATACAAGACTACCTTGCAAAAGCTAAACTCCCAAGATTAGCAGATGATCTGTTGTCAACCCTAGACGGTGAATTCACCTCTAAAGAGCTACGTAGAGCTCTTAAGGCCATGGCATCGGGCAAGGCTCCGGGCCCGGATGGGCTTACGGTCTCCTATTATCGCTCTTTTGCGGACATTCTGCTCCCAAGACTTGCTAACTATGCTAACTCAATTCCCTCCGGAGACCCCATTAGACCAGAAACTCTACATGCACACATCACAATTATCCCCAAAGCAGGAAAGGACCCTAGTTGCTGTGGTAGTTATCGCCCCATCTCCCTTTTGAATATTGACGCTAAATTATACGCAAAACTAATAGCTAATAGACTTCTCCCCTTAGTCCCAAAATGGGTTTCGAATGAACAAACGGGCTTCATTCCCGGTAGAGAGGCACGCGATAACTCTCTGCGTACCCTCTCCCTGATCGCGCACGTGCGTGGGTCCTCCCAGTCCACCCTGCTGCTGTCAACGGATGCCGAGAAGGCGTTTGACCGGGTGGACTGGGAGTTCCTAATGGCAACCCTGGCTCACCTGGGGCTGAGCCCCTCTTTCCTGAACCAAATAGCAGCCCTCTATAATTATCCTACAGCCCAACTCAGAATTAACGGCACTCTTAGTGACCCCTTCGTTCTACATAACGGTACTCGCCAGGGATGCCCCCTTTCACCGATTTTATTCGCCCTCTCGTTAGAACCCTTCCTATCAACTATAAGACACAACCCAAACATACACGGCATTACTGTGGGCTCTTTTTAACATAAGTATGCCGCATACGCGGACGATATTTTGTTTTACATTCAACAGCCTAGAATTACCCTTCCCAACTTAATGCAGGCCTTTTCGACCTTTAACCAAATCTCAAACTTTAAAATTAACATGACAAAATCTGAAATCCTAAATATCTCAGTCCCCAAAGAAACCGCAACTCACCTACAGGAATCTTTCCCTTTTAGTTGGCAAAAAAAAGCCATGAAATATCTAGGTATATTCCTTACTCCCGCACTGTCCTCTTTATTCCAAACCAATTTTATGCCTCTATTAAACTCGATCAAATCTGATCTCCAAAAATGGTCTCAACTTGCACATTCGTGGCTGGGGAGGATAGGAGTGGTTAAAATGAACATACTGCCCAGGCTGCTCTTCCTGTTCCAAATGATACCGTTTCAAATTCCAGCTGAGTACTTTAAACGCATAACAACTATGATTTGCAGATATGTCTGGGGTAGACGTCGTCCCAGGTTGACCAGATCGCTTCTTACTAGATCAAAGGCGGAGGGAGGTCTGGCCCTCCCGGACATCAAACAATATTTCTTGGCAGCCATTTTATCCAGAATCTCAGATTGGAAATATCATAAAGATTCAAAACTCTGGGTATCACTGGAGGTGGCATTGGGGGGCACTGACCTCTATCCATTAATCTGGATCCCGAAGAAAACCAGGCATTTAGCTGGGGGAACATCCCCTCTCACGTGTTATACCCTACGGGTCTGGGACTTACTTTGTAAAAGGCACGCTTGGCAATGCAGCCCTCTGTATTATCTTCAATTAGGTGATGGGATAAATGCTACTTTCTTTAACTGGTTCCTGACCAGCTCACGCAGATATACTGCGGCACAATGGCTCCCCTGGGCGAAATCCTGTATGGGTACGTCCTTCCCTTTTTCAGCCACCAGAGGACGCGCGCGCCGCTGCACGGCGGGGGGACCCAATGCGCGTGGCCGATGGGCGTGTGATCCCTGCCGGCCCCACATGCGACCGCGTGCACGAGCACCAGCACGGGGATTTGTGGGTGTAAACACAAGAATCCCTGTGCTGTCAGAGGAGAGGAGACATGTTATTTGTTCCTACTAAGTAGGAACAACGATATGTGTCCTCTCCTACTCAGTCATATCCCCATACAGTTAGAACACACTGAGGGAACACACATTTACCCCTTGATCGCTCCCTAGTGTTAACCCATTCACTATCAGTGACATTTACACAGTAACCAGTGCATTTCTATAGCACTGATCGCTGTATAAATGTCAATGCTCCCAAAAATGTGTCAAAAGTGTCCGATCTGTCTGTAACAATGTCGCAGTACCGCTAAAAATCACAGATCACCGCCATAACTAGTAAAAAAAAAAAAAAAACTATAAAAATGCCATAAATCTTTCCCATAGTTTGTAGACACTATAACTTTTGTGCAAACCAATCAATATACGCTTATTCCAGTTTTTTTATTTCCAAAAATATGTAGAAGAATATACTATATAGAGACGGACTTCCTGTCTAAGACTTTGTCTACCAGTGTCCATTCACCTAGAGATGGCGTATAGCCCAGTAAGTAATGAATAATAGCCTAACCGTGTCCCGTGATGTATAATAAATAAATACTTTTTTTATTTTCCCTTTAAAAGATGGCACAAACTTGCTTTTCCTGCAAACATTGTGTGATCTATTCCTATCTACTCCAGTTGCCCTTAACACACACTGGGCTCCATGCACAAAGTCAGATCGCATACAATATTTAGGTGTTTTCCAAAATACTGTATGCAATCCTGAAAATGTCAATTCACTAATGTTTTATGCAGTATTTACAGCATAATGCAAAAAATGCTCAGTAAATACCGCAAAAAACAGGAGCTAAAGTCAATTCACAAAAGGAAAAAACACAAATAAATGTAGGCGATAAATAAGTAGTGGTCCTGGCATGTGACATTTGGGGAACCTGCAGCTGCTGGCATCCTTAACAACCAGTAAACAACATGGTTGTTAAGGAGCGGGTGGCTGCTGGGTCCTTAATAGGGATGAGCTTCGTGTTCGAGTCGAACCCATGTTCGACTTGAACATCGGCTGTTCGCCCGTTCGCCGAATTGCGAACGATATGGGCCGTTCGCGCTAAATTCGTGTGGCGCGTCACGGCCCATAATTCACTGCGGCATCGCAGTGCATTGCTGGCTGATGATTGGCCAAGCATGCACTATGACCCGCATGCTTGGCCAATCACAGCGCCGTCAGTAGAGAGAGCTGTAATTGGCCAAAGCCAGGGTGGCTTTGGCCAATTATGGCTCAGGGGATTTAGTACACACCCCACACTATATAAGGCCGCCTGCACGGCGGCCCTGTGTAGTGTGTGTTCCGGTGTGCTGAGAGATAGAGAGAGAGAGAGACAGTGTCATTTGATTTGAGTTAGATAGATTAGGCAGAACAGTCAGTCAGTTAGCTGCACTTACAGTGTATTGTGTATATATATGCATCCCAGGTGTTGCATATATATATATACACTGTATTCAGTTTAGCTAGATCCGTTCCTGTTATCTTCTATCTAGACTATTTACATTTAGTGCAGTGCGTCCTGCTCACAGTGTTCAGCTAGATCCGTTCCTGCTATTTACATTTAGTGCAGTGCGTCCTGCTCACAGTGTTCAGCTAGATCCGTTCCTGTTATCTTCTAGACTATTTACATTTAGTGCAGTGAGTCCTGCTCACAGTGTTCAGCTAGATCCGTTCCTGTTATTTACATTTAGTGCAGTGCGTCCTGCTCACAGTGTTCAGCTAGATCCGTTCCTGCTATTTACATTTAGTGCAGTGCGTCCTGCTCACAGTGTTCAGCTAGATCCGTTCCTGCTATTTACATTTAGTGCAGTGCGTCCTGCTCACAGTGTTCAGCTAGATCCGTTCCTGCTATTTACATTTAGTGCAGTGCGTCCTGCTCACAGTGTTCAGCTAGATCCGTTCCTGCTATTTACATTTAGTGCAGTGCGTCCTGCTCACAGTGTTCAGCTAGAGCCGTTCCTGCTATTTACATTTAGTGCAGTGCGTCCTGCTCACAGTGTTTAGCTAGATCCGTTCCTGTTATCTTCTAGACTATTTACATTTAGTGCAGTGCGTCCTGCTCACAGTGTTCAGCTAGATCCGTTCCTGTTATCTTCCTACTGACAGGCAGGCTTGTCTGGTTACAGTATATAAAGCTACCTGAAGAAAATTACAGGTGTTCTATTTGATCCTATTAGTACCACGGTCAGGCAGCTAGACTATTTACATTTAGTACAGTGCGTCCTGCTCACAGTGTTCAGCTAGATCCGTTCCTGTTATCTTCCTACTGACAGGCAGGCTTGTCTGGTTACAGTATATAAAGCTACCTGAAGAAAATTACAGGTGTTCTATCCCAGCTTAGTGCAGCTACAGGCCATTAGTATGTCTGGAAGGCCAAGAAGGAGAGGCAGACAGTCACAAGCCAATAAGAGAGGGCAAGCAGGCTCTGTGTCTAGTGCTGGTCGTGGAGACGGTGCATCCTCATCAAAGGGCCTGGTAATGGACTGGGGGGTACCCATGCCGTTTGTCTCACTGATTTTCATCCATATTGCCATGACCCGACATGACATTAAACCCGCAAGCAGTTTTAAATGAGATTTTTTCCTTTAAAAATGACATTTGGTGCAGGGACTGTTCTAAACATGGGAAACACGCGTCACTTTACAGGCATACTATAGACACCCCCCAGGTACGATATTTAAAGGAATATTTCACTTTTTTTTTTTACTTTAAGCATCATTAAAATCACTGCTCCCGAAAAAACGGCCGTTTTTAAAAGTTTTTTTTGCATTGATACATGTCCCCTGGGGTAGGACCCGGGTCCCCAAACCCTTTTTAGGACAATACCATGCAAATTAGCCTTTAAAATGAGCACTTTTGATTTCGAACGTTCGAGTCCCATAGACGTCAATGGGGTTCTAACGTTCGTGCGAACTTTCGGTCCGTTCGCGGGTTCTGGTGCGAACCGAACCGGGGGGTGTTCGGCTCATCCCTAGTCCTTAACAACCGATGAGTCATCAGCTGTCAGCTACAAGTCAAAACAGTGCCCCCTGATGTAAATCCATTGTCAATCTCCCCACCACCACTGACCCGAAAAAGAAAACAATTGCTTTGCTGTCAACTACGGCAAACCTCGAATGCCTGGCTTGCCATTTGACAGTTGCTATATAGCCCTTTGAAAAAGTCACGTGTCTAGTGACGATACGTGTGAGGGAGAAGGAGCCTGTCAGCTCTTGTCAGTGTGCAGCCTGCAGTGATCCTGAATAGTAGCAGAATGGAGGAACACGGAGGCGAGTGATTTCTACTGACCATATATCAGTAAATGCGATCTATATCTTTTACATCATGTGAGTGGATCTATTGGGCTCATTGTTAACTTTATTTATTAGAAGTTATGTGCACAATGGTCTTGTCCCACTTTTGTATATCATATGGGGGAAAGCATATGAACGGGAGAAGTGGAGATTAGATGATCCAAGCTGGTGGATGTAAGCCTATCCTCTGCTGATTAACCCAGACTAAGTAAGCCTTGTTTAAACACAGATAAGAGCATATGAATGGGAGAAGTGGAGATTAGATGATCCAAGCCAATGGATGTAAGCCTATCCTCTGCTGATTAACCCAGACTCAGTAAGCCTTGTTTAAACACAGATAAGAGGTATCATCATAATTTTTCTTCTAAACTGCAAAGGAATCACCTTTTCAAGTAAGGTGTATGGAAATTCACACAATTGTAATCCTTTATAATTGTCACCAACTACATACCTATTTAATATATCTGTTTTAATATATTTTTCACTTTATTTTTTCCACCACCTTTTTCCACATATTTTTGTTTGTTTATTATTTCACAAGAACAAATGGTGAACTAACTTTTGGATTTGTATTTCGGGAGGTCTCCAATTAGACTTTCAAAGCAGACTTTTCTACACATTGTATTTATATTTATTTATATTATGCTAATCACTGTTCAAGTTTTTGTATAGTTTGTAACAAAGTATCCACAAGTAGAATGTGACCTGTCAGCACATTGAATAGTAGGATATCCTATAGATATTACAAGCGCATCACTTTATCTATTTAACTATATAGGTAAGAGTGGGGCCACCTGGCGACGTTACCTTGTGGGACCGCCCCCTTGTGACGTCACCGACTCAGCATGCACCGGTGTGTGATGACACAAGGGGGGCGGTGCCACCAGGTAACGTCACCAGGTGGCTCCGCCCTTACCTCTATAAGAACTGTCTTTTTCAGGTCTGGCGGTTGTAGCGTGATTAATGAAGGATCTACATTGGGGACACTGTTTTTTTATATTTTTAATAAAGGAATTGTCAAAAACTGTCTCTGTTTTTATTACCTTTTTAGTGAATGGGTAGGGGTGCTATGTACCCCATACTCATTCACATGGGGGGTGAAATCTGGGGTGCCCCCTGTTAAAGGGGGCTTCCATATTCTGATAAGCCCCCTGCCTGCAGACCCCCACAACCACAGCTCAGGGCTGTGGAGATGAGACCCCTTTCCCCATCAACATGGACCCCCCAGAGCCTCTCCTGCCCCAAAGCACCCACCCCCCATGGTTCAGGAGGGGGGGGGCACTTGTCCACCCCCAGTTTCTTACCTGCCTGGCTGCATGCTCAGATAAGTGTCTATTATGAATTTTGGGGGGACCCACACTATTTTTTTTTTTTTTTTTTTTAATTGGCATGGGGATTCCCCTCAAAATCCATACTAGACTCGAAGGGCCTTAATTTTGCATTGCTGGCAATTCTTTTTTTTACATTCAGCTGTCAGCGGGCATGTTTTTTACTGGTTATTAAGAATGCCAGTGGCCACTCGCTCCTTAAAAAACAGCTATTTACAGTGTTAGTTAAGGACACCGGCTACCGCCAGTGGTAAATTACCGCAGGCTTTTACTACTAAAATACAGCATGACTAGCGCATGTGGTATTTTAGCAGCATTTTAAAGTGAATGCCAAAAAACATTTTGAAAAACGCCGCACGGTATCTTACTGCATACTCGAATGCGGCAAGATACCACTTTGTGAATGGAGCCCACTGACTGTAAATCTAGAAATGTTCAATGGCAATGTATAGGATGCCAGAAACTAGCTGTCTGCAAACATTGGGGGTTATTTACTAAAGACAAATCCACTTTGCACTGCAAGTACACTTGAAAGTGCACTTGGAAGTGCAGTCACTGTAGATCCGAGGGGCATATGCAAGGACAATAAAAAAACAGCATTTTAGCTTGCACATGATTGGATGATAAAATCAGCAGAGCTTCTACTCATTTCGGTTCTACCCCTCAGATTTAGAGCGACTGCACTTCCAAATGCACTTTCAGTGCACTTGCAGTGCAAAGTGGATTTACCTTTCATAAATTACCCCCCGTTGTGTGATTTATGCCCATCTACTCCAATTGTCTCCAACACACACTGATTGTAAATAAAGTAATTTCCAGGTACACTGTATAGGATGGCAGAAACTACCTCTCTCTACACAGACTGTGATTTATTCCTATCTACTCCAGGATTGTCCAAGGCAGTGATTGCATATGTGACTCAATATAAATATAGCAGTTTTCAACAATCATCAGCTACTAACCCTTCTTGCACAGACTTTGTCATCTATCCCTTTCTATATATAAGTTTTATATATGATGTTAGTCAGCAGAGCTTCACCTCATTCACCAAGCTAAGAGAAATTCCCCTGCAAAGTGAACAGCCTATTTGCCTTTAGTAAATTAACCCCACTTTGTCTCAATGTTTAGGTGGCCACGTCAGCAGAATAGCAGGGCATTGCTTCCTCATGTCATAGCTGTCCTCTTACATAGCCATGGAATAAACGAGGAAACAGCAGAAAAAAAACATAGCACTGCAGGTATTAAGAATATTCTTTGGAAACCCCTAAGGGGAACTACAAGAACACACGATCAAATCTCATTCCACATATTGTGAGAATAGAAGTCAGAAGTAAAATCCCTTGGCTGTTCTCAAACTGTGGATATACACTAATAAGCCTTAACTTTATGACTACTGACCAGTTAAGTGAATAACTGATTATTTTGTTATAATGGCATATGGCAAACAGAGGGCTATATCAGGAAGCATATAAACCTGTTGTCCCATAAGTTGATGTGTTGAAAACAGAAAAAATGGGCTTCACAGTTTGTCAATGGGGCTGCGTAGATGTAGACCGGTGCCCAGGCTAACCTGTGTCCACAGTCAAAAGCACCTACAGTGGGCATGTGAGCATCAGAACTGGACCAATGAGCAATGGATAAAGGTAGCCTGGTCCGATGAATTATGTTTTCTTTTACATCATATGGGTGAACGTGTGCGTCACTTACCTGGGGAAGAGATGGCATCAAGATGCAGTATAGGAAGGCAAGACAGCAGAGACAGTGTGATGCTTTGCACAAGCTTCTGCTGAGAAACCTTGGGTCTTGCCATTGATGTGGATGTCATTTGACATATGCCACCTATCTAAACATTAAAACTCTTCATGGAAACAGTATTCCTTGATGGCAGTATACTGTAGCTATCAGGCTATAGAGCAGGAGAGCCTAGGCACGGTCACGTATTAGAAAGTATACTGTTATTTTTTCAGGAGAAATTCAAGACAAAAAAGTAAATTTTTAGGGTACTGCTTAGGCCAAATTGACATCCCTAGATTTTCTATGATCTTTCCTTTTAGAGTTCAGGTCCAATTTAACCAATCTCTGGTTTAAATTTTTTCTATTTGTCCAGAGTTTAATAGGTAAACTCTAGGTAGCTTATCTTAATAGGTAAGGGAATATTCAAGGAAAACCAAATTTATTTATTAGCTATTCAATAGCCATAGGTAGCTGAAAATGAATATGAATGCATACTTCTTTGAAGAAGAAGATGTAGTTTGGCACTGGTTGGCCTGACACAGCCCTAATCTTGGGGTTGTGGGTTTTGTTTGAAAGTACAGTTATATACTGAAGAATATACATGTTATTTCATACCTGCAACAACTATATTGAGGATAATCCCATGGAATACAGATGTTTTTAGGCGCGACTACTTGCACTAATAAGAATCCTCTTATCTTTCAGTTTGTACTGGTCTTTAAACATGTGAAAGGAATGATCTGTTTTCCGTTATAATGAGATTCACCAAATTCCAGGAAGCATCTCATTTCATCTGAGAAAGTTATATCAGACATTTAGTACTGTTGTAAAAACTAGCAGCATCAGTATCTGACGGCCTAGGCTGATGACATACATTCTTTTACGGCAAGTAAATATTACAACTATTTTGGTTTGAACAGTGACAGCAAACAGACACATAGATAGCCATCTAAGTTGCTGTTTGATAAAGTTTAACATTATATGGGCAGAATGAAAGTGTGGAGAGGTGATTGGCTAGCACAGCACACACCGCAGGTATAAATAACAGTACAACTCAAGCGCTTCAAGTTTGTTTGGTTATTGACTACAACATAACATACACAATGAGTGGATGTCCGTTTATGGGAAGGAGATTTCAGTAAGTATAAGATTTTGGCTATAACAGTCATTAGAATAAGTCAATGTTTTTACCGTCACAGTTTATGTAATTGTAAATATTTATTCTTTTTTAAGCCATACATTTAACGAACTATCTCTGGACGACAAAAATGGGGACAGTGCACAAGATGGATTAAATAAAGCTAGCAAGGGAGGGCTCATATATGGTGACTATTTACAGGTAAGTCTTCTTATTTTGGTAAAATAAAAACACAAAACATTAAAAGGCACTATTAGATTTTGTATGTTTTAAATAAAAAGAATAAGATTTAAAACTCCACTGTGTGATATTGAAAACTACTATTCCTGGTCACTAGCAGAACCCGATAACTGTGCAAATTGTAACAACTCGCAAACATTTTTGCTGCTAATAATTATGGTTTATATTTTTAAACAGATAACATAGCTTAGCTACTACTAACGAATGTTGTTTTATCCCCATATTTTTACAGCTGCCTCGCTTCAGCAAAATTGTAATTAACAGGTTACTAAAAAAGCTGATTATAGGTATTAGAGGGTTGTATTACAGCATCTTCAAAAACAAATGTATATATGTTATTCACGCTTATATCTCCCTGGCATAAATGTCTATGAAAAATGCAGTCATGTCCAGTGCTATCTAACAAACTTTTGTTGAATGGGCATGCTGGGAAACCAGCATTTTGCCAGTGTTTTCAGCCAATGGCTGCTAGCGCTGATCACTGTATTCTGGCAGGAGAAGATCCCTGCATCAACATCATTTGTGTTGATGTGGGGATCTGTCATCATTTTTTTTTTTTTTTTTTTTTTTTTAGTTATCTGTATATACTCAGCTTAAGCCAATGCCAGAGGTACCTGGTTGCAATCCCATATTTTAACAGATATAAGCATGCACATTCAGGGGATTTAACCATGCATGTTTATGCACCAATCTATAAAAAGTATTTTCAATACATCAGATCTTGCTGTAGCATTAACCAGCAGCTAAATGTCCGTGGGCATCAACAAAGGGCAGGTGTTTATTAGGTTGGTAACCAATAAGTGTAAAAATATGTGAAAGATTTGTCTAATTTACAGCAAATAAATGTGTGAAAGGTATGTAAATCTCAGTGGCGGGTGGTGGTCAAAATTTTTTGGGGGGCGCAAACAAACTGAAAAATTCTGAAAAAAACCCATAAATTGCAGCCTCGCTGTGCCCATCGAATGCAGCCACTGTGCCATCAAATGCAGCCACTGTGCCCATCAAACTCAGCAATTGTGCCCATCAATTGCAGCCACTGTGCCCATCTATTGCAGCCACTGTGCCCATCAAACACAGCCACTGTGCCCCATCAAATGCTGCCACTGTTCCCCATCAAATGCTGCCACTCTGCTCATCAAATAGTGCCACTGTGCCCCATCAAATGCTGCCACTGTGCCCATCATATAGTGCCACTGTGTCCCATCAAATAATGCAACTGTGCCCATCAAAAGTTGCCACTGTGACCCCCCCCCACCCACTCAGCATCTGCCCGGCACTTACCCTGTCTTGGTGGTGGGTCAGGCATGTGGGTGACGACGGTGAGTGGTGGGACCTTGCAGCGGGTTAGACAGTGGCTCCCTCCTCCTGATAGACGTCCAATCGTGGCGCCTGTCCTTTCAGCCAATCAGGTGATGGATAACAGACCTGCGCACCTGATTGGTTAAAAGACAGTTCAGTGTTAGAAAAGCGAATATTCATTCGCTTTTCTAACACACCTGGGTGGACTGCGAGCGCAATGCTTTGCGCTTGCATTTCACATTTTTTGAAGCCTATTAGAGGCTATGGTGCTTCAAAAATACACCCCCGCCGCTGGAATTCAGGCACCCCGCGTCCGAAAAGGGGCTGGACACCTGAATAGGGAGTGGTGGTGGCAGCCATTGATAGATTCATAGAATGCTAGAATCTATCCATTATACACAGAGGGGGGTGGCTGCAGAGAGGGGACAGCGCCCGTGTGCCCTTAATGGACACACCGCCACTGTGTGCACACTCACTGTGTGAAACTCCACCATCTCCAGTTACCATCAAAGTTCTCCATCAAAACATGCGCACAAGGCAAACACAGTCATAATTTATTCACATAACTTACCACACAACCCAGGGCCACTTGCACAAGTAGATGAAACACTACATATTAAAATTCAGAGCCATAGAAGCATTTGTGTTACTCTTTGCACTGTATTGCCTCTCTTGTCCAAATCCTAAAGTATCTTTACATGAAGGTATAGAAAACAAAAAACAGAAACATGAACATCTCATTTTTAACACTGGCTTGCATTTACTTTAAATATCCAATTAAGTTTAGAGTATTTGGAGAAAGAAAATCAAAGTCTTTGCTGATGCTAAATAGGTATTTTTTAAGTTAACACAAGCCAGTGTGAAAATTACTCACAAAGCGGGTGAGATAGATTACAAGGTAATAAAAAAAAAGATCTTAATAGAGTTATTGTTAGGACTTTAAACAGAGCTGTACCATTGATCTTCTGCGGTGTAGGTCGCAGACCTGGCTGTGCTGTCTTGTTGCTGTAACTGAATCACAAGACTGACTCAACAAAAATACATTTGTAATAGGCTATTATAACGTCATACAAACTTTTTAGACAGTTGCAACCACTTTCAGTTGGATTTTGACTGAGAAAAGAATCAAAGGGAGCTACCATCAACAGTTGTGATCATGTCACATTTTCTATAGAAACTGGTGATAGGTCAATGTACTGGACAATTCTCATATGGGAAGTAAATTAAACGGTGTTTAAATTGTGTGAAAAACATTTTGTGCTATGTGCATGCTGAATGTTGTTCCCAATGTTAAGCTATTGATTGTATGTATGTACTAAATGAAGCATTATTTAAGAATTTAAACTGTTGATGTTGTGTTCTTGTCATCTTTACTTCATAAAGTTTTATTTTATAGCTGAATTCTTGCCCAGCAGCTAATTACAGATGGGGAAGCTGGTTTCCCTGCCAAGAGATAATCTATTGTAAAGAAGTGAAAAACAGTATATAAGTTTTAGTACTTTAATAATGAAAAAATGTAGCAAAGCATTAAATATAGTATATTTTTTATAGCTTGATAAAGTGCTGGACGCACAGGTACTACAGAGTGAGCTGAAGGGAAACAAAATCCACGATGAGCACCTTTTCATTGTCACTCATCAAGGTAAGCAAATAAAGCTGCAAACAGAATTTAGAACTTTTCTTTTTATGTTGCTTTTTCAATTATTATTTAGTGCCATACCTGTACCTGCCAACAATTTCTTCGATATCTTTGTAACCTACTGGGCATGCAGCGATCTATTTATTATTCCAAGTATCAGTATCAACATGCAGCGTTACTTCCTATTTTGTCATCAGGACAGCAAGTGATCAAAAATTTCTCCAAGTAGGGCACAGACCATATCAAAAATCTAATTAAAGTGGTTCTAAAGGAAGAAGGTGTTTTATCTCAATGCATTCTATGCATTACGAAAAAAAACCTTCTGTGTGCAGCAGCCCCCTAATACTTACCTGAGCCCCATCTCAAACCAGTACTGTTGCACGAGAACATCGGCTGTCCTGGACTCTCCCTTCTGATTGGCTAAGACACAGCAGTGAGTGCCATTGGCTCCCGCTGCTGTCAATCAAAGTCAGTGAGCCAATGAGGAGCAAGAGGGGGCGGGTCCAAGCCACGGCTTCGTGTCTGAATGGACACACAGGGCAGATTGTCTGCCCCCATAGCAAGTTGCTTGCTGTGGGGGCACCTAGCAGGAGGAAGGGGTCAGGAGCGCCAGCGAGGGACCCAGGAAGAGGAGGATCTGAGCTGCTCTATGTAAAACCACTGCACTGCACATGTTTGTGTTTTTTTTAAACAAAAAAACAAAACACAAACCTTTAATATCACTTTAAGTAGGGAAGGGATTGGACCTTTGTCAGCTGTATGATTTCTCCTCACTTCCTGAGGAAAGAGTAGTCCCAGGAGCTCTTGTAGAAAAATTAATAGGTAACTATAACACACCACAACTGCTGCTATTTCCCTACTGTTAGCCTAAATTACACAAGTAAAAGAGATTTCTATATTGTTTCACTCTAAATTTAGCCTTGCATGCAACAGAAGTGATTTAATAAGAGATGTAAAAGGATCATAAATCTCCAGGGTGATACCCAAGAAAAATTTTTCATAGTAACAAAAATTAACAACTAACACTAGAAATTTAAATGTACAAGGAAAAGTCAGCTAAGTGATGTAAACTTAATTTTCAAGTGTACTTTACGTAGCACATGGCCTAAAGGAATTTAAAAAGAGTATTAAAGGAGAAGTATAGCCAAAGCTTTTTTGGCTATACTTCCCTTGGGAATCACAGGATTGCAGTTTATTCTGCACTGTAACCCGTTTTCAGCCATCACTCAGCCAAGCCAGGCTTGGGAAAGATCCCGACTTTACAGTCGGTATCCACTCAGATGCCTGGACCAGCAGCTTGCTCAGTCATTCAGTGAGGCGCTGAGAGGCTGAACCAGCCCCTCCCTCTCTACAGCCCAGTACTCCAGTGAGCGCTGGAGGGGCAGAGCAGAGAGCCGGAGACTGACAGTCACCGGCACTCTGCTCACTGAAGGCTGGGAACTGAGTGATCAGGAGTATTTGATCGCTTGATTCTCAGTCTCAGAGCAGGCAGGGGACAGATGCAGCATCGGGTTGATACTGCATCCATCTAGGTGAGTATATATTTTTTTTCTTTTTAGAAGCCCATATTTCTCTTTTAATACCTTCTCCTTCGCAGAATAATAATGATTTATCTGATTATTTTCTTAAATTTTATTGCAGCTTATGAACTTTGGTTTAAGCAAATTCTTTGGGAATTAGACTCTGTTCGGGAAATCTTTCAGAATGAACATGTAAGTAAAAACATTACACAAAGCACCAAGTGAATAATAGGTAACGCACCTCATCTTTTACATTGGCACACACACTATAGGCACTACTTTTTTTCTGCAGTCTATTGTTAAAGTGTATCTAAACAGAAAAATAAAAATGTAATACATTGTTTACTAATCCTTAGGTTAGATTACAGTTCTTTTTTTTGGCTTTTTCCTTTCTTTTCACCTGGTAACACACCTTCTATCCGATGGTGACAATGCTCACTCACTCACCCACTGGAGGACTAGTGTTAAGAATACAGAACAACTTCTCTTCTCCATTACATGTCAGGGTGTTTTGTAGTACACAGAAGATAGCAGTGAAGGATGATCAGATTGTTTTCAGATCAGTTAAACAGATATTACCCTGTACTTGCAGAAAATGTACTTAGCTTGAAAAAAAAAAAAAAAAAATGCAGCAACCACATTAAGGATTGGTAAACTGCAATGCATGTAATGTTTGTACTTCAGTTTAGATACACTGAGTTTTTTTGTTTTGGTTTCACCTTGAACACCACAATAACCACTTCAGCCCCGGAAGAATTGGCTGCTCAATGACCAGGCCATTTTTTGCGACACGGCACTGCATCGCTTTAACTGACAATTGCGCGGTCGTGCGACGCTGCACCCAAACAAAATTGACGTCCTTTTTTTCCCCACAAATAGAGCTTTCTTTTGGTGGTAATTGATCATCTCTGCAGTTTTTATTTTTTGCGCTATAAACAAAAAAAGAGCGACAATTTTGAAAAAAAACACAATATTTTGTACTTTTTGTTGTAATAAATAGCCCCAATTTTATTTTAAAAAAGCTAATTTTTTCCTCAGTTTAGGCCAATATGTATTCTTCTACATATTTTTGGTAATAAAAATCGGAAAAGCGTATATTGATTGGTTTGTGCAAAAGTTATAGCGTCTACAAAATAGGGGATAGATTTATGGCATTTTTATCATTATTATTTTTTTTACTAGTAATGACGGCAATATGCGATTTTTATCGAGACTGCGACATTATGGTGTACACATCGGACACTTTTGACACATTTTTGGGTCGATTGACCATTATACAGCGATCAATGCTATAAAAATGCACTGATTACTGTATAAATGTCACTGGCAGGGAAGGGGTTAACACTAGGGGCCGATTCAAGGGGTTAACTGTGTTCCATATGTGTGTGCTCTAACTGTGGGGGATGGGACTGACTATAGGAGATGAGATATCATGGTTCCCAGCTCGTAGAAACTCACAATCTCTCTCTCCTCAGCTCACAGAACAGGGACGTGTGTGTTTACACACACACGTCCCTGTTCTGCCTCTCGTGCCTGCGATCGTTCGCGGCCGGCAGTCATGACGACCGCCGGTCAAGAGCATCGGCAGCCCCGCGCCTGCTATCCCTCTTAAAGGGACCGGCTAACAGCTACGACGGTTCACGGGATCGCGCCGACCTGACGCAGTATAATGGCGGCAGCTGGTCGGCAAGTGGTTAAAGTGGTTGCCAACCATAATTTATCTTTACCTGAAAGCTATTATCATGGACTGCACCGTCTTGCATACCTTCTCATGAACTGCTGTTTTTTTTTTTTAACATCATCTCAACGATTTATGAGTTTGTATAAAATGGAAAGCAATATACATCAGGTCTTTTTTATTGCCTTAATATAAAAAAAAAATAAAACTAAATAGTAAAGGATCAGGTGAAAATGTAGCCCATAGCGGATTGGGTTACAATCATCAGTTGCAACAGTTGAGTTTACCAATTTGGTGTGTCCTCATCTGATTTATTTTCTATATTGATAAGAATGTCAGATATTTTTGATCAGAGCACAGATTTCTGTTTATCTATGATCTTTATCTGTAAAGTGCAGTCACACTTCTATTATGATCCCATCTAGGTGAGAGATGAAAGAAACATGCTGAAAGTTGTGACGCGTATTCACCGGATTTCAATGATTCTAAAACTGTTGGTAGAACAGTTCTCAGTTCTAGAGACCATGACCCCTATGGACTTTTTCGAGTTCAGGTAGGACTTTGCTTTTAGGATATAATGTTCTCATAATCTAAATCTCTTTATTGGACTTTTTGGAGAAAGAAAATATTCTTAAACTACACTGAAAAATATATTGTCATGTTAAGTGGATTAAAGGCTGCAATAAGATAGGGCACATTATGTTTATTGTCATAGTGACTGGTCAGTTGCTTCTTCTTGGATGGATCATCATCAAGTCACGTAAGGAAAATTTTATATTTGTTTTTCTTTTAATCCAAAAGGGAGTATCTATCCCCAGCCTCTGGCTTCCAGAGCCTGCAATTTCGACTTTTAGAAAATAAAATTGGCGTTCCAGAAATTCTAAGGGTTCCCTATAACAGACGTCATTATCGTGATAACTTCAAAGGAAAAGAGAATGAAATACTGCGTAAATCTGAAGAAGAACCAACCTTGTTGGGTTTGGTTGAGGTAAGTCACTTGATCTAAACGTAAAGGTGTTCGTTGTTACTGGTCTTATTCTGTATAGCGCAACACAGGGTAGCTAATATGCACCCATAGTATCCAATCAGATTTTATCATAGTCAGATCAGTTCAGTGATTGATTGCTTAGTTATTGCACGTCAATCATATTTATTTATATATCTATATCTCATTACATCAATAAGCAAGTAGTATATAACTGGATAGTTATCTTGATATATAATATTTCAGAGATACAAACTATTAAATAGAACAGAAAAAGAGACAAACTGTATCATTCCAGCCATCTAATACAGTGTTTCTTGACTCCAGTCCTCAAGGTGCCCTAATAGGTCATGTTTTCAGGCTTCCCATTATTTTGCACAGGTGATTTGATCAGTTTCAGTGCCTTAGTAATTACCACAGCCGTTTCATCTGAGGGAAATCCTGAGAACATGACCTGTTGGGGCACCTTGAGGACTAAAGTTGAGAAACATTGATCTAATAGGTAGATTATTATTATACACAATTTATATAGCGCCAACAGTTTACACAGCGATTTACAATGTAGAGGGAGGACAGCACAATTACAGTACAGTTCAATACAGGAGGGCCCTGCTCATAGAGCTCACATTCTAAAGGGAGGGGGTGGTGGTACAAAAGGTAATAGATGTGGGGAATGATTTGATGGGGGTGGCTCGGGACAGTTGTTAGGTGGGTGTGGGATAGGCTTCCCCGAATAAGTGAGTTTTCAGGGATCTCCTAAAGGTGGACAGGTTAGGGGCTGATAGTATATATCGGGGCAGGGAGTTCCAGAGGATGGGAGAGGCTCTGGAGAAGTCCTGAAGATACAAATGACCATGATATTATATTCTAATATTTTACTTAAGGCATGGCTCGAACGTACACCTGGACTGGATGAAGCAGGATTTAATTTCTGGGGGGAATTACAGGCCAATATATTTCAAGGATTAGAGGAAGAGCTCCAAAAAGCAAAGGTATGTAAAGGTAGCCATTTTCATGACTCTATCATATAAACAGCCTTTTATTTATTATGCCAATTTCTTAATGAGGGTTGCTTATATCTGCTTTACTGATCAAACCTTGCTCATCATTACATACCTCTAAACACTTCTTTTTTGAAAAACTGGTGTTGAGAATAACAAGTGTTTGCAACTCTGACCAAGAACATTCATCAGGGGTTGGAGCTAAAAGTCCAGTTTTCACTAAGAGGTACTGAACCTTGTATATTAAAATGTCTATTTTGTAGGTACATTATTCAGGTAAATATTCCGATGTGCTATCTTATGCAACTATGTAGATTGAATAGCATACTAGACTTAGAGAAAAAAAAGTTTGGTGTTTAAAACATTAATAAAACACAATGAATTTATTTTGTTAAGGCTAAACCAGATTCCGAGGATAAAGAAGAACACCTGGCAGAACTGCAGAAGCAAAAGGAGGTCTTTACTGCTTTATTTGATGAGAAGAGACATGAACATCTTGTTAGTAAAGGTACAAGTTCTATTCTTTATGAAATATTTTAATCCAAATATGTGCACTCTGCAGTCTACTAAATGTAAAACAAAATAAAAGTAAATAAATAAAAGTAATATGCCATTAATAAAGATACCGGTAAGTGAATTTTATCTAAGCCATCAATCTTAGCTATACAGTACATCACAAAAGAAACCAACTGGAATGTACAAACGTAGAAGAAGACCCCAAACTGTGAAAGCTTTATTCTCTTTTCTCCACACAAAGAAAACTACTTGTTGCAATGAAAAATTCATATTTGGGGGAATTTATCAAAACTAGAGCAGCTGTGAATGTCAATCAACTTATATCTTCAGCTTTTTCAGTTAGACCCCTTTCACACTGGGGCGGTTTGCAGGCGTTATTGTACTCAAAATAGCGCCTGCAAACCGCCCCTAAACAGCCTCCACTGTTTGTTCAGTGTGAAAGCCCGAGGACTTTCACACTGAAGCGGAGCGCTGGCAGGAGAAGAAAAAATCTCCTGTCAGCCGCTTCTTTGGAGCGGTGAAGGAGCGGTGTATTCACCGCTCCTAAACCGCTCCTGCCCATTGAAATCAATGGGACAGCGCGGCTATACCGCGGTAATACCGCGGCTATAGCTGCGCTATACGAGGGGTTTTAACCCTTTTTCGGCCGCCACCGGGGGGTTAAAACCGCACCGCTAGCGGCCGAATACTGCGGTAAAACAGCGCTAAATATAGCACTGTTTTACCGCCGACGCCCCCTACCGCCCCAGTGTGAAAGGGGCCTTAGGCTTTGAAAATGAAAGAAAGAAGCTGGTTGGTTTCCATGCGCAACTGCTCCATATTCTGGTTGGTAAATTTCTTCTCTGTACATTACATAATGATGTCTGATGCATGCAAGTGCTCATTTCCCTATTCCACTTAACCTCTAAATGGCTCAATAGGAACCAGAATGTTGAAATCAGTACTTGAATCAAGCTCATTGCATGCAACTAATAGGTTGTGTGTATGGCTATAATTTGTGTTTGTGCAATGACTGTGAATACTTTAGGTGCCTCCTGGGCAACTATTAATGTAATTGATGCAAACTGGTTTTAGGTAAACACTACAAAATATGGTTCTTTATAAACACAAGGAACAATAACATGTGTTCTTTAAATAAAATCTAAGTGAAAAGTACACTGGCATATTGTGCTTCCTAACATTTTTGAGGTTAACGTGTTACTAAACCCACAACAGTAAAATATATGTATATGCAGTAAAGCATGCTTGTTATACTCACTGTGGAACCTAAGGGGTTAATTCTCTGCATTGTGTAAAAAGGCTGTTTGATCCTGTATGCACAGATCCTCCCCTTCTTGTATTGTCTCCAAAACATATCCGTATAAGACAGAGTTACTGGAGTAAGGCTGCACATGCTCAGTTTGGTGTGTATTGCTACAGTTGTTATTTTCTTGGGAGAGTGCATGTGATTAGCACAGGGCCAATCAGCACTGTCCAGACAGAGGGTCAGGGATCCTGCATCCTGATAGGACAGCCAGTGCAGTATGAAAACTTCACCTACATGCTTTATCCAGGCACTGATAGAAGTCAAATGACTGCTATATACTGCTAAAAGGTATTTAACAGTTTATATTTACTAAAATGGTTGCATTTCCATGTTCTGTGTACTGTGGGAGACCAGATATAGTGAATGCAGGGTCCAGGGTTTAGTAACACTTTAAGTCCCACCTAGCTGTGATTTAAAAAATTTGAACTAATGACATACAAAGATGGCTCTCCTGAAAAAGTCCACCATAGATGGGATCGGTAGAAAAGATTCAGACATATTCCTTAAAAAAAGGAGTATCTTTAAGTTTTTGTATGGCTTCTTTCCATCTTTGTTCGTTTTTTTTCTTCACTTAAGAAGTAATAATGTCCTAGGATGCTTGCTAAGATGTGGATAATTGATGGAATATGTTATATGCTCATGTGCCATCTTATTCTTTAAACAGCTGTGATGTGACAGATGTTATTATAGTAAGTTTACGATGTTCTATACATTTTTTTTTTTGACCATGTTGGCCAATGTTTGTACACTTTATTAAGACCCAATAAAATGTATTTGAAAGAAAAGTACATTGGCATACTGTACAACCAATGAGCTACATTATTCTAATTGCTTTATACTAATGACAAGGGAATCTCATTATTGGGCATGTCCTCACAGTATTATGTGCGGTTTTGTTCAAAAATCATGACTCTTTTGCAGGGTAATATCCCCCCCCGAAAACATGTTTTTGTCACACATTTCACAAAATAAGAAGCAATTTATGTAAGCTTAAAAAAATAAAATAAAATGCAGTGATAATTATATCCATGTGTATAACTATAATTTGTAAATATCTATGTATATAAATGTAGTGGAATTATATCCATATTATAGGTTTTAAATGTGTAATATTTTTAAACAGGTGAAAGACGGTTGTCATATAAAGCTCTGAAGGGGGCTTTAATGATCTACTTCTACAGGTATGCTAAAATTACCTACATCCAGTCGTTGTGATTTATGTATTTATATATGTACTGTATATTCAGTTACCTAACATTTATTATGGAACTCTGTCGCACTAGGGAAGAACCACGCTTCCAGGTCCCATTTCAACTGCTCACCTCGCTAATGGATATTGATGTATTGATGACCAAATGGAGATGTGCGTATTAGCTTGTTTACAGCCGTTAGCTCATGTTCTAATAGGGCGTACACACGGTCGGACTTTGTTCGGACATTCCGACAACAAAATCCTAGGATTTTTTCTGACGGATGTTGGCTCAAACTTGTCTTGCATACACACGGTCAAACAAAGTTGTCGGAAAATCCGATCGTTTTAAACGCGGTGACGTAAAACATGTACGTCGGGACTATAAACGGGGCAGTGGCCAATAGCTTTCATCTCTTTATTTATTCTGAGCATGCATGGTACTTTGTCCGTCGGATTTGTGTACACACGATCGGAATTTCCGACAACGGATTTTGTTGTCGGAAAATTTTATCTCCTGCTCTCCAACTTTGTGTGTCGGAAAATCCGATGGAAAATGTCCGATGGAGCCCACACACGGTCGGAATTTCCGACAACACGCTCCGATCGGACATTTTCCATCGGAAAATCCGACCGTGTGTACGGGGCATTAGTGTTTTCAATTAAAATTACATCAGCATACTCTATTATCACCATGACATGAGGTTTACATTTGTATTACAATAATCATTGTAATAGTTTTTTTGTGCAGGTACAATGTGGAAGGTTTAGAACCTCTGTAAGGTTTCTCTGTTACTGCTGGAAAATTGGCCAGTTCACCATGAACCATATGAATTTTGATCCACGTATCGATATTCCTGTTTGAGAGACGTCGATCTAATAACACTACACTACAGTCCATTTAACATGGTTTCCTATGGAACACGTTCTGTAGTGCAAATCTGCAAAATGCAAAAAGCACTAAAAATGCATAAGTGTGAATCCAGCCTGAGGCTGGATTCACACCTATGCAGGTTGCAGTTTGCATATTTCAGGTGCATTTTGCATTTTTTCAATACACGTTTTTGATTCATTGAAGTCTATGGAATCAAAAACTAAAAAAAGTCCCTGGCCCTTTACATAAAATGCACCGATGTGAACATGACCCATAGGAAACGATGTTAAATGGACTGTAGTATTTCTGCAAAAATGAAAATGCACAAAAAAAAATGCATAGGTGTGAACCAGGCCTAAACGTTCAATCCTCTGTCCGAAAAAAGGTATGCTTACAAATGTACTTTAACAAAAAAATGTAAAACTACAATTTGCAATTTCCCCCCAAAAAAGTGAGTTACAACTGATGTGGACAGTCGGTTCTCTTACAGACAATGGGGAATGAAAGAGCCGTAGTTTCTTTATTACTGAATACATTGTAATTTTTAACCTTGTTTGTGTGATGCTTGTGTATGCACATTATTGCTCTATTGTAACCCATTCCTGTCTGATTATACCAAGCAATGAGAATGATCTAAGCCACATCTATTTGTTCAAGTTGCAGGAGTGGTCAAGTGCAGACAGATTGCCAAATCCACTGTTACATACTGACATCTGTCATTTTCTCCCTTAGATAACCATGTGTGCATGGTGCATCGAATGATTGGCAGCAAAGCTGGGACAGGCGGTTCATCAGGTTACCACTATCTACGATCAACTGTAAGGTGAGATGATTGCTCAGAAAGTGAAAGTAAGATTGTTATGCACATTACATCTAGTATTATCGAATACATTAGCCAAGGTTATTAATTGTAAACACATGAGAAACAACAGTAAGAAAATTGTCAGTGAGTAGATATTTATTAAATGTTGAACTCCAGTTGGCCATAAATCTTCAGTAAATTGTGGCATGTCCCCCAATATATAAAGTGTTAAATACTCGTTTAGTCTAATAGAGGAGCACTTACCTTCTTCCTCGCACCCCTTGCAGTTGGTGCTCCCCTCTGCTCTTGTAATGATGATGGGTCCTTATCGTCATCAACAATTAAATACCCCAAAAAAAGGAGTATCTTAACTTGTGATATGTGCAACAAATACAAACTCTCTAAAACACCTCACCAAGTGAAGTACTTTTGAATATGATTGTGCATTAACTCTTCCACTGCAATCTGCTCCTTCACCTCATGACAACACCGCACCCAAGATGTGCTCTCACTTTTGGTATATGACCTTTAACTAATTGCCTACTGGGCACTTTTACCCTCTTCCTGCCCAGGCCAATTTTCAGCTTTCAGCGTTGTCGCACTTTGATTGACAATTGTGCAGTCATGCAACGCTGCACCCAAACACAATTTCTGTAATTGTTTTGAGACAGATAGAGCTTTCTTTTGGTGGCCTTTAATCACCTCCAAAAACAAATACCTGGCAATCCTGCCAAAAATTGTTCCTGCATTATCATCCTGTGACATGGGCTTCTGTCGAAGACTACAAATGGTTGTTTCAACACAAAATACCCTGCCATGGTCTACTATTATCATCATCAGGGAACCAGTCCTAGGAAATGGCATGTGATTATTGCTGGAGTGCATGTAGGTAGAGAAAAAGTAAAAAAGTCTGAAGGAGATCAGGAGCACCGAGCTGTAACAGTATGAAAAAAAAGGGTTAAAGTGTTACTAAACCCACAACAGTAAAATCAGTCTGTATATGCAGTAAAGCATGCTGGTTATACTCACTGTAGAACCTAAAGGGTTAATCCTGCACATTGTTTAAAAAGGCTGTTTGATCCTGTCTTCTGTGATCCTCCCCTTCTTCCGCAGTCCCCAATCCATCTCCTGATAGTACAGAGCCTTGGGGGCACTCAGTTTGATGTGTATTGCTAGAGTTTTTTTTTCTTGGGAGGATGCATGTGATCCGTGCAGGGCCAACCAGCACTGTCAAGACATAGGGTCAGGGGTCATTCAGCCTCATAGGACAGTCAGAGGAGAATGAAAACTCCTCCAAGCTTTAACCAGTACTCGTCTGGACACTGATAGACTGTTATATACTACCGATGAGAAAAGGTATTTAGCAGTTTATATTTACTAAAATAATTGCATTTCCATGTTCTGTGCACTGTGGGAGACCAGATATAGTGAATGCAGGGTCCTGGGTTTAGTAACACTTTAAAACAAGTATTTTATTTAAAAAAGGCAATTGTGATACTAAATCTAGCATGATAAAGCATTTTGTGTAAGTTAGGATTTAGATGTTTACTATGTTAAAAGAAGAGCTCGCTTCATTATGAAGAATTAAAAGCAAACCTCCGCTTGCTGCAGCAGGATGGAGATTTCATTCCATTAAAGTTCAGAACCAGGATCCACTAGGTTTGATCACTTTACCGCAGTCATTTTAGCTGAAGAGGTCAGTGGTTTATTAAGGCCACCAGGATCACCCATAGCTGAAATACCAATAACCGTGTGCACAGAATTGTTAAAAGGAAAATGTGTTTTAATGGACAAGACAGCAGTATCTAATCATTTTTTTTTCCCCCCAACAGTGACAGATATAAAGTTTTTGTGGATCTTTTCAATCTTTCAACATTTTTGGTGCCTAGACACTGGGTACCTCGATTGAACCCGAATGTACACAAATTTCTGTACACTGCAGAATGTTGCGACAGTTCTTACTTCAGCAGTGAGGATTCTGACTGAAGACACCAAATACAGCCGTCTGGCAGCTCTTCATATTGCATGTTTCCAGAGCAAATAAACCTTCATGTAAAATGTTAGAAATGACAAATTGCTGTACTTAATGGGATGATGTCATGTCTTTATAAAATATTATACCTGAATTTATTCAAAGGCTAAACACACAAAATAATTCATTCTTACATCATGTAAGAGAAGAAAAAAAAAACTCTTTAAAAATAAATTTTATATATATATATATATATATATATATATATATATACACACACACACACACACACACACACACACACACACACACTAAAACCTTGGTTTGAGAGCGTTTTGCAAGACAAGCACATTTTTTAAATAAATATTGACTTGATATACAAGCAATGTCTTGATATACAAGTAGCGTCATGTCACAACTGAGTATAAAAGAGGAGAGAGGCGCCTCTAAGTATAGCAATATGGTTACATTTAATGAAGGTACGACATTTAGAAACTCACATGGTTGATGATTAAAACAGGCACATTTAAGTATGCAGGCATCCGGGGTAAAGCTGTCCACATAAACCATTCCTCCACACTGCCATCGATGTCATCTCTTCCACACTGCACTTCACAAGCGCTTCAAGCCTCTCTTTCACAAGCGCTTCAAGCCTCGCTTTCAGATCACTCTACTGCAGGGTAGTCTTCCCGGTCACGATTGCAGACTGACATCAGTGAGAGTCGGGGGTGCGGAGGATGGTCTATGTGACAGCTTTACCCCGGATGCCTGCATACTTAAATGTGCCTCTTTTAATCATCAACTGTATGAGTTGTTAAATGTTGTACCTTCATTAAATGTAACCATATTTCTACACTTAGAGGTGCCTCTCTTCTCTTTTATACTCTGTAGCTCCTGCTGGATTTTGCTTCTAATCCCCTTGTGGAGGCTTCCATTTGTGGATGGACATTTTATGGTTACACAACCTATCACATTGCTATAATCTTTTTATATGGACTATAAACTGAAGGACTTATGAATAAATGGTTGTGGAACATATCATCTGAGTTTCCATTATTTCTTATGGGGAAATTTACTTTGATATACAAGTGCTTTGGATTACAAGCATGGTTCCTGGAACAAATTATGCTCGCAATCCAAGGTTTTACTGAATGTATACTGTATATACATACACACACACTTAAAATGTTAGTATTCTTGTATGGTATAGTTTCACAGGTCAATGAAGGAAAAAAAAGTAATTGAAGTTCTATGTAAATATTTGAATGTATAAAATATTTACTCGGTATTAGTAAAGATGCTAAAATTACCATGGTTCTGGCCATGAGTATGTGTGCATGCATACACACACCTGCACAGGGCTATATATATATGTAAAGAAACAGTATTTAAATATAATAACACATTTGTTGTAACTTAAAATACTTTATTTATACAAAATCAGTACATAGCCCTTCATAATTTAAAATGAACAGTTTTTGAAAATGTCTATAAATATGTATGTTACCTCTTCTTTATATTATTAAAATATATTATTTCCTTTTCTATTCATATTGTGTGTGTACGTTATTCTCAGAAAAATGAAATATATACATAATATATATATATACATAAGAGATTAAGCAAAATATTTTAAACAAGATTGTCAGATATACAGTAGGCTTCTAATGGGAACATATTCTGATCCCTTAACAGTTGAGGGCCCCATAAATGGTACCCAGCGGGTTGAACGAAAAAAAAAAAAAATATGTCAGCTTCGGTCAGAGTCGCTGTAACGATCTGATGTTAGTACAGCGATCTCCCTCACTGAGCTGTTGTGTTCTGACAGCTGGATGGATGATCCGCCAGAGCAATCTGATCAGCACTCTCATCTATTGGCTGAGAGCACTGATCGGGAGGCGGTTGGTTTCTGTCAGACCAGCTGCCATACACATGGAATGAATGTCGCCCGCTGTATGTCCAGGACAAAGAACAAGGAAGCTTATCCCCATACAGTATCTGTTTGACTCAATGTCTTCTTACAGATTATTTAAGTTGCTATTTAATCTCTGGGAAAACTATTTAAACCAGAAGAAGGAACATCAGATCAAATTCATAAAGGATTCCAAAACAGCAATTGGTTTTCAAGGAAAAATGATCCCACAATCCCTTTTACGGTGTTCTGAAGGTAACAACCATACAATCCCCATATGTCTCTTGCGCCAGCACCTGTGGTGATTCCCTGGCTCTCCTGTTCCTCCATGGGACTGCAGCAAACTGCTCAGGCACTGGAATCAGAAGGAGCTTGGAGAACATCTATTTACCGATCTCCTCTGTGACTAATGAACTCAGAAGCGATATGTATTACATAACCTCTTGGTTCAGAGCAGTCATTCCTCAACTACCAAAACCAGGGAAGCAGCTACTCAAGCATGAACTGTGCTTGATTAGCTGCAATGGAGACATTGGAGGCCAACAAGCAATAAAGTTAAATGAAGAAAGAAATTGATAATAATAATAAAAAAAAAAAAAAATTTAAAAGCACACCCCCCCCCACCCATTTGTGGGATGCACATGTGTATATAAAGATAAACTGCACCACACATGAAAGGTACTGTTGTGAATGTCACAGTGAGAGCAATAATGTCGCTTATGGATGATTTTGGGTAGTTATTTGCAATTTCACATTCACTTGCAATTTTAAGGCTTGACATGCTTTCTATCTATTTTCTCAACCCAGAAAATACTATATTGTGTTTGTTTGCACTAAAATCCATTTTAGTGTAATTTTTACTGAAAATATGTGTTTGGTAGCTGCGCAAATATCGTACAAGATAAAAAAAAAATTCAACTGCTATCCTTTTATTTTACAGGGCCTCTGCTTTCAGAAAATATATAATTGTTTGGGGGTTTAAAGTAGTTTCTAGCAAAAACAAAATGCACATTATTACGTGTGTAAAATGTGGTTAATGATTCACAAAACATTCAAACGTTTTGGGGGTAAAACTCTCTCCCCCTTCATCAGGACTCAGTAATGTTTGCAATTGCTTAAACTCAGGGAAGCAGATGCCAGAGAAACTGAATGCAAAGAAATCAGATGAGGCATAATAATGCCAGTAAAACTGCTGCAGCAACAAACCGTTGTTTTGTTGCTGCTTTCTCACTGGTATAATTGTGCCGCATCTCATACCTTTGCAAGCAATCTTTTTGGCATCTACATCCAAGTCCATTTAAACACTTGTAACCATTACTAAAGCTGCGTAAATGCGAGCGGAATGTCCGACGGAAGCTTGTCATCGTCTATTCCGATTGTGTGTGCCTCTTTGGACTTTTTTTTTCCAAAATTCTGACGCTCGTCTGTATGCTGTTCCGACGGACCAAAAACGATGCATGCTACGAGACGGAAGCTATTGGCTACTGGCTATTGTACTTCCTCTTTCTAGTCCCGTCGTACGTGCTGTACGTCACCGCATTCTGGACAGTCGGACTTTGGTTTGACCGTGTGTACGCAAGATCGCTTGAATGGAATTCTGTCGGAGAAACCTTCAGAGTTTAGTCCGCCAGCAAAACCGGTCGTGTGTATGCGGCATAAGAAAGATATTTAAAGAGCTGCATCAAAATCTTCCAACAAAACTCGAATGGGTTAAAATTAAAAAAAATAATGCACCATCACAGGGTGGTGACAGTGGGTGCAAAGCTGGTACAGGTGCCACATCCTATAATCTGCAATACACTAGTAACTGGACTTTTTAGGCACCACCAATGAAGGGCATGAACAGGGCCTTGAATTTGGTGGTCCGATATGTCTTTTTATATGTGATGTATTTTACAAATGTTGTTGTTCTATATGAAGATTATAAATAAACTTGTACTTTTTTAATGGAATTATTGGTGCAAAATTCGATGCTCATCTTGAGGCAACCACCCAGTCAGATATAAATTAAGCAGAAAGAAACGTCATTCTGACTACAGGGATGCTAACAAACCTCTCCAAACTGTGCAGCCATTTAAATCCATTAAAATGTGCCACACATGTGGGAACTTCAGAATTACTGGATCATACAGCTACACCTCCAGTATGTGGTGTACCTCATTCAACAGGACAGACATTAAAAATGAGGAATCCACATAGATAAGGTAGATGATGATTGAAGACATAATGTTTTGGTTCTTAAAGGGAACATGAAAAAAGAAAAAACCCAGAAAAGTTAAACATTTGAACTACAAATGATATTTCTGTTTGACAGGAGAGATAACAGATTGAATGTGGACCTCAGCTTTCTAAATTCCTATCAACAAATGTTATGATCGTTTTCACCTCTATGACTCTTACCCCACCTCCAATTTCATAGCTCACTTCTCTATTCCTTATCTGACTTTCTAACTTTTATTATTGTGTGTGTGTGTGTTTTTACATAGATTGTTGTTTTTTTTTCCCTAACAATTTGTGAAACCTTTGGGTAACAGTCTGGACCCAAAAGGAGACAACCAGCTAGCAGCAAGTGACCAATGAACAACCTCATATACAAATTGTATAGTAAAAGGATTGCAAATTATTAACAAAAGCAGTCATTTATTGAATGTCACAAATACATGAGAAGTGACCTCTTGTGTGAGCAGGTCGTGTGACTTTCATTAGAGTTCCTGATAGTGGAGATGGGTTTCGCAATGTGCTGGTGCTAGGTCATGATCCCCAGGTTCATCCTGCTCAAGGTGCACGGTCAACGCTATTCAAGTGGATAGAAAAGCAATGCAGAAGTACCAGCAGAGCAAAAATGGGCAGATATGATAAAAAGGTCCAGGACACATGTATTAGGGTAGGCAGACAAACAAATCTAACAGGAGAAGCAGAGGTCAGTACACAAAATATCAATCCAAGAAGACAAAAAGGTAGGACTAGGGACCGCAAGAAAAAGCTCAGAGGCAAACAGGAATGTTTCTCAGGCACCAGGCTCACAAAGGACATTCCCGTAACCCTTTCATGACTAAGCCTATTTTTGAAATTTGGTGTTTACAAGTTAAAATCAGTATTTTTTGCTAGAAAATTACTTAGAGTTCCCAAACATTATATATATTTTTTAGCAGAGAATCTAGAGAATAAAATGGAGATTGTTGCAATAGTTTATATCACATGGTATTTGTGCAGCGGTGTTTTAAACGCAAATTTTTGGAAAAGGGACACTTTCATGAATTTTAAAAAATCCAAACAGTAAAGTTACCCCAATTTTTTGTATAGTGTGAAAGATTATGTTACGCCGAGTAAATAGATACCAAATATGACACCCTTTATAATTGCACGCACTCGTGGAATGGCGACAAACTACGGTACCTATGAATTTCCATAGGCGACGCTTTAAATTTTTTTTACGATTACCAGGTTTGATTTACAGAGGTGGTCTAGGGCTAGAATTATTGCTCCTGCTCTGACGATCGCGGCGATACCTCACATGTGTGGTTTGAACACCGTTTACATATGCGAGCGCGACTTCCGTATGCGTTTTCTTCGCTGCGCGAGCTCGCGGGGACGGGGGCACTTTAAAAAACATTTAAAAAAAATTTTTTTTTTTTACTTTATAAATTGTGTTTAAAATTTTTTTTTTTTTTTTACTTTTATTGCTGTCACAAGGAATGTAAACATCCCTTGTGACAGTAATAGGTGGTGACAGGTACTCTTTATGGAGGGATCGGGGGTCTAAAAGACCCCCGATCCCTCCTTTGCACATCAAAGTATTCAGATCGCCGAAAACGGTGATTCTGAATACTGTATTTTTTTTAAAAACCGGCGCCATTGGCAGCTGAGTAAATGGGACGTCGCTTTTGCGTTTACATTGAGAAGGCTGGAACGAAGCCGCCCACAGCTTCGTTCCAGCCCGCCCACAGCCGCCGGAGGCAGCCGATTGGACACCGGGACTCCCGATCGCACGGGAGGCCCGGTAAGAGCGGCGGGAGGGGGGGATGTCCCCTCCCGCTCCTCCGGTATAACAGCTAAGCGGCTTTTAGCCGCATCGGTTGTTATATTTGGGTAGCCGATCGCCCGCTGTAAACAACGGTACCGGGGTGATGCCTGCAGCTGCGGGCATCATCCCGGTATAACCCCGCAAAGCCGAGTACGCACATCTGCGTACGGTCGGCGGGAAGGGGTTAAATAGGCACAGGTGTATCAATGTCGTCATCAGGTGCATTGGCAGTGTTGTGAATTATTAAAGTGTTTGTTACCCCAACACTTCATAATCCTGATACACTGTATGTGCCTGCTGTACCATATACTTGTATGAGAAAGTTTCCTGTTCTCTTTGTATCGATTCCTTTATGTGAAATCCCTGGTGTTCCTGCCAGTTCCTCTGCTTTCCTAATAAAAACTGATCAAAATTCATAAAGCACCAAAAGATAGCGCAGCATGGTCAGTTCTCTAGCTATGCTGGGAACTCAGTGTACTCTCCTCCAATGATCAGACTTGTCCTGACACGCCCCTGCTCCACAGCCATTCACTGGGAATCTCAGTGGGCTGCTGCTTCTCCTCCCCCAACTCTTATTCGGCTGAGAACATAGGGAATGCGATAACGTATAAAAAAAAAAAAAAAAGTATTTGTAATGTAATTTTTTTTTTCAAATATGATTTTTATTAAATTTTTTTTTCCAGGAATGAATTGCATATTCATACTATAACAGTGTTTACAGAATGGGAGAACATAGTCTCCTAAAATAATAATCATGTATTACAAAAGAAACTTAACTTATAATTAATTTATACATACAAGAACTCAAAAATCTAAGTATCCCCCTATCTCACTGCTACAGTAATCTAAGTTTCTGCTTCTTATCACCTTATGTGACAAAGCACCTCTGCTTCATTCCATATACTTTAACTTAAAAAACAAATCTACATAGAGGACAAGAGGAGATATAACATAAAAACAAAGAAAAAAAAAAAGAAGGGAGGGGAAAGGAAAAGGGGGGGGGGGGGGAGGGAAGAGGAAAGGGAAGTTTTAGTGGGGGAGAAAAGGGGAAAGAAAAATCAACAGGGAAAGGATTCCAAAAATGGCGCTTGGTATCGCATCTGATGTCTCTTTGATCGCACATCCATCATATCTCTTAACTCAGACTCATATCCGCGTTTCACAGCCCTAAGAGGGAGCTACCCTCTTCTGAATTAATAAACAAATTCCAAGAAGTCCATGTCTTTTTGTCTATCTCCTGTCTATCAGTTGCTGTCAATATCAGGTCCTCCATCTTTCTAATATCTTCCACCTTCTTCAGCCATAATGCTGTTGTTGGTGGATTCTGCTGTTTCCACATCAAAGGTATACAGGATTTAGCTGCATTTAGTAAATGACATAGGACAGATTTTTTATATGTTTTCATTGGGATAGTGGTAATATGTAATAAAAAAAAAACGCTGGGTCATTCAGGATTTGAAAATTAGTAAATTTCTGGGCAATCATTTGAACCATTGCCCAGTAAGAAGTCAACTTGGGGCACGTCCAAAATATATGCAGAATCGTCCCTTTATCTGCACCACATCGCCAGCAATACTCTGACGCATCTGGAAAGATAGCATGAAGTCAACTAGGTGTCATATACCATCTTGTAAATATCTTATAATTCGTTTCCTGTATTTTGGTACAGATTGTAGATTTATAGGAAAGCTCAATCATATTTTGAATTTGTAAATCAGTAAATGTGCGATGCAAATATGTACTCCATTTTAACAAACAGGCCAGTTCTGGTTGCTCCCTAGGGGAGTTAAGTAACTTATACATCTCTGAGATGACGTGAGACAATGGTTCTGTTCCTGAGCAATGCTCCTCAAATGTAGTCAGTTGTCTAGTATATGCCTGCGGGTCTGGTATAGTCTGAAGAAAATAATATAATTGAGCTGCATTCCAGAACGCAAGTTGGTAAGGGCCCCCGGAGTTAGTGAGCTCCTCCATAGTAGGCCATCTATCTCCCATCACAAACTGTGATGCAACAGTTCACTCAGTCTCCCTTAAAAATTGTGTGGTTGAAAGGCCTGGTATAAATTTGGGGTTCCCAATTATCGGGGTCAATGGAGATGTCTGCATATGTAATAGCGTGTAGGTATTGTTTCAAACTATTCCCTATCAAGGGATGAGATTTTAGATCTGACGACACAAAATCCCAGCACCACAGCGCCATCCTCAAAGGTATTGGGGATTGACACTGTTCTACTTGCACCCACAACTTCAGGTCACTATGGCATTGCCAATCAATTACTCTACCAAGTTAAATGGCTTGATAATATCTCCTGATATCTGGCAACGCCAAGCCACCAATATGTTTTGGTAGGGTTAATAAGGTGCGTGAAAGACGTGGTTTCTTATGCGCCCAGACAAACCTTGTAAACAACGCCTGCACCTGCTTAAAATAAGAAAACGGTATCTGTATCGGTAGGACCTGAAATAAGTATAACAATTTTGGCAAAATGCACATCTTTATTAAATTACACCTACCGATCCAAGAATGTAAATTAGTATGCCACTTATCTAATAGCATGTAAGTAATGGTGGAAAATTAAGCTCACAAGTACGGGTTAAACTTGCTGGAATTTTTGTGCCTAAATAATTTAGGGCAAGTGTAGTCCACTTAAAGTGGAAGCCTCCTCGGATTTGTATAAGAGTTTGTGCTGGCAGTGCAACCCCCATTGCCTCTGATTTAGAAAAATTGATTTTCAAGTTTGATAAGGCACCATATAGATCAAATTGTTTAAGGAGATTTGGTAGGGATACTGCTGGATTCGTTAAAGAAAATAATAGGTCATCGGCATAAGCCGAGACCTTATGTTGTGTATCACCCACTGTTACTCCTTGTATATCCTGATTTAGCCTGATCGTGGAAAGAAAAGGCTCCAAGGTAAGGGCATATAAAAGAGGGGCGTCCCTGCCTGGTACCATTCCTAATTATAAAAGACTCGGAGAGCACCCGATTCACCTTAACCTGTGTGGTCGGATTTAAATATATCTTGGCAATCCGGTTCCTCATCACCTCCCCAAGTCCAATATGTCTGAGTAGGGAGAGCATAAATGGCCAACTTACTCGGTCAAATGCTTACTCCACATCTGTATTTAAAAAGACACATGGAGTTTTCATGGACTTGGTCACGTGAAGTAGGTTCAGCACTTTAGAAGTGCTGTCCCTCGCTTCACGTGTCGGGATAAATCCAACCTGATCTAAGTGGATTAATTTTTGTAAATGGTTTAACAGTCGGGTAGCCAAGATTTTAGTATAGAGCTTAAGGTCTACATTCAAAAGTGAGATAGGCCTATAGCTACCTTCTTTATATATCACAGCGATGTGGGCACCCAGAGTATCCCTAGTGAATGAAGATCCAGAGTCGATCAAACTAAATAGATTAATCAAGCGTGGGCCTAAAATTTCAAATAACCTTTTATAGTATTTACAGTAAACCCGTCTGGACCCGGGGCCTTCCCTGATTTCATAGACCCCAACGCTTGTTGAAGTTCCAACAATGTTATTGGGGCATCTAGTTCCATACATTTCTCATGGGCTAAGGACGGCATTTGAGATATTTGAATATATTCATCTATAACAGATCGAGGCGATACAGGTAATGCTAGATCATATAGGTGTGAATAAAATTCTTTAAATTCCTGGGAAATATGCCTTGGTAAAGTAACTTTATGCCGTTCCCATTGACAACTTGGGTGATAGATGTTGACAGCTTATGCTCTCTCACTTTTCTTGCCAATACTTTCCCACATTTATCACCCGATTCGTAGCTCACCTTATGGCAAAACTGTAGCGCTGCTTTTGCCTTGTAGTGAAGCAAATTGGTAATTTGCTTCCTCAGTACCGCCAAGTCTGTTTCCAGAGTCTTATTATGCCACGTACACACGAGCTGACTTTTCGGCAGACTTGGTCTGGAGGACCTGAGTCCGTCGGACAATTCGATCGTGTGTGGGCTCCAGCGGACTTTTTTCCCCCAAAAGTTCGATGGACCTAGAAATGAAACATGTTTCAAATCTTTCCGACGGACTCGAGTCCGGTCGAAAAGTCCACGCGTCTGTATGCTAGTACGACGGACAAAAACCGACGCTAGGGCAGCTATTGGCTACTGGCTATGAACTTCCTTGTTTTAGTCCAGTCGTACGTCATAACATACAAATCCGTCGGACTTTGGTTGATCGTGTGTAGGAAAGTCCGTTCATTCGTAAAGTCCGTCGTAAAGTCCGCCGGACAAAGTCTGCCGTAAAGTCCGCTCGTGTGTACGCGGCATTAGGAGCATGTTTATGCCTAGATTCCACAATCGCTAATTTATCAAGTAATTCCGTAAGCTTTTTCTTTCGTTCTCGTTTAACACGACCCCTATGCTTAATAAAAAAACACCTCTAAGAACTGCCTTATGTGCTTCCCATAAAATTCCTGGGTCAAAATTTGGTAGGTCATTCATCTGAAAGTACGTCAGCTCTTTAGTCACGTCCTCTAAGACTTCTGGTATCTGTAAAAGACTTTCGTTAAGTCGCCAGCAACGATGTCTAGATGTCTGAGCTCCTGTTAGATCATAAGTCAGGAATACAGGGGCATGGTCTGACCATGTAATATATCCTATAGATGTAGTCCGGACTGCATGTAAACAGGTATGGGGAATCAAAAAATAATCTATCCTGGTAAAGATTTTATGTGGAGGTGTATAAAACGAGTAATTTCGTTCCCCAGAATGTTGCAATCTCCATGCGTCAATCAATTGAGCTTTATGGAATAATTTTGCAGTACGTTTTAGTTGGCTAGGAGGGATGGATGATATCCCCATGGAGGTATCTGTTGATGATATCAAGGGTATATTAAAATCTCCTCCTAGTATCAACTGCTCCTCTGCAAAATCTAAAAGCTTCTCGAATGCCTCATCTAGAAAAGAGGCCTGATTTTCATTGGGAGTATAGATTGTTGCCAGTGTCATCTGCTTGTTCCCCAGGAGGCCCTTTAAATAAATATATCATCCCGTAGGGTCTATCAATGAAATTTGATGGCGCCAGGGTATTTTGCTTGAAATTAATATCGAGACCTCTTTTGTTTTAGCCATCGAATTAGTAGCATGGTATGTCAATGGGTAAAATCTGTTTTGGAGATATTGAAGTCTGTCTGTCTTGAAATGTGTCTCTTGAATAATAGCTATGTCAACACGGAAATGTTTCAGATTATATAGTAGCATACGTCGTTTCTCGGGTATGTTAAGACCCTTAGTATTCAGGGACATCACTAGTATACTATCCAGCGCCATTTTAGGGATGAGGGAAGGGGAAAAAAAAAAAAAAAAAGGGAGAGCTTTTATAATAGAAAAAATTAGGGGGAGGTTTGTAGTAACCTACAACTACTCCCTTAACCCCTGTGTCACATTGTATTATATCTTATTTTGTGCTATAAATATAGAGTGACTTTTTGTCTATGTGATATTCTCACCACCATATACTACCCCCTGTCTTAGGGGGGAAACCTTGAATCTCTGAATTTTACTTTACTCATATATACATAAGTGACATAAAGTGATAAAAAACAGAATAAATAAATAAAGTAAAATGTTGTAATTCCTTGCCACCTTAAACCACTAAGTGATAATAGTCTTAATAAATTTAAATAATCTCCTCACACTATGAAAAATAAAACCCTTATCCCCAATCTCACACAAAAGAAAAAAAAAAAAAAACACCACTCACAGCAATCCTAATACCTCCCCTCTTTTCCAATCCCACTTTTGTTCTGTTTGAGTATTTGTGGGTCTCACAATCAGCGGAGAAAAAGGGAAGTAGTGAAACCAATCCTAACCAGATCTGGTAGCGTGTTTCCCCGTAGATAAAAAAAAAAAAGGGGGGGGGGGGGTGGGAACAAAAAAAAACAGAGGAAAAAAAAAAAAAAAAAAAAAAAGGGAAAAAAAGAAAATAGGAGCCCCATTTATCCATATGGATCTATATTTCCCATATTTCCTATATTTTGTAATAATCTAAAGGGGGGGGATTTTGTCCAAAAAAATGTTTTCCTTCTATGGTTTCCTCACAGTCCTTCCATATTCCTCTTCCAGTTTTAGCTTTCTACCAGGGTCTCTTGTTGATTTCTTTGCTCTTTTAATCCTTGAGATTCCGGGTCTAACCTCCGTGGTTCAGCAGGCCTTCGCCGTATTTGTCCCGGGATTGCTTTTAGCCAATTGGGAATAGGAATTGTCTCTGTGTCCAAAAAGAAAAAACAGCCCAGGTAAGTCTGCTGGGTTAGACAAGAAAAAAAGATGAGGGTCCTTTCCTTATGGTTAAAGAGATACCCCCACCGATATGTGCCCCCCAGTTGTCTAATCATGTCTAGTAATGGACGTAGCAACGCTCTCCTTTGCATAGTATTCCTCGATATATCTGCTAATATTTTAATAGGAGATGCATTGAAAACAATCTCTCCCAGCTCCCACGCCTTGCGAAGAATAATCTCTCTGTGTGTATAATGAAGCATACAGCATACAATGTCTCTAGGTCTTTTTAAATCTGTGGAGCGGGGACCCAGTGCTCTATGAACCCTCTCAAACTTGAGGTCCTGGGGGGCCACCAAAAGCGCCATTTGTTGCCATATTTTCAATACTATCGATTGTAATGTCTCCTCACCTGTATCTTACGGGACCCCCCTCAGCCGTAGATTGTTACGACAGCTCCGGTCCTCAAGCTGTTCCAGGTGCAGCTGTAGTGCAAGAGACTGTAAAGCTTGCTGATCTTCTGTCTGCTCCAGCTGAGCCACTCACCTCTAGAGCAGGGCTGATGCTGTTTCTCCAGTAGAGACCCTTTCCGCCAATGATTGTACCTCTACCTGGATAGCTTGAAAGTTTTTACGATGCGTCTCCTCCACGCAATGGATCAGCGTCTCCATATCAGTACGGGTAGGTAATGCCTGGAGGAGAGCTTTAAAGGCCTCGATTCTCCCTCCACGGTAGGTAACAGTACACCAACTTGCTGCCTCTGCTCCTGTGTAGTCTGCTGTACGATAGAAGCACAGATAGTTTCTGTAGCCACTACGGGAGTTGATGCTGGTAAAGCAGCCATTACAGCTTCCAAATAGGAGGCAGACTGAGCCCCCGTCGTACGGTTCCGTAGGCTGGCGGATCTTGTCCCTGGAAAGTAGCTCTGTATCTCTGGCTGAAGAGTCGCTGCTGCTGGGAGTATTTCAGTCCATTCTCAATTTATAAACTAAAGGATAATTTTTGGGAGGGTTAGCTTTATGATACTTTAAAAAAAAATTGATCTACTCATTTCCTACACTTAATTAGATCACCCCAGCCAACACCTTACCATGAAAAAGAGGTGGGTCGGGAGAAGGAATTATGACAATATTTGGACCGCTCTTAGGCAATCCAGACAGACTGGCATATATTGCGGCATAGGAGACAGAGTTTAATGGCAATACAGAGATTGAACAATGACAAAAAATGCATATGTTAATTGCAGGGCATGCTAAAGGTCTCACCAATGTGAAAGTCCTGGTATCTGGAGCCCTCCCGTCTAACAGCAATGTACTCAGGTGCTTCACCATTAGGTTTCAGAAGTTGCAACCATCAGAGTACAATGCTCCATGCTTGGTGAGAATGCCCCAAGGTTAGAGGATTCTAGATTCTTTTTGCTCTTACTGGGAGAGTTAAAAACGTCGCTCACAATTCCCATAATCTTTTTTGTTTTGCTCAAAGCCAAAATCTCATTTGCCATAGCCAAAATCTCTCAGACTTCGGGATCCTGACACATGAATATTAGCAAGTATTTTGAACAATAAAAAAACAGAAGTTTGAAAAGATTAACCACTGAATGAATAACATTAGAGAGCATCAAGAAACTGAGAACATTTATATAGTCTGTCCTGTCCTCTAATGCCCTGTACACACGTTCGGATTTTCCGACGGAAAATGTTCGATGGGAGCTTGTTGTCGGAAATTTCGACCGCGTGTAGGCTCCATTGGACATTTTTCATCGGAATTTCCGTCACACAAAATTTGAGAACTGGTTCTCAAATTTTTTACGACACCAAAATCCGTTGTCGTAAATTCCGATTGTGTGTACACAATTCTGATGCACAAAGTTCCACGCATGCTCGGAATCAAACAGAAGAGCCGCACTAGCTATTGAACTTCATTTTTCTCAGCTCGCCGTATGTGTTGTACGTCACCGCGTTCTTGACGCTCGGAATTTCCCACAAGATTTGTGTGTATGTGTACACGTGTATGCAAGACAAGTTTGAGCCAGCATCCGTCTGAAAAAATCCATGGATTTTGTTGTCAGAATGTCCGATCGTGTGAATGCGGCATTAGATCTGAGTGAACCTGTAACTGTCCAAAGAAAAGTATTTTTATGACATCATTCATGCTATAAAAGTCTACTGTATTTTTCAATTTTGACAAAAATATCTAATAAAAATGTTTTTGATCAGTGTCTCTAAAATGACTCTGCTAAGCCTGTTCATCATGGGGTTAATGACTTGCTAGCTGTGCTCCAGCAATGATGCAAAGTAATACACATGTGGTTAGCAGGACATATATTTGTCTATAACAGAGAAAGTTAATGACACCGGTGTAAAACAATAGTGTGCACTGAGCAGAAAAGGGCGCAGTTCTTGAATTCTAATACTTGGCCATTCAGGGCTCAGCAGTTGTACTGGGCAGATCTGAACACTGCAATATATCAGAGAAGGTAAAAGATTAAAGCGACATTAAAACCCAAAGCAAATATATATATTATATTGTGGTGGTGGCATTCGATTTCTTGGGTGCATTAAGCCTGTCCATACATGGGTCGAATCTTGGCTGGTTCCTGCTGAACCGGTCGAGATTCAAACTGTCTATGGCCGGCTTTAATATGCTAGTGCATCTAACACTACCCTCTCTCTTGTCTGGTAATGCTGCTGGCCAAAAGGTGTCTGTTACTCTTCCATCCAGAGTGGAGACACCTCAATTGCACAGTCATGCTACACTATAACCATATGACATTTTTATAATTTTTTTCACACAAATAGAGCTTTCTTTTGATGGTATTTAATCACAACTGGGTTTTTTATTTTTTTTGCTAAACAAACAAAAAAAGACCAAAAATTAAAAAAAAAAACATTTTTCATAGTTTGTTATAACATTTTGCAAACTGGTAATTTTTTTCCTTCACTGATGTGTGCTGATGAGGCTGCACTGGTTGGCACTGATAGGCGGCATTGATGGGCACTGATGAGGCAGCAATAATAGGTAGCACTGATGGGCACGGTTGGGACTACACTGATAATCAGTGCCCTGATTATCAGTGTAGATGTCCCTTTAACACAAGCCGATTAATGTCTCTCTTCTCCCTTCCTTTACGTTGTCAGCAGGAGGTGCACAGGCAGAAGGATCATGGGAGGATAACAATGGATGTCCTCCCAGCAAAGGAAGTCCATGCTGTAGCCATCTTTCGACCATAGCGTGCACGGGAAGAGGTTGCAGATCGATAAGCTGCAATGCATTACATTTTTTCTTTTGGGTTTAATACCACTTTATAGCTCTCATTCAAGTCTTCTATACATTCTTTGCTGTATTCTGTTATTTGAAATTGTGCATTTTTCCTGACACAAATGTATAACATTTAGGATTTCTTTACAATAAACTAGAGAGTACATAGATCCCATACATTCGCAAACCTTCATTCCCATGCGTTTATCAATAATCTCCCAATTTTTGTTGAATTTTTAGTTCTCTGAAAGCATGATTTGACTAGAACTAACATTAAGGCTCGATTCACATCTATGCATGTTTGTTTTGAGCATTTCTGCAGTGCTTTTTGCTGTGCTTTCTGCGTTTTTAGTAACCATGATTTTACCGCAATTTTGCCACGATTTGTGTTTTTTTTTTCTTTACATTCACTGTATATAGCTGGTTGCCAAGGAAGGGGTGGGGAAGCCGGTAGCTGCATCCTTAGCAACCAATGATGTAAAAAACAAAATTGCTGGCTAAAAAAAATTCATGAAAAAAAACAAAAAAAGGGCGACCCTTCGAACTGGTATTTTTTTAACTTTAAAGATATGTGCATTCCAGTGCATTTTTTATGCGTTTACTGTGCTGCAGTACAGTTCAGTGCAGAAGAAAAGCAGCATGTTCTACTTTTGTTTCTGGAACTGACTGCACTGGTGTGAACTATGCCACTGGAAACCATATAACCTGCTATCCATGCATTTTTGATGCAGAAAAACAACGCGCTGGATTGCATGTGGTGTGAACCGGCCCTAAAGCAGTATTAAACCCAAAAGCAAACATTTATTTTCACCAATTTTTATATGCGATGGCTGCATTTGTTTTCTTTTTTAGGCTTTCTTTCCCTTATTGTTACCTGGTGATCCTGCCAGTAAGTCTATTGTTTTTAAACAGAACAAGCTGTCCAGCAGAATGTATCAGTTACAGAAAGGAGACAAACCGTTTAACACTGACAGGGGTGCTTACAATGATCAGCTTTTATGTAAAACCTGTATCCCAAAAGGAAAAAAAACCTGTTTGGTGTAACTGCTTACAAAAGCTTGAGTTTGTCTTCAGTGTGTTAAATGTTAGATGCAGATTTAAATACTCCCCTCCCCCCAGACCGCCAATGCTGCTCTCTGCTGTGCCTCCACTGCTCCTTCATTCAGACTGGGGGCACTCTAATACAAAAGGTTTGTTACTGGACAGATTACCAGGTGAAAACGGGGGGGGGGGGGGGAGCCTAAAAAGCAAAACAAATGCAGTCACCCCAGCTAATGAATGGCAAGCTGCAATATAGTATATTTTTGGTTTTGGGTTTATTGCCTCTTTAACTTACAAAGGCTTTTGAGCTTTCAATTTTTGTAACAAAACCACTCCTAGTATTTAACTCATTCATATAGGTCCGGAAACCTAAACATATACTTACAGCATATCTAAACCCAAAAATAAAACTATAATACATTGCAGCTTTCCAGTCCCTGGATGAGGTGAATTCGTTTCTTTGTTTCAATCTTTTTTCCTTTACCTGGTAATCTTGCAAATAACAACCTTCCTGTCCTTACCATATCTATAAAGCAAGCTAAGGTTGCCACCCCGGATGGACTTCAAGCATGTTTGCTTTTGTCCTTTTCCATAAACATAAAAAAAACCCCAAAAATTCGCCCATGGGACTTTAAATGAGGTGTCCATGATGATCACAGGTAAATAAAATGTGATAGTATAAAAAAAATATCAAAGTTTATTAGAATCATTGTCATCCAATAGAGGTCATGAACATAAGTGACAAATTCATAAGAACAGCAGCATAACAAGATGGTCCTAAAAACATAGCCATAATGATATAACATCAAAGTATTGTGAGTACAGATATACATGATACATCTCTAACCCGACTCGTTTTGCGAGCTCTCCGCGCATCATCAGGGGCTGATGTGTATATCTGATGTCTATAACAACAAGTAAAAAAGTACATTGGAGTACAGGTTATGATTGGACAAAAGCATGAAGCCAGAACTAGTGATCCCATACTCACTTTTCAGGCAATTGGCTCCATGGGCTGACCCCAGGCAAGGGTAAGCGGAAAACATCTCCCACGGGAGCTGAAGGGGCAAAGACCAAAGCGTAGAGGACCGAGGTCAGACGTAGGGCAGGCATGGCAAAAAGATGGAAAAAAGGAGGGGAGGGTTGGACCCAAATGTCACCAAAGATCGTTGCAGAGCGTACTCACTATGATGAAATATATGGGTATAAATATATATGTGGATCTACAGTAATAGATATAACAGTATCCTAAAAATATGAGATAGTATACTCTAGTGCAAGGGGTACAGAAGTGTCCAACAAAGCATGAAAAAGCAAAAGAAGAAAAGGGAAAGGGAAAAGAAATGGGGACCCAAATGTTGCCCCTAGGTCATGCAGGATGTACTCACTGTGATGAGATATATAAATGTATGTATATAGTTGGTAGTTGATGTAACAATAATCATAGTGTCCTGAGTTACCCATAACATGGGGGATGACGGGTTTCTGGGCTTTCAGTTCAGGTAGAGATCAAAGATCAAAGATCACCATGGTTTGGCACCCTAAACTAACACAGTTTACTATGCTTCAGTTATGAATGAAAAAAGTGAGTAATTGGTACCGATCATTCACTGTATTCGTTAGGAAAGAAAGGTGCTGGTAAATTACATATTTACCAACCCATCAAACCACTGCCCATCCTGAAAGCATGCCGTGCAGCAGCTGGGGAAAGAGGGGGACCAGGGGAGCACAGAGGGGGGGAACCAGGCAGCAAGAGCAACAGTGACAGAAGGGGTGGTGGGGGCAGCATTTACCAGACCCGATCAGCTGTATTTTCCTGCACCAGCTGAATGCTAGCGGGAGAGGGAGGAGGAAAAACAGTTGTTCAACTGCTGCAGGAAAATACAGTTGACCGATTCGCCTCCTATCCTTGCTCCTCTTGTTGCCTGGGCCCCCTGGAGGACGAGTGGGGTTGCCATTGCGACCCTACCGCTATGCCCACTCCTACAAAAAAAATAACAGACATAAATTAATAAAAAGGAAAATTTGATTCTGAATACAGGGACAAAAACAAGGGTACAAAACATTGCAACAATACATGCTGCAAGCTGTGCAGCCACACTAATCTGTTAAAACTTATTACACATAACTTTCTATATTGCTGGATCATACAGCTGCACCTTCAATTATGTGGAGCACCACATTCTATGCAACAAGTGCAACTAAGATGTTATAGTGGTGAAACTGCACACCTGTGGGACATCATTTTTTACAGCCAAAACATTCCATAATACATTAATGTTTTGTTCAAATATAATTTTTATTGAAATTTTTGACAAAGAAAAGAGAAAACAAAAACAAATAAGGAAGAAGGAAAAGCATATCATAATCGATAGAATACATCTGTGTTCTTTCTAATAGCATTCTGACAAATACAGTCATCATATATCCTTTCCATTAAACTGCTCCATTCTATCTGCATAGAAACTGGCCTATGACATCTTTAATCCTCTTTAAATTCGTGAATCCGTCTTTGTAGTCCATAGGTATATCAACCACCATGCAGTATTACAATATAACAGGAATGACATCTTCCCAATATTTGCTTATTCTTACATAATTCCAACATAATTGGTGTGAATGGAAAGTTGTCTGTTACTGAAATAATAGACCACTTATTGCACAGAAAAAAGAAAAATATATATATATATGAAGTAAAGACAGAATGGAAGTGGTGAGAGAGGGGGGGGGGTTATAAATAGACGCGAGCGCGATGGACCCGGCCAAGGTTCTGTCCCGCAGCCGCTACCTAATCAAGGGATTCTCAAGAATTTAATAAGGTTTGTCCTTCATCTGAGAAAATATATATGTTCCAGGATAACCAGTTTCTTGAATGTTTGTCTTGCTTGTGTTGGGCAGTCAGTATTAGGTCTTCCATCTTTTTGATTTCTTCAACTCTACAAAGCCACATTCCCACTGTAGGGGGTGTACTCTGTTTCCACAAGGCTGGAATACAGGACTTCGCTGCATTGAGCAGATGTCTGACCACTGACTTTTTATATGATTTAATTGGGGCTGAGGTGGCATGTAACAGAAAAACGGCTGGATCTCTCTGCGTTATGTGATTCGTGAATTTTTTAACAATTGTCTCTACTGCTACCCAAAACTGCTGTACTAGTGAACAGGTCCAAAAAATGTGTAGGAGCGTCCCCTCCTCAGAACCGCACCTCCAGCATCTATCAGAAGTGCCGGGGAAAAATTTGTGTAATAATTGAGGTGTGTAATACCATCTAGTCAGAATTTTGTAATTTGTCTCCTGAATTTTTGTACAGATGGATGATTTCAGCGTAAGTTGAAGTATGTTTTGTGTTTGTGCTGCTGTAAAATTACATTGTAGATCCTGTTCCCACTTTTGTAAAAATAGCAAGTCTGGTTGTTCAGTTGGTGTGTTGAGTAGTGAGTATGTCTTGGAGAGCACCTGAGGCAGAGTGCCCTCCCCTCTACAGTATTCTTCTAGCATCGTCATATCGCGCTTATATCGCATCAGTTCTGGTATTGAGTACAGGAAATGGTGTAGCCGAATCGCTTTCCAAAATGACAATTGAAAACCCCCGTTATCATTCGTCAGGGACTGAATTGAGGTCCAGTGGTCGTCTTCCACATAATGTGATGCACAGTCTTTACCTGACTCCCAGAGCGTCTCATAGTTTGAATAGTCTAGCCCTGGCTCGAAGGCTGGATTCCCCAGAATGGGGAATAAGGGGGACTGTTTAGAGGTCAATGAAGTGTTTTTAAGTATATTTAAGCCCACTGACAGCGTGGCACCAATGGTAGGGTGTGAAGTCATGTCCCTAGGTAGTTTATCGTAACACCAGATAGCCCCTTTCAAGGGTATATTAACCTGATGGTTCTCTACTTGGATCCATAGTTTAGTTTTGTCGTGTCTGTTCCAGTCAACGATCCTCCCTAGATGCACAGCTTGATAATAGTGTTTTGCGTCAGGAAGGGCGAGACCTCCATAGTGTTTCGGTAGAGTCAAATAGCATCTTTTTAGTCTAGGCTTAGAGTGTGACCACACAAATTTTATGAATAGGGAATGTATTTGTTTAAAGTAGTTAGCGGGGATTCTTATAGGTAAGGCTTGAAATAGGTATAGAAATTTCGGGAGAATGCACATCTTGATTAGACTGCATCTCCCAAACCATGAGTGAAGACCTTTGCCCCACTCTGCGAGTAACTCTTTAACTTTGCTCAGGATTGGAGGGAAGTTCAGTTCAAATGTGCATTTCAAATCCCTGAGTATGTTAGTGCCCAGGTATTTGAAGTGACTATCCGACCATTTGAAATTGAATTTGGACTTCAGAACGGAAAGTTGTTCCATCGGCATATTGATTCCCATTGCTGCTGATTTGTCAAAATTAATCTTTAGGTTAGACATGTTCCCGTATATCTGAAATTCTTTAATTAAATTTGGGAGGGAGATAATCGGGTTGGTTAAGGAAAATAGAAGATGATCCGCTTATGCGGAAATCTTGTATTGTCTGTGACCTATGGTAATCCCAGAGATATCTGGGTTCCTGCGTATCGTGTTTAGAAAGGGTTCAAGTATCAGGGCAAAGAGAAGGGGTGATAGCGGGCATCCTTGTCTGGTACCATTAGAAATATTAAAAGGAGCAGAAAGGATTCCATTAGCCTTGACCCTAGCAGTGGGTAAAGAGTAAACATTAGAGATCCATTGTAACATGTGGTTACCTAATCCGATATGCTTGAGGACTGCTATCATAAATTCCCAGTTCACCCAATCAAATGCTTTCTCAGCATCTGTGCTGAGAAAGGTACAAGGCGCTTTAGATATATTAGCTCTGTGGATCAAATTAAGGACTTTTGTGGTGTTGTCCCTAGCTTCACGCGTAGGGACAAAACCCACCTGGTCTAAGTGTATCAGGTCAGTCATATGTTGGGACAATCTATTTGCTAAGATTTTGGTGAGGAGTTTGAGATCTATATTTAGAAGAGATATGGGCCTGTAGCTACCACAGGCTGCGGGATCTTTCCCTTCCTTAGGTATAAGGAGATATGTGCGCGCTTAATGTGTCTCTCTGCAAGTGGCCCCCTTCCGTAAGCTTGTTAAATAGTTTCAACATACGTGGGCCTAAAATCGGCAGCAGAGTCTGGTAATACTGCAGAGTCAAACCGTCCGGACCCGGAGCTTTACCTGGTTTCATGTTTTTAATTGCGCCTTGTAGTTCTGCCATTGTGATGGGTTCTTCTAGGGCAGCTGCATCTTCTGCTGATAGTTTGGGGGTATTAGCTAGAGTAAGATATTCCCTTATTGCAGTGTCAGTGACTCCTGACTTCGGGAGGTTATATAAGAAGGAGTAAAAATTTTTAAATTCATCTGCAATTTGCATGGGAGTCGCCCTTTTTTGCCCTGATGGGGATATGATTTGTGCTATATATGCGGGTAACCTCTGTTGTCTAACTGCCCTTGCAAGAATTTTCCCACATTTATTCCCCGATTCATAGGTGAGTTTTCTACATGCTTGTAAAGCTGCTTTCGCTTGGTATTGTAGTATATCTACCGTCTGTCTACATAATGTAAGGAGTTCTGTTTCTATGGATGTGGTCGGGTTTTGTTTATGTGTTTTTTCTAAATCGTGAGTTTTCTGTAATAGAATTAATAACTGTTTCTCCCGTTCCCTTTTGATATGTGCACCATGTTTGATCAGAATTCCTCTGATCACAGACTTATGGGCTTCCCAGAGTATCCCAGGGTCACAATTGTCAATATCATTCGTCTGAAAATAAAATTTGAGTTCTTTTGTGACGTCAGCTAACACTGTGGGGTCCTGAAGTAAACTTTCATTTAGTCGCCAAAATCTTGATTTTGTCGTCGCTGTTCGTGAGAGGGAATATTTCAGGGTAATAGGAGCATGGTCAGACCAGGTGATTGTGCCTATGTCAACTTTGTCTATTGCCTCCAGTTGGTTATGAGGCAAAAGAAAAAGATCGATGCAGGAATATGATTTGTGTGGTGATGAGAAGAATGTATAATCCCTCTCCCTGGCGTGTAAAAGTCTCCATACGTCAATCAGTCCGGTCTCATGTAGTGTCTTGGTGATTCGGTTGTGTACACCCCTCCTAAGAGAGGACGTTCCATTTGATGTGTCCACCGATGGGCACAGAGGAACATTAAAATCACCGCCTAGCATTAGTTGTCCTTCTGCAAAAGATAGCAGTTCGTTCAATGTTTTGGATATGAAAATATCCTGTCTGTCATTTGGGGCGTATACAGTTGCTAGTGTCACCAGTACATCACCAATCAGTCCTTTGAGAAACATATATCTCCCCTCTGTGTCAATTCTGGTGTCTCTACAGGTCCAGGGCACATTCCCCGAGATCAGTATAGACACTCCCTTTGATTTGGCTGAGGGATTGGTAGCATGGTATGTAGTTGGGAAATATCGTTTTTTCAAACACATCGGTGCACCCGTCTTAAAGTGAGTCTCCTGGATAAACGCCACATCTGCTTTAGATCTTTTAAGATCATTCAGGAGCATGCGACGCTTCTCCGGCACATTCAGCCCTTTGGTGTTTAGGGTATAAATAGTAATTTGATCCATCGCGCTCACACCAGTAAAAAAAATTTTACACAAAAAACAAGGGGGGGGGGGGGGGGGGCTAGTAATGAAGTAGGGAAAAGAAGACTTGAAGGAGCAGGGGGAGAAAAGAGAAAAGGTAAAAAGAATTAAGAGCAAAGAGAGCTCTAGAAACAAAACAAAAACAAAGAAAAGGGGTGGACAATCAAACCCAAAGATCGTCCTACACGTACTAGTTGCCGTTAAGCAACCAGATGCAATTCCTTGCAATGAAACACACTCCAGTTATCACCGGGAAGGTGTTTCGGCCTAATGGGGATGAGGTTAGACTACGACCGGGGGAGCTAATCCCGGCCCGCCCTCCCTCCCGCCCTTACATATAAGATAGGCATGTAAGCATTGTAAACATCACAAACATTATCAAATGAACAGATAAGGTAAAACACCAACCATATTCTTATTATTGGTAACTTCTTATCTATCTGTATCCCTTGTATTATCTGCCCCCAATCTTATCCTTCATTTCTATTGCCATATAACTGAGCAATTTCCAACTGGCCCTTCTTACAACAATCTCATTAGTGTTCCCCTCCTCCCTCCATCCCAACCACTTTTACTCAAAACATAAATGTTCTGTTTTCCCTCTCCCCCCTCCCCAGTTGACCCTCCTCCTGCAATGCTGATATGCAATCGTGGCTTATAGTGAACCCTAAGTTTTCAAACTCCTGAGAAATAGTTCCCTGCGGCAATACACAGACATATTTAAAGTGTGCGTAACTTAGTGCAAGATAGTTCCAACAGAGAAAACACACTGGCGTGGAGCCAGGACAAAACATTTCCGTCACAGGGAGCAGTGACGTAATGATGCACAATATTCCCAATACTGATTGTCCATTGCATAGCGTGGAGACAGAGTCGGGAGAAATTAACGCCTGCCTGTCCGTATGGCACAGGCAGTGTCACCATCAAAACCCCTTCATCAATAGAAAGTTCCTTATTCCAGTGACTACAATTAGGGGGTGCGGTGTTAGCCTGTCTCATTTCCAGGACTCCATCTCCAACTTCCCTGGTCACAACAGTAACCATATCCTGTCCCAAGCAGCCAGATTAGTGGGGGGGGGGGGGGGGGGTGGCTCATATCTGCAACTCTGAAGGGAGGACAGTCAGTTCTTTTGGTATGATGTCAGGGGAGTTCAGACTGCATAACATTAAGAATGGGGCCTTAAGTGGTGTACAGTAAAACATGAAAAATAAGAAACCCAAACGAACGTGAATAAAAAGGCAAAAGTCAAAGCATCTGGGGCATCATACATATTCTCACCACAGCAAACGACTCTGGATTTCTCTGTCTTCTGCTGGAGACGTGATCCTTGATCTGCGTTGAGTGCGTTGTGGTCTTGGTGAGCCTGGCCTTCTCAGATTTGGACCCCCCAGGCGGTTAGCAAATCTTGGGATCAGTTGAAGCCAGTCTGGAACCGTTACTGGATCGGTTTCTAGAAAATCAAACAATGCAGGAAGTTCCGCATGGGATCGTAAGGTGAAAAATTGTGATCTTTTCTTGAAAGTCACCGATATGGGGTATCCCCAGAGATACGTGACGCCCGCGCATTGGGCCAACTCAAGCACTGGCTTCAACATCGCTCTGCGCTGTAGGGTGGCTCTGGAAAGATCAGGCATGATCTGGATAGATGCACCGTCAAATTCCACATCTCTTATCTCCCACGCTTTCCGCAATATGATCTCTTTATGGGTGTACTGGTGTACTCTGCAGATCACATCTCTTGGGCGGTTCGGATCAGTTGATTTCGGCCCCAGCGCCCTGTGAATCTGGTCAAAGGACATCGTCGCAGGAAAGTCCGCTCTCGCTGTGTCTCTGAAAATGGCTATAGCAGTAGCTGTGAGATCCTCTGTACCCGTGGATTCGGGTAGGCCCCTTATACGCAGGTTGTTCCTCCTGCTGCGATCCTCAATCTCTTCTAGGTGAAGTTGCTCGGTCAATAGTACTTTTGTTTGATTTGTTTGGGTATCTTCCACTTGCTTTAGGCGCTGTGTAAGCTCCGTTACTGTGGCTTCTCCTGCACCCATGCGCTCTGACAGTGCTGTGATGTCAGTGCGCACTGCTGCTACGTCTCTGCGGTGTGAGGCTTCTAGCCTGCTGGCTAGAGATTCAAAGTCTGCTCTGGTAGGTATTGCTCTCAACAGTGCTCTCAGTTCCTCATCTGCGTGTAGGGTCAGGGGTGTATTATGTGAGTCCTGTGTGTCTTGGATGACATCTCTGAGCAGCAGGGGGGTAGAGATGTCTCTATCTGAAGTACAGGGTGCCATGGACGGTGTTAGTGAGCAATGCTGTGAGGTACTCACAAGCTCGGTTGTCCGGAGCAGCAGAGGGGTAGTAATGTTTCTGTCAGATGCACAGGGGGTCATGGGCTGCGTCAGTGAGCAGTGCTGTGGGGTACTCACATGCTCATTCGTCTTCATGGCGGCCGCCATCTTTGGAGCAGGGGATGGGTCACAGGGGTCCGAGAGATATTGCCTGATGGCTCCGTTCCGCTGTGTTTTTGGCGGTGTTCTTTTGTGCTGTCGGCTGCTCTTTGCTCTGCGTCTTCCAGCAGAGTACATGCCGCTGATTGAATGCTGGTATGGCTGGTTTAAGGGCAGGAAAGGCCGGGACGGACTGGGAGCTGCTCAGAAGCACGTCTTCACACGGCCATGTCCAGACCACGCCCCCCTCACATTAATGTTTTGGTTGTTTGGGGAGGGGGGTGTTTATATATCAGGGAAGGAAAACCATTGAAACGAGAATGAGAATTCTGTTTGACATGAGAGATAGCGGACTGGATGTGGACCATAGCCTTCTTAATCCCTATCAAATAGTTTTATGACCTCTCACACCTATGTGACCCCCCCCCCCCATTCCTTAGTCCTCTTCTCTACTCCTTATTGGACTCATTTTCTCACTTTAATTACCCTTGTGTTTTTGCTAAGCTTTTAGGTATTCCATGGGCAGAGAAAGGGGGTAGGCTCCAAAAGCTTGTTCTGAAGTTTTAACTGTTCTTGCAAAAAAAAGAAAAAAAAAAAAAGGAAGTATCATAGTGACGCTGCTAGGGCTTCTTTACCGCAATGTCCAAAAAAAAGAGAATCTTATGATGGTAAACTGTGCCTGTAAAACAATATTCTTTTGCCTGTTATGATAACGGATTTTGATGATGCATCTTCATAAAGACATTCATAAGTGTTTATATACCTTATCCAAATCACATCTTGGGAAAAGCTACAAAGTCTGCAATTCCTGAAAAAAAAAAAAAAAAAAATTATATATATATTAATACACACACATATATATACACTGTTTACAGTTGCAATAAAACAGCGCTACTTTTTTTACTATATATCAGATGGAATTGGAGAACATAGGTCACAAAAATATTGCAAACTGATAAAAAGACATTTCAGAAGATCTAAAGAAAAGGTAAAAAGGCTACAAAAACATTTCTAAAAAGGGAAAACAAGCTGTCTACATATTGAGGAAATACAGCACTGCCGCTAGGCTCTCTAGGAGATCATTGCAAAGATCTCAGCAAGGGTACAACATGCAGCACTAAAATAGGTGATGCTTATTATTTTGCCACTGTACGAAAAATACAGAGCAAGAATGGTGTTTGTAAACGCACACCATAGAAGAAAACCACTACTTTCCTTAAATACAATTCTGCAGTTTCAAAGAGACCACCACAATGATTTTTGGCTGGAAAAGTGTGAAAAAACTAGCACTCTTATGAAAACAAGCAAAGCTGTGTAACGACAACAAGGCCTAATGTAGGCCGAGGGGCCGGAAGAACTTCCTACCATGAAAAAAAAAAAAAAAAAAAAAATCAAAGAGAACATCAAGGTAGCAGGTTGATATCTGCAGCTTAAAAGGCGAAAAAAAAAAAAAAAAAAAAAAGCTTTTTTGGCTATACTTCTCCTATGGATCACAGGAGTGCAGCTCATTCTGCACTCCTGTGACCCTTTGTCAGCCAACAGCAGGCTAAATTCCACTGTCGGCTGATGTCACCAAGCCGATCCAGGCTCTGAAAAGATCCCGACTATATGGTCGGGATCCACCCAGTAGTCTGGACTGGCACCTGGCTCAGCCTCTCAGCGATCAGCCAGGAGCCTGAGCGAGGCGCTTCTGCCCCCTCCACAGCCCGATGCTCCAGTGAGCATTGGAGGGGCAGAGCAGAGAGATGCTAACTGGTAGCCCTGTCTCTCTGCTCAGAGCTGTGGGGAGAACTGAGCAATCAGCAGTGTTTGATCAGTCAGTTCTCCCTGCAGAGCTGTCGTGAGACAGATGTAGCATTGTATCAACGCTGCATCCACCTAGGGGAGTAAAATTATTTATTTTTTAAGTCCATACTTCTCTTTTAACCTCCCTGGAGGTATGATTATTTCAGATTTTTGCGTCTCAAAGCAGTACAATTATTTTGAATAGAAATTTGGCGTTTTATATTGTAGGTCTGTAATTCTTAGCAATAACACACTTAGATCTGTCCACCAAGAGTCTAGTAGACATCCCGGGTATGATGAAGTTTGAAACGCAAAATCATAAAAAAATAAATAAAATTATATATATATATATATATATATATATATATATATATATATATATATATATATATATATATATATATATATATATATATATATATAATAAAATGGCTTCCCCATGATTCACTATCGCTCAATTCTGCAAGTGTTCTAATTTATTATCACTGTTTTCTAGCTGGTCTAAAGCCACTTTTGACATAAAGGGACACTTTTTGGTTGCTATGGACAATCTCAAGTTTCCAGAAAGAACAGTATATATAATAATATGCCAAAGCACTGGGGACAAAAAGGGAAGTGAAATGATTTTATACAGTACTGTAATCTGTAAGATTACAGTACTGTATGTGTTATGATTTAAAATTTTTTTTTAATTTGCCGCCGGGCTCCACCCCCGTGCGTCGCGTCGCTCGCAGGGAACGGAGCCCGGCACAGAGAGGCTTCGGGCAGAGGACGGAGCCCGCAGACAGCGCGGGGGGACATCGCAGGATCCTGGGGACGAGGTAAGTAACCTGCACCAGGATCCTGAGATGTAATCCCGAGTGTGGCTCAGGGTTACCGCTAATGGTGCTGAAATTTAACCCAGAGCCACACTCGGGAATACCGTCAGGGAGGCTACAGCTGAATTCTGGGAGTATGTGTATTACATACTTAGATTGGTCCAGCTTAGCACAATGTACGTATGCATACCTCACACCTGACGGGCTGCTGGGGAAGTGGGTGCTACTACAATGATAGTCATGATCTTCCAGGTACTGCTGGGTTTCTGTGTGGGTGGCTTCCCTATGCACATGGAACGCAGGGAGTCACTTGCTGAGCACAGCCACAATTCATAGATCACCTTGTATTTTTGTCAATGATTAGAAGGTGTCCTTTAACCACTTGAGCCCCGGACCATTATGCTGCCTAAGGACCAGAGGTCTTTTTCCAATTTGGCACTGCGTCGCTTTAACTGCTAATTGCGCGGTTATGCAATGCTGTACCCAAACGAAATTTGCGTCCTTTTCTTCCCACAAATAGAGCTTTCTTTTGATGGTATTTGATCACTTCTGCAGTTTTTATTTTTTGCGCTATAAACGGAAAAAGACCGAAAATTTTGAAAAAAAATGATATTTTCTACTTTTTGTTATAAAAAAAATCCAATAAACTCAATTTTAGTCATACATTTAGGCCAAAATGTATTCGGCCACATGTCTTTGGTAAAAAAAATGTCAATAAGCGTATATTTATTGGTTTGCGCAAAAGTTATAGCGTCTACAAACTAGGGTACATTTTCTGGAATTTACACAGCTTTTAGTTTATGACTGCCTATGTCATTTCTTGAGGTGCTAAAATGGCAGGGCAGTACAAAACCCCCCCAAATGACCCCATTTTGGAAAGTAGACACCCCAAGGAAATTGCTGATAGGCATGTTGAACCCATTGAATATTTATTTTTTTTGTCCCAAGTGATTGAATAATGACAAAAAAAAAAAAAAAAAAAAATATTTACAAAAAGTTGTCACTAAATGATATATTGCTCACACAGGCCATGGGCCTATGTGGAATTGCACCCCAAAATATATTCAGCTACTTCTCCTGAGTACGGGGATACCACATGTGTGGGACTTTTTGGGAGCCTAGCCGCGTATGGGACCCCGAAAACCAATCACCGCCTTCAGGATTTCTAAGGGTGTAACTTTTTGATTTCACTCTTCACTGCCTATCACAGTTTCGGAGGCCATGGAATGCCCAGGTGGCACAACCCCCCCCAAATGACCCCATTTTGGAAAGTAGACACCCCAAGCTATTTGCTGAGAGGCATATTGAGTCCATGGAATATTTTATATTTTGACACAAGTTGCGGGAAAGTGACACTTTTTTTTTTTTTTTTTTTTGCACAAAGTTGTCACTAAATGATATATTGCTCACACAGGCCATGGGCCTATGTGGAATTGCACCCCAAAATACATTTAGCTGCTTCTCCTGAGTATAGGGATACCACATGTGTGGGACTTTTTGGGAGCCTAGCCGCGTACGGGGCCCCGAAAACCAATCACCGCCTTCAGCGTTTTTAAGGGCGTGAATTTTTGATTTTACTCTTCACTGCCTAACACCGTTTCGGAGGCCATGGAATGCCCAGGTGGCACAAAACCCCCCCAAATGACCCCATTTTGGAAAGTAGACACCCCAAGCTATTTGCTGAGAGGCATGGTGAGTATTTTGCAGCTCTCATTTGTTTTTGAAAATGAAGAAAGACAAGAAAAAACTTTTTTTTTTTTCTTTTTTCAAATTTCAAAACTTTGTGACAAAAAGTGAGGTCTGCAAAATACTCACTATACCTCTCAGCAAATAGCTTGGGGTGTCTACTTTCCAAAATGGGGTCATTTGGGGGGGTTTTGTGCCACCTGGGCATTCCATGGCCTCCGAAACTGTGATAGGCAGTGAAGAGTAAAATCAAAAATTCACGCCCCTTAGAAAGCCTGAAGGCGGTGCTTGGTTTTCGGGGTCCCGTACACGGCTAGGCTCCCAAAAAGTCTCACACATATGGTATCCCCGTACTCAGGAGAAGCAGCAGAATGTATTTTGGGGTGTAATTTCACATATTCCCATGGCATGTTTGAGCAATATATCATTTAGTGACAACTTTGTGCAAAAAAAAAAAAAAAAAAAAAAAAATTTGTCTCTTTCCCGCAACTTGTGTCGCAATATAAAATATTCCATGGACTCGACATGCCTCTCAGCAAATAGCTTGGGGTGTCTACTTTCCAAAATGGGGTCATTTGGGGGGGTTTTGAACTGTCCTGGCATTTTATGCACAACATTTAGAAGCTTATGTCACACATCACCCACTCTTCTAACCACTTGAAGACAAAGCCCTTTCTGACACTTATTTTTTACATGAAAAAGTTTTTTTTTTTTTGCAAGAAAATTACTTTGAACCCCCAAACATTATATATTTTTTTAAAGCAAATGCCCTACAGATTAAAATGGTGGGTGTTTCATTTTTTTTTTTCACACAGTATTTGCGCAGCGATTTTTCAAACGCATTTTTTGGGGAAAAAACACACTTTTTTAAATTTTAATGCACTAAAACACACTATATTGCCCAAATGTTTGATGAAATAAAAAAGATGATCTTAGACCGAGTACATGGATACCAAACATGACATGCTTTACAATTGCGCACAAACGTGCAGTGGCAACAAAATAAATACATTTTTAAAAGCCTTTAAAAGCCTTTACAGGTTACCACTTTAGATCTACAGAGGAGGTCTACTGCAAAAATTACTGCCCTCGATCTGACCTTCGCGGCGATACCTCACATGCATGGTGCAATTGCTGTTTACATTTGACGACAGACCGCCGCTTGCGTTCGCCTTAGCGCAAGAGCAGGGGGCGACAGGGGTGCTTTTTTTTTTTTTTTTTTTTTTTCTTTATTATTTTTTTGCTTTTTTATCTTATTTTTAAACTGTTCCTTTCATTTTTTTTTTTTTAAATCATTTTTATTGTTATCTCGGGGAATGTAAATATCCCCTATGATAGCAATAGGTAGTGACAGGTACTCTTTTTTGAAAAAATTGGGGTCTATTAGACCCTAGATCTCTCCTCTGCCCTCAAAGCATCTGACCACACCAAGATCGGTGTGATAAAATGCTTCCCCAATTTCCCAATGGCGCTATTTACATCCGGCGAAATCTAAGTCATAAAATGCTCGTAGCTTCCGGTTTCTTAGGCCATAGAGATGTTTGGAGCCACTCTTGTCTCTGATCAGCTCTATGGTCAGCTGGCTGAATCACCGGCTGCATTCTCAGGTTCCCTGTTGAGACAGGAGAGCCAGAGAAAAACACGGAAGACGGTGGGGGGGGGGGGGGGCATTCCCTCCCACGGCTTGTAAAGGCAGTCTAGAGGCTAATTAGCCGCTAGGATTGCTTTTACATGAAAGCCGACCGCTGGCTGAAAAGAATGATACCAAGATGATACCTAAACCTGCAGGCATCATTCTGGTATAACCACTCAAAGTTGTGAATGGCGTACCTGAAGACAAAAAAATGGTTAACAATAAAGCACAGTAAACAATAAAGTATAAATAATTACATACCTGAAAAACAAACATGATAAAACATAACAATAACAATAACAATAACAATAAAACACTGCAGAATAGAATACAGTAAAAAAAGAGCAGAACAATAGAGAGAGAGAATAGAGAGAGAGAACAATAAAACGACAACTATTTTTTTTTATTTTATATATATTTTTTTTTTTTTACACTTTTTTTGTAACTAACTTTTATAACTGTAACCGGTTCCAGGTTCGGGTCTCTCAAAATGCGATGGCATCTTGGGAGACCCTGTGAAAGTGTGCCTAGTCTGTGCAATGCTGTACCCTACGCTAATACTCAACTAGTGTATGGTAGCGTTCAAAACATTCACCAATGCAAAGACCAGGATTGTCAGGACAGGAGGGACAATAATAGCGGGTGTCACGCCTATATCCGCGTTTGCTGCAGACACAACATCTTTTTGGGGGGGTTCGTTGGGTAGGGGTACTCGGGAGCACATAAAAATGCCTCTCATGCAGCCGACTGCATTTCGTTGGGGGATGTGAATGGGGGAAGTACGGGCGCTGCAGAAGTGGTGGGTTCCCAATTAGGATTGGCGAATGCAGCAGGAAGGGCACTATGGGCATGACGGGCCTGTGTTTGTCTTTTTGGTGGCAGCGGGACACTACTTGTGCTTGTCACCTCACCAGCTTGAACTGCACTTATGGGACTCGCCACGTCACCAAGTGTTACTGCAGTGCTGGTTTGACTACGACCGGGGTGTACTAGGCCGCTGGTGCTTGCCAGTTCAATAAAAAGCTTCCAAAAAAACTGTTAGCGATCGCAGGGATCAGGCCTGACTCTGCGAACGCTGCAGTTATGCGTTTAGTGTTTTGTAAGTGACAGTGATCGATCGATACTGCACTTGGGTGGGCTGGACTGGGCCGGGCGGAGGGGCAAAACGCAGGTGCTAGCAGGTATCTGGGTTGATCCCGCTAACACTGCGTTTTTGGGAACCCTAAACTGCTGGGGACGCTAGTATAGATCTGATCTGATCGGATCAGATATTGATCCGTTCAGATACTATACCACTAAAGGAGGCGTATGCTGCGTGCGTGGGTGTTAGTGGTACTGGCGCTAACCTGACGCTGCCTGGGGCCGGTGCTTGCTAGTTCACCAAAATGCTACCAAAAAAACTGTTAGCGATCGCAGGGATCAGGCCTGACTCTGCGAACGCTGCAGTTATGCGTTTAGTGCCTTGTAAGTGTCAGTGATCGATCGATACTGCACTTGGGTGGGCTGGGCTGGGCCGGGCGGAGGGGCACAACGCAGGTGCTAGCAGGTATCTGGGCTGATCCCGCTAACACTGCGTTTTTGGGAACCCTAAACTGCTGGGGACGCTAGTATAGATCTGATCGGATCAGATATTGATCCGATCAGATACTATACCACTAAGGGAGGTGTACGGTGCGTGCGTGGGTGTTAGCGGTACTGGCGCTAACCTGACGCTGCCTGGTGCTTGCTTGCCAGTTCACCAAAATGCTACCAAAAAAACTGTTAGCGATCGCAGGGATCAGGCCTGACTCTGCGAACGCTGCAGTTATGCGTTTAGTGTTTTGTAAGTGACAGTGATCGATCGATACTGCACTTGGGTGGGCTGGGCGGAGGGGCAAAACGCAGGTGCTAGCGGGTATCTGGGCTGATCCCGCTAACACTGTGTTTTTGGGAACCCTAAACTGCTGGGGACGCTAGTATAGATCTGATCGGATCAGATATTGATCCGATCAGATACTATACCACTAAGGGAGGCGCATGCTGCGTGCGTGGGTGTTAGCGGTACTGGCGCTAATCTGACGCTGCCTGGGGCGACGCATATCACCGCCGGGCGATCAGGGGGCTAAACCTTTATTAGGTAATAAACGGCGGGTGCCCTGACACTATAAAAAATAAACGAACTAACCAGCGTCACCCGTAACGGTTATACGGTGATCAGTGGTGAAAGGGTTAACTAGGGGGCAATCAAGGGGTTAAAACATTTATTAGGTAGTATATGGGGGTCCCTGTCACTATAAAACGCTGACGGCGAACCTAAATATTTACCTCACTAACTAGCGTCACCAGCGACACTAATACAGCGATCAGAAAAATGATCGCTTAGCGACACTGGTGACAGGGGGTGATCAAGGGGTTAAAACTTTATTAGGGGGGGTTAGGGGGGTACCCTAGACCTAAAGGGGGGTAATACTCACTGTCCCAACACTGTAACTGTCACAAACTGACACTATGCAGTAATCAGAAAAAAAAAAAAAAAAAAAAAAAAAAAAAACCTGCTGGTGTCAGTTTGTGACAGGGGGGGGGGGTGATTGGGGGGGGGATCGGGGGGCGATCGGGGGGGGGATCGGGGTGTTTTGTATGCCTGGCATGTTCTACTGTGTGTGTGTGTTGTGCACTCACATTGATGTCTTCTCCCCTCGGCGCTGGAACGGAAAATACCGAGCCGAGGGGAGATGACATCATTTCCTTTGCTGCTGTTTAGCATACAGCAGCAAAGGAGTGTTCCCATTGGCCGGCGGCGATCGCGAGGGGGGGGCCACGAACGGATGGCCTCCCCCTCATCTCGGATCGCCGGGGAACAGAACGGGACCGCTTCGGGCACCGGGGGGGGTCCGATCGGACCCCCCACCCGCGAGAGGCAAATCACGTACATGTACGTGATTTTGCCTGCCCGTGCCGCCTTGCCGACGTAAATCGGCGTTAGGCGGTCCTTAAGTGGTTAAATGGACGTGTTGGTGATAGCGACATTATCACCCCTCCACTCCACATTGTCCAATCAGAAAAATATTTGTACTAATCACTGGAAAAATGAATGACTAAATAGACAACAGAATGACTCAAACAGAAGAAAATCTGTATTAAGGAAGGGCAAAGTTGGGTCCAGATTTCAATACAATTGAAATGCTGTGGGAAGACCGGAAACATTTCACATATGGAATCTTATGAATTTTAGAAATGTCAATAAACAGCTTTGTAATGAAGAACAGTCTTAATTTATTCTTCAAGAGCTGCAGGAAAACATTGGTTGGAGGTTGTTGTCATAAAACAAATCACATACTTTTTCCAACCTGACTGAAAATTATAAAATAAAAACGCTTAATAAAGATGTGAATGAATCTCCATGGTAATTGAATTATGTTAATAAAACAATAAGGTTCCACATCTTTCATCATTGGACAACTGAACAATCACGTATCTTGACAAATTCCATTGTAATTGGACCTATATGGATAGAAATAATGATGTATGTCCCCAGCTCTGGGTGTAAAGTTTGAGGTCAGTTTAAGAAGAACTGTACTAAATGTTATTTAACCAACTGCAGTGAATATAATGAGTAAAAGATAAATTTGTTTTTAGTGATCATTTAAACTTACCACATAAATTACCTCCCATTTTTATATGTACATAGCCATCTATACCCCAAGTTGTACCCCAAGAGTTTTTCACAATCCAGTAAGGAATATCACCTAAAAAACATTAAAACAAAAATAATATTCCACACAGGCCAGAAGTTACAAATACAAAAAACACAACAAAGTAAAGGAAGAAGTAAACATTTGCATGAAATGTGTACCAGTCATGAAAAGTATTAGCTGGTGTATATAAAGAAAGCTGAAACTGAAAACTTTTTCAACCGTATTCCAGAGAGTATAACTTAGTTGTAACATAGAGCTTAAACACATTTCCACTTAATCCAAATACAAAGTCAGAAACCCCAACTTCAATATTTTTTTGCTCATTCATTATTCTCCATGATGCCATGGGGTTCATTTACTAAAACTGGAGAGTGCAAAATCTGGTGCAGGTAAAGGACTTTAGTTCTCCCATATAGAGGAGTGCATTTCTCCCATGGTTCAGAGAAGCAGGATCTTTTATTCTATGGATAGCATAGGACCAAATGATAATGGGGTACTTTGACGTAGTAGTGGGCTTAGTACTGTATGGCCATATGGTGCAACTAAATCGCCATATTTTTTTTAATATATTCAGGTGTTTTAAATAGCCTTGCAGGCGTTAAATGTCATTTTTGTATGTGTGCGCTGTAATCTTTTGTTCTGTTTGTATGGTCTTATGGCTGCACCATCTTTAATGCATTTTTTAGGGTGTGTCCCCCAAATCTTTGTTTGTCAATTAGGGACCTGGACACGGAAGACAATGGGGAAGATTTACAAAAGCTGGTGCAGCATTTAGGTTTTATTGTCAACGCTTAATTGAACAAGCTAAAGTTAGAAGCTGATTGGTTACTATGCACAGCTGCACCACATTCTGTGAACATGAGTTTTAGTAAATCTCCTTCAATGTATGTAGAATCATATGCTCTATTCTGCCAAGAATACAAGTTTTTTTTTCAGACACCATTGGCCTAATTCAATGAAAACACAGGGCAATAGTTAGCCATGAAAATTCCATTTGAATGATGATGCAAATCCCCTCCTCCTTGATAATAGTTGTCTCAAGTTGTCCAGGTTTTGGGATTGTTAAAAAGCTGATGATCATGGGTTGTCTTTGGGCACCCGTAGTACTTTTATGCTGCATTTACACATTTCCCAAACAATGAGTGATAACTTTGCAATACAGCCTGTGACCATACAAATAGAGAAAACTCCTACTGCAGAACATTAGTAAATGTTAGATGTAAATATATTGTCGATAAAACAAATGATTATATTGAAGAAACACTATTTTACAGAAACATGGAGATAAGGTAGGAATTTGTGACTTACAGCTATAAAATACTTCCCAGTTATACTTTCAACAAGGGTGATGGTGAGGTGAAAATATACTTTTCCTATTAAAAACCTACTGTATAGTAGTAGACAAAACAATGACAAATCAAACCCATCATGGGACACCCAGGATTTCAAATTAATTAGCCATAAATAATGTCTTCTTACCTGATTTATCATAGCCAACTACGAGGACAGCATGATTTGAATGGCCGCTAGAACAATGATACTGAATTATGCCTCCAAGATAATCCTGCCAGCTAAGTGCATCAACAATAACGGCTAATGGACCATAGTGTATCAGCAGCGTCATCATTACATCCTCAGAATGACTAAAAAATAAGCAAATTAATAAAAACCTATGCCACTAAATAATCAAAATTAGCGAGAGCATCAAATATTATTTGCGGATGGGTCAGCAACCAGTAGCACACATTTAAATTATTATTATAACAATTTAGTAAAAGTGCAGGAAATAAAAAAAAAAATAAAATAGTAACATGCACAACACATGCAAAGTTACATAGTTATATAGTAGGTGAGGTTAAAAAAAAAAAGACACAAGTCCAACCTATGTGTGATTATATGTCAGTATTACTTTGTATATCCCTGTATGTTGTGGTTGTATAGGGTGCTTATCTAATAGTTTTTCGAAACAATCGATGCTCCCCGCTGAAACCACCGCCTGTGGAAGGGAATTCCACATCCTTGCCACTCTTACAGTAAAGAACCCTCTACATAGTTTAAGGTTAAACTTCTTTTCTTCTAATTTTAGTGAGTGGCCGCGTGTCTTATTAAACTCCCTTCCGCGAAAAAGTTTTATCCCTATTGTGGGATCACCAGTACAGTATTTGTAAATTGAAATCATATCCCCTCTCAAGCGTCTCTTCTCCAGAGAGAATACGTTCAGTGCTTGTAACCTTTCTTCATAACTAAGATCCTCCAGACCCTTTATTAGCTTTGTTGTCCTTCTTTGTACTCGCTCCATTTCCAGTACATCTTTCCTAAGGACTGGTGCCCAGAACTGGACAGCATACTCCAGGTGAGGCCAGACCAAAGTCTTGTAGAGCGGGAGAATTCTGATTAGTTGTTACAACCAGGAACTTCACTATTCACTTTCATGTTTCTAAACTGCCTATGTAAGCAAAAGCATGCTTTTCTTAGCACACCAAGAATTTTAGAAGGGCCAGCAGATTTCAGATTTATCACAGCAAGGGGAGAGAAAGGCTGTGTACATTGAAAAAGGCTCCCAAATTTAAAAGCATTTTTAATTCACTGGTGGTTGCATGAAATGACAAAGCAATAGGAATCTACTAACATTTTAAATTACTTTACAGGGACATTTTTCCAACATATCTCAACTGTTTTATGTATGATTTTGACACTTTTGAAGGGCAACAGTCTTTTGATAAGACTGGATTAGAAAATTATGTAATTGTAAAAAAACAATCACTTATCTTCATTAAAAATAAAAACTGCAGAGGATGAAAATATGTTAGCTATTGAAACTACAAAAAATACTGAAACATAATCTGTGATTAGAAAGAGGATTATCTGGACAGTTTAATTACATTTATGTAGATGCACAGAGATGCAGTTTCACAAAAAGACACCAAATAGACTGTAACAAATTCACACAAAATATGCATTGCATTACACCACTAATTAAAAACAGCATTTTGTCTATTAACATGCATTGGCTGTATCTGTACAGGTAATTGGGATAATCTGCCAAGAGATATGTGTTTGAAACTGGATAAATGGTATCACCGCTCTGATACCATGTCTGTATCTACACCAATGTATTCACCATCTGCTGGTGTGCTTTCATTTGCATGAGACACTAATTTTTCTTTTTTCTTTTCCTAGCAAGCATCACACAACTGTGCCATCCAACCAAAATCCCACATTACTACTCCAACAGTCCTCTATTAAAAGGAAAGTATATCTATATGTGAATGTAGCTGGCTGGGACAGTAGCTGTAATTCCTTCACTAAGGAGTTTCATCTAAATTATAAAACGTGCCAAACATTGATGTCCAGCAGAGGCACAGTATCAAGATTGCTGGACATCAGTGTTTGGCCCCTCTTTTATGATTTAGCAGGGATGCCTCAAGGAATTACAAATACTGTATCATCTACAGTAATATATATAGCTGATTTCCAAGAATGGTGGACTGTTGCATTAATGATATAGGATTATGATTGCTGAACACACTTGCAAAATATAGTTCTTACCTGAAACATGCAAAAAACAATTAGATGGAAGCACACCCGCAGATGGCGTAAACAATGCATTAGTGCCCCTTTCCATGACTTTCAGTATTTAGTCACGTGGAGATACTATTTATCCAGATTCACTCATGAACCTGCTATGTACATTCATGATGTTTGTAAAGGGAATAGAATAAATATCCTACATGTACATTTTTAAAGCTCAGCTGGTAGAAAGTACATTGACTCAAGTTAAACAAACATCAGTGCTGCAGGTTTATATGATAGCTGTTGTCTCTTATGTCCACCTGAAAGCAAATTTTCAGAGGCCCTTATGTGTTTTGAATTTTTTTTCTTTCTTTCTGCAAAAAAAGTTTAAAATAGGGCTAAGGAGAGACCACTTTTTCTACATGAGCAGGTTCAGAATAGTTGAATGGATAATTCTCTGGAGCCATTTGAAACCCATTGCACCCTTAAAAAAAAAAAAAAAAAAAAAAAAAAAAACACACCAGAAAAGGAATTGTAGATAAAATAAAACAAGGGCTGTATGGAAACAGGCAATTGAACAGTATTTATTTTTTCTTAGATGGGGGTCAATCCTTTTAAAACTGCTTTGCTTTAATGTGATTGTAAAGGAATGTTTCTTTAAATAAGCCACTTGCTATGGGGACATTTGTGCTGGCGTGATCTCGAGACGGGCTCTGTGTGTCCATTGACATACACTTTGGGGCTCGGCTCCGCCCCCCTGCTCCCTCTCCGCAGGCTGTGATTTACATCAAGGGCTCCCACTGCTGCCTCCATATCCAGTGATGGAGGAGCTGCTGTTCTCTGGCACAGTGCTGGATCAAGATCGGGCTCAGGCACGTATAAGAAGGGTGTCGGGGAGAGGGGGGGCTGAACACAGAAGTTTTTTTTACTTTAATGCATTGTATGCAATAAAGTAGAAAAACTTCTGCCTTTGGAACCACCTTAATAATGCTCCAGTTTCATTAAAAATGATAATTCCACTGCCAGCCATTTCGCAAGTTAATGTTATTAAACATTACATTTCAGTACATGTATCAAATATAGAGTTTACAACTTCTTTACTTTGGTGCTCATTTAATTTGCTTTCCATTAGACCCCTTTCACACTAGAGGCATTTTTCAGGCACTAAAGGGCTAAAAATAGCGCCTGTAAGGCACATGAAAAATGCCTCCACTGCAAGCCGTGTGAAAACCCGAGTGCATTCACACTGGAGCAGTGCGCTTGCAGGACATTAGAAAAAGTCCTGCAAGCAGCATCTTTGGAGCGATTTAGGAGCGGTGAATACACCGCTCCTCCACTTCCCTGCCCCATTAAAATGAATGGGCACCACTGCAAAGCGCTTCGGCAGCGGTGCTTTGCGGGAGCAATTAACCCTTTCTTCAACCGCTATCGGGGGGTAAAAGCGCCCCGCTAGTGGCCGAAAAGCACCACTTTACCGCTATCGGCGGAAAAGCGCAGATAGTTTTAGCTGCGCTTTACCGCTAACGTGGAGTGTTGCCAGTGTGAAAGGGGTCTTACTGGCAGTGTTTTGTGCACTGGGAGTTTCACCATGAGATGCCTACAAATAATGTTTCAAGTCTAAAGGGATGCCAAAAGGCACAGTTTTTCTTACTTACTATACACTCAGCAATCATTTTATATTTCAACAAGTGCATTGGAATGGCCTCTCTCATCATCTATAGAGCAGAAACAAGTAAACATCCATCATAATGTTTTATTAAAATCTTTAAAAAGCATTGGCTACCTGGTTCCTGGGATTTATCCAGCCATTACCTAGGTACCGATTTCTTATCTGTTGTTAAGGATAGAGGCAGGCTGACTGCAAATCAAGTACTTGCTCCCCTCTATTGATTCATTTACAAATCTTTATTTATTACAATAGCAAAAATACAAGCATCTAAAATTGAAAAAAATGGTAAGAGTAAATACTTAAATAATAACTAAATGAGGATTTTTGGTTTACCTGTAAAATCTTTTTCTTGGGAGTACAAAACATGACACAAAAGGAAGTAATATTTAAGACTACTTGAGTTATGCTGCCAGCTTTAAGTGAAAAGGCAGGAATCCCCATGCAGGCATAAGCCCTCCCAGCTCTGCTAAGGCTAATGCCGTGTACACACGACCCGACTTTACGACAGCAAAGGTCCAGTCGGAACGAATCCGCTGGACAATTTGATCGTGTGTGGGCTTCATCGGACCTTTGCGGTCGAAAAAAATCAGACGGAATTTAGAAATAGAACATGTTTCAAATCTTTCCGACGGACTCGAGGCCGGTCAAAAAATCCATTCGTCTGTATGCTAGTCCGACAGACGAACAACGACGCAAGGGCAGCTATTGGCTTCTGGCTATGAACTTCCATCGTACGTCATCACGTTCGAATCAGTCGGACTTTGGTGTGATCGTGTGTAGGCAAGTCCGTTGCGTCAGAACTCTCCGTCGAAAGTCCGTCAAAAAGTCCTTCGGAGTTCAGTCCGTCAAAAGTCTGCTTGTGTGTACACGGCATAAGACTAATGCCACGTACACACGAGCGGACTTTACGGCAGACTTTGCCCGGTGGACGGGATTTCGTTGGACAATTCGATCGTGTGTGGGCTCCAGCGGACTTTGTTTTCTCAAAAGTTGGACGGACTTAGATTTGAAACATGTTTCAAAGCTATCCGACGGACTCGAGTCCTGTCGAAAAGTCCGCTCGTCTGTATGCTAGTTCGACCGACAAAAAGCCACGCTAGGGCAGCTATTGGCTACTGGCTATGAACTTCCTTATTTTAGTCCGGTCGTACGTCATCACATACAAATTCAATGGACTCGTGTGTACGCGGCATAGAAGATAAAGGAAATCTCCATTGTGTAATATTTCAATAAAATCTCATGTATTTGACAGCAGCAAATGACATATAAAATTGGAATTATCAGCATCGAGCTAATCAAGACCTTCCAGTCTCGGCCGCGACCGGAAGAAGAACGTCAACCCTACTCCTTCCCGACGTGATGCATCACAGATTACGCTAAGTTCTGCTTCTCTGACGACCAAGTTCTCTGAACTGAGAGGTTTTCCAGCACACCTTCCCAGTCTAACAGGCTGGCATCCATCTTCAAGACTTTCCAGTTCATCAGAAGAATTTTCCATTATTCAGCATCCGCGTGAATATATACCATTCCAGAGTTGTTCTGGTCTTGGGAGTCAGGTGCAATGGTAGATCCAAGGACTCCTAACGTTTGTCCCATACCATAGCTGCGGAGCTCTAGAGTGAAACTGGGCATGGGGGACTGCATCAAAAGGTGGCTATCATGCAGGTCCAAATGAGGGACTTTCCTCAGGGACTCCAGCTGGGCTTGAAGTGACAGGCATTTTTGCTTCATCTGTGCTGTGTCGAGTACTAAGCCTAAGTACTCCAGACTTTTAAAAGGTACAGCACCCAACTGAAACTCTCCAGAACTTGTACCATCTGCTGGACATTTGACATTAGTTTCTGGGCCGATTTCTCCCTGAGCAGCAGGTTGTCCAGGTACCCCAGAATGAGGATACTGCGAGTCCTCAACAGCCCCAGATCCCAACACCTTGGTAAACACTTTTGGGTCCAGGGGCAGGCTGAAGTGAAACACCAAAAACCAATAGTTCAGCAATGCCAGTGCCTATCATCACTCCAAAGCTTCCTGCATGTTCTTCCTCCTCCTGTGCAACAGCCATTTGACAAAGCTTCAGGAACTTTCCATGCTCAAATCAGTAAAACAGACTTAGTTATATACGATTAAGCATGTGATGAGTGAAATGCATTAGGACATGGCTTCTGGGGGAGAATTTCAGTGTGTGGTGTTCGCTTGATTATACTATGCTGAAGCAAAGAAATCTTTTGTGTGCCTTTTTTTCCCAGTTTCGCAACAAGCTGACAGTGTTGATCCTCCATTGCAAATCACCGAAATCATTGGTGAGTCCAGAAAATCAGGATGTGAAGGAAGGCATCCCTGATATTCACTGACGCCAATGAAGATTGCCTGGTGGACTCCTGAATTTCTGTACTTTCTGGAACTTCTGGAGACCCTTAAAGGCGAAGTTCACTTTTTCCAGAAAATAGCCTATGCAGTCAAAGGGCCTCATTAGATATTTTAAAATATCAGTAATTTTTTGTTTTACATGTTGGCCATTTTGTTTCCCTTAGAAGCCTGGCTAAAAATCTATTAATTAGCAACTCCAATGTCCTGACTGGTTGGTAGGATGTGAAAAACACTGGATGCTCACTTCCAGAACCTCTTATATCTGGAGTCTTTAAAGACCGTGAACACATCCACCAAGACTGCTAGGGTCTTCTTCAAGTAGGAAAAGGTTGGTCAACATCCAGAGAACTGAATGGGTCACATGGAGCTGCGGCTCAGCTCAGGTTCCCCCATAGCAAGCTGCTTGCTATGGGGGCACTCAACAGGAGGGAGGGGCCAGGAGCACCAAAGAGGGACCCGAGAAGAGGAGGAACCGGCCTGCTCTGTGCAAAACCAACTGCACAAAGCAGGTAAGTAAAACATGTTTGTTATTTTTAAACAAAAAAAACAAATGAGACTTTAATATCATTTAAAGGTTAGTTCATTCCACAACCGCCAGGAAGCCCACAGTGGTCTTTTGTGTTTCAGTCAGTCCTGGACCTTGAGATTCTTCCTGGGAGGACTTGACCACGGAGGATTCCTGATCCTCCACAGCTTACTCTTCTTCCTCTTTTCTCCAACACCTCATCCTCCTGTAAATGAGGCAGGGGTGAAGAAGAGCAACTAAGTTTGCTTCCCAGGCACTCCAAGCCAGTGAGAATCCCTAAAAGCTGATCACCCAGCCTAAATATGGCTTCAGAAAATTCTTCCCTTGACACAAAGGAAGTGGAGGATTGTGCCCCTGAGATAGTGGAAATACCAGGTAATACCAGGTAATACAAGGCAAGGGCAGGGATTCAGAACTGACAGAGGAGTTTGGGAACCCATCCAATCATTTTTCGCCTCACCTCTGTGTCTGCACTAGGCCATGGCTTGCTAAGGGCTAAACAAGGCCTGTGAGGACCAAGGGAGCAGCCACCAAGTTGAAAGGAGTTTCCGTCTAACCCAGACCACCTACAGTATATGGCAGTCACCCTCAATAGACAAATGTTCTAATACTTTCTGTGCCTAAAATGGAAAAGCAGCAATATTGCTGTGCAGGACTGTACTGGGCAGAATTCTCTGAGTAGGCAAACTGTTTGCGCGGTGTGACCAAGTATCTGCACACCTTGTAAGGCAAGAGCTTTGAGGGATGTGTACTGCATACAGGAATTAGGGAAAATAACACCTGCGCATGCACAAACGTGTGTGATAATGTCATTGCGCATGCATGCCACCCCACCCCTTTATCGCATCTCCACTGCTGTATGTCGGTTGATTGAATAACTGCCCAAAAATGACAAAATACACAGGAGAACACTGAGGGGAATTGCTACACAGTTCCACTATACAGCAGAGGCACTCACTAGGCAATAGTTGCAAGGCATCAGGCCCAAAATTTCACTCATCGTGGTGGACGCACCCCCCCAGGGCCTTTAAGGATTCACTTCTCTACTGTCCTAAACTTGCAGAGCACCCTGCCAGCAATGTCAGTGGGTACACTGTATCCAAGAGATAGCATGAAATTCTACTGATTGGCGCTGGACCCTGTCTCTTCTTTTACACATGGGATCGAGGGTTCAGTCACTTTTTGGCCTGCTGGCTGCAGTGGCCGATCCGAAAAAAAAGCCCACCTCTGCCCCACCAAGGGGGTAAGGAACAGGCCAGGATGTACAGAAACATAGCCCCCGAAAGAGATCTTCAGAAAGACACATTCATCACTTAAAGACAGGTTTAGTGGAACTGTGAGGAGTTATGTCTGGGATGCATGTCATTTTTGTCCAGTCTCCATTTACCTAAAGGTGGCAGTATAACCCAAGTAGTCATGAATACTAACTACTCTGTGTTTTGTGATGAAAATACAACATGGAGATTGATGATCAGAAAATAATTTACCTTAAGTCATAGGCATGATATCCTTTTATGGACACCCCAAATTCCATCGCAGGGAAATAATGGCATGATCCAGTGTGTGATTTAAAGGGGTATACCGAGGACCTCACCAGTTTAGTTTGAGACTTAAACAAAACATAAATATGATTGGTAAATATTTTAAATAATGGAGAGCTAAAAAGAAATGTCAACCAATTCAGAATAAATTATATCAAAGGAATTCATGAGATATTTTTGCAACTAAAAATAAGCTTTAGGAGTGTTAATTAAAGAAGCTCTAAAATCACTATAAGGTCTTTGTCAGATTGCTATCTGCATTCTATTACCCTTCCAAACACTAGGCAAAATGCTTCCTTACTAGAAAAAGAAAACCATTTTTTTCCTATTTCTCGGACAAGGTGCATGCATTTGCGTATATATGCATTCCTTTGCAGAAATGAGGAGGTCATAAAAAGGACACAGTAGTCAAACTCCATCTAAGAAAGGCAGAGTTGTTTTGTAACTGACAGGTAAAGGACTAGGTTACCAGTGATGTCACTGCTAAAAGACCTAGAAATTATGTCACTGCAATAAAGGTAGTTAGTCTAGCTGCATTGGTATAGGGTACATTTTGCAACTTGACAAACTCGGTACTTAAAACTATGCTAGAAAAGTTGGGAATTTAAAGCCATGCATGCTAGATTTGTATTTTTGCCCATAAATACACTATTTTATAAAGATTTTTTGGTCATACTTCTTTTCTAAGTTACAGGTGTGCACTTACATTTGCACTCCTGTGATCCAGAATTAGCTGATAGCAGGCTAAAAAAAACTGTCACAGAGCTGCTCTAGGCTTTGGAAGGATCCCATATTGTTGGGATCCATCCAGCCAGGGCCAGGGATCGTACTGATGCTGCAGCACTGAGGCGAGTATGTTTGTTTTATTTATCTACCCCAAGCTTCTTCTTTAATTAACAAGGGAGGAGCAAACCTCCTAAGGCCTAATTGAAGTCTCATACCTTTAATGAACTCTCAAATATTGTAGGTTATGCTTTTCAACTATTTTAACTGAGAAATGCCTTAAAATGTCCTTTTCTCTTAGTGGAAATGCACTTCTTGCTTCAGCAATCTGTGTTGACATACAAAAGTAATGGCTTCACCACTCATCACAGATTTCCACACACAGAAGTGTAGTGCTGAAGAATAGAGGGTGTTCACAAACCTGACTGGATATCTATTGCTGTGACTTTAATTTGAGTTAATCTTTATACCACACTGGTGTTTGGTGCTCTTCTATGAAGGACAAATTATGTCAATATGGGAGAAAGGAAAATCAAACAACCTGATATAACCATTTCAAGGCACTGAGCGTGGATCCACCATTGCAGCCATTGTCCATGTATGAACAGTCAATGACCTGTTGTACACTAAGCTCCGTCAGAGGATGTCCTTTGATAGCATAGGCAGACTCCACCGTGTCAACTATGCTGAAAGCCCAGCAAGCACCACACTAAAAAATAAAAGCTAAAATAATTACACAGTTTTGTAAACTGGATATAATACCAGATTACTGCAATGCCACCAACATATTAAAAAAGCAGCATTCTCATAAATAAAGCTAAAGGTACAGGAGCAGAATTTTTTGGGGTTAACAAATGCTTTAATTTGGAACATAAAACTGGCCATACACAGAAATTTTTGACTGGTTCCTGATAAACTAAAAAAAAAAAAAAAAATCAGATGCAACCATTGTTTGGATATTCTGACGGGTGCCACCTGTCTGAATACAATAGCCAACAAGGAAGATTCCTCCATTCAGACTGTTTAGTGTGGATGGGGGAATTAATAGATTTCTCTTGTTCAGTCTCATGGGGAAATCTTATGCCCTGTACATACGGTCGGATTTTCCGACGGAAAATGTGTGATAGGACCTTGTTGTCGGAAATTCCGACCGTGTGTGGGCTCCATCACACATTTTCCATCGGAATTTCCGACACACAAAAGTTTGAGAGCAAGCTATAAAATTTTTCGACAACAAAATCCGTTGTCAGAATTTCCGATCGTGTGTATACAAATCCGACGCACAAAGTGCCACGCATGCTCAGAATAAATTAAGATACAAAAGCTATCGGCTACTGCCCCGTTTATAGTCCCGACGTACGTGTTTTACGTCACTGCGTTTAGAACGATCGGATTTTCCGACAACTTGTGTGACCGTGTGCATGCAAGACAAGTTTGAGCCAACATCCGTCGTAAAAAATCCATGGATTTTGTTGTTGGAATGTCTGATCAATGTCCGACCGTGTGTACGGGGCATTACAGTGTATGGCCAGCAGAGCAATATGATACATAAAACTGTATGAGCGAATTTTTCTTAAAAATGAAATGGAGACCTGGAGAAGTGACTGGTTAACACTTTTAACACTTTAAACACTCCCACAAATACATGTTTTGTGATGACAATGCACATCCATTCACTGGAGAACAAAAGCGAGACAGAAAGGACTCTTGGAACTTACATCCATCTGATTTTTCACTGACGTCACAAGATTTTTGTCTCTCCAGTCAAATCGCAATGGCAGTGCATTTTCACTTGAAAAGATTTTATTAGGCACAATGTAATTGTCTTTCATAGCAGGGTAACTCTTCAAGTAAATGTCTAAAGAAAGAACGCAAAGAAAAAGTATAAATATGGCAAATATATAACAGACAGTACAAGCGATAGCAATCTGCTTGCTTAGCACTTTAGTCTATACTTTATGGAAACAATGTTTTCTAAATTTGCCACAAGTGCCACATAGAATAAGCTTTGTGTGCTGCTTAAAAAGGAACGTGTCATTGTTGAGCTGTCCTGAAAATACAAGTTGTCTGTCATGTTGATCCAGTGGCTTCTCTGGAATAAGTATGGAGATTAGAGGTTCTGAATTTGCTTTAACTTGTTCAAATATTTTATTGACATATAACAGAGTGTACATAGATACACTGGAGTCAGAAAAAGGTTAGATTCATGTACAATAATCCAGCACAGTATATGTCATCAATATTTAGTACATACAAAAAAAAAAAAAAAAAAAAAAAAAAGGAACCAACAAGGTAGAGGCCTTAGCCAGGCTTGTAGGATTAAACTATGGATGACATTAGAGAGTGGGCCCTCTGGTGGGAGGAGGATAGGTTACACAGTTACACAGTCTGGTCGGAATCAGGAGTAGACAAATAGATTCAGGAGTAAGGACACCCTATAAAAAGGTACAATTAGGTGCTTCAGAGGGGGGAGGAGGAATAAGGGTGGTAATAACCACACCAGAGTACCTCAAAGTACACCTAAGGGGGAAGCCTGAGGGCCACCAACAAAATCTGTTCATAGCCATGTAACCGAAATGTAGGAGGAGGGTGTTGTGGTCGCCCATATGAGCAGGGTGAGACATAGAGCATTCTCGGGGACCATTGGGGGGGGGGGGTATAGATGGAAAATTAAAGCAAAGGGTGGCTTGTAAGGTTATGAAAGAAAGAGAGAAAGGAGGGGTGCCCCTAGAGAGGACCATAGGTGGAGTAGCTAGTAGATTATGGCTGTAAGAGGGATTTGTTGAAATCGGGAGGTAAGTAGTGGGTAATCCAGGGCTTCCAAAATTTTTTGTAAGAAGTAAACTTATCTAGAATGACAGCTTCAGTTTTAGGGTGGATCATTGCTAGAGTGATTTTGTGTTTCATTGCTAGGATATTCAGGGAGGGAGATTTCCATGCTTTCGCAATGGTTTGTTTAGCTGCTGTGGTGATGAAGAGTTAGAGTTTGAAGAATTTGCTTTAAATTTACTGCATGCAACCTTGCTAGTAATGAAGGAAAAGAGATTATGACTAGCATTTTAAAGCTGTCCAGAGAGCCCGTGATGTCAGCACCCGAAGCTGATCTTCGGATCGACTCACAGATGCTGCCACCACCATCCCTGGTAAGGGAACCAGGAAGTGAAGACTTTCTGTTTCACTCCTGGTTCCCTACTGTGCATGCACCAGTCGCGCTGCGCGTTCTGAATGGTCCCTGTTGTCTTCTGGGACCTGTGTGTCTCCCAGAAGACAGCAGGGGGGGGGGGGGGGGCTGGACATGGCATAGTTTGCCACAGAAAGTGCCCAGAAGTGGAAGCAAACACCTGGATTTGACAGCTATTGCTCCCCCCTCCACCCAGAAAGGTGCCAAATGTGACACCAGAGGGGGGAGGAATCTGAAAAGTGGAAGTTCCATTTCTGGGACTCCACTTTAAGATGGATGTCAGCAACAACGTATCCCATATTTGCATCAAGTTTACAATTTTAGGTTATTCACAAAACATTGGTCATGTATTAAGACAGGATCCGAGTACCTGTGGGGCAGCAAATTTAACTCCATAGCAGAAAATGTCATTTAAAAAATTTTGAAGCTACTGTGTGCTTCAGCGATGTGAATCATTATTCAGAATGGTCCTGCCCATTGTCAAATTAGTAGTATACAATATAGACATACAGTAGTTACTGATAACATGCATTTTTAAAGAAATTAACTGTTGAATATACTACATTCTGTTTGTAGTGTCAAAAGTCCAAAAGAGAACATTTTGCGGGGCTCTGTGTATAATCCTCGCAAACAACATATACATGTTATTAAGTAGAAATTTAATACTCATTTATTGTTTAATTTCTTAAGAGCCATGAGCCAAGCAGGTGCGCCAGGTACATATGGGTGTATTATAAATGTGTAAACTGTACTTAGCTATTAGATTATTGGGTACCTCGATGGTAGTGTATATTTACAGTTCTTTTTTTGAGTTATTGTATATTAACCCCTGGGCTTTTTGCTGTGGGGCTGCATATACAGTATGTCTTTGTGCTGGGAGCGTGCCACACAGCGTGCTCCCAGCACAGAGACCGGGGTCTTACCGAGAGCGCCGTGTCCCATACTAATGGTTGGGACCAGGAACCCCCCCATTTTCAAGTCACCTGTTCGCTGTGGTAGCCTTTGATTGACTACCACAGTGATCAGTTACTGTGTAGCCCGCCCCTGTGTTTTTCTCTCTGTGAATGAAGAGGAAAGATACATTGTATCTTTATCTCTTCTTGCAGAGAGAGGCAAATAAAAACAAGTGTGTGTGTGTGTGTAAAAAAATAAAAAAAGCCTAGATCAAAGTTTGCCAGGGTTAGAGTTTGGGTCATGTCATTGCCAGGGTTAATGTCAGTGTGTTTTAGGTAGGACAAAAACAAAACAAAAATAGGTACTATTGTTTTTGGGCTTTACTACGAGTACAAACAACAAATAACATAAACATACGTGGTATCACTGCGATTGTCAGGAGCAGGAGAATTTATTTTGGGTCGTTATTTGGTTATGGTAGTAACAAGAAATATACAGCTACAGGTTTTTAAATTAATTTTTTTTTTTACTATTTTGGGCCAGTCTTACTTTATTATTAATAATAATAAAAAAAATCAGGAGATATTCATTACCATTTACCAGCAAATGAAAGCTCAAATTTGTTCTAAAAAAAAAAAAACAAAAAAAAAACAACAACAACAAGGTATGATTCACCTGTATAAAACTATTTGTGATGATATGTACGGAATTTTTAATAAGTATTTCTAAATAAAGAGAATAAAAAAAAAAAAAAAAAAAGAGTCCACTCTTGTCAAAACTATGCACAAAGGAAAACAGCATAGTCCTAGTGTCCCAATCATGTCAACTACTTAAAGGATAAGTTCACCTTTTTGAAAAAAATAATAAATGCACATCTTTTTGCAGCTAAAAAAAAAATGTGTATTCATTATTTTTATTTTACTTGGAGCCTGCAAAGCATTGCACCAGCCCCAGTCCCTACCATGCAAGACTCCTGCAGACTTGTCAGTATATCTGTCTGCTCGCACCTTGTGTAAGCTATCCTCCAAATGAAGGGACCAAAAAAAAAAAAAAAAATTACATGCGCACATATACATATAACAAAGTTCTCCTCTGTCTCAGAATCAATAATTAAGTTCCAAAACAAAGAGGAAATCACACCATACGATATATATTTTTATTAATTAATATATTATATATATATATATTATATATATATATATATATATATATATATATATATATATATATATATATATTTTTTTTTTTATTTTTTTTGTGTGCCCCTTCCCTTAGAGGATAGGTTACACTATTGAACCACTCAATTGTATAACCTTACTTTGTTGATTGGTTGAATTTACATAACTTTATGTTTATTTTTTGTATATACTCCTTCAGCTTTGTTTTATATGTACATGAGATTACTCAAAGTCAAAAGGTCCCGATGAAGCAGGAGACAAAACGAAACATGTCTATGCACATTGATCTTATTTTCAACCTTCTAGAACATTCGATGAAGTTGGCTGATGTTGTGATCTCTGGATATGCAAGCTATGAAAAATAATTTTAAGATTGTTTGTCTTGATGGACATACTTTTAAACATTGTGGAACAAATATATTTCCAATAAAATGTTTTATACTATGCAATAGTGAGGCTGACCATATGAGGCATATGCAAAGTCTCATTATGAAATGCCTGTTGTGGTGAAATATCGAAAACACTCCACTCCTGTATATAGTTTCCTAGAGTTTTAGTAAATCTCCCCCATTATTTTCTTTACGTTTTAACATTTGCATTGAGATTTTGTAAACTTATTAAAATAAAAATGAAGGAAACCACAATGTGCTAATGTGTGTTACGTTAACACAAGTTACAACAACACGTGTTACATGCATTGGCACATTGAGGTGCCATTCATTTTCAATGGCACCTCAATGCGCTAGGGCAATGCACTTCCAAAATGTGTGTTAAAAACACACCACAGCACATTACCATGCAATAAAAAAGTGGTGCACGGCTGATTTTGTATACGTACTGGTGTGTTACATAGTTGGTAAAGTTGAATAAAGACACCAGTAAATCCAGTTTAATCTGTGTGAATGTGAGTGTTTATGTCACTACCATTTCCTATATCCCTGTACATTGCCTTTGCCAAGATGCCCATCTAAACGTTTTTTGAAATTACCGACACTCCCCTCTGACACCACCAATTGTGGAAGGTAGTGTCACATCCTTAACGCCCTAATGCCTCGTACACATGATCGGACAATAAAATCCATGTTTTTTTTCTGACGAATATTGGCTCAAACTTGTCTTGCATACACACAATCACACAAAGTTGGTCGGAAATTTCGAACATCAAGAATGCGGTGACGTACAACACATACGACGAGCCGAGAAAATTTAAGTTCAATAGCCAGTGCTGCTCTTCTGCTTGATTCCGAGCATTCGTGGAACTTTGTGCGTCGGAATTGTGTACACACAATTGGAATTTCTGACAACAGATTTCGTTGTTGGAAAATTTGAGAACCAGATCTAAAATTTTGTGCGACGGAAATTCCAATGGAAAATGTCCGATGGAGTCTACACACGGTTGGACAAAAAGCTCCCATCGAAGATTTTCCATCGGAAAATCCGACTGCGTGTAACGAGGCATTACAGTAAAAAACTCCCTATGCAGTTTATGGGTAAACAGTTTCTTATCCAACTTTTCCTTTTTCTTTTCTTTTCTTATCCACGTCTTCTTGAGTGACAGGAGACTGAATAGTTTCCTCCCTATGCTAGAATCACTATTTAGATATTTGTATATCTCTAACATATCCCCTCTTAAGAGTCTCTTCTCCAGTGAGAATAAGTTTTTAATGTTTGTAGTTGTTCCTCACAACTGAGTTGTGTCGCTCTTCTCTAGACTTTCTCCAGTTCCAGCACATCATTCCTGAGGACTGGAGACCAGAACTGGATGGCATACTCAAGATGTGGCCATACCAGATTTTTGGAAAGTGGTAGAATGGCAGCCCATTTATATATTTCATTAACATAACGCACCTTTAGAGGCTTCTGTATCGCAACACAAATTATTGCAATTCCCCAGAGCAGACAGGTTTGAATCAGCCTCTATTGGCAATGTGGGCATTTGCCTGCTCCTTTTTGCCCCTTCATCATCCCTCACCGGTCATTATGTAGGAGGCAGGAAGGGATAGCTAAGTTTCAGTTTCTAGGAACTTGGTATTATTATTACTACTATACAGGATTTATATAGCGTCAACAGTTTACGCAGCTCTTTACAATATAAAAAGGAGACAATACAGTTATAATACAATAACATACAAGAGGATTAAGAGGCTCAGAAGAGCTTATAGGGTGGGGCAGGTGGTACAAAAGGTTGCAACTGTGGGAAATGAGCTGATGGAAGTGGTAGATGATTAGTTGGAGATGTGATAGGCTTTCCAGAAGAAATGATTTTTCAGGGATCGCCTGAAGGTAGCAAGAGTAGGGGATAGCCGGATAGATGGAGGTAGCGAGTTCCAGAGGATGGGAGAGGCTCTAGAGAAATCCTGGAGACGAGCATGGGAGGAGGAGGAGGAGACGAGAGAGCTTGAGAGTAGGAGGTCTTGAGAAGAGCGGAGAGGACGATTTGGGTGATATTTGGAGACAAGATTGTTGATGTAGCTCGGGGCAGAGTTGTAAATGGCTGTGTATGTTGTGGTTAGTATTTTGAATTTAATTCGCTGGGTGATTGGGAGCCAGTGTAGGGATTGGAGGAGAGGGTTGGCAGACACTGAGCGGTTGGTATAGTTTGCTTGATATCATTGTCGCACAAATAAAATGAATACAAATGGTTTAAGGTTAAAAATATCCATGTATCTAAAACAGAAAGGCAAATATACCACGTTTTCAAAACTTACCTGAAAACTCCTGGGCTGACAAATCAGAAAACTGGTTAATTCCATAAAATGCATCTCCAGCACTGTGTGCAAACCCATTCAGATATTTATGTCTTTCCAAGCTTTGCTGGAACAAAAAAAAAAAAAAAAGGATCATCTATAGGATCTCATAATATATATGTAGCTGAAATCAAGAACAGTTACTGAAGTTGACATAAAATATGCATAACTTCGATTTAGGGAAGTTAAATAACTCAATGCCTACTGATATATGACAGAGGCTATGGAGGATGTTTCCAGCTTTCTCCATGCCTTACTTTTCATTAAAAGGAAAATAAAAGGAAAAGGACATATCAAAAAAGGCAGAGCCAGACACCCTCAAAAATGCTGGGGTAGACCTTAGAAAAACCTTAGAACTCAAGTACAGAGCTTCTAATGACCCCCGGATTCCTAGGGACAGTAAGACAGGGTGAGGCTTATGTAATATAAAAGTATAGTTAGGAATTGACTACCTCATAAGTAAAATATTTGTAATTAAGATAGTTGCTATTTCACAATTATATGTTGTGACTGTAAATACTGTAATGGTCCAATAATGGGATCATTATCAATGGAATAATAGAGTGATTTAGTCCCCTGAATCACAGATTCACAGTGTAATGTTACTCACCAACTTCAGCAGGAACACTCTATTCTTAGCTTCTCTGCGGGCTCTCCCCATCAGCTCCTCTCTAGCCCCCAGGCACTCACCTAAGCCTAGCATGTGTGCATTTGTCCTTCCCCTCTTTTTTTAGGTTTACTTTGCAGGACTTCTATGGCCATCGAAAGGCACCTAGTATCTTGCTCTAGGGAGCACTAGGCAGAAAGATGTGGCAGTACATTGGTCACACAGTGGTGTGTCAATGGGCACTATCATATTTTTTGTCTAGGTGAGACCGATATAGCTTGTACCGCCCCCAGATTCCTAGGATATTTATGTTGGATTGTTATCAAGACATTTTATACCGGTTTTTATAATGCACCAAACATTTAAGTAGTGTTTACATATATTGTATAGGTATTCATATAGCACTCACAATTCAAGTGCTATATATATATATATATAGGAGTTAGAGTACTGCTTTATACAAAAAGAAATGTATTTTGCTTTGATATATAGAAAGTTATCATTCCAAAAAAAAAAAAAAAAAAGGCAACTTAATATATATATATTAATGAGTAAATATTGGGATTTAGTCACAGAATATGTCCATACCATGCTTAAGCCCACCACTGCGCCAAAGTACCCCATTTTCAGTGGGTCCTACACTCTTCATAAAAAAGAAAGATAAATCTCACTTCTCTTAACCATGGAAGATGCTCACCCCTTACGTGGGAGCTGTGTGCTAGGTGCAGACTACACTGCTTAAACTGCACTATGAAGGGACTGGCGTGGGAGGGTGGGGTGCTCCACTCAATGTGTAACAAACGGGGGCACGACTGTTTTTGTGTGTGTGTATAATATATATATATATATTTATAGTGTGTGTGTGTGTGTGTGTGTGTGTGTGTGTGTATGTGTATATATATATATATATATATATATATATATATATATATATATATATACACATACATACATACACACACATATACATATACATACACACACACATAAACACACTGTACATTCTGAAAAATGCAAGAAATTGAAAGAAATGCAAGATATTGCTAACCTGTATCCATAGATAAGTATGTATTTTTAGCAAAGAACAGGTAAATAGTTTAAGCTTCATTCACATTAGCACATCTCCAAAGTCACAATTTCCAGTGCGACTTTGATGCAACTTTTGGTGCGTCTTTGATCTGACTTTACGGTCTCTGGACCAAAGTCGCATCAAAAGTCTCACCAAAGTAGTGCAGGCACCTTTTCAAAGTCGCTGCAACTTTAAGTTGCCATTGAAAAGAATGGGCTACAACCCTGATGTCCAAAGTCACACAATTCAATGGAGCCATAGGGGTTGATTTACTAAAACTGGAAAGTGCTAAATCTGCTGCAGTTCTGCATAGAAACAGCTTCCAGCTTTTTTTTTTTTTTTGTCAAAGCTTAATTAAACAAGCTAAAGTTAGAAATTGATTGGCTACCATGTACAGCTGCACCTATTTTTGAACTTTCCAGTTTTAGTAAACCAACCCCTTAAACCCCATTCACATTTGACAGGTCAAATTGCATGACAAGTTGCATCCTATTGCCGGTAATGGCAGTGTTCAAATTGATGCGACGCCGACTTTGTGGTGCTGCATCAATTTGAAAATGTAGTACATGCACCGCTTTTGGCGATTTTGGGTGCGACTTCAATAGGCACCTGTGCATAAAGCCACACAGATGTCTTCAAAGTCGCACCCAAAGTCACACTGAGGTGCAGCTTTGAAATCGCACAATTTCAAAGCCACACTCAATTTGAACGGGGGCTTAATGTCTATAGTCTGGGCACAGGTGCACTTTGATTGCAAACTATTCTATAGTCAGTCGAGGCAAAGAACAGATCGTGGGATTCTACTGCCATCTTGTGGATATATTAAGACATACAGATTCTAAAGCAAGGTCATCTAACCCATATAATCTTTCTGTATAAATGAAGTGGGAAAAAAAAAAAAAAAAAAAGAGACTTTTACCTGCCCTTAATTGAAAGTTGTAATTATTTTCGAGCCAAAAATGAATGGTATTAATAGCTTTGTTTGCTGCTACACACTTACTTTTTCTGTGGCTCCATGTCTACATACCAGAGCGGCATTGACAACTCAATGGAGTGTTCCCAATGTCATAGAAGGCTGCAGTGGGAGTTTTAGATCTGCACTAGGGCCAATTTAGTCAGAAGACAATTAACCTGCTGGCAGGTTTTAAAGTATGGAAGAAAACAGTACTGCGCAAGCACGGGAAAACATGCAAACTCCATGCAGATATCGTTTTGGCTAGCTAGACAAACGTGTCAACATGAAGCACCGCCGCTGCCCTAATCACTGACATAAAATCTTCTCTGATATTACACCAGCTCCACAGAGAATAAAGAGTCTAAAAGGTGAAGTAAAGGAAAGGAATATGTTAATGATTGCTGATAAGGCCTCAGAACTTTAAATTTTCTGACTCACATTGATTTACTGGAGCACTCAGAATCTGGTGCAGCTGTGCATGGTAGCCAATCAGCTTCTAACTTCAGCTTGTTCGATTTAGTTTTGACAATAAAACCTGAAAGCTGATTGGTCTCTATGCAGAGCTGCACCAGATTTTGCACTCTCCAGTTCTTGGAGGGTTGCAGGCTTTTCGCATCGCACCAGTGTGAACCAGGCCTATGGTGCGATGCGAAAACCCTGCAAATCCACTGCAGGTTCCTGCATATCAAGGCAGTTCACACTGCTATATGCGAACTGCTGGGGAGTGTCAATACATTGTTAACGACACCCCCAGTTCAGCTCGCGTATCGCACTGCGAACTGACAGTTTGGACATGAATTGGATCGCATATGTGTGAACACACATGCAATCCGATTCAGGTTCGAACAGAAAAAAAGGGTCCTGTGCGTGTTTGGACCGAATGTGGTGCGATATCAGCCAGACATCGCATGTAATGTGAACAGCAGTGCGCTGCGAATTACATGCGATGTCTGGCATCGCACAAGTGTGAACCGGGCCTTAAGGTAATTAAAAAAGAAAAAAAAAAAAAAAAACAACAAACATATACTTACCTCCACTGTTTAGCTCATTTTGCACAGAGTGGCCCCGATCCTGCTGTTCTGGGGTCCCTTGGCTCCTCCCCGCATCAGATAACCCCCTGGGAGAAGTGCTCTCCCGGGGGGTTACCTTGCGGGCGTGCTCCCGAGTCCAGCATTCGGCATCCATGGACACCGAATACAGGACTTGGCCCTGCCCCCCGGTGTTCGCGTCATTGGATTTGATTGACAGCAGCGGGAGCCAATGGCTGCGCTGCCATCAATCTATCCAATCAACAGCCGAGAACCCCGGGCAGAGAGACGGCGTGTCCCGTGGGACAAGTTTGAGGGTTTAGGTAAGTAAAACGGGGGGGCTGGGGGCCAGTCACTGACAGGTGTTTTTGCACCTTAATGCATAGTATGCATTAAGTCAGTGGTCATCAACCCTGTCCTCAGGGCCCACTAACAGGCCAGGTTTGCAAGATAACTGAAATACATCACAGGTGATATCATTTGCTGCTCAGTTATGGCAGTATTCTAGTCTGCCTCTCCCCAAGGTAATACATAAAACCTGGCCTGTTATGCCTCGTTTCCATACAGTTTGGAAGGGTTAGAATGGTCCGGCCTATTCAGGTAAGCATTTCCACTGCAAGTTGGTCCACCAGGGGCCATACGGGGTTTAGAAAAAATGCCTAGCATGGCGTCACACTGATTGGCGGACAGAAAAACGTCTGCCAATCAGTGGAATAAATCATAGCTCCACCCTAACTGAACCGTTCCATATTCTATGGCCCCACATCTGAAGCAGGACCCTGAATGGTGTGGTATGGTTCGGTTGTATGGGCCGCTTTCATAATGGAAACACTCAAAATAGCGTACCGAACCATACCGATCTGCTCAGTGGAAACGAGGCATAAGTGGGCCCTGAGGACAGGGTTGATGACCACTGCATTAAGGTGAAAAAAAAAAAAAAAAAATCACAAACCTTTACAACCCCTTTAACGGTTCGCCAACCCAAAACAAACATGCAGGTTAGGAATTTAAAGTATAACTAAAGACAAAACCTTTTTTTTTTAAGTTTTGGATAGAGTGGAGAGGGATTAGAACACCTGCCAATTTTTTTACTGTTGTCTGTGCCCCTGTTAGGCCTCATGCACACGGGTATGCTTAAATTATGCTGCCAGAAAAATGCCTCTAATCTCATATATTTGCGTGTGTTTATGCACATACAAGCTTGAGTGTCAACTCATTCTATTAACTAGAATTAGCGTTGCACTGATATAGGTATCGGTATCAGTGCAGATACTAAGCATTTGCACAAATACTTGTACTCGTGCAATAGCTCTGATACTAAAACTGGTACCTTCAGGTTCGGTTCACATTGCTGTCACGCAAGAACCCTGAAAATTCACTGCGGGTTCCCACATTGCACCCGACTCGCAGGCATTTCACACTGCACTATGCAAACTGCTGGGAGTGTCAATAGAAAGTTAATGACACCCCCAAATCAGTTCACATCACAGTGTGAACTGTCAATTCGGACAGGAATCCAATCACATGGGTGTGAACACCCATGTGATCCGATTCTGGTGTGGACCAAAAAAAGGGTCCTAAGCGAATTTGGTCCGAATGCGATGTGAATTCAGCCATACAATCTGTATGGCTGAGTTTGCATTGCACAGACATCGCATGCGATTTGCACTGCAGTGCGGTGCAAATCACATCCGATGTCGGACAGCACACCAGTGTGAACCGAGCCTCAGACTCAGTTCACATATGTGCAGGCTGGTTTGCAGTGTGATTTCAAAGCCCGATCCGATGTGACTTTGTGCGATTCCGAAGCGAATTGTAGTGAATGAGATTAGAAATCGCACCTGAACTGGATTGAAATTGCCCACACATATGTCAACAGGCTGTAAAAACTCTGCACATGAAAACTGATGTCTCTGCAAGTGAAATCTGTGCCGTTTTCATGTATGTATGAGGTAAAAAACTGTCACACCACACTAAGAATAGGTATAGGTGAGTACTTGAGAAAACGTATCGGTACTCGGTCTTAAAAAACTGGTATCGGTACATCCCTAACTAGCATACTAATGTATTCTAGCCACTGGAATAGATTTACATGCATACACATATGAAATATGCTCAAACGTGCCTCTCCAAACACAGCTTTAGGGCATTTTTTTGTATGCCCCTGAGTGCTGCACATAAATGCCCGCATGAGCATGGCCATATTAATGCCCCGTTCACATAGCAACACTCATTCCCGCTACGCAACTTTCAAGGAGTGATTTTTGTGTGATTTTGCGTGATGCATAGGGCCAGCCCATTCACTTGAAGGAGCGATCCCATCGCGCAACAGAATCACATACCGTTACAGGTTTCATTAAAGGATAATGGCACCTAAATGTGCTTCACAGGTTGTGCATAAATTGCCACGCGATTTGGAATTTTGGGCAGAATCGCAGCGATTCTGCCTGCGATTCCAAATCGTGAAATGTGAATAGAGTCTAAATAACATGCAGCTATGTTCATGGGCATAATAAAAAACAAAACACCAGATGCCTCCTAATAGCACCATTTTTTCTGCTCGTGTGCATGAGCCCTTAGGGAGACTCACCCTCTTATCTCTCCTGTTTACCATTATCGAAAGTGAAAGAAAATCCCCAAATTTTTGGTTATCACCAGAAAAAGAAAAATAGAGCCGTCTTCCAATGGGGACACTAGTTCTGTGAACCTGGTGACAACCAAGGATTCCTCACTTTAGAGGGATTTTCTTTGACTTCCTGTTTTGGCTATAGGACAGGAAGTGGTGGGAAATCTCCCCCCGTGGAATGGATAGCAAAAAATAAACCTTAAAGAGAAGCTCCAGTCTCCTGTGTAAATATTACAAGTCAACAGCTACTGTAGCTGTAAAAATTGTAGCTGCTGACTTTTAATAAACAGCCACTTACCTGTCCCACGATCCAGCGCTGTGCTCAGCCCAGCTGTTTTCTCCTTGTGCCATCTGTCACCAGCATCTTAACTATGGGCAAGCCATAGCTGCAAGCTGTCACAGCCGGGTACATACTGCGCATAAGCGAGCTGCGCATTGCAATTGGTCTCACAGTCTTCTGGGCCCTGTCACATGTCCCTGAAGATTGGCAGAGGGAAGTAAGAACCTCCACTTCCGATCGCCTAGGCAGTCGCAGCGAAAACCTGGGCACCCGTGCCCCTCCCCCCCAAAAAAAGCTCCAGTTCACAAACAGGTGCAGGGGAGGAGGCCTTAATGTAGAACTTACCCTTTTGGGTGGAGCTCTGCTTTAAAGGTGTCATAACCCTTCCTTACACTACCCAAAAAAATGAAATGATGATTATTTTTCCTTTAATTCTACTTTAAAAGATGGGGTTAGATTTTTTTCCTAAATCATACTCACCTAGGTGAATGGAGCATCACTGCATACTGCATCTGTCCCCCACCAGCTCTATATGGCCCCTCCCCCGTGACACCCAGACTATAGGGCCCCCCCTGTGACATCCAGATGTCCCCAGTGGAGCCCCCCTCACATCAGATGTCCCCAGCGGAGCCCCCCTCACATCAGGAGTCCCCAGCGAAGCCCCCCTCACATCAGGAGTCCCCAGCGGAGCCCCCCCACACATCAGGAGTCCCCAGCGGAGCCCCCCCACACATCAGCAGTCCCCAGCGGAGCCCCCCCACACATCAGCAGTCCCCAGCGGAGCCCCCCCACACATCAGCAGTCCCCAGCGGAGCCCCCCCACACATCAGCAGTCCCCAGCGGAGCCCCCCCACACATCAGCAGTCCCCAGCGGAACCCCCCCACACATCAGCAGTCCCCAGCGGAGCCCCCCCACACATCAGCAGTCCCCAGCGGAGCCCCCCCCACACAACAGCAGTCCCCAGCGGAGTCCCCCCACACATGAGGAGTCCCCAGCAGAGCCCCCCCTCACATGAGGAGCCGTGTTTTAACCCCCCCCCCCCAATACCAGCATAATTCTTCATTTTCCGAAAAAATGGGACAAAAACTGAAATCACTTTTCCCAAAAATTGGGTCATTATAGGGGCGTTCATACGGTCTTAACGTTTTTATTTGTTATGTAAGGAAAACTGTTTTTAAAAATAGTCTTTCTTGATAGAGTTAAAAAAAAAAAAAAATATATATATATATATATATATATATATACACACACATATACACACATATATATATACACACACATACAATTATTTTTGTAATTATTATAATAAAAATATATATTTTTTAAAATTATTATTATAATTATATATATATATATATATATATATATATATATATATATATATATATAATCTTAACTTGTTTACAGTGTTGCATAATGTAGGTATAGTGAAAATGACAGTCTGGTAGTGAAGTGGTTAAACAGACACTAATTGTCAGACTCGGAAGTCTTCTCTTCCTCTCCAGCTGACACTCTGCTGCCCCCTACTGGACACTCCGCCTCTGTACATTATAGATGAACTCATATTCACTCTAATGAAGTCCCGCACACCTCCCCCCTATAATATTCCCCAGAGAGCACCGGGCATACCACGAACACTCCGTATCGTTCCTCCACAGGACTCCCAGGGGCCCGGTACTTGCTGCTGAATGTCTCCAGGAAGGTGGTGAGGGTGTCATTCTCCGCACACGGCTGTGTACTGGGCTGCCCTGTGTGGTTGTGGTGACATGGTGGTCTCCGGTAGAGCACAGGCTGGGAGAGGCACAGCTGTATACACAGCACACACACAACACCGAGCATAGCTTCTCAATCACCTTCTCCAATACATGAGGTAGTGACTGACACCCCAGTCAGCTCTGTGACTGGAAACACCGGAGGAACAGGTTCCCGTACTACTGACCAGTTTATCATAAACAGCAGCGCCATCTTGCTGGAGACCAGGAAATGACAGACATGTGAACCTTGTTACCACATTACACTGTATTATAGTGTCCGTTTATGAGTGAAAAAACTGCTTCATTCTCCGGTGTTCTCAGAGGAGGTCATTCTCTGAATGCCAGTTTATGAAGCTTTGTAGATCACTTCCATAGTTGCCAACATTGTAAAAAAAATTTTAGGGACACTTTCTTGGCTGTAGGCGGAGTCTTGTTATAATTAGGGGTGGGGCATGCGTTTGTAGACGTGACATAGGGGAAAAGTAAAAATGCAGCGCGCGAAGCACACCGCGGCGAAAAATGGGCGTGGTTTATGTGAAATAGTGGGTGTGTCTTAAATGGGCGTGTGGTTGGAGTCGGAGAGGGATGGAGAGGGAAAGGGGGGGAGAGGCCCAGATCCTACACAACAATGGAAATCTGTGTATTCTAGAAAGTTTAACAATCAGCAGATAAAGATACTCCAAACACCTGGTGTTAGCACTTCAATCATCCCGGCACCATGGTTGTTATGATGTCAGGATGATTGAAGAGCATTATTTCTATTATTACATTGTAATATGAAATGAAATCATTCAACTCACCATAATGCTGAATCAGTGGGATCCCTGAGCGTGTCACTTGCCACGTCGCCTGCCACCAGCCATCCGTCCTTGCATCAGGTTCCCCCAGCAGAGTCCGTCCTTGCATCAGGTGCCCCCAGGCGGAGCCCCCCCTCACATCAGATGTCCCCAGCGGAGCCCCCCCTCACATCAGATGTCCCCAGCGGAGCCCCCCCTCACATCAGATGTCCCCAGCGGAGCCCCCCTCACATTCGGAGTCCCCAGCAGAGCCCCCCCCCTCACATTCGGAGTCCCCAGTGGAGCCCCCCTTCACATTCGGAGTCCCCAGCAGAGCCCCCCCCCTCACATTCGGAGTCCCCAGTGGAGCCTCCCCTCACATCCGGAGTCCCCAGCGGAGCCCCCCCTCACATCCGGAGTCCCCAGCGGAGCCCCCCTCACATCTGGAGTCCCAGCGGAGCCCCCCCTCACATCCGGAGTCCCAGCGGAGCCCCCCCTCACATCTGAGTCCCCATCAGCACAGTCTTCCTTACATCTAGTGCCCCCCCATGACATCCAGACTATACGGCCCCCCCGTGACATCCAGACTATACGGCCCCCCCGTGACATCCAGACTATATGGCCCCCCCAGTGACATCCAGACTATACGGCCCCCCCCGTGACATCCAGACTATATGGCCCCTCCCCCGTGACACCCAGACTATACGGCCCCCCCTGTGACATCCAGACCGCCCCCCCTGTGACATCCAGATGTCCCCAGTGGAGCCCCCCTCACATCAGATGTCCCTAGCGGAGTCCCCCTCACATCAAGAGTCCCCAGCGAAGCCCCCCCTCACATCAGGAGTCCCCAGCGGAGCCCCCCCACACATCAGGAGTCCCCAGCGGAACCCCCCCACACATCAGGAGTCCCCAGCGGAGCCCCCCCACATCAGCAGTCCCCAGCGGAGTCCCCCCACACATGAGGAGTCCCCAGCGGAGCCCCCCTCACATGAGGAGCCCCCCCTCACATCAGGAGTCCCCAGCAGAGCCCCCCTCTCATCAGGAGTTTCCAGCGGAGCCCCTCTCACATCCGGAGTCCCAGCGGAGCCCCCCTCACATCCGGAGTCCCAGCGGAGCCCCCCCTCACATCTGAGTCCCCATCAGCACAGTCTTCCTTACATCTAGTGCCCCCCCATGACATCCAGACTATACGGCCCCCCCGTGACATCCAGACTATACGGCCCCCCCGTGACATCCAGACTATATGGCCCCCCCAGTGACATCCAGACTATACGGCCCCCCCCGTGACATCCAGACTATATGGCCCCTCCCCCGTGACACCCAGACTATACGGCCCCCCCTGTGACATCCAGACCGCCCCCCCTGTGACATCCAGATGTCCCCAGTGGAGCCCCCCTCACATCAGATGTCCCTAGCGGAGTCCCCCTCACATCAAGAGTCCCCAGCGAAGCCCCCCCTCACATCAGGAGTCCCCAGCGGAGCCCCCCCACACATCAGGAGTCCCCAGCGGAACCCCCCCACACATCAGGAGTCCCCAGCGGAGCCCCCCCACATCAGCAGTCCCCAGCGGAGTCCCCCCACACATGAGGAGTCCCCAGCGGAGCCCCCCTCACATGAGGAGCCCCCCCTCACATCAGGAGTCCCCAGCAGAGCCCCCCTCTCATCAGGAGTTTCCAGCGGAGCCCCTCTCACATCCGGAGTCCCAGCGGAGCCCCCCTCACATCCGGAGTCCCAGCGGAGCCCCCCCTCACATCTGAGTCCCCATCAGCACAGTCTTCCTTACATCTAGTGCCCCCCCATGACATCCAGACTATACGGCCCCCCCGTGACATCCAGACTATATGGCCCCCCCAGTGACATCCAGACTATACGGCCCCCCCGTGACATCCAGACTATATGGCCCCTCCCCCGTGACACCCAGACTATACAGCCCCCCCTGTGACATCCAGACCGCCCCCCCTGTGACATCCAGATGTCCCCAGTGGAGCCCCCCTCACATCAGATGTCCCTAGCGGAGTCCCCCTCACATCAGGAGTCCCCAGCGAAGCCCCCCTCACATCAGGAGTCCCCAGCGGAGCCCCCCCACACATCAGGAGTCCCCAGCGGAGCCCCCCCACACATCAGGAGTCCCCAGCGGAGCCCCCCCACATCAGCAGTCCCCAGCGGAGTCCCCCCACACATGAGGAGTCCCCAGCGGAGCCCCCCTCACATGAGGAGCCCCCCCTCACATCAGGAGTCCCCAGCAGAGCCCCCCTCTCATCAGGAGTTTCCAGCGGAGCCCCTCTCACATCAGGAGTCCCCAGCGGAGCCCCCCTCACATTAGGAGTCCCCAGCGGAGCCCCCCTCACATTAGGAGTCCCCAGCGGAGCCCCCCTCACATCAGGAGTCCCCAGCGGAGCCCCCCCTCACATCCAGAGTCCCAGCGGAGCCCCCCTCACATCTGAGTCCCCATCAGCACAGTCTTCCTTACATCTAGTGCCCCCCCATGACATCCAGACTATACGGCCCCCCCGTGACATCCAGACTATACGGCTCCCCCTGTGACATCCAGACCGCCCCCCCTGTGACATCCAGATGTCCCCAGTGGAGCCCCCCTCACATCAGATGTCCCTAGCGGAGCCCCCCTCACATCAGGAGTCCCCAGCGAAGCCCCCCCTCACATCAGGAGTCCCCAGCGGAGCCCCCCACACATCAGGAGTCCCCAGCGGAGCCCCCCCACACATCAGGAGTCCCCAGCGGAGCCCCCCCACATCAGCAGTCCCCAGCGGAGTCCCCCCACACATGAGGAGTCCCCAGCGTAGCCCTCCCCTCACATGAGGAGTCCCCAGCGGAGCCCCCCTCACATGAGGAGCCCCCCCTCACATCAGGAGTCCCCAGCAGAGCCCCCCTCTCATCAGGAGTTTCCAGCGGAGCCCCTCTCACATCAGGAGTCCCCAGCAGAGCCCCCCCTCACATTAGGAGTCCCCAGCGGAGCCCCCCTCACATCAGGAGTCCCCAGCGGAGCCCCCCCTCACATCCGGAGTCCCAGCGGAGCCCCCCCTCACATCTGAGTCCCCATCAGCACAGTCTTCCTTACATCTAGTGCCCCCCCATGACATCCAGACTATACGGCCCCCCCCCGTGACATCCAGACTATATGGCCCCCCCAGTGACATCCAGACTATACGGCCCCCCCCGTGACATCCAGACTATATGGCCCCTCCCCCGTGACACCCAGACTATACGGCTCCCCCTGTGACATCCAGACCGCCCCCCCTGTGACATCCAGATGTCCCCAGTGGAGCCCCCCTCACATCAGATGTCCCTAGCGGAGCCCCCCTCACATCAGGAGTCCCCAGCGAAGCCCCCCTCACATCAGGAGTCCCTAGCGGAGCCCCCCCACATCAGCAGTCCCCAGCGTAGCCCTCCCCTCACATGAGGAGTCCCCAGCGGAGCCCCCCTCACATGAGGAGCCCCCCCTCACATCAGGAGTCCCCAGCAGAGCCCCCCCTCTCATCAGGAGTTTCCAGCGGAGCCCCTCTCACATCAGGAGTCCCCAGCGGAGCCCCCCCTCACATCAGGAGTCCCCAGCGGAGCCCCCCTCACATCAGGAGTCCCCAGCGGAGCCCCCCCCTCTCATCAGGAGTTTCCAGCGGAGCCCCTCTCACATCAGGAGTCCCCAGCGGAGCCCCCCCTCACATTAGGAGTCCCCAGCGGAGCCCCCCCTCACATTAGGAGTCCCCAGCGAAGCCCCCCTCACATCAGGAGTCCCCAGCGGAGCCCCCCCACACACCAGGAGTCCCCAGCGGAGCCCCCCTCACATGAGGAGTCCCCAGCGGAGCCCCCCCTCACATGAGGAGTCCCCAGCGGAGCCCCCCCTCACATGAGGAGTCCCCAGCGGAGCCCCCCCTCACATGAGGAGTCCCCAGCGGAGCCCCCCTCACATGAGGAGTCCCCAGCGGAGCCCCCCCACATCAGCAGTCCCCAGCGGAGTCCCCCCTCACATGAGGAGTCCCCAGCGGAGCCCCCCCTCACATGAGGAGCCCCCCTCACATCAGGAGTCCTCAGCGGAGCCCCCCTCACACCAGGAGTCCCCAGCGGAGCCCCCTTCACACCAGGAGTCCCCAGCGGAGCCCCCCCTCACATCCGGAGTCCCCAACGGAGCCCCCCTCACATCCGGAGCCCCCCCTCACGCCAGGAGCCCCCTTCACACCAGGAGTCACCAACGGAGCCCCCCCCATCCGGAGTCCCCAGCGGAGCCCCCCTCACATCCGGAGTCCCCAGCGGAGCCCCCCTCACATCCGGAGTCCCCAGCGGAGCCCCCCCTCACATCCAGAGTCCCCAGCGGAGCCTCCCCCTGACATCCGGAGTCCCCAGCGGAGCCCCCCCTGACATCCGGAGTCCCCAGCGGAGCCCCCCTGACATCCGGAGTCCCCAGCGGAGCCCCCCCTGACATCCGGAGTCCCCAGCGGAGCCCCCCCTGACATCCGGAGTCCCCAGCGGAGCCCCCCCTGACATCCGGAGTCCCCAGCGGAGCCACCCCTGACATCCGGAGTCCCCAGCGGAGCCCCCCTCACATCTGTGTCCCCATCAGCACAGTGTTCCTTACATCTGGTGCCCCCCCGTGACATCCAGACTATACGGCCCCCCCTTGACATCCAGACTATACGGCCCCTCCCCGTGACATGCAGACTATACGGCCCCCCCGTGACATGCAGTCTATACGGCCCCTCCCCCGTGACACCCAGACTATACGGCCCCCCCCCGTGACATGCAGCAGACTATACGGCCCCCCCGTGACATGCAGACTATACGGCCCCTCCCCCGTGACACCCAGACTATACGGCCCCCCCGTGACATTCAGACCGGCCCCCCCTGTGACATCCAGACCGGCCCCCCCCTGTGGAGCCGCATGGCTACAGTAGAGATTGAGCTGCTGCGCCGCCCATCCCCCGCCCCTTTCCATAACAGGTCACAGAGACTGGCAGCGGGGTGGAGCGGGCCAGGGGGTGGGCGGCGCCGCAGCTCAATCTCTACTTTAAGCCATCTAGCCAGCGTACGGTCTCCTTAAAAATGTCTCCGCCGGCCTCGGACTTCTAGCGGCCGGCAGCGAAAATCGTGAAAAACCAAATTTCTCGGGACATCTCCCGGGAAATGATTAGATCGGGAAAAAGGTCTAAATCCCGGGAATGTCCCGAGAAATTCGGGACAGTTGGCAAGTATGCACTTCTCCTTTGGAGGAGTGAAGCGATCTACAAACGCATCAAACAATGGAGAGCGGCCCCTGATACTGGAATCTCATGAGACTTTACAAGATTACAGTACCAGAAATTCACTGACACACCGAGGTGTCCGTTTATTAACCACTTCAAGACTGCCACACGACGATGTACGTCCAAACTTTGAACGGGGGTATCGTTTTTATGGCAGCAGCTAGCTGCTATAACCCCGGTATCCCCGTTTTCGGGCGGCGGCCGGCTGTCAGATAAAAGTGGTCCCTGCGGCGGATTCGCCGCGAGATCACTTTTATCAGTGGCGGGAGAGGGGCCCCCCCTCCCGCCGCGATCCGGTTCCGCTTACCGGAGCCGTCGATAGCGGCAGAGGCGATCGCGTCCTGCTTGGTGGTTTGGAGACGAGTGAGGCCAAGATGGCGCTCACTCGTCTCCATGACACTGCTGGGCGGAAATATTGTAAAATAAATAATAAAAATAAAAAAATAAAAATTTTTAAAACCCCCCTGTCCCAACGAGCTCGCGCGCAGAAGCGAACGCATACGCGAGTAGCGCCCGCATATGAAAACGGTGGTCAAACCACACATGTGAGGTATCGCAGCGACCGGAAGAGCGAGAGCAATAATTCTAGCCCTAGACCTCCTCTGTACCGCAAAATATGCAACCTGTAGAATTTTTTAAACGTCGCCTATGGAGATTTTTGAGGGTAAAAGTTTGACGCCATTCCACGAGTGGGCGCAATTTTCAAGCGTGACATGTTGGGTATCAATTTACTTGGCATAACATTATATTTCACAATATAAAAAAAAATTGGGCTAACTTTACTGTTGTCTTATTTTTTTATTCAAAAAAGTGAATTTTTTCCAAAAAAAGTGCGCTTTTAAGACCGCTGCGCAAATACGGTGCAAAAAAAAGTATTGCAATGACCGCCATTTTATTCTCTAGGGTGTTAGAAGAAAAACCATATATAATGTTTGGGGGTTCTAAGTTATTTTCTAGCAAAAAACCTGTTTTAAACATGTAAACACCTAAAATCCAAAACGAGGCTGGTCCTTAAGTGGTTAAAGAGGAGGTCCGCCCACCACTGCAAAAAGGAAAAGCCAGCAGCTACAAATACTGTAGCTGCTGACTTTTAATAATCGGACACTTACCTGTCCTGGAGTCCAGTGATGTCGGCACCACAGCCTGTTTCCATCAGCTGTCGGGTGCTGCTGCCTCCATTGTGTGTAAGGGAACCCAGCAGTGTAATTGGAAAAAAAGGGAAAAAAACTGCGCTTTGGTAAGGTGTACAAAAAAACAAAAATTGAGCTGCAATTCCACTATGTAACATAAACACAGTATAAACAAATGGGAAAACAATTGGAATCGCGCTAGAGAGGACTTGTGTTCTGGTATATGGTCACCAATCCACAATAGTCCTTAAACGTGTATGAATAGACAATATAAATAAAGTGAAACATAAATAATAACAAAGTAGTAGTCCATCGATTATAAATGGCACTGGAACATTGGACACTTGTGGTCTGATGCCATTGGAGACCATTGTTCTTTTACTCCCCTCCTAGGGGGGAGAAGTACAACGAGCGGAAGTTCCACTTTTGGGTGGAACGCCGCTTTAAGCAGTGATAAATGATCACTCCTCAGTACACGGCCAGATGTCGTGGTTAATGCTAATAAAATGGGCAGCACAGTGGTGTAGTGGTTAGCACTCTCGCCTCGTAACAGTAGGGTCGCTGGTTCGAATCCCAACCACGACGCTACCCGCCTGGAGCTTGCATGCTCTGTGCCCTGTGCCTGCGTGGGTTTACTCTGGGTACTCCGGTTTTCACCCACACTCCAAAGACATGCTGTTAGGTTTATTGGCTTCTGTCAAAAAAAATTGGCCCTGGTGTATGGGTGTGAGTTGGGGACCTTGGATTGCAGAGTGTGAGTGGAGCGCTGCATAGATTGATGGCGCTACATGGGTTCCTTAGATATATATATATATATATAAAAAAAATATTAATATAGTGGATGGGCATCTTGATGGGATGCAATGTGCGGGGATAGGGAGAATTGTGGGTGCTCACTCAGGTTGAACTGGATGGACTGGTGTCTTTATTCAACCTACTAACTATGTAACTATGTAACTAAAATAATGAGTCCCCCTACATTTTATATATATATACATATAAATACATATACACACACACTTTTTATATATATATATATATATATATATATATATATATATATATATATATATATATATATATATATATATATATATATATATAGTATCTCACAAAAGTGAGTACACCCTTCACATCTTTGTAAATATTTTCTTCTATCTTTCCATGTAAATACACTGAAGAAATGACACTTTTCTACAATGTAAAGTAGTGAGTGTACAGCTTGTATAACAGTTCAAATTTGCTGTCCTCTCAAAATAACTTAACACGCAGCAATTAACATCTAAACTGCTGACAACAAAAGTGAGTACACCCCTAAGTGAAAAAACTTCCAAATTGAGCCCAATTAGCCATTTTCCCTTTCTGGGTGTCATGTGATTCAGTGTTACAAGGTCACAGGTGTGAATGAGGAGCAGGTGTGTTAAATTTGGTGTTATCACTATTACTCCCTCGTACTGGTTACTGGAAGTTCAACATGGCACCCCATGGCAAAGAACTCTCTGAGGATCTGAAAAAAAGAATTGTTGCTCTACATAAAGATGGCCATAGGCTATAAGAAGATTGCCAAGATCCTGAAACTGAGCTGCAGCACAGTGGCCAAGACCATACAGCGTTTTAACGGGACAGGTTTCACTTAGAACAGGCCTCGCCATGGTCGACCAAAGAAGTTGAGTGCATGTGCTTGTCATATCGAGAGTCGTCTTTGGGAAATAGACGTATGAACGCTGGCAGCATTGCTGCAGAGTTTGAAGGGGTGGGGGGTCAGCCTGTTAGCGCTCAGACCATACTCTGCACACTGCATCAATATGATCTGCCCACAGTTTGCGTAAGACAAGCAGACTAAAGACATGGGTTACTGGAACCATGTCCTGTGGTCTGATGAGACCAAGATCAATTTATTTGGTTCAGATGGTGTCAAGCGTGTGTGGCGGCAACCAGGTGAGGAGTACAAATACAAGTGTGTCTTGCCTGAGTCAAGCATGGTGGTGGGAGTGTCATGGTCTGGGGCTGCATGAGTGCTGCCTGCACTGGGGAGCTACAATTCATTGAGGGAACTATGAATGCCAACATGTACTGTGACATACTGAAACAGAGCATGATCCCCTCTCATTAGAGACTGGGCCGCAGGTCAGTATTCCAACATGATAACGAACCCAAGCACACCTCCAAGACAACAACTGCCTTCTTAAAGAAGCTAAGGGTAAAGGTGATGGACTGGCCAAGAATGTGTCCAGACCTAAACCATATTGAGCATTTGTGGGGGCATCCTCAAACAGAAGGTGGAGGAGCGCAAGGTCTCTAACATCCACCACCTCCGTGATGTCGTCATGAAGGAGTGGAAGAGGACTCCAATGGCAACCTGTGAAGCTCTGGTAAACTCCATGCCCAAGAGGGTTAATTCAGTGCTGGAAATTAATGGTGGCCACACAAAATATTGACACTTTGGGCCCAATTTGGACATCTTCACTTAGGGGTGTACTCACTTTTGTTGCCAGCAGTTTAGACATTAATGGCTGTGTGTTGAGTTATTCTGAGGGGACAGCAAATTTACACTGTTATACAAGCTGTATACTCACTACTTTACGTTGTAGCAAAGTGTCATTTCTTCAGTGTTGCCACATGAAAAGACATAATAAAATATTTACAAAAATGTGAGGGGTGTACTCACTTTTGTGAGATACTAAAATATATATACAGTAGGTGACCACGATATTGTGTCAATCTCGCCGCTGTTATCGGCGAGATTTAAACCTGCGAGCCCCCGTCGTGGGAGCCAGCGGCAGGTTGTCCCTGCGCATGCTTGGACTGTGACATCACAAGGGGGCGGGGTCACGAGCTCGCACACAACATTCCAGCGGGAGAGAGCGTCGTGTCAACATCGGCAGAAGAAGAGAAGGAACAAGACACAAGACGGCGAAGACCGGGCCACCGCTAGCAATAGAGCAGCAAAAGAACAGAAGATAGCGGAGGGGCCCGGCAGAAGATAGCCGACACCGGGAGAAGAGGCGGAACAACGGGTGAAGAAGTCGAACACCATGAGAAGAGGCCGGAGAGAGCAGAGAAGTCAGAAGAAGACCCCAAAGTCAGAAGAAGACCCCCGAAGCTGTCTAATAAATTACTTTTAAAACCTCTGTAGTGTGTTTTTTTTTTTTTTTTTGCCACTTTTTTCCCGAGATGACTGGGTAGGGGTACCATGTACCTGTCTCTACGCGTGACGTCACAGCACACGTGACTTCATCAGGGGGTGAAGTCACGTGTGCTGTGACGTCACCCGTAGGGACAGGACAGGCACCGATGCTGATAGAGGCTTACGAGCTCGCCGCTCGTTGGAGATAAGCGTTTTTTTTATCTGTTTTTACTGTGAGTACCCATGCTGTTTGTCAATAAAAATCAGTCTTAGCCAGATAATACTACACTATTGTGGGACCTTCCTTTTTTTCATTTCCGTGCCCCCCTATCATCTGAGGGAACATGTTCCAGGATTAGGACCGTGAGGATTGAGGAGGAATGTAAAGGATGGTACTCCCAATACTGGTCATTTGCTGTTACCCCATTACCCTAAGGTAAGGGGCCACTACCCACTAGTGTGTGTGTGAACACGAAGAGGAGCACTATTGTGTCACATTTGAGCACTCCACTGCATATTTGCATACTAGGAAGCGGTTGTCACTTTATGAAGGAGGACTTTTTTATACTGGAACCTTTTTTACACTGAAATACTTTGTTCTAACTGTTTATTTTAGTGCCACGTTGATGTTGTTTTTTATTTCTTTATTTTTTATTTTTCTTGCACATAGTCACTTTGTGTGTTGCATGTATGCTACACGTCTGATTCCACCTACATATTGGATTTTTTGCACTTTATACAGGAGTTGTTATTGCTACATCTGTTATTACTATTTTTGGTATTTTATATTGATATTTTGCTACATATAGTCACTGTTATTATTATAGCACTATAGCACTAGTGCACTTTATAATTCACTATTTATTGGTTATTCACTTCCTTTAGTGGTTTACCCTTTTATAATTAAGGGACCACTACTCCCTATTATTGGTGTATTTAGGTATTTGAGACTTATTTGTACCGTAGTGTGTTCCATCATATCCACTAGGAGCATTCCAATCATATCGTTTGTGTTCCTGCTAGGATTAGCGCAGCACCATTTTATTTATTTAGTTTCTGTGGAGTGTTGAGAACGAAATCCAAACTGAGACAAAATGTGGAAACAAATCCAGGCAATCACATTGTCTGATTTTTGAAAGAATTTATTTGCAAATTATAGTGGAAAATAAGTATTTGGTCACCTACAAACAAGCAAGATTTCTGGCTCTCACAGACCTGTATCTTCTTCTTTAAGAGGCTCCTCTGTCCTCCACAACAGTCATACTCCAAACTCCACTATGGTGAAGACCAAAGAGCTGTCGAAGGACACCAGAAACAAAATTGTAGACCTGCACCAGGCTGGGAAGACTGAATCTGTAATAGGCAAGCAGCTTGGTGTAGAAATCAACTGTGGGAGCATAAATTAGAAAATGGAAGACATACAAGACCACTGATAATCTCCCTTGATCTGGGGCTCCACGCAAGATCTCACCCCGTGGGGTCAAAATGATCACAAGAACGGTGAGCAAAAATCCCAGAACCACACGGGAGGACCTAGTGAATGACCTGCAGAGAGCTGGGACCAACGTAACAAAGGTTACCATCAGTAACACACTACACCGCCAGGGACTCAAATCTTGCAGTGCCAGACGTGTCCCCCTGCTTAAGCCAGTACATGTCCGGGCCCTTCTGAGGTTTGCTAGAGAGCATTTGGATGATCCAGAAGAGGATTGGGAGAATGTCATGGTCAGATGAAACCAAAGTAGAACTGTTTGGTAGAAACACAAATCATTGTGTTTGGAGGAGAGAAAATGCTGAGTTGAAACCAAAGAACACCATACCTACTGTGAAGCATGGGGGTGGCAACATCATGCTTTGGGGCTGTTTCTCTGCAAAGGGAACAGGACGACTGATCCGTGTACATCAAAGAATGAATGGGGCCATGTATCGTGAGATTTTGAGTGCAAACCTCCTCCCATCAGCAAGGGCATTGAATATGAAACGTGGCTGGGTCTTTCAGCATGACAATGATCCCAAACACACTGCCCAGGCAACGAAGGAGTGGCTTCGTAAGAAGCATTTCAAAGTCCTGGAGTGGCCTAGCCAGTCTCCAGATCTCAACCCCATAGAAAACCTTTGGAGGGAGTTGAAAGTCCATGTTGCCCAGCGACAGCCCCAAAACATCACTGCTCTAGAGGAGATCTGCATGGAGGAATGGGCCAACATACCAGCAACAGTGTGTGACAACCTTGTGAAGATTTACAGAAACATTTGACCTCTGTCATTGCCAACAAAGGATATATAACAAAGTATTGAGATGAACTTTTGATATTGACAAAATACTTATTTTCCACCATAATTTGCAAATAAATTAGGGTTGTCCCGATACCGATACTAGTATCGGTATCGGCACCGATACCGAGCATTTGCCTGAGTACTTGTACTCGGGCAAATGCTCCCGATACCTGGACAGTCAGTGGTGATTGGTGCGTGTGGGAGTTACAAGCTTCTCCCCCAGCGGCTTTCAGCTGCTTTAGTGAAATTTATACAGCAGTGATCGGTGCTTGTAACTCTCCCACACACGATCACCGCTGACTGTCACCGCATCCTCCTCCATGCCGTTCTGCTGTCCCCCTCCGCTCTTCCTCCATGCCTCCTCCGTTCTGCTGCTGTCCCTCTCCGTTCTACTGCTGTCCCCCTCCATTCTGCTGCTCTCCCTCTCCATTCTGCTGCTCTCCCTCTCCGTTCTGCTGCTGTCCCCCTCCGTTCTGCTGCTGTCCCCCTCTGTTCTGCTGCTGTCCCCCGCCGTTCTGCTGCTGTCCCCCTCCGTTCTGCTGCTGTCCCCCGCCGTTCTGCTGCTGTCCCCCTCCGTTCTGCTGCTGTCCCCCTCCGTTCTGCTGCTGTCCCCCTCCGTTCTGCTGCTGTCCCCCTCCGTTCTGCTGCTGTCCCCCTCCGTTCTGCTGCTCTCCCTCTCTGTTCTGCTGCTGTCCCCCTCCGTTCTGCTGTCCCTCTCTATGTACTCTTCCTTTTCTGTATGGACAGAGTCAGCTGACTCTGTCCATTCACTTAACTGAAACATTGTAACCTCCTGTGATTACGATGTCTCAGTTTATGAATGGAGAGAAGCCGCTGTCTTCTCTCCATTCATTTTCTGTGCAGCTGAGGCTGCAGAGAAATAGACTAGGAAATCTCTATCCTCGGTCTCTTTCTCTGTCTCAAGGGGGAAATATCAGGGGTCTTTTAAGACCCCTGATATCTCACCAAAGCCCCCCAACAGGGCTGATTAAAAAAAAAAAAACACATATTGCAATAAATAATAAAAAAAAAAAATATTGTAATAAATAATAAAAATGTAAATAAAAAACACACAGACACCGTCCACCCCCTCCCCAAAAAAAAAAAAAAAAAAAAAAGAAAGCATTGTTAAAAAAAAAAAAAATCGGTAATCGGTATCGGCGAGTAATTGAAAAAAAGTATCGGTACTTGTACTCGGTCCTAAAAAAGTGGTATCTGGACAACCCTAAAATAAATTCTTTACAAATCAGTCAATGTGATTGTCTGGATTTGTTTCCACATTTTGTCTCTCATAGTTGAGGTATACCTATGATGACAATTACAGGCCTCTCTCATCTTTTTAAGTGGGAGAACTTGCACAATTGGTGGCTGACTAAATACTTCTTTGCCCCACTGTGTATGTGTATATATATATATATATATATATATATATATAATGACGGGGGGCATGGTTACTGTCTTGGGGGGGGGGGGTCTGATCAAGGTACAAGGAAGTTAATAATCTTTCTCTTTCCTCCTCCGATCCCCCGGGATTCTCTCTTAATCCCCGATTCTCCACCTATGAGCTGGTGAATCGGGGAGGTGAATTCTGATTCAGATTGCCAGTGAAGTGCTCAGATCGCAGCTTCATAAACTGGCCGTTGCTGTGTCAGTCAATGAGGATTCTCAGTGTGCTGAGATCATCTGCGGGAGAACATGTTTCATAAAGCGTTTATGGACTGTGATCAGTGGTGATCCTCGGGGTCACCGCTGTTCACTGCTTCATAAATGGACACCTATATCCAATATGGTCCTGCTAAATTACTAGTAAAATAATAAAAATAAATAAAAGTCCCTAAATCTATCCTAAAGTTTGTAGTCGTGATAATTTTTGTGCAAACCAATCAATATATGCCTATTGTGTTTTTTTTTTTTTTTTTACCAAAAATATGTAGAATATAGATCTACTGTTCCCAGTGATCATGAACATTGATCTCTGTCATGTCTCAGGTAGCCCATCCCCCCTAAAGTTAGAACACGCTAAGGGAACACAGTTAACCCCTTGATCGCCCCCTAGCGTTAACCCATTCACTGCCAGTGTCATTTTTACATTGATCAGTGCATTTTTACAGCACTGATTAATGTAATAATGTCATTGGTCCCCAAAAAAGTGTAATTTGGGGTCAGATTTGTCCACTGCAATGTTGCAGTCCTGCTAAAAATTGCAGATTGCCGCAATAACCAGTAGAAACAATAGAAGAAAAAAAGTTCCTAAATCTATCCCATAGTTTGTAGACGCGATAACTCAATCAATATATGCCTATTGCGATTTTTTTTTTTCTTTTTTGTAACTGAAAATATGTAGAAGAATATATATCGGCCTAAACTGATAAATACATTTTTTTTCATACATATATTTTTTTTTATATGTATTACAGCAAAAAGTAAAAGAAAAATCGTATTTTTTTTTCAAAATTTACGCTTTTTGTTTGTTTATAGAGCAAAAAATAAAAACCGCAGAGATAATCAAATACCACCAAAAGAAAGCTCTATTTGTGGGAAAAAAGGAAGTCAATTTTGATTGGATACAGCATCGCGAGCCAGCGCAATTGTCAGTTAAAGCAACGCAGTGCCGTATCACAAAAAAATGGCCTGGTCATTAAGAGGGCAAATCCTTCCAGTCCTTAATTAAAGAGCAACTGCAGTCTGCTCACATAATTTGTAATAAAAACATCTAGGCCATTCTGAAGCTTTCCTCCAACCATTTTGCATATTATTTTATATATACTGTGATTCTGTACTTACCAAATATGCTGAAGAAATCTCCCTCCACTGGGTCTGGCTGCATCCATTTTAACTGTGGGCAGCTAAAGCTGCTGCCTGTTCACTTCCTGGATTTACACAGACACACAGAGACACCTCCAGCTTTGCAGCCCTGCAGCTCTCATTGGCCCTCTTATGACTCCCCCCTCCCTCCCTGGCAAACTCTCATGAGAGTGAGAGAGAGAGAGCTGTGCATGATGTCATAAGCCTAGGCTAATGACCAGACGAGAAAGAGGAAGTGGGCTGTATAAGGTTACTGGCAGAAAAAAGTTTTACCATGCAAAGTTAAAACAACAAGGCCAGAAGATTTAATAGATGGAAAGTTGAAAAAATGACTGAAGGTCCACTTTAACCGCTTCTTGTCCGGTCACTTTAGATAAACGACGGGACGGGAGTAGCGCCAATGTGGCTGACTTACCCATATGTTCCCCCTGCATCCACCACTTTTGCATGCTCATTGGGAGCACACAGCGCGGAATCCGTGTTTCACTATGTCCATAGGACAGTGTTCCACTTAGTCTATATTGTTGTACCGGGATGCTAATTATCTACAGTAATTACATGGGAGAGTAGTAAACTATGTTATTTCCAGACATCATTGATTTCTACTGTGTGATCTCTGTAATTGGTAACAGAGATCACATGGTATAGGGACAATCACAGCAGCCCTGTACCATGTGATAGCTGTGGCTAATAACATTATTTTTCAATGGCCACAGGAATGCAGCTGGAGAGAATGAGAAATGGTTGCTTTTACAGCAATCATAGCTGTAAAAGCAATCACAATGTAAAAAAAAATGCTAATTAGTACAGTGTTTCTTCTTCCTGCTGCCTATACCAATCCCAGCCTGTTTTTTGACCATATTTCTGCTTACGGCCTGAACTGACCCAACTGCATATCCTGCTGACTACCTTTCTGCGAGACACCAGTCCCAGCCATCCCCTGTGGACAACTTCACTCCTGGATCCAAAGTAACTCTTTTGTTTTTCCTTTCTTTAGTCTCCTGTACTTCCTGGCCATTGAACATTGCATTTGTGGAGGCAGCCATATACCAGTAGGCTAGGCTTACTTGGCTTAGAAGAACTGGGACTGCTATAGGTGAGGCTACACTAAGCTATATTCCCAGATCACTCGCACAGAGGCAACAATTGCAGTACATTGGTTTGGATACAACTTGTGTGATACACAAGATGCAGTGGGGGTTATTTACGAAAGGCAAATCCACTTTGCACTACAAGTGCAAACTAAAAGTGCAAAGTGCTCTTGAAATTGCACTGAAAGTGCACTTGGAAGTGAAGTCACTGTAAATCTGATGGGAAGATCTGAAATGAGGGGAAGCTATGCTGATTTTATCATCCAATCATGTGCAAGCTAAAATGCAGTTTTTTTATTTTCCTTGCATGTCCCCCTCAGATCTACAGCTACTGCACTTCCAAGTGCACTTTCAGTGCAATTTCAAGTGCACTTTGCACTTGTAGTGCAGAGTGGATTTGCCTTTCGTAAATAACCCCCAGTGTCCAGTACATAATTAGTCTAAACATTGAAAAAGTCTCCCACATGTGTGTGATATTCAGGAGGAGTAGCAGAATGTGTTTTGGGGTCTAATTCTAAGTATGCATATGCTGTATTTTGTTTCTGCATTTTCCAAAACCTTAGAGCAAAAAAAATAACATTTTCAAAAGACTTACCATGCCTTTCAGAAAATGGGGTAATTTTGTGGGTGTTTCCACTGTCCTGCTACTCTAGGGCCTGCAAAATGTGATAGGCAGTCAGTAAAAGTAGATATATAATTTATGCCCCTAGAATGCCTGAAAGTGCTCCCTGGATTTTAGGCCCCTCTATGCATCTAGGCTCTGAAAAAGTCTCACACGTGGTATCCCTATACTCGGGAGGCATAGCAAAATGTGTTTTTGGGGTGTAATTGTAAGAATGCCTATGCTATGTGTGAGAGAACTTGTTAAAATGACAACTTTATGAAAAAAAAAATATTTTCATTGCAATTTCTTCATTTTCCCCAAAAAAGTGACAAAAAGATGACAACTTCAAAAAATGCACCATGCTTCTTATTAAATTGCTTGGGGTGTCTTCTTTCTAAAAAAGGGGTAATTTGGGGGTATTTTTACTGTCCTGGCATTTTAGTGCCTCAAGAAATTAGATCGGGACAGATCAATTTTCAAATATGTACACTATATTCAGAAAAAAAGGTAGCCGGCAGCTCTAGGATCCAGTAAAATTAATAATCTTTATTGCTACATATAGTTGGATAAAAACAGTTTACATGTTTCAGCACAAAGCCTTGATTACAGCATATTTTTACAAATGAAAGACAAACATATATATAAACACTACACACCTCATTTGAGGGTGGACTACAATAAAACAATTAATCAATTACATAAAAGCAAGTTTAATCAGCGGACAGAGAAAAAAGCAGCACTAGATCGTAATCACATGGTATATGACCCAAACAAGAAGAAGAAAATGGTGGTAGGTGTGTCCCTAGTAGTTAAGGCACCTCATCCCAGCAATAGAGTACAATAAACAGCCAAGTATAAGGGATTATTGCGGTGCCAAAAATATAACAACACGGAGTCATAAAAACTATTAAGTTTATTACAATTAATTAAAAATACAATTCATCAGAGGTACAAAAAATGAAGGAGCATAAAAATATAAGGGAATGGTCGCCCTTCACTGCCTATAGTATGGCTGCAGGGGGCGTGGTAAAAAACCTGGTATAAAACTGTAATGCCCCGTACACACGGTCGGACTTTGTTCGGACATTCCGACAACAAAATCCTAGGATTTTTTCCGACGGATGTTGGCTCAAACTTGTCTTGCATACACACGGTCACACAAAGTTGTCGGAAAATCCGATCGTTCTAAACACGGTGACGTAAAACACGTACATCGGGACTATAAACGGGGCAGTGGCCAATAGCTTTCATCTCTTTATTTATTCTGAGCATGCGTGACACTTTGTGCGTCGGATTTGTGTACACACGATCGGAAATTCCGACAACGGATTTTGTTGTCGGAAAATTTTATATCCTGCTCTCAAACTTTGTGTGTCTGAAAATCCGATGGAAAATGTGTGATGGAGCCTACACACGGTTGGAATTTCCGACAACAAGGTCCTATAACACATTTTCCGTCGGAAAATCCGACCGTGAGTACGGGGCATAAGACATACATAAATGTAAGGCTAGGAACAGCTCAACTAATTATATAAGGGAGGATAATGCCTAAATACTTACCAAAGAAAACACAGGTATACTATCAAATAACCAGGACGCTGGAAAGAGCAATAATGTATAATCAAACCGTTATTTATTTATTTCAGGTACTTATATAGCGCCGTCAATTTACGCAGCGCTTTACATATACAATGTACATTCAGATCAGTCCCTACCCTCAAGGAGCTTACAATCTAAGGTCCCTAATTCACATTCATACATATACTAGGGACAATTTAGACAGGATCCAATTAACCTACCAGCATGTCTTTGGAGTGTGGGAGGAAACCGGAGTACCCGGAGGAAACCCACGCAGTATTTAGGTATTATCCTCCCTTATATAATTAGTTGAGCTGTTCCTAGCCTTACTTTTATGTATTTCTTACAGTTATATACCAGGTTTTTTACCACGCCCCCTGCAGCCATACTATAGGCAGTGAAGGGCGACCATTCCCTTGACACTGGATTGTGTCCATCCCGCCCTGCTGGGCTCCTTAGGTATGTTGTGGTGATGGTTGCTTGACTTGGTGTCCACTGGACGGTTTTCCATCTGGGGGAGGGTTAGTTATTGGGGGGGGGACCGCACCTGTATAGCCCCCTTGTACAGTCATCCACTGACATGCACAGTGTTGTTTATTTATTTTTACATTTTTTGTTTGATTAATATGTTTCTTTCTTTGTAGAACTACAACCATTTTCTGTCATACCCTGTCCCCTGATGAAGCCAATGCTTTGGTGAAACTAGTAGGGACGCCCTAAACTACCTCCGTCTATCTGGTTGTACAGATATTTTTATGCTCCTTCATTTTTTGTACCTCTGATGAATTGTATTTTTAATCAATTGTAATAAACTTAATTGTTTTTATGACTCTGTGTTGTTATATTTTTGGCACCGTAATAATCCCTTATATTTGGCTGTTTATGGTATATGACTCATTCTGGGGAAAGGAAGTATCAAAAATTTTTTAAATGTTGTCATACCATCTAGTAAACATTGTTTAGATCAGTGTTTCTTAACCTTTTTCCAGTCGGGGCGCCCTTGAAAAGTATTTTCAGTCTTGAGGCACCCCTGTCCAAGGCTTGATTCACGTTACTGTGTGTCACGGAACACGCACAGAATCATGCTCATTCCAGACACACAGAAAAATGGTCTGCTTTTTAAGAGTGCCATTAATTCTTGATATTCTTGCGATTTGAAAAACAAAAAAGGTCAGGGACTTCTTTCCCTGCATTTCTGCAGGTAGGAAAGCCCTTTGAAATGAATGGGCTGCCCTACATGCAGCACGTAGCCACACAGATGTGAACCAAGGGCTTGTTCACATGTCACGTTGGAGCGGTAAAACCACATGGTTGAGCTGTTTTTACCACCCCCAACGTCTCCCCCTTTAGCTGCAGCTGGGGGTGTACACATGCTCTGGCTGCAGCTGGAGGCATACCCAGAGTAAATGGGGCTGCACTGCAACTATCCCGCAACTGTGTACATTGCACGGTTGTGGTGAAGTGATGCTGCATTTATGGGCTTAAAACAGGTGGTGAGTAGGCAGCCTATTGCCTCTTTACTGCCTGTCAAATGCCTCTGAAAAGCGATCTGCACATAGATTGCTTTGCAGAGGAGCAGCAGTCCTTGCCGCTATCACAAACCAGCCCTACAAAGGCAGTTCTGGTACAGGAATAGGGGGAGGTCAGGATTAAAAGTTACATACACACACCCACCCACACATGTAAACGCACACACACGCATACAAGCACATGTACACACACACATGTACACACACACACACGTATAAAGTCCTTTTAAAACAAATCTAGCACCGTACCTTTCCAGTTTCCGCATGCAGCTGGGTACTACACTCTAGGGGGAAGCAGAGAGCACAGCACACTCCTCTGCACTTTACTTTCACTTTTGAAGCTGACGAAGCTTCTCACAGTGCCGATGTACAGTTCGGCAGGGGATTGGGAGATCGGGCTCATTTGACAGCCCTTCTCTCTCCTGATGCCACGGCACACCTAAGGACCTCTGACGGCACACTGGTTGAGCAAGGCTGATTTAGGGTTTGATGACTGAAATAAACTGGGGGATAGATTGTTTCCAAGTGTCCCAGCACGCCTGCTGGAAAACCTGCATCCATTCGAAAGGACAGGAATCAAAGCTTCATCAGCATTAAAGGGGTTGCAAACCCTTGTTTTAATCATACTTACCTCCACTGTGCAGTTAGTTTTGCACAGAGTATCCCTGATCCTCGTCTTCTGGGGTCCCCCAACAGCGCTCGCGGCTCCTCCCCGCATAGGAAAACCCCCTAGGAGAAGCGCTCTCCCTGGGGGTTACCGTGCGGGCCCGCTCCCAAGTCCAGCATTTGCATCCATAGACACAGAATGCTAGACTCAGCCCCGCCCCCCGCGTCATTGTATTTGATTGACAGCAGCGGGAGCCAATGGCTATCAGTCTATCCAATCAAGAGCCGAGACCCCGGCTAGAGAGGGTTTGCGCGTCTCCGGCGTGGGAACGAACGGGCTCAGGTGAGTAAAAAGGGGGGGGGCTGGTCAGTGACAGAAGTTTTTTCATCTTAATTCATTGGATGCATTAAGGTGAAAAAACATGAGGGTTTACAACCCCTTTAAGGACAGGTAAGTATTTGGATATGATTCATATAATTTGGCTATATTCCTTAGAAAACGAGGTTACAAAAGCAACCAGCTTATTACCATTATTCTTATGCTGATGTTTATTAGCAGTTGTTTTATTGAGGAGTGTATTTCTAGTCCTTTTAGAGGTTATAGCAGTAACTCTATTAATATGCCAGTCCTGGTATCCTCTCTCTTTAAGTCTGGAAGCGATAATGTCGCACACATTTTTGAAACTGTCGGCACTGGAGCAATTGTGCCATGCTCTAATGGATTTACCTACCGGAATTGATTGGATCCTGTGTGTAGGGTGACAGCTTTTAGCTAAAAGAGAGATTATTTATTTAGAATATTTATTTGCATAATTTATTTGCAGAAACTAAGAAAACTTTTTGGTTGTTTTATATCTTTATAGCAAAAATATTAAAAATCTAGTGGTAACTAAATACCACCAAATGAAAGCTCTATCTGTCTCTAAAAATGATAAAAGCTGAAAAATGGCCTGAACTAGAAGGGGATAAAAGTGTCTGGACCTGAAGTGGTTAATGCATTCATATGAATTATACCTTGTCTTTTTTTCAGGACAAATTGGGCTTTCATCTGATGATAAATTGCAATGGATTACTCATTATTTATTTTTTTAATAATCAAAGGAAGCTGGCATGAAGTAGTAAAGAAAGTATAGTAAAAACATTAGCTGTATATTTCTTGCTATTACCATAACCTACCACCAAAGAACAACCCAAAATAAATTATCCTGCTCCTGACAATTGCAGAGATACTACATACATGTGTATGTTGTTTGTACCCACAGCTGAAGCTAGCCATTGCAAGCTCTCCTGTCAGTGTTAAATGTTTTTTCTTGTTCTATTGAAAATCAAAAGAATTACTAACAGAATTACTAGGTGAAAATAAAAGAAAGTGTAAAGATTTGCTGCTCTCTACTGTCTGTATTTTAAAATAGCTGTTTCTTTTTAATTACCACAGAGTTGGTTTATTGTAGACAGGTGCTTCCTGCCCCTGCTAGCTGGGTTAAAAATCCTAGAAGAAGGAAGGAGAGAGAAAGAAAGAGCGAGAGGGCGGAACTGAGATCATATGACCTGTCCATGGAAAAGCTGCTGCTGAATCCAGTCCAGAAGCAGGGGTTATTAGGCAAGTGCTACTATGTTTAAAGAATCATGCCCGGTACACACAGTCGGAATTTCCAACAGAAAAAGTCCGATGCGAGCTTTTCATCGTATATTCCGACCGTGTGTATGCCCCATTGGACTTTTAAGTCCAAAATTCAGACGGACTTAGATAGAGAACATGTTCTATATTTTTCCAATGGAACAAATTCTTATCAAGAAAACCGCTCGTCTGTATGCTGTTCCGACGTACCAAAAATGACACATGCTCTGAAGCAAGTACGAGACGTCGTACGTTCTTGGTGGTCGGAATTTGGTGTGACCGCGTGTATGCAAGACAGCTTGAGCAGAATTCCGTTGGAATTCCGTCGGAAAAACCTTCAGAGTTTATTCCGACGGCAAAACCGGTCGTGTGTACGCGTTCCCATTGCTGCAGCCGCTGCCTGATCCCTGTACTCCCTGTGATAGAAGTACAGTGAAAAGTTTCCCATACTAGCTGAAAACAGCACAGCCGTGCGGGGCTTCGCCCACAAAGCTGCATCATTCATTTACACAGCTCTGTGTGTGAATGAACTACAAGCCCACATCTTTTTGCGGCTGTTGGCTTGTACTTCTCAGTGAACTACCATGGCGCTTTGGTAGTTTGATTCTTCCTGTCATATTGTATCTGCTTGCCCCTACAGGACCTAAAGGCACACAGATACATTGGCAGATCAACTGAAGACCTGCAAAATGAGTACACCCCTCACATTTTTGTAAATATTTTATCATATCTTTTCATGTGACAACACTGAAGAAATTACACTTTCCTACAATGTAAAGTAGTGAGTGTACAGCTTGTATAACAGTGTAAATTTGCTGTCCCATCAAAATAACTCAACACACAGCCATTAATGTCTAAACCGCTGGCAACAAAAGTGAGTACACCCCTAAGTGAAAATGTCCAAATTGGGCCCAAAGTGTCAATATTTTGTGTGGCCACCATTATTTTCCAGCACTGCCTTAACCCTCTTGGGCATGGAGTTCACCAGAGCTTCACAGGTTGCCACTGGAGTCCTCTTCCACTCCTCCACGATGACATCACGGAGCTGGTGGATGTTTGAGACCTTGCGCTCCTCCACCTTCCGTTTGAGGATGCCCCACAGATGTTCAATAGGGTTTAAGTCTGGAGACATGCTTGGACAGTCCATCACCTTTACCCTCAGCTTCTTTAGCAAGGTAGTGGTTGTCATGGAGGTGTGTTTGGGGTCGTTATCATGTTGGAATACTGCCCTGCGGCCCAGTCTCTGAAGGGAGGGGATCATGCTTTGCTTCAGTATGTCACAGTACATGTTGGCATTCATGGTTCCCTGAATGAACTGTAGCTTCCCAGTGCAGGCAGCACTTATGCAGCCCCAGACCATGACATTCCCACCACCATGCTTGACTGTAGGCACACTTGTCTTGTTCTCCTCACCTGGTTTCCGCCACACACACTTGACACCATCTAAACCAAATAAGTTTATCTTGGTCTCATTAGACCACAGGACATGGTTCCAGTAATCCATGTCCTTGGTCTGCTTGTCTTCAGAAAACTGTTTGCGGGCTTTCTTGTGCATCATCTTTAGAAGAGGCTTCCTTCTGGGACAACAGCCATGCTGTCCAATTTGAGGCAGTGTGCGGCATATATTCTGAGCACTGACAGGCTGACCCCCACTTCTTCAACCTCTGCAGCAATGCTGGCAGCACTCATACGTCTATTTCCTGAAGACAACCTCTGGATATGATGCTGAGCATGTGCACTCAACTTCTTTTTTCATCCATGGCAAGGCTTGATCTGAGTGGAATCTGACCTGTTAAACCGCTGTATGGTTTTGACCACCATGCTGCAGCTCAGTTTCAGGGTCTTGGCAATCTTCCTTATAGCTTAGGCCATCTTTATGTAGAGCAACAATTATTTTGTTCAGATCCTCAGAGAGTTCTTTGTCATGAGGTGCCATGTTGAACTTCCAGTGACCAGTATGATAGAGTGAGAGCGATAACACCAAATTTTACACACCTGCTCCCCTATTCACACTTGAGACCTTGTAACGCTAACGAGTCACATGACACCGGAGAAGGAAAATGGCTAATTGGGCCCAATTTGGACATTTTCACTTAAGAGTGTACTCTCTTTTGTTGACAGCGATTTAGACTAAATGGCTGTGTGTTGAATTATTTTGGGGGGACAGCAAATTTACACGGTTATACAAGCTGTAAACTCACTACTTTACATTGTAGCAAAGTGTCATTTCTTTAGTGTTGGCACATGAAAAAATATAAAAAAATATTTACAAAAATGTGAGGGGTGAACTCATTTTGTGAGATACTGTAGTTTACTATTGTTGCCCATAGCTTTTGGGTATACATAATATCTAAAGTCTAATGACAGAAGTATATCTGTTCCTTTGTTGTTATCTCACATGCACTATACCAAATAACTAAGCCTGCGGTGTGTGTTTGTAATGGTCAGCTTCCTGTATGTTAGTAGATAACCCTGTCTATTGCAATATACAGCTGTTGTTAACCCTGTCCTTCTGGTCTGGGATTCTATAGCTAGTTTTAGCTCAGGGTGCAATTACCAGCATAGGCTAGAGCCAGCTTAGGCATCTGATGGCCACTTGTCTGGTTGCATGGGAGATTAACAGCTACTAGGGACCAAGTTCCAGCGCCACACTACAGTTTCTGCTGGTGATAAGCTGCATTCCAGGCTGGTTGGACAACAGTTGAAGGATTTTGTCTTTAGGTCTCCCACACCAGGACAGATTCCACATGGCTATTGTTCTCAGGGGCCCCTGCAGTAGAACTTTGCTGCAACTGTCTTTTGGAGGTATCTTTATTACTAACTATATATACACCTATATATACAGGTATATGTGCACAACTCAACCAGGACACCCATTGTGCCCTTTGTTGATATTACTTGTTTGTAAATTGTATGTACTGTATGTAATATTATTACCTTTTATTATATAAAGCTTGTATGATTTCCATACTGGTGTGCATCTACATACAGTACTTATGTTATATGCTGGTTGCAGTAGTTACTCTGCTCTCAATTACCTTGATTCAATTACTGGTTAATTTTTCCAGGAAGGGGATCTCCTCTGTTCAAAGAGGCCCTGTCCTGGGTGGAGGCACTGTCAGCTTTATTATCAAACCCACTCTTTCACTTAGTGAAGATTCTGGTTCTCTTATTTACCTACAGGTTTAGTGTAAAATGCTGTTTTGGGAGGGCCAATTCTCACCCCCCCCCCCCCCCAAAAGAGGGCTACAAAAGAAAGCCTAAAAAGAAAACAAATGCAGCAATCATATCAAAAATTAGTAAGCTGCAATATAATAGATGTTTGCTTTTGGGTTTAATACCGCTTTAGGCCAACAGAAAATTGTACTTACCATAAAAGGCACGGTTGGTTGTATTTGTATCCCAAGCCAACATTTCCAGATTATCCCTGTTTTAAACCATGCTTTATTGAATCGGGTCCTTATTTTTTAATGTTCAGATGCTTTCTTTAAGCATACTTTCCTTCATTCTAAATTATGTGTAGTCATGAATAATGTCCACATGATGGCAGCAAATGATGTGCATGCAATTTTTGTCCAGACTGTACTAAATAATTTGGTGCACAAATCCTTGCAAAGAAATATTAAAGAGGAATTTATGTACGCCCAAGGATAGTACTGAAGACCAGGGATAAGGTTTGGGTTCACTCAACCTAATTGCAGTTTGGTGAAGCGCCAGAAAAGCTGAACATATATGACCAGTTCACCTGGTCAATTCCTAAGCTGCTGTTTGTAAGCAGAGGCTGCTGTTAAAAATACATAAAAAATATTTTTAGTAGACACAAACACAAATTAACTTAAATTCTTCTTAAATCTAAAAGATAAAACTCCACTGAGTTAATAAAGTTCTGTTTGTGAAGGCTTTGGGGCTAATTCACATGTGCTCTGTGTCCTGTACAAAGTGATTTAGCATTTTTGTATGTGGCTGGAGGAAACATACAGTATATTACGCTATGGGGGTGCAGCAGCTGTACGAATACAGCCGCAGGTCCTATTTGACAGGCGTGTGAGTGCAGGTGTACAACCCTGGACACAAACAGTGCATTTGAGGCCACCCCTCACACCTGCACACCTGTCAAATTAGGACCTGCGGCTGTGTCTGTGCAGCTGCTGCATCCCTAAAGAACAGGGATATAAAATTAGCGGACCTCCAGCCAGGGCCGTCTTTAAGGCAGGGCAAAAGGGGCAGCTGCCCTGGGCCCTGCATTGTTGTGGGGCCCAAAGCAGCTGCCTCATACTTGCCAACTATCCTGGTTTAAATTCCCTTGACCCTTGAAGTTTTAGTCCTGTGCTGTGTCCTGATATCTCAGTGTGAAGTGCTGCTACTAATGCTGCTCAGCTCTGCTCTATTGTTGTGTATGGATGACTCACCTGCAGACCCTGTGTTTACATGTAAATAACAGGCATTCATATGTAAATAGCGGCAGCATTTATATGTAAATAGCAGTGTCAGGCCACATTGATATGTAAATAAAGGTGGCATACTTATGCATATCATGCCGCCCTGAGGTCATATCCACCATCACCTATACTGAATGCTGCCCACTGGGGAGGGGCATGCTTGAAAGTCCTGCTTGCATCTGTGGTCATTAAGCCTACCATCAGCCTGTTCTGCAAAGGTAAGCAAATTGGTGGGAGGGAGGGTAGTGTGCAGAGGTAGGCAGAGAAGGAATTACAGTTTGGGGTGCACAGGTGAGCAAGGAGGGGATGTATAGAGGTAAGGAAGGTGGGTGCAAAGATGAGCAGAGGAGGCAGGTAGAGTTAAAGGGGGGAGGGTTGGAGTGGAGAGGATGGGGGAGGTTTGGGGGTGCAGAGGCACTGCTGTGTATCTGCTAAAGGACAGCACATTTCTGTGGTGACAGGAAAGAGATTTTGCATGTGTTCCCAACACACACATGTGAATGCAGGCTTCATGTCTTAGTTACATTGGTGGTCAGTGTAAATCTTCTCATTACATTGGGGCTTGGTGTAGAATCCTTTCATTCACACTAGTGGCCATTGTAAATGTTCCCCTTACATTAGTGGTCAGTGTAAATCCCTCCTTACATTGGTGGTTACTGTGAATGCTTCTATTACATTAGTGGTCAGTGTAAACCCCTATTACATTGGTGGCCAGTGTTGAAACTCCTCTTTATATTGGTAGTCAGTAAAAAAATCAGCATTGCCATTGATCACACCCTCCCCTCCCTCCAGCACTGCCACTGATCCCCGGAGTTCTAGGATCCCTAGGAGTTTTCTGTCTATTGATGGGTCAGCTCACCACCCCAGTCCATGGTGTGCAGGCAGTGAGGAGATGGTGTGCTGTAATATCTAGCAACCAATCAGTGAGCAGTATTACTGTACAGTAATCTCTAGCAACCAATCAACAAGCAGAAATCATGTGCTGTAACCTCTAGCAACTAATCAGTGACCCATAATGTGTGCTGTAACCTCTAGCAACCAGGGGGAAGCCTGCTGTTTTGTGGGGGAATGGGGCACACAGAGGGGGCCCAGACAGCAGGGAGAATCAGATCTTGGACAGGGAGGGTGATCAGTGAGATGGGAGTGCAATTACTGGAACCGATTTCCCCCATGTAGCTCTCCCTGTAGCAGCTGAAAGCTGGCAGAAGGGAGAGCAGTGAAAGCCGGAAGCACTGCAGGAGAAAGGGGCAGGGAAGGGGTTCGTGAACAAGAGGGGGTGATTGGTCCGGCAAGGGAGCAATTACTGGTACTTATCCCCCATGGCTCCCCCTGCAGCAGCTGAAATCCGGCAGGAGGTAGAGGAGGGGAAGCTGGATTTCAGTAGTACCAGTAATAGCCCCCTTGCTGCACTAGTCACTCCCTCTTGTTCACGATCCCCTTCATTAAGGTAAAAAAAGTTCAACTGGAAGTATTGCCCCCTCACCCCCCTTATACTCACCTGAGTCCTATCTCGATCCAGACCATCTGCAGTGGCACTGGAATCTCTTTCTCCTCACAGGATAGAGAGGCAGCAGTGGGAGCCATTGGCGTGCTGCTAAGGAGTTAGGGACATTAAGTTGTGAGCTCCTTGAGGGCAGGAACTTATGTGAATGTATAATAAATACGTAAATTGATGGTGCTATATAAGTACCTGTAATCAATATATACAGTATCTCACAAAAGTGAGTACACCCCTCACATTTTTGTAAATATTTTATTATATCTTTTCATGTGACAACAATGAGGAAATTACACTTTGCTACAATGTAAAGTAGTGAGTGTACAGCTTGTATAACAGTGTAAATTTGCTGTCCCTTCAAAATAACTCAACACACATCCATTAATGTCTAAACCGCTGGCAACAAAAGTGAGGACGAACCCCTAAGTGAAATTGTCCAAATTGGGCCCAAAGTGTCAATATTTTGTGTGGCCACCATTATTTTCCAGCACTGCCTTAACCCTCTTGGGCATGGAGTTCACCAGAGCTTCACAGGTTGCCACTGGAGTCCTCTTCCATGATGATATCACAGAGCTGGTGGATGTTAGAGACCTTGCGCTCCTCCACCTTTCGTATGAGAATGCCCCACAGATGCGCAATAGGATTTAGGTCTGGCGACATGCTTGGCCAGTCCATCACCTCTACCCTCACCTTCTTTAGCAAGACAGTGGTTGTCTTGGAGGTGTGTTTGGGGTGATTATCCTATTGGAATACTGCCCTGCAGCCCAGTCTCTGAAGGGAGGGGATCATGCTCTGCTTCAGTATGTCACAGTACGTGTTGGCATTCATGGTTCCCTCAATGAACTGTAGCTCCCCAGTAATGGCAGACCTCATGCAGCCCCAGACCATGACACTCCCACCACGATGCTTGACTGGAGGCAAGACACACTTGTCTTTGTACTCCTAACCTGGTTGCCGCCACATAAACTTGACACCATCTGAACCAAATAAGTTTATCTTGGTCTCATCAGACCACAGGACATGGTTCCAATAATCCATGTCCTTAGTTTGCTTGTCTTCAGAAAACTGTTTGCAGGCTTTCTTGTGCATCATATTTAGAAGAGACTTCCTTCTGGGACGACAGCCATACAGGCCAATTTGATGCAGTGTGCGGCATATGGTCTGAGCATTGACAGGCTGACCCCCCCACCCCTTCAATCTCTGCAGCAATGCTGGCAGCACTCATACGTCTATTTCCCAAAGACAACCTCTGGATATGACACTGAGCACGTGCACTCAACTTCTTTGATCGACCATGGCGAGGCCTGTTCTGAGTGGAACCTGTCCTGTTAAACCGCTGTATGGTCTTGGCCACCGTGCTGCAGCTCAGTTCCAGGGTCTTGGCAATCTTCCTTATAGCCTAGGGCCTAGGCCATCTTTATGGCAACAATTCTTTTTTCAGATGCTCCGAGAGTTCTTTGTCATGAGGTGCCATGTTGAACTTCCAGTGACCATTATGATAGAGTGAGAGCGATAACACCAAATTTTACACACCTGCTCCCCATTCACACCTGAGACCTTCTAACGCTAATGAGTCACATGACACCGGAGAAGGAAAATGACTAATTGGCCCCAATTTGGACATTTTCACTTAGGGGTGTACTCACTTTTGTTGCCAGCGGTTTAGACATTAATGGCTGTGTTGAGTTATTTTGAGGGGACAGCAAATTTGCACTGTTATACAAGCTGTACACTCACTACTTTACATTGTAGCAAAGTGTCATTTCTTCAGTGTTGTCACATTAAAAGATATAATAAAGTACTTACAAAAATGTGAGGGGTGTACTCACTTTTGTGAGATACTGTGTGTGTGTGTATGTGTGTGTATGTATATGTAATATAAATATATATATATATATATATATATAATGTATATGTATATATATATATATATATATATATATATATATATATATATATATATATATATATATATATATATATATATATATATATATATATATTATGCACACAGTGCCTTGAAAAAGTATTCATACCCATACCAAAAAAGTATATATGTGTGTGTGTGTATATATGTATATGTATGTATATATATATATATATATATATATATATATATATATATATATGTATATGTATGTGTATATATATATATACATACACACACACACACACACACACACTTTTGTCATGTAACAACCAAAAACGTGAATGTATTTTATTGAGATTTTATGTGATAGACCAATACAAAGTGGCACCTAATTGTGAAATGGAAGAAAAATGATAAATGGTTTTCAATTTTTTTTACAGATAAATATCTAAAAAGTGTGGCGCACATTTGTATTCAGCACCCTTACTCTCATACCCCTAACTTAAGTTTAGTGGAATCAGTTGCCTTCAGAAGTCACCTAATTAGTAAATAAAGTCAACCAGTGTGTAATTTAATTTTAGTATAAATACAGCTGTTCTGTGAAGCCCTCAGAGGTTTGTTAGAGAACCTTAGTGAACAAACAGCATCATGAAGGCCAAGGAACACACCAGACAGGTCAGGGATAACGTTGTGGAGAAGTTTAAAGCAGGGTTAGGTTATAAAAAACATATCCCAAGCTTTAAACATCTCACGGAGCACTGTTCAATTCATCATCCAAAAATGGAAAGAGTATGGCACAAAAGACATGGCTGTCCACCTAAAGTGAAAGGCCGGGCAAGGTGAACATTATTCACAGAAGCAGCCAAAAGGCCCATGGTAACTCTGGAGGAGCTGCGGAGATCCACAGCTCAGGTGGGAGAATGTATCTATTAGTCGTGCCCTCTACAAATCTGACCTTTATGGAAGAGTGGCAAGAAGAAAGCCATTGTTGAAAGAAATCCATAAGAAGTCCTGTTTGCAGTTTGCGAGAAGCCATGTGGGGGACACGGCAAACATGTGGAAGAAGGTGCTCTGGTCAGATGAGACCAAAATTGAACATTTTGGCCTAAAAACAAAACGATATGTGTGGCGGAAAACTAACACTGCACATCGCTCTGAACACACCATCCTCACCGTGAAACATGGTTGTGGCTGCATCATGTTTCAGGGATGCTTTTCTTCAACAGGGACAGGGAAGCTGGTCAGAGTTGATGGGAAGATGGATGAAGCCAAATACAGGGCAATCTTAGAAGTAAACCTGTTAGGGCTCTTTCACACGGGGGATCCGTATGTCCGTTTTTCATCCTTCCGTTTTCGGATGAAAAACGGACATACATGTATCCCTATGGAGCGTCGGATGTCAGCGGTGACATGTCCGCTGACATCCGACGCCGCTCCGATCCGAAAAGTGTAACGGAGGAAAAACCTACTTTTCCATCCGTTTTCGGATCGGATCGGGTGACGACGGACACTACGGTCCGTCATCATCCGATCCCCCATAGGGGAGAGCGGCGCTCTGACAGGTCCGTAGCTGCACAGCGTGCAGCGATGGACCTGTCATCTTTCTGCTCAGCGGGGATCGGCGGAGCGATCCCCGCTGAGCCAGCGGGTGTTCACGGGGCGGATCATCACTGATCCGCCCCGTGTGAAAGAGGCCTTAGAGTCTGCAAAAGACTTGAGACTGGGACAGAGGTTCACCTTCCAGCAGGACAATGACCCTAAACATAGAGCCAGAGTTACAATGTAATGGTTTAGATGAAAGCATATTCATGTGTAATGCCGCGTACACACGAGCGGACTTTATGGCAGACTTGGTCCGGCGGACCGACTCCATCGGATAATTCGATCATGCGTGGGCTCCAACGGACCTAGAAATGAAACATGTTTCAAATCTTTACAAGGGACTCGAGTCCGGTCGAAAAGTCCGCTCGTCTGTATGCTAGTCCGACGGACAAAAAATGACTCTAGAGCAGCTATTGGCTACTGGCTGTGAACTTCCTAATTTTAGTCCAGTCGTACGTCATCACGTACAAATCCGTCGGACTTTGGTTGATCGTGTGTAGGCAAGTCCGTTCATTCGAAAGTCCGCCGGGAAAGTCCACCGGACCTGGTCCATCGAAAAGTCCGCTCGTCTGTATGCTAGTCCGACGGACAAAAATTGTGTGTACGCGGCATTCGAATTACCCAGTCAAAGCCCAGGCCTAAAAGCAATTGAGAATCTGTGGCAAGACTTGAAAATTGCTGTTCACAGACACTCTCCTTCCAATCTGACAGAGCTTGAGCTATTTTGAAAAGTAGAATGGTAAAAATGTCTCTCTTTAGATGTGCAAAGCTGGTAGAGACATCCCCAAAAAAGACTTGCAGTTGTAATTGCAGTGAAAGGTGGTTCTACAAAGTATTGACTCAGGGGGGCTGAATATAGATGCATGACACACTTTTCACATAATTATTTGTAAAAAAAAAAAAATTGAAAATCATTTATTATTTTTCTTCCACTTCACAATTATGTGCCACTTTGTGTTGGTCTATCACATAAAATCCCAATAACATACCTTTACATTTTTGGTTGTAACATGACAAAATGTGGAAAATTTCAAGGGGTATGAATACTTTTTCAAGGCAGTGTGTGTGTGTATATATATATATATATATATATAGATATATATATAGATATATATGTATAATATTATACACAGTAGGTATAGTAAACAATCAACCCTCCTTTAAAACAATCACATTTTGTTGCTTTGCTGCGTGAATGTAGACAGACACAGTTTTTGTTTTATCCAGCTGTATTTACTCAGCGCATCTTATAACATCCAAGTGAAAGATATAAAACTAACATGTTCAAGAAAAATAAAAAATAAATTCAAAACAGAATCACTGAGTTGAAAAAAAGAATCACTCCTCTCCTAAAAATGACTTGCAAACTCAATTGGGTGTAGCTAATCACCTTCTCATTGTCTTCATTTTGGGCTGCAAAGCAATAATTATTTTCTATACCCATTGTAAGCCTATAAAAGCGTTTACCCTTATGAAAACACGAGTGTCATTTCTATTGGGTGCAAATCATATGATCAAATGCCAAGATGCAAGCTATGCAATCATAATTGAAGGAGTTTAGGAAATCAAGATAAGGTAGGCAGCTAAGATAAGATAAGACAGGTAGCTACTTTTTATTTTTACTTCTATATATTGGTGTGATAAGAGGTTCAGGTTAGAGGGGTCCTTTATTATGGTACAGATTTACTTATACACTTTACTATCCTTCACAGAACAAAGTCAAGGGTTTAAGTAATTGTCAATGCATGAGTTCAATATTAACTTTCCGTTTAAAAACGTTTTAAACTATGTGGCAGGAATGTCCTAATTTTTCAGACACTGGCAAACCCCTACAAATTGAATATATCGTAGTAGTATAAATGTAAATGTATGTAAGAAAGATATTTTAGAATAATTGCTTCATATTGTGTTTCTGGTTAATCTGTGGCGCATATAATTACATTTTAATATTTGGTTTTGATTGATACTTACAATTTAGTCAAGTTGCAGTGTTTCAACTCCTCATGTGTACTCAGTTTCACTTCCTACTATGGTGATGTAATTGCCTCTACAATGCAATTTGATATGATTAAGGGCCAATTCACACCACATGCAGTGCAGTGCGTTTTTTTTTCTGCATAAAAGACACATTGAAAGTAGCTTTAATGGTCTTTAATGGCATAGTTCACACCAGTGCTTGCAGTTCCAAAAAAAAGTAGAACATGCTGAATTTTTCCTGCACTGGACTGTACTGGATTGCTGTAAAAAGCATCGAAAATGCACTGAAACGCACCTAAATGCACCAAAAACGCATTGGAACACACATGTCCTTATTTAAATTTAAGAAAAAAGAGAGGGAAAAAAATGTACTGGAACGCATAAAAACACGCATCTGGAACGCAACCAGACTGTTTTTCTATGGTGTGAACTGGCCCTTACACTATATGAATTTTAGTATATGATATACCAAATTACAGCCTTTTTACACCTGCCAAGGAGCCTTAATCCTCCAGAAGATGCAAGGCAGCTGTTGTATCCTGCCTGTTGTGCAATTATCAAACAAATCTAACATGGAAATAAAGATGAGCTCTCCACAGGCAGTGCATGCAGAAGCAAACTTTCCAGAGCCTATACTAGCTCATATTTGACCTTCACTCATCACAGTTCCTCTGTGAGGATGAGGGGGGAATGCTTATCGTTCATTGTACACCAATGGCGCAGCCCATCTTGAATAGGGAAGTCTACTAAGCTTTTTATTTGAATACATGATGTCTTACCCACACACTGGAGAGCAATTAGGTGACAGAATTGCATGCCAATGAAGCATAAGGACCCAGGGATTCATGCACTTTTAGTCCGGGTTCACACCTATGCGAATTAGATGCGGCTTACACCGCATCTAATTCACAGGACATTTTAAAATACATTCATATGAATGCATCTGGTTCACATATGTGCGTTGCATTCGCACTGCGCATTGCACAAAAAACGTGTGCGTTTTCTTGGCATTGCAGTGCGAATTATGAGCCCCTTATCTTCTATGGGAACGCTTCGCAGATGCATTGCGTTCTGAACATGGATTTTCTCCTTCTCCTCAATACACCTCGCCCCCCCCCCCCCCCCTCCCCCTCTCCCTGCTCACTGATCCTGAGCTAAAACGCAGTGATTCCTTTGAACAGGAGATTTTTATCTCCCCAGTGAAACCTGAGCTTCAATTCGCACTGCACATGTGTGAAAACAGGCTTAAGGGCATTGCTAAATCAGTCAGGGGAGCAGCAGGGTACACCAAAGCCATGCGCCATAGAACAAGCCAGAAAGTGAGGAATATGTATGGTGGGCCCCTGATAAACTGTGAATTAATACTATATCCTACTGCCTGAAAACATGACCTGTTGGGGCGCCTTGAGGACTGGACTTGAGAAACACTGTCCTACTGTATGGTTCTTACAATAATATTGCTTGTATGGCACTTGTACATATTGTATGATTTTGTTTTTTATTTGCTACCTTTTTCACTAATGTAATGAAAATGTAATCTTTTCTGCATTATTTGTCTGACCGATAGGACTATTAGGCCCCTATTAGGGCGGGAGGTGCGTCGGCGGTAAAGTGACGCTATTATTAGCGGTGCTTTACCGTCGTTTTAGCGGCGGTATTAGGCCGCTAGCGGGGGGGTGTTACCCCCAGCTAGTTGCCGAGAAAGGGTTAAAAACCACCGCAAAGCTTTGCCGGCGGTATAGCGGCGCTGCTCCATTGTTTTAATGGGCAGGAGCGCGAAGGAGCGGTGTATACACCGTTCCAAAGATGCTGCTAGCAAGACTTTTTTCCTGTCCTGTTAGCGCACCGCTCCAGTGTGAAAGCCCTCGGGGCTTTCACATTGGAGACAAAGCAGTGGCTGTTTCGGGTCGGTTTGTAGGCGCTAATTTTAGCACAATAGCGCCTGCAAACCACCCCAGTGTGAAAGGGGTCTTACTTGATATGATAGGAAACCCATTTTGTAAACCGTAAAGGAATAATGGTGGACAGATTAGTACACCAAGTATGTGCGGTGTTTCTGTTTTTTATTTTTTTTATTTATTTATTTATTTATTTATTTTTTATTCTGTTTGACTTCTAGCATTAACAGTACCAATGAATCATTGATAACTAATAGACTGAAAGGGTGAGCCCTCACATGAGTCATTGTTAGCAATTGGTCTGTACAGCCAACTAACTAAGAAACACACCAGCAAAACAAAATTACATAGCAATAAACTTTTATATTTATCCCTGAGACCATAAAATATGTGATTTAAACATCAATGTACAGTCATTTCATTTTACTAAAAATGAGCCCATATATGTACATCAAAAAAAGCTATGGAAAAAGAAAAAACATCAGATATGCAAAATTCTGGGGTGAAATTTCCTCATCTGAAACAAACTGACGTGAACATAAATTTGGCTTTGTATCAATTTGTACAAGTCATTTTAATGCACCTATAAATCACTCTGTCTATTTCATTGTTGCTGCAGAATGCAGTACATCTGCTTGTAGCACCTGTTCCATGAAAGCTGTGTTAAAATCTACTTTGTGGACAAAAAAGAACTGGAAAGTGCTTAAAATATTTGTCCATCACAGCAAGATTTTCTGTGCTGAGAAAATATTGAATTATCATAGTAATGCATACTTTGTCATGTTCTTGGACACCAATCACATTTTTGAAAAAAAAAATAATTAGTACCAGACCAGTTAAATTAAAGTGTTACTAAATCCACAACAGTAAAATCTGTCTGTATATGCAGATTGGCATGCTTGTTATACTCACTGTGGAACTTACGTGGTTAATCCTCTACATTGTGTAAAAAGGCTCTTTGATCCTCTATGCACAGATCCTCCCCCTCCTGCAGGGTCTCTCTTGGCAAGGCCAGATAAGACACAGTTAGAGTAGTAAAGCTGCACATGCTCAGTTTGGTCTCTATTGCTGGAGAGAACAATTCCTTGTTGAGCTGAGCTTTTCAGGTCACATGATATTGACATCACACATTTGGGCGTGTATACAGATCCTAAATGACAGCCCATTCCCTCCCTCCTCCTCCATGCCCAGTAACTATAAAAAACACAGTGGGTGGGATGTCACATCTTGATTGAAGGATGCTCCACCTCCCAGCATGAGGACACAGGTCATATTGGAAATCTCCTCCCCTCTGAACACTCAGCACTCGGGCAAACCCTGCAGTTTATCAAGTGACTGTGGTATACAGATCAGCCAAAAAGGTATAGTGGCAGTATTTTAATGTAAAAATAAGATTTATAAGCTGTGGGTACTGCAGGGGGACGGGTTAACTATTTTCATATTACTGGGTTTAGTAGCACTTTAACCACTTAAGGACCAGAAGGATTTACCCCCTTAATGACCAGGCCATTTTGTGCTATACGGCACTGTGTAGCTGTAACTGACAATTGCCTGGTCGTACAATGCTGTACCCAAACAAAATTTATGTAATTTTTTCCCACAAATAGAGCTTTCTTTTGGTAGTATTTGATCACCTCCGCGGTTTATATTTTTTGCTCTATAAACAAAAAAAGAGCGACAATTTTGAAAGAAAAACAATATTTTTTACTTTTTGCTATAATAAATACCCCCAAAAATGTGTTTAAAAAATGTTTTTTCATCAGTTTAGGTTCTTCTACATATTTTTGGTAAAGAAAATCACAATAAGCGTATATTGATTGGTTTGCGCAAAAGTTATAGGGTCTAGGGAATAGATTTTTATTATTTAGCATTTTTATTATTTTTATTTTTCTAGTAATGGCGGTGAGTTTTAGCAGGACTGCGACATTGCGCAGACAGATCATACACCTAACTGACATTTTTTACACTTTTTTGGGAACCAGTGACATTATTACAGTAATCAGTGCTAAAAATATGCACTGTTATTATACTAATGACACTGGCATGGAAGGGGGTTAACATGAGGGGCGATCAAGGTGTTAAATTTGTTCCCTGCAGGTGTGTTCTAACTGTATTGGGGACTGTGTGACTGGGGAAACACTTGTATCCATCTTCCTGCTTAGCAGAAAGACAGGATCTGTGTGATCTCCCCTGTCAGAATGGAGATCTGCCTTGTTTACACAGGCAGATCCGTATTCTGTTACAGCAGGGAATGATCGTTGCGGCCAGTAGACATTGAGTTCGCCCCATCTGCTGATTGGCTCCCCCGCTGGCCTGTGGGCACGTGCATACACCCACAATATAGAGTTCCCGAGTCGACATACAATGACGGCGATTCGCGGGAACGAGCTGACCTGTCACAGTACAATGACGGCGGCTGGTCGGCAAGTGGTTAAGTTACATTACATTTAAAGTGATAATAAAAGCTATTTTTTTTTAAAGATGTTATACTTACCTGCTCCCAAGTGTGGATGTGCTACACCACCTAAATAAAACTAAATATTAACAGTGTGTGTTGTACCGTGTAACACTAATATGTAATATGTATTAATACATCTAATACTATATACAAATAAATCAGTCAAACGTTTCAATAGTGCAGTCTGAAGGAATACACCATCAGCAGAAACCAGGGGTCTCCCCCACAGGAATTCCCAACTACTAATAGAAAGTGACATCCAAAGAAATATATATGTAAATACCACAAAAAATATATAATAATAATAATAAATAATAATAAATGTCCAATTTAGATATGGGATTCCTCAATTGTGAAGTTGAAGCTCAAAAATAGCGAAGTGTACAAAAAGTATAGGAATATAAAAATAAAATATGTGGGACAAAAAATGATTCAGAAAGTTTTAAACTCCAAACAATGACATAGTGTTCATAGCAAAAAGTTTTTCATGCCAAAGATAGATGGTCATAAGCATCTAGGTTACTCTTGTGCTCCAAAAGCATCCAGTGACTTCTGTGATCCCCCTTTGGGTCCCCACTCACCAACTCCTGGCACCCCTACAGGGGTAGAAAGCGTGTAGTATTAAAGGTGGATGAGCTCCAATCCCGGATGGGACGTCCCCACCGATCCTGTATTCCGCACAACCGTATCCAGGAGATGATTCACCGGCTGGAAGCAAGCACATCTGCTGCTAAACTCTACGCTAGCTCTACGCTAGCCATCCGGATCCATCTTCGAGGATGACTACTGAAAGTCGGTGAATCATCTCCTGGATACGGTTGTGCGGAATACAGGATCGGTGGGGACATCCCATCTGGGATTGGAGCTCATCCACCTTTAATACTGCACGCTTTCTACCCCTGTAGGGGTGCCAGGAGTTGGTGAGTGGGGACCCAAAGGGGGATCACAGAAGTCACTGGATGCTTTTGGAGCACAAGAGTCACCTAGATGCTTATGAACATCTATTTTTTGCATGAAAAACTTTTTGCTATAAACACTATGGGGTTGATTTACTAAAGGCAAATCCACTCTGCACTACAAGTGCACTTGAAAGTGTACTTGGAAGTGCAGTTACTGTAGATCTGAGGGGAAGATCTGAAATGAGGGAAGCTCTGCTGATTTTATCATCCAATCATGTACAAGCTAAAATGCTGTTTTTTATTTTCCTTGCATGTCCTCCTCAGATCTACAGCGACTGCACTTCCAAGTGCACTTTTCGTGCACTTGCAGTGCAAAGTGGATTTGCCTTTAGTAAATAACCCCCTATGATATTGTTTGGAGTGTTATTATTTTTTTGATCACTTTCTGAATCATTTTTTGTCCCACATATTTTATTTTTATATTCCTATACTTTTTGTACACTTCGCTATTTTTGAGCTTTACCTTCACAATTGAGGAATCCCATATCTGAATTGGACATTTATTATTATTATATATTTTTTGTGGTATTTACATATATTTTTCTTTGGATGTCACTTTCTATTGGTAGTTGGGAATTCCTGTCTGGGAGACCCCAGGTTTCTGCTGATGGTGTATTCCTTCAGACTGCACCATTGAAACGTTTGACTGATTTATTTGTATATAGTATTAGATGTATTAATACATATTACATATTAGAGTTACACGGTACAATACACACTGTTAATATTTAGTTTTATTTAGGTGGTGTAGCACATCCACACTTGGGTGCAGTATACATATTTTTGATATTATTTGCTGCGATATTGTATACACATATATAGTGTTACACGGTACAACACTTATTCTTTAGTTAGGTGGTTGAAGCACATCTACACCTGGGTGTATTATACATATTCATGTTCATGTAGGGATTCTGTTCCCAATACTATAGGAAGCGCCACTCTCCCCTTTACAATCCATTTTGATCACTTAAAGACATCCCCCCTAGCTTTTGGGGGGTGCCATCAGGGGAGGCTGCATACCTATCCCTCACCCTAAGCGCGGAGGTAACCACAGTTTTTTTACATTTTTTAAACACTTGTAAAGGTTGTAAAAATAAAACTTTTACAAACAAAATTGTTGAGAAAAGAAAACCAACGCAGCCATCATATATATGGATCGGTAAGCTGCTGTACTATCAATTTATGTTCTTGGTTTTAGATACACTTCAAGGGGGGTTGTAAACCCTTGTTTTATAAGAAACATATAAGGTAAGAAAAAGGGGGTGGGGGGTCTGGGTGGAGCTGCAGCACAGAAGGTTTTCACCTTAATGAATAGAATGCATTTAAGTGGTTGTAAACTCTGCAAAAAAAAAAAAAAAAACAACCTGTAGGACAAAGACATAATGAGCTAGTGTGCATCGCATACTAGCTCATTATGAAATACTTACCTTAGAATGATGCTGTTGCAGCGGTCCCCGTACACCGATGTGACAGGCGGGATGTGTCCAGAATGTTACTTCCAGGTTCGCAGTGATTGTGATTGGCCGGAGCCGCGATGACGTCACTCCCGCGCTGTGCGTGGGAGCCGCCAGTTGCTGCACAGCAGCTGAAGAAATGGCACGTACGATCCGTTTCTTCAGTGCGTGTGTGCCGATGACGTCATGAAGTGAACTGTGCAAGTTAAGGAGAAATTCACGGTATCTACGGTTAAGCCTTATTATTGTTCCACCTGGGGATTTTTTTTTTAAAGTCAGCAGCTACAAATACTGTAGCTGCTGACTTTTAATATATGTCGGCACCCCAGCTGATTTTCACAGCCGGTTCCCTACGGCACATGCGTGAAGTTCGCTGCACTGTCTAATTGGCCCAGTGGCAGAGGAAGGAGGAGGTGGGCCGAACTTCAGCTGCGCCATCTCCTGGAAGTGTCAAAAGCAGGTACCCATTCTCCCCTGCCTCCTGAAAAGTGCCAAAAGTGGCACCGCAGAGGAGGGAGCAGAAAAGCGGAGGTTCCACTTTGGGTGGAACTCTGCTTTAAGGTGAAAAAACTTGAGCTTTACAACCACTTTAAAGCTGAAATTGGATTATGGGATTAATTGGATCATAAAGGTTATTTATTTTTTTCTAAAAAAAACAAACATGTCGGCTCAGGTAAGTATTTCAGGGAAACTGGGGGGAGCTGACATGGAAAGGTTTTCAACCTTAATGCAGAGAATGCATTATTAAGGTAAAAACATTTTACCTTTCCAACCACATGAACTTTGCCAAACAGCTACATACACAGATGAAATAATAATTATTCATAATTATTTGTACCCCCACAGATTCTGTCCACTTACAAAGAAATTAAGGTCTATAATTTTTATCATGGGTGTATTTTAAATGATAGAGGAGACAGAATATCAACCAAAAATCTAGAAAAACACATGATACAAATATTATAAATCAAGTTGCAGTTCAGTGAGTAAAATAAGTATTTGATCCGCAAGCAAAACATGCACATATCACAGGAGGGATTTTGGTCCACTCTTCTTTACAGATCTTCTCTAAATCCTTAAAGCTTCTTGGCTGTCGCTTGGCAACTCGACGTTTCAGCTACTTCCACAATTTCTCTATTGGATTAAGGTCTGGAGACTGGCTAGGTCACACCATGATCTTAATGTGCTTCTTCTTGAGCCACTCCTTTGTTGCCATGGTGGTATGGCAACTTTCTCCCAATCCTTCTCTAAATAATTTAATATCAGACGGGCCTGTACATGTGCCTTCTTGAGGAGAGGGACCTTGCAGGCTCTGCAGAATTTCAAATCATAGTGGCATATTGTGTTACCAGTGGTTTGTTTGGTTACTGTGGTCCAAACTGCCTTGAAATCATTCACAAGCTTCTCCCGTGTAGTTCTGGTCTGATCCCTCACTTTTCTCATGATCATCCTTACCACCCCATGAGGCGAAATCTTGCATGGAGCTCCAGACCGAGGGCAATTGATGGTTTTTTTGTATTTCTCACATTTGCGAATAATCGCTCCAAAAGTCAAATTTTAAAATTGGTATTACATGTTTTTTTCTAGATTATTCTGTCTCTTTTATTTAAAATACACCTATGATAACAATTATAGACCCTTAATTTCTTGGGCAAACCTACAAAATCTGCAGGGGATCAAATAATTATTTTGCCACTGTATGGAAACTGTTTTACGTGCCAAAGGATTTTTATTTCTGTCTATCCAAATCTGATTTACAAAAGTGACATCACAGATAAATCCTTTTCACCTGGTAGTGGACAGTACTGCACTGAAAAATGCTCACATAATAACATAGCATGTCCTGAGCATAGTTCTGTACAGCTGTTATCCCTAGGGTGTGTGTCAATGGGTAATTCAAAATTACAGCGCTAAAGTTCAACTGTGCAATTCATGAGGACACAATGCGTGTATATAGCATGTAATAAACTATAATGTGCGAACGTGCAATAAACAATATGCAATACCAACTATGACTGATATGCTATAACATGCTATAACTGTCTGAGGCTGTCTAAAGTTCAGGCTTTTGACCATCGCCCGGTGTACACAGAGGCTTCTGGTGGGAGACGCTTGGACACCTCTTCAGTGGATCTTTGATCCAACAAAGCTCTTTGTGATCCCCCAGAGTAAAGGTGGTTGCAGGCTTTCTGGTAAGCCTTTAATCTCACTATGGTGATGGGTATCGCACTATCAAGCATCTGATCAATGTTCGACACCTCATATGGGATCTCTTCTACTGAATATCAGCCATATATGAACTTTTTCTCATTTCATCATTTACTTAACCTTTTCACATTTGTACTATCACTCAATATTGCACATTGGTCACAGTTGGTATTGCATATTGTTATTGCACGTTTGCACTTTATAGTTCATGTTAGTTATATATAAACTTTTTTCCTTTCACTATTTTTTTACGTTTTTTTTATAGCATATCAGTCATAGTTGGTATCGCATATTGTTTATTGCACGTTTGCACTTTATAGTTTATCACATGCTATATATACGCATTGTGTCATCATGAATTGCACTGTTTAACTTTAGCGTTGCATTTTATATTTTGAACTAAACTTTTGTGCCCAATATCTGGGATATAGTGTTCAGCTGCTGACCTACTCTTGTTTACTAAGCGCAGGCATAACTCTACATTTATTGTGTGTCAATGGGTGCCTGGGCTTAGAGGAGGTGGATTGAATGAACTGGCCATAATTCAACCCAGAGGAACATTGCCCTCTGCTGGAGAAGCAGACCTTTTGTGGGGATAGAGCTGGAATAAAGGTGAGTATTGCATGAAAGCTGTTTTCTGGGCTATTTAATTTTTATTTTGGAAATAACCAGGAGTGCGGCTTTATGTAACATAACTAGGGGGCTTATTCAAAAAGCAAAAGGTATGGCTGTATCACTTTCATATTGCTGCTGTAAAAATAAAATGAAGGTGCTTTGCAAATGTCCTTTCTGACGCATCATGGCAACACACACTGGGGTTGTGACTCCGCCCCCACAACCTGACAGGATTAGTTAGCTATAAATTTGAAGGAGAGGCCCCCCTCTTCATTCTCTTTTTTTTCCTCATCTGACAAGATTGGAAAGACAAGACTTTGCATCCTTACCATATTCGCCCCACCAGGTTAGCCTCTCCTGGCTGGAAGTCTCTCTTGTTCAGCCTCTAAAGGAGTCTTTATGGAGAGAGCCCCACTCTTGTGGTCTCAGGGGCAAGGACTTCTGGCACATACAAGCTTTAAAGAAGCTTAAAAAATCGCAGTGGCTTCCTACCTGTCTCCACTCCTGTAAGTGTGTCGTTTCCTTTCATTTTTGTGTGTTTTAAAGTTCTGCTGGGCTCTATAGTTCCACAGGCAAGGGGAATCTCCAAGATGGCTGCAGTGTCCTCATCAGCTCTCTGCACAGGCGCCGGGGGAAGTGAGGTCATACTACTGGAACTTTTGCCCTTCTCCAAGATGGCGCCTGGGACTACATAGCACTACTGCACATGTGCGGTGATGTCATTTCCGGCGCGACGGAGGAGGGGAATTTAAAAAGCCTTGTAATCTGTAAGTTTGGATGGACAACAAGGTGGCAGTAATGTATATACAGAGACAAGGAGGTACCAGAAGCAGTACATTGTTGGAGGAAGTCCGTCCCATCCTAGAATGGGCACAGATATTTCTATTAGATCTGCGAGCAGTATATATACCAGCAGCTCAGAACCTGCTAGCCGACTGTTTGAGCAGGGAGTTCTTATCAAACAACAAATGGTCCCTGAACCTACAAGTCTTCAATCTCCTGACCCAAACTTGGGTCTGGCAGCAACACCCTCAAACACAAAGTGTCAGAGGTTCCTTTCGAGAGCGGCATACCCATCTGCGGAGGGAGTGGACTGCCTTCTCCATCAGTGGAACTTCCAATTGGGGTACATATTTCCAACGCTTTTGATTGTGAGGTTCCTATCGAAGGTCAGGAGATCTTCGCCATCAGTGATAGTGATCATTCCTTTTTGGCCCAGGATGCCTTGGTTTACGACTCTGCTACAGCTCAGTCTGGGGGGACCCACTACCTCTTCCATTATCACAAGATCTTCTTCACCAAGGTCAGTTCCTCCATCCAGCCCCAGAGAAGCTCCATCTGATGGCCTGGATGTTGAGAGGATTAGGTTCCTAGAGCAAGGTTGCTCACAGGAGGTCGTTTTAACATTACTCCAGGCTAGGAAATACACTACTAATGTCACTTATGACAGAATATGGGACAAGTTCATGTCAATGGCCCAGCAGAATGGTTGGGACCCTTTATCTCCGGAAGTGCCGCAAGTTTTGGAATTCCTTCAAGCAGGTTTTTTCCAGAGGGCTCAATTCAAGTACACTCAAAGTACAGGTTTCAGCTCTTTCAGCTAAGACTGATGTCAAGTGGGTCAATCACCCTCTTCTTATACAATTTGAAAGAGCGTGTGTCAAGATCAGGCCTCCAAGAAGACCGACTTTCCCAGCATGGGTTTTATCGATAGTCCTGAAAACCCTATCGGAGTCTCTTTTCTATCCAGCTGATTCAATCACACTATGGAACTTAGCTATAAGAAATGTTAGTTTTAAAGTTATCACTTCTGCTAAAAGAGTTTCGGAAATACAGGTGTTAATGATTTCAGAGCCATACATGGTCTTTTACCCAGACAGGGTGGTACTGAAACCCTCAGAAAAATTCACTCCAAAGGTGTCATCATCCTTCCATTACAATCAAGAAATCAATCTTCCATCATTTACAGATAATCAAGGTCAACCACATGCTTTGGATGTTAAGACTACTATTAGAAATTATCTATCAGCTACAGTCTCTTTCAGGAAGACCCAAAGTCTATTAGTGATTCCCCATGGGGGGAGAAGAGGCCAGATGGCATCATCCCGCACCATCGTATCTTGGTTGGTCAAGACAATCAAGAAAGCTTATGACATTCAGAATCTGCCAGTACCCAGAGGCATCAGGGCTCATTAACAAGGGCAGTGGCAGTTTCCTGGGCAGCCTATTGCAGAGTGTCTCCCGAGACAATTTGCAGGGCAGCTACCTGGTCCTCCAGGCATACTTTCATGTCCCACTATAGAGTGGATTTGGCTCAGTTATCAACTGTAGATTTTGGAAGAGCCGTTGTTCGAGCCAATTCTTCAGCTATATAAATATAAATAAATAAATAATATAAACACTACTACTTTAACTTGCACCCACCCGACTAGCGAGTTATTTCCCAGTGTGTGCTGCCATGATGCGTCAGGAAAACGGAAAATTGTATACTCACCTTTCCGTAATTTTCCTTTCCTGACGCATCCCCATGGCAGCACACAGCATCCCACCCCTTCTTTAGGATGATAGTTACAGAGAATGAAATGGGGTGCCTCTCCTTCAAATTTATAGCTAACCAATCCTGGTACTGCCATGGGGATGCGTCAGGAAAGGAAAATTACGGAAAGGTGAGTATACAATTTTCCGTTTTGTGCTCCAATTTCGGGACTCTGAAGCCAGTGGAGCACAAAAAGGGCTTGAGTCGGTCTTTTGTCTGCTTCAAGTGGGATTGCATTTCCATACATATCTGTGGGTATACAAAACCTGTTTGAAGCAGGTCAGAAAATGGTCAAATGCACCCTTTAAATTTTAAATTGTCTTGAAAATGTCACAGCTGACGCCATTGACACCAACTCTAAGCCTGGCCACACAGGCCTCAAAAATGAAAAGAGATTATTAAAAAAAAAAAAAAAAAAAAAAAACCGGAATAAAGCCTGTCATATTGTTAGATCCTCCCCAACCACATAGCTCTCTCTGTTCCATTAAGCGGAGAAAACTCCTTGGAGCTTTGCTGGTTACATGCCAAGGCCTGATGTTTATGAATGGGATGGACTGCAGTGTGCCTACTACAACATATCGGAGAGTGGATAGCGATATCTCCTGTTTAAAATAAATGACCCTTTAGGTCTGGCCTCTGCCACCATCCTCTGCTGGATGAGCAGACCTCCTGGGGGGACATTGTCAAAATAAAGGTATGTTTTTCTGGGGAGCTATTTTGGGTTACATAGGGGGTCATTTACTATGGCGCTACATCGTTAATTAGCGATAAAACGGTATTCACTATAGCGCTGGTGAAAAAAATACTCCCAAAATTGAATTTACTATAGTTCCCTGAAAACAAATAGCGCCCAACCCCTTACTCTGCTAAAACCTAGAGTAGTGCACATGGAAATAATGTTTAGAGCATGATATAATTGCCTAAATGGTACTGAAATATGCAGTATATTATTTAAAGATAATCTGCTTTTAAACTGTGTGAAAAAGTGATTTCTACACTGAAATATCTTTAAAAGTCTGAGAAAAGATAAATTCCCCGTTTTTGTACAACTAGGTGCCAACACAACTGAGCATGCTCAGACCTGCAATAGCTCTCATTTTAGCTCCAGTGTCTTTTTTACAGGGAGCTATAATAAATACCAGAATTAGCGCTGTGTTAGAGAGCATTTTTTGGGAGTGAAAATCTGTGCTATTATAGTCCAATGCAAGTTTTAGCCATTGATTCTAATGGTACAATTGTAACTTCCCCAAATAAATCCTTTTAATGTTGAGAACATTTTTTTTTTTCTCTGAAATAAATTTTCCTTTGCAACATTGTTGCTTCTACTTCAACTATTTTGTTTTTAAGAATGAAATATAAAGAGTCCTGTGAGCCTCCACTAATCCAAAATGCCTTAAATATCAAAAATCAGCTGCAAGCGTTAATCATGCCTTATATATCATGCAAATGTGGATAAATAAATATATATGCTGCGCTTTCCAAAGTCATACACTATACCAGTGTAAAAAAAACCATAGTGAAAAAAAAAAAAACGTCTTTCCTAACAGTGGAAAGTGACAATAGTGCAATAAATGAACACATATATTAAAAATAAATATAAATATTACACATATATTAAAAATAAAAAATGTGTATATAAAAGCATAAACAACGAAGATAATAGAAGATAATGAAGATAATAGATATAAAGTGCTACTGTGCAAAGAGGTGCAATTCCCAATTTTATGATCCTGTATAGATTATCAGTGATCCACTAATGCTTAAAAAAGTGCTCATGTGCATGTGCATAGCATCTAGTATTATATAGTACATCAATATTGCATTGCTGGGTTGTTCAAAGAAGTGCTCCTGTACAAGTGTATGGTATCCAAAAAGAGTCTATCCAGATGTAATAAAGTTCATGCGATTTATAAAGTTAATGCGATTATAAAACTGCTAAGTGCAATAAAGTTCATGCGATTATAAAATCCAGAACATGCCGTGGTGTTCCTCACTCTGGTGCTCCCCTTAGGTATTTAATGCTCACCTCAGACCTTGCAACACATGCAGTCAAAATACGCATATGAACCACCTCTGGGCTCTTGTAGTTACACATGAATCCTGGACTCATCAGTATGGTACTTCGGTGAGTGTATAAAATAAAGACTTGATAGTGTAATAGAGTTTTAACGGTTTAATAAACAGAAAACAAAAAAGGCCCCCAACTGGGGTACTCACATAGATTAGGTGCGCCAGTGCACTGCTCTATATCAGGTAAAACAATGGTAAATACCGGACTGGTATCGGGATGGTATGTTGTTCCTCTCCTTCAGATCACCTGTACAAACGTGACGTCCTGTCCCCTTCCCCTACGCGTCTCGATACAGTGGTTTCCATATCTTCCTAAGGGGGAAATCTAATTGGACGGTCAACTTGTCAATCTATATAGAGCTCCCTCTGCCATTTTGGTGTAGCCTTAGGACACTCTAGTGTTACATCACTATAGTTCAATGGAAACAGCACAGAGAACTTTATTGCCGAGATACAGCTGCTGGTACTGGCACAGCATCTATATCTCATATCTACTCCATTATGCCTGAGCCCTATGGTGTCCCAATTGGTCCACTAGAGTCACTGAAAATTTGGTAGTTTGAGTAACAAAGTAAACAGGACGGACGTGGAGGAATTTTCATACCATCCTATCTGGCAATCAACATCAAGCAAACTGAACCATATAAAATAATAAATAGCAAAGTACAAAATTGCGAAAATTATTTTTTAGAGAAGGGTTCCACCCAGGATGGAAGAACAACAGGAAGAAGGGAGGACGAGCAGGACGAAGGATACAACAAAAAAAGAAGGCGGGAAGATTAGGGGAAGGTATCTTAGTGGTACTGCCCTAACCAGGGAAGAGACTTTAACTTTAGATAAAGGTATAAAATTTGCCCCGAAAAAAGGTCTTAACAAGTTTGAAACATACTTAGGGATTCAGAAATTCATCCACAAACTTAATGTAAAGAAATATTATGCTCAGAACCCTGTAGAGAAAGCAGCAATGGAGAGCAACTATACCCAATTAAGAAACAACTCAGTGTTTAATCCTCATATAATTATTAACAAATACGTGGACCTTTTTAAAAAATTGGTGACAACTGATCTAGAATGACACCCAATTAAAAAGGTATGTGAACAGAGAGACATAAGGAAAAGCCTTAAAACCTTGGAAAGTAGAAAAGATATTGTGATCCGCCCAGCTGATAAAGGGGGGGGGGCATTGTCGTTTTGTCCCTAGAACAATATAAAAATTAAATGGATAGGATTCTAGAGGATAGAAGCACCTACCGGATACTAAAGTTTGATCCCTCTAAGGTTTTTAAACATGAATTGGAATCCATCATACAATACAGCACAGAGAGAAATTTACTAAATAAACATGAAGAAAAATACTTGGTACCCAACGCTAGTAGAATTCCAGTGATCTATTATATACCAAAAATCCACAAGGATAAGGTCAATCCCCCAGGAAGACTGATTGTAAGTGGAATAGACTCTTTAACATCACGATTGGGGGGAATATATTGATATTCACCTCCAACCCTCAGTAAGGAACACTCATGCGTTTTTAAAGGATGCAAAACATACATTGCAGCTATTAAAAGAGTGTACAGTTAATGATGAAGTAGTGATGGCCACAGGGGATGTAGCATCGCTTTATACTAACATTGATCATCAAGGAGCCTTGGGGGAAGTAAAATGGGCCCTTAAGAATAATAGTGATGTGAAAAAGAATCAACGGAGATTCATTTTGAAATGTTTACAGTTCTGTTTGGAACATAACTTCTTTTGGTATCAGAATACATTTTACCTGCAAATCAAGGGTGTGGCTATGGGCACTAAGTTCGTCCCTAGTGTAGCAAATTTATATATGGCCAAGTGGGAGTCCAAGGGTGTCCTATATAATAGGGACTATCATGCTATACAGGCGATTTATCGACGACCTCTTGATTATATGGAAAGGAAGTGTGGAAACCTTGGAAGATCAGCTCCAGATGATGAACAGCAATGACCTGAACATTAGCCTTACCTGGAATGTCAGCAAAGACATGATACACTTCTTAGATCTAGGGATTCGAAACATACCACGTGGTATAGAGACTAAAACTTACTTTAAGGCGACCGATCGCAACTCTTATATTCCCACAATGAGCTGCCACTTTAGACCTTGGTTGGACAATATCCCTTGAGGACAATATATGAGGATAAGAAAGAAATGTACACAAGAAGCTGACTTTGAAATGCAATCTGAGATGTTAAGTCAAATGTTCAGAGATAAAGGATACCGTGATGAAAAAAGAGAAGAGAGTAAGATTAAAAATATGGATCGAGAAGATTTACTAAAAGACAGTACAAGAAATGATGAAAGCAACAATGATATGGGTACATGTATTGTTTTGGATTTCAATTTACAAAATAAAGCAGTGGAAAAGATTATCCACAAATACTGGGATGTTTTAAAGCAGGATGTTCCCCTTAAAGGATGTTTATCGGATACACCTAAAATTGTATACAAAAGAGCACCCAATCTATGTGACAGATTGGTACACAATGTTGTGGAACCACCCCCTCCCAGACCCAAGATGTTTTGGGACATCAAGGGCTTTCATGGATGCGGACGATGTTACAGCTGTGTAAGGGTCCCCACTAATCTTAGAAGAGTAAAAGAATTTTCTAACCCTGTATCCAAACAGACAAATACTATTAGGGATTTTATTTCATGCTATACGATGGGTGTAGTTTATGCAGTTAAATGCCCATGCAACTTAATCTAAGTTGATAGAACCATAAGGGCATTGAAGGACCACATGGGGGAACATGTAAGAAACATTAGGAAGGGATTTAACAAACATTTTCTCTCGGTACATTTTAGGGATGTTTGCAACAAAAGTACAGTTGGCATGCAATTTTGGGGTATTGAAGCCCCCAAGCGCCATTGGAGAGGTTCCAACTACGTGAGGGAAATTAGTAAGTGTGAATCCTAGTGGATACACCAGTTAGGCTCTTTGGCACCGGGTGGGTTAAATAAAGAATTTGTTCTAAAATGTTTTTAAGCAATTATTAGGTATTCTAGTCTGCTATTTACTTTCGTAGTTTTGTGATTTCATAAGGGGGGTTTGCTACTTTGTTTAAGGCGACCGATCGCAACTCTATTAGTAGTCCCAATTAGGTTCTGTCACTAATAAGTACTGTGATTTTTAAAGATTTATATAGTTTAATGGTGAATATATATATTTTATTTTATTTTATATATATATATATATATATATATATATATATATATATATATATATATTTCACTCCACCTGTATTAATTAGCCTAGTAGGGACTGGGAACTGCTATGCGGTATTCATTACCCAGTTCACATAGGGGGAGCGCAGTTTTGGTATACCATCAAAATAAGATTATTATGGGGGTTCATTCTTTGCCGTATAAATACAAATAAATTATAAATATAAATAATTTTAAAGATTAAATATTTTATCAGTTTTATATATTTTTAAAATTTACAATGTGTGGTATAAATTTGTATTTTTATATTTTTTATTTTTAATTTTTTTTTTAACAGAAAATTTTTATTAAACAAATCAGCATTACAGTACAAGAATTTAGTACAGTCATTGCGGTAAGAATAACAACAGTGAGATTTACCCAGAACAACAACTACTGTCCATCAGGTGGTCCAGACGTGCACACAACAGATTTTCACTTAACCATACCTCTCATTGCTCATATAATCTCAAAGTTCCTAGACAGTATAAAGTAAATAACCCAGTTTTCAATCAAGCCTATTAGAGGTGGCGGGGGGGGGGGGGAGGAAGGAAGGCAGAGGGAGGGGAGAGGGAATGGAAAGAAAGGGAAGGGGAGGAAGGGAATCGGGCATAAGAGGAATAGACTTGAGGTGCAGGACATCTTCTACTATTTCCCATGTCTTACTTATGGGGTAGGGGGATCAGGGTCTCCCGAAGCGTCCACCCAGGACGACCAAATTTTGTCAAACTTCCCCGGGCATTGCCTACTTTCGTACGTCAGTCTATACAGGGGGAGAACCTTGTTCACCGACCTTATCCACGAGGCCAGGGTAGGAGGCTCCACCATTTTCCATCGCAGTAGGATTTCCCGTCTAGCATAGTACAACGTGAATGTTATGCAAAGTTTATCATATCTATCACCCTCGACATCTTCCAGATGACTGAGCAGTAATATCTGGGGTTCAACCGGTAAAATTGAGCCTATGACGTTCCCCAGTGTGGAGGCCACTGCTGACCAAAAGGGTCTTAGTTTGGGACAGGACCAGACCATGTGCCAGAAAGTACCCGCCTCCTGCCTGCATCTCTGACAGTTGGGATCTCTTTGGTGGTATATGCGCGCCAGTCTCTGAGGGGTGAAATACGCTCTGTGAAGGAACTTGAATTGTATGAACCTATCCCTTGCAGCAATCACGGAAGGAATGTAGGAGATTAAACACTCCTTCCACTCCTCCTCATCTAAAGAGGGGATATCAACTCTCCACTTCTCCCATGTTTTAGTTAATTTCACATCGTACTCCACCGTAAGGTATAAGTATAGTGTTGAGAGAGGCTTCCCCATCACGCTGGAGGTCAGGAGCCTTTCAATGGAGTCTGATTCCAGAGTGAGGGGTTCAGGGAACTGAGCCTCAAAGGCATGCTTCAGCTGCCTGTATCTGAATTGGAAGGAGGTTGGGATAGCAAAGGATTGCCTCAGTGCTTGGAAGGTCATGAGCCTGCCATCTTTAACTATATGTTTTAGAGTGAGGATTCCCTTTTTTGCCCAGAGAGAGGGGTCCGGAATAGTGTAAAAGTGGGAGAGCAGAGGGTTACCCCAAAGGGGCATGTGGGGTGAAATGGAGTTGGGTTTCCTATAGATTTTCCTAGCCTCCTGCCATATCTTCACAGTGGTTCGCATCAGAGTCGTCATGGAGGAATTGGCCCTAAGACCGCGAAACGGGAGATTGCTCAGGGCCGCAAAGGAACCCAAAATGGCTGCCTCCAAAGTGACCGCTGGATTCTGCGTGGGCTGGGAGAACCACCACCGAATCGTGACCAAGACAGCTGCCCAGTAGTAGATTTGAAAATTTGGTAACGCCAGTCCTCCCCCCGAAAGTGGGAGATATAAGATCTGCTTGGCCACCCTGGGTGGCCTCCCAGCCCAGACAAACTGTATCAGCAGACTCTCCAGCCGTCGAAAAAAATTCCTAGGGATGGGTATGGGTGTGTTGCGGAAGAAGTATAGGTATTTTGGAAGGTATATCATTTTTAATAAATTGACTCTGCCAACAGGGGTCAATGGGAGGGAACGCCAAGCCACACACCTGGCCATAAGCTGTGCCATGAGTGGACGCAAATTGTTATCGATGTAGTCTTGGACTTTACCACTTATTTTTATCCCCAGGTATTTAAAGTCATCCACCCATTTTAGCTGTGGGTGAGGTATTCTAGGGGTCGAGGGATGGAGAGGGAAAAGAACCGACTTGTCCCAATTAATGCGAATCCCCGAGTAGCCGCCAAATTGGTTAATCAGTTCAAGTGCAGTCTGCAAGGAGGACGACGCATCTGCTAAATAAAGCAGAGCGTCATCCGCGTATAGTGATAGTTTCTCCTCAATGGGACCCACCTGGATTCCCCTTACCCCAGGGTTGGCCCTCAACAATATAGCCAGGGGTTCCATCGCCAATGCAAATAGACCCGGGGAGAGGGGACACCCCTGTCGTGTGCCGCGAAACAGTTGGAATTTTCCCGAGAGGGTTCCGTTAGTACGTATTCTAGCTGAAGGACAATGATATAACATGCGGAGCCATTTCATGAAACCCGGGCCGAACCCGAATCTCGAGAGCACTTCCCATAGGTAGCCCCACTCGACGGAGTCGAAAGCCTTCTCCGCGTCGAGCGAGGCCACCGTTCCATTGACCGCCTCGGTCGCCCTGTCTATGTGGGTGTGGAGGCGTCTGATATTAATGTCAGTTCCTCTCCCGGGCATGAAGCCTGTTTGATCCCTGTGGATGAGAGCAGTAATTACCAGGTTGAGCCTGTTGGCCAGAACTTTTGCCAGTACCTTTGCATCCACATTCAGAAGGGATATAGGGCGGTACGAGGAGCACAACGTGGGGTCCTTCCCCGGCTTGGGGATCACTACTATGATCGCTTCGCTCATGGTGTCCGGGAGTTTCTCGAGACGCGTCGACGCAGAGAAGAGGCCCTGAAGTTTATCCACTAGTTCCGTAGCGTATTGTTTATAAAACTCTACAGGGACGCCATCGGGTCCCGGAGTTTTCCCTGTCTGCATTGACTTAAGGGCCTGTATTATCTCTAAGGACGTAATTGGAGCATCAAGCTTGTCACGGTATGTTACAGTAAGGGTTGGGATATCTATGTCATCTAGGTACGCCACGAGATCCTCCCCTCTATAGTCTACTCTGGTCCCATAGAGGGATTCGTAGTATTCCGCAAAACAGCGGTTGATCCCCTCCGGGGTATGGATTAACTGTCCCGAGGAGTCCCTAATATGTGAAATGCTCATCCCACCCACCTGTTCCCTGGAGAGCCAGGCCAACAGGCGACCCGACCGCTCCCCCTGCTCAAAAATCCGTTGGGATTGAGCCAACATTTTCTTCTGTGTAAGAGAAGTACGGAGACGAACCACCTCCTTCGTCATATGTTGTAGATGCGAATAGTGCGCAGGATCCCGAGTATGAACAAAAAGAGCCTCCGCACCATTCGCCTCCCCCTCGGCCTTAATCAAGTCTGCCCTGCGTTCTCGTCGGACTCTGGCAATAATGGTCTGGTAGCATCCCCTCGTCGTGGCTTTAAAAGCATCCCACACAACTACAGGGTCAGCCGAGCCCTCGTTTGTAGCCCAAAAATCAAGCATTTCCGTTCTAAATTGGGAGTCCACTGCAGTGTCTGAAATCCAAAATCTGGAGAGTCTCCATATCCTTTCTACTGAGCCAAGGGAAAGGTCCAGTGACAACAGCAAGGGTGCGTGGTCGGAAATTCCCCTAGGCAGTATTTGTATGTCTAAGACCCTTGGGAGGACCCGACCCCCCGCGAAGACTAAGTCTATGCGGGAGAACGTTCTATGGGAGGCCGAGTGGCATGTGTATGCCCTGGTCTGGGGGTGTCGCCACCTCCAGACATCAGTCAGACCATAAGTGTCCGCCCACTCAGCCAACCCAGAGCAATGATGTCCCGCAGGAGTCAACCTATCAAGATCCGGGTCAGGAACCAGATTGAAATCACCCAATATAACATTGTTGTCTGATGCAAATTCGGCTATCCTGCCGGTGATCTGATTGAGCACCAGCAGGGAGGCCGGGGGAGGCAGATATAAGCCCACAATGGTCCATGTTAGAGAATATATTTTAGCATGAATTATTACGTACCGGCCGTCGGGGTCCAGGGTCAAATCCAAGAGCCGAAATGGAAGTGACTTCAACACCAGTATGGTGACACCTCTGGAGAATGAGGAGTGCGTGGAGTGGTAGTGGTGTCCCACCCATGGTTTTTTAAGGGCCAAAACCCTACGTCCTGTGAGGTGTGTCTCCTGAAATACACATATATGTGGGTTATAGGTTTTAATGAATTGGAACACCAGGGAGCGTTTGACTGGGGAGTTCATTCCCCTGGTGTTCCAGGAGATGATGTTAAGGGAGGACATGGCCACCTGGAATATGTGGAGTGTTAGGATCAGTAGAATGCATGGCTCCCGGACTGGACCCCGTCACCCGAAGCGGACACATCTGTAGATAATGCAATGCTGATGAGTCAATATTTTTAGTACAAATATCAAACAAAAACAAAACCAAAGTAACAACCGGTAAAGGATGCCTAAATCTAGAGTAGATGGAACTAGCCCCCTTAGGGGAACATACCCCACCCCCCACCCCACCCAACCCCCCAGAACTGGGGCGGGTTTCAATCCCCAACTTATTCAGCTCGCCGGCTGCAACAGGGGGTCCGTGGAAGAGGCGAACTTACCCCCCCGAGACTACACACGGGGGGGGGAAGTAGTAGTTCAAGCGGCTTGTGTACGTGAGATCTCCACTTGTGATACAATAGGCTGTGGGAACTTAGTAAATATAACAATGGGAAGTAGTCCATGATGCGACCCCACAGTGAATTCGATCCATCTTTTTGATGAAGATACCAAACCAGAAGTCCGGCATTTCTCAAGGAAACAAGCTTATTTAGAAGAAACTTTGTAGTTCAACAGTCTCCTGACCAAGTTCTTTGGCAGGGGTGCTATCTTAGAAATTTTCCTGGTAGGGATTATCCTGCCATAAGTCTGCAGACACGATGGATAGAACTGGGCAAAACTTGTGCAACATAGTAAGTCATCCATGTAAAGGTTCGTGAGTTAACGCAGACCTGGGCCCATGTTATGGTAAGTAGATAACAAAAGGGGATATACAGTACGTACCAGGTAGATCATCTTCGAATCTGTGGTAGCGAATCCAGCCAGGCAGAAGCTTCTCTCGGAGTGGTGAAGAAGCGAGTTGTCTCGCCGTCCTGGACTCTTAGGCGAGCAGGGAAGAGTACACTGTAGCGAATGCTTCGTGAACGCAGGGCCGCCTTAACTTGGTCAAATGATTTCCTGAGTTTCTGGGTCTCTACAGAGTAGTCGGGGAATATCATCAACTTCGTGTTCTGGAATTTGAGGTCCCCTACACTTCTAGAGGCGCGGAGGACTTCGTCTCTGTCTCTAAAATTGAGGAGACGGAGGATGAAGGTGCGGGGGGGGGACCCAGGAGGCCCCGGCTTAGGCGGGATGCGGTGGGCCCTCTCCACCGTGAAGTAAGGCGACCATCGGGCCTCGGGTAAAAGATCACGGAGCAGATCCTCTATAAAGGAGGTAGGGTTGTTTCCCTCCGCCCCTTCTGGTAATCCAACAATGCGAAGATTATTGCGCCGGTTTCTGTTCTCCGCATCTTCGGCTCTGTACTCTAGGGCCTTTACTTTAGTTTGAAGCGTACGGAGTGATGCTGCATGTTCCTCAATGGCGTCTTCAGAGGTACTCAGTCTTTGCTCTGTCTCAGTGACTCGCGACCTGATTTTGTCAATATCTTGGCGAATTAGACCCATATCCAGCTGGACTGCTTCAATCTTTGTTGTTAGGGCGGATTGACAAGTGGCTATGGCCGCCATAACCTCCGCCAGCCAGGGGGGACGAGAGTCGTCCGACTCCATAGCCGCCGTCCGCGGAGCCCCCTGGGTACTGCGTGTATGGGGGGTCTCCGGGGGGGGACAGTTGGGCGTCTGAGGGGAGTCCGGTTGTGGTGGGAAGGTCAACCTCCTGCCCCCTTTGTTGTATCTAGCGCTGGAGTTCCTGCGCCTCATTCAGGTGACAGCGGCCCAGGTCTGGGCAATTATCGACAGCTGGCTGTGGGGGGCCCGTCCGCAGATTGAGGGGTACTCAGGCAGTGGTTAGGTTAGAGTGAATGTCCCCTTTGGTAATTCTCCCCCCACCTGCAAAGGTATGGTGCAGCAGCTGTCTGGTGCAGGCCAGCACTGTCCAGGGGTGAGATGAGAGGGATAATCAGCCTATCCACCTCCAAGCACAAGCAGGATGGGAGGGATGTGGGTGCTGTGGGATCCGGTCCTGCTGTCAGGTAATCCTCCCCAGCCGCCCCAGGGTGACCTCTCACAGGGCAGGAGGATCTGAGAGTCCCGCAGACGGGCCGGCGGGTCGGAGCTCCAGGAGAGGCCGCGGCCGCGGCCTAGTAGAACGCGGGGAGGGGAGGAGGGATGGTCAGGGCCAGTGGACAGTCAATCTATCCCCAAAAGTGAGCTCACCCGCCTCCATCCACAGTCCGCGGCCTCCGACAAGGCCGGGCAGAGGATCCGACCGCGGCAGAGGCCACCCGTCCCGCCGCGCGGGCCGTCAGGAGAGGCCGCGGCTTCGGCCTAGTCGTCCGCGGCAGGCCGGGAGCCGATCGCGAGCCAGGAATCCGAAAATTTCCTCCGCGATGGACAGACAGGGAGTCTCCCAGTCCCCCCCAGTCAACCGAGGTGCATTTGTTGGAGTCTTGGAGCCGATGGATCCGGATTTTGGCAGCAGGATAGCGGAGCTCACTGGAAAAGCGTCCGCTCACGGCGCCATCTTGGCCACGCCCCTTATTTTTAATTTTTACTATTCCCCATATGTCCATATATAATATAATGTATAACATTGGTACTTTGCTATTTATTATTTTATATGGTTCAGTTTACTTGATGTTGATTGCCAGACGGGATGGTGTGAAAATTCATCCATGTCCGTCCTGTTCACTTTGTTACTCAAACTACCAAATTTGTGGTGACTCCCTCGGGCTTTCACACTGGAGACAATAAAGCAGCTGTCTGAGGGCGGATTGCAGGTGCTATTTTTAACGCTATAGTGACTGCAAAATGCCCTCAGTGTGAAAGGGGTCTCACAAATGTTATTTCTCCTTTACGAATGCTAGTAAGACCGACCGCTTCTGGCTCGTCCTTGCTTCCGAGCATGTGTGTTTGTACTTTGGACTTTTGTCCGATGAACTTGTATACACACGGTCGGAAAATCCGACAACAGACATTTGTCCGTGGAAAATTTTAAAACCTGCTATCCAACATTTTTCTGCGGAAAATCCGACAACAATTGTCCGATGGAGCATACAAATGGTCGGATTTTCCGCCAATAGCCTGTCATCACACATTCCCCATTGGAAAATCCGATTGTTTGTATGAGGCCATTACAGTTCATGTGCGTATAAAGGCAGGCGTCCCAATACTTCGGACAATATATTGTATATTGCTTGTGATACTGAGCATGGCTATGGTCTTAGGACTGGTTCGCACCACAGAGATGCAGACAACATGTGTGAGCCTGGCTAAATGGGTAGCAATTCTGTCTAGCAGCTCTGGGGTTGCTGGTTCAATTCCTCAACATCCTAATGCTTGTGTTGAAGTTTATATATTCTTCCTGTGTGGGTCTCTCCTATTGAAATAGCCTCTAATGTAAGAAAGTTAGTTTTGGACTTTAGAGTGGAAGCTCATTGCAGCCAGGGACTGATGTTAATGTTTGTTAGCGCTAATCATGCCCAGGGACTTGGACATTTAAAATTGTAGGGTTTACACTGCACAAGTACATATGCTTAGAAAACTGTTGCTTTGTTTATGTGCATGCAAATGGACTTCGATCTTTGGCCTGTAGTTGGAGATTTGATGCACATAGCCAAGGGCTAACACAGTTAGCAAATAGTATTATGTGTTCCTGCTCATCAGGTGCAATCGCTTTAGACATATATGAAGAGACAGATTGAAAGATACTGGTGGCCTATCTTATATAAAGGACTGCAGTAGGGGAGGTTCATTTGGCCTGAAAAGGCCATGTTTTTTGCTGTGATTTATGTGGGAGAAGGAATGATATTGTGCATATTGAAAAAAACGCCCACCTAGGGCTGTTTGCTGAAATTCTTGTGCATTTTTTCCATCAAAAGCGGATTTATGTGGCCATGCTGTCAATGTATGTGTGTGTATTATTCCTGTCTGACCATGCAAACATGGTTTGGGAGCATGTGCTGACCTTCTACCATTTAAACTCATTGCTTAATCGTGTACACAGAAATGTAGTTTCCAGCAGAACATGGTCATGTATGTGTGTGGATTGTGGGCTGGTGGTGGGTGTTATATTTGGAATATATGCCTTTTTTTAATATTATGTTAGAATGCTTTGTAAGAATAATGACTGTTAAGTATGTTTCTATAATCTTGCAGATAAAAATTATGTGGGCTGGTGGGTGAGTTGTAGTATGAAATGTTACCCATTATATACTGAAAGTAAAGCTGTGTCCACTCTAAGGTTTAGACAAATTTTAGATTGTAAGCTCCTATGAGCAGGGCCCTTAAAACCCAATTGCTAACTGTTTTGCTAAATGTAGCACCATGCATCCTGTAGAATTTTTTTTTTTGAAGCTAGTAAATTAATGTAAATAATCTTGTTTCTGCTGACAGAATAAAAGTACATTATTGAGCTTGTTTGTTGTGGGGTTTTTTTCTATTCTTTCTTCTTTTTAATTCGTTTTGGGGGTGGTGGTTTTGGGGAAGTGCAATATCTTTCTATCTTATAATTTCTATATGTATTTGTGCACCAAAAAAAACCCAATCTCTTCAGCACACCTGCAAGTAAAGGATAAAGGTGGAATCTTTATATATAACGGCTGTGGAGAATTGCAGGTACTGAATTCAGCTGGTGGATAGGCAGTGTTGTATGTGTCAGCCCTGGTTCACATTGGTGCGATTTGACATGTCAAATTGGCAGCAAGTGCGCCGTAATTTCCAAAAGTAGTTTCTGCACTACTTTTTGGCGACTTCGGGTGTGATTTTTATTGACATCAGTGCAGAAACCTGCACAGAAGTCTCTGAAATTCCCCCCACTGTCGGGACTGACATGCAAGAATGAAATTGTGTGAGTTCAGCTGAACTCGCGTGGTTTCCTCCTGCTATCAGTGTGAACCAGGGCTCAAACTGGGTCTTTGTCTTTGTAATTCACGTGCTGCTATCCCAGGGACACCATTTCTTATCGAACTCCCTTAAGTTTACCTTCAAATATCATATGTAGAAATACAGATTTGCATATCTGCAAATAAACGAAAATAAAAAAAATTCTAATCATGGTTGCGATCAAATATTTGCAGCTGTGATCAAAAGAGCGTGGTTTCACCTTCTGACCCAGAAATGAGTCATTGTAATCACCCGGAAGTTCCTGTGCTGGTCAGGATCTCCATCTAGGTGGACATGGCTAGGTCCCTCTTTGGCAAAGAGGAGGTGCTGCTCATTTGCTGGGTAAGTGTAGGATATGTACGTGTGCTTACTCAATGTGGGGGTGGATGTGGTAGTTAGTTTTGGTGTGGGTGGGGTTCGTTGATTTGTTTGGCATCACCACACATTTGCATCTGGCCCATGTGCACACATCACTTCCTGCATTTGTTCTGCTGATGTAAATCAGTAAGGACTATGCAAATATAAATGAGAGCTCCTTTCTATTAAAATATATATGACTTGTTTTACAGTTGGGTGACTTTTCCAGCAAATTTGGACCTCCGAGTTATATGACAAGTTGTACCCCATGATTCTCAATGATCACCATTCATATCTGTGCTACTTCAAGTTGCAATAACTTCAAAGTAGTCCCTGTACTACTTTGATGTGACTTGAGGTACATAGGGCGCAATATTACACAGGCATTCCCAGAAGTTGAGGCCAAGTTGGAGCAGCAAAGTGGCAGTAAAATCATGTGTTTTTCAGGTCGCAGCAGTGTGAATGAGATTCATAGATAATACCTTTGAATTAGGCACTATTCTCACTTGTGCATCCTGCAAGTGAGTCAAATTCCTCCCTGCACTGCTTTGGTTTTACTTTGATGCAACTTGAGGCCCATATACCGCAAGATTACACAGGCATTGGTCGCACAAGTGCAAATGGGGCCTAATTCAAAGGTGTTATCAATGCATCTCATTGGGTTCCTTTCACACTTGGCCGACTTTTCATACAACTTGAGGTCCATAAGGTCCCTTTCACACTTGTGAGTCCCTTGATTTAGCAGCGCTTTTTGCCACAAACTTGATGTGAATTGAAACGATGCCAGTGTAATCTTGAGGTCTGTGGACTCAGGAGTCGCATGACAAGTCACACAAGTGTGAAGGGGGCCTTAGGACCGGTTCACACTGCTGTGCTGTCTGACATCGGATGTGATTTGCCCCGCACTGCAAATCACATGCAATGTCTGTGTGCTGCAAACACAGCCCGCCACCGCCTACTTCTCCTGCTGCTGTGTTCTTCCTCACCGCTGTCTTCCTCCGTTGTGTTGTCACGCGCTGTCTGGTGTCTCTTACACAGCCATGGGGCGTGACCATCTGCTGACGTCATATGGAAAGCCTGCCACTTTTTTTTTTGGAAGCAGATGGTCACGCCCCATGGCTGTGTAAGAGACGCCAGACAGCGGATGACAACACAACGGAGGAAGACGGCAGCGAGGAAGAACACAGCAGTGGGAGAAGTAGGCGGGAGAGAGACAGCACCAGGAGAAGATGACGGCAGGAGACATGGCTCGGGGGAGAAGACCACTCAGAGCTATTTTACAATAAAGGAATTGTCAAAAACTGGCTATTATTTTTTGTCACATTTCACTGCTTTTTTTTGGTGAATGGGTAGGGGTACAATGTACCCGATACCCATTCACATAGGGGGGCTGGGATCTGGGGGCCCCCTTTTTAAAGGGGGCTTCCAGATTCCGATAAGCCACCCGCCCGCAGACCCCCACAACCACCGGGCAAGGGTTGTGGGGATGAGGCCCTTGTCCCCATCAACATGGGGACAAGGTGTTTTGGGGGGGACCCCAAAACACCCTCCCCATGTTGAGGGCATGTGGCCTGGTATGGTTCAGGAGGGGGGTGCTCTCTCATCCACCCTTCTTTTCCTGCGGCCTGCCAGGTTGTGTGCTTGGATAAGGCTCAGGCACCCTCCCCATGTTGATGGCATGTGGCCTGGTATGGTTCAGGAGGGGGGGTGCTTGCTCGTCCCCACCTTTCCTGGCCTGCCAGGTTGCATGCTCGGATAAGGGTCTGGTATGGATTTTGGGGGGGACCTCTACGCCATTTTTAAAAAAAATTTCGGCGCGGAGTTCCCCTTAATATCCATACCAGACTCAAAGGACCTGGTATGGACTGGTGGGGGGAACCTACGCAGTTTTTTTCTGTGATTTTTTTACTCTATTTTGCCAGGAACCGGCAATTCATTACACCTGCAAGCAATTTTAAATTTTTTCCTTTAGAAATGACATTTTGCTGTGGTACAGTAATAAACATGGGAAAGATGCGCTACTTTACGGGCATACTAAGGACACCCCCAGGCATGATATTTAAAGGAATTTTTATTGTTTCACTTTAAGCATTATTATAATCACTGCTCCTGAAAAAACGGGCATTTTCAAAAACATTTTTTCCATTTGATACATGTCCCCTAGGGCAGGACCCAGGTCCCTATACACTTTTTATGGCAAAGAACTTGCATATAAGCCTTCAGTGAGAGATTTGGATTTTGCAGTTTCGAGCCCTGTTGACTTCCACTAGTCCCGCATATGTGACCTGACAGGCATGTTTGCCGGCAATAGCGCTGCTTTCCATTTGCATTAGTGCCCAGTTTCTGAGAGTTGAAGTCTTAATTGGGTGCTATTTTCCAGGACTGTGGGATCATTTATCAGCGCTATAGTAAATGACTCCCATACTGTATATACCTACACACACTAGTAAAATGCTATGGATAGAAGCTGATTAACCTTCTATTGCCAGCATATTTTGAAGTGTTAGAAGAGAGAAGAGGACTTGAAGGAAACACAGACAAACATGGGGAAGTACATAAAAGCTACATACGTGGAGTGTCCCAAGTGGGGATCAAATGTTGGGCCCCACTAGTGCAAAGAAAGAGCGGTAACAAACAAATTTGTTTTTTCGGCTTCAGTAGTTTAATTTATAATAGATATGCTCCATACGGAAAGGAAAGTATTTCAAAGCAGTTTAGGAATGTGTAGGAAAAAAAGCACATCACTGAATTTCAATGAAAGCTTAGAAAACATGAACACGTATAATGCTCTTATAACCAGGATAATTGACAGGGACATAAAAACCTCCTTAATCATTCATAAGCTGTTAAAGCAACGTTAGAATTTTTTTTAAGATGATTTTTATACTGGCAATGTGAATGAATACTAATAAGGATATTGTTCTTACTTCACACATACAAATTTTATTTAGAGAGAAGTTAAAGGTTTACTCCAGTCAAAACGTAAATATAAGCCTTTAAAATTCACACAGGGACACAGGTTAGCTGCAGTGCACCAAGACACCCAACCGTTTAATGTAAACCTGTTAGCCAGTTTTTGACAATTCCTTTTATTGTAAAATAGCTCTGAGTGGTCTTCTCCCCCAAGCTGTGTCTCCTGCTGTCATCTTCTCCTGGTGCTGTCTCTCTTGCCGCCATCTTCTGTCGCTGTCTCTCCCTCCACCGCCTACTTCTCCCACTGCTGTGTTCTTCCTCACCTCCGTCTTCCTCCGTTGTGTTGTATTCTGCTGTCTGGCATCTCTTACACAGCCATGGGGCGTGACCATCCGTTGATGTCACGCGCAGAGCCCGCCCACCTTTATTTTTTGGAAAAAAGGGGGGTGGGCTTTCCGTGTGATGTCAACGGATGGTCATGCCCCATGGCTGTGTAAGAGATGCCAGACAGCGGGTGACAAGACAACGGAGGAAGATGGCAGCGAGGAAGAACACGGAAGTGAAGAAGGACACAGCAGCGGGAGAAGTAGGCGGTGGTGGGAGAAATGGCGACAGAGGTTGCTCGACACCTCTTCCTATAATTCTACTTTGTTTTCTAAGTAGTGTAAGGAGGGTAAAGCCCAGGTGGAATAGCCAAGCAGACCTTGTGAGAGGAAGGAAGATTCTGGATATCAGCTGGATAAAGATAATCTGCGTCAACATGTATGCTACAAGACAGAGTGCACTTTTCCCTTTGGGGAAAGTGAAGAACTCCTCCCTAGAGGCAATAGTTGGATACTGGACTTTTTGTTGCATGGTAAATGTGGGTACTAAGGCTCTCCTCCTGGTAACTATAACATGCACTGTGAAAAATTATATGTTGCTTATACTGTGAATGATGGATACACTGTGAATCTGGTTCTATTATTAAAAGATAGTACCACTTTGCTTGATTAGTACCAAAATCTCTACACGCAACACATTTAGACATTCCTGTTATTAGGGACCAGCGACAGATGAAGAGTGGGGTTATTAGTTACATAGTAGGCTTAGCGTAATGGTGTATGACTTTGCCTTCCTAAACGCTCCTCATGTTCCTGTAGGGACACGGCATAATGAATGTGTAAGTGCCTACTTTGATGGTCCTGGGTGTGTGTGATATTTTGTTCTTTGGTTGGGGACTTGGAGAGCTCCAGCAAGGCTGGTAAGGGTTCGGTCCTAGGGTTTGAGCTCCCCTCCAGAATCCAAAGGCTGAGAAGGACCTGAATTTGAGGAAATTATTTTAGGTAGCCCTGGAGACTTGATTTTGGGGGAAATGCTCTAAAGACTTGTTTTTGAGAAAACAAATGTATATGGCCTTGAACTGAGTCATGCAGATGTGCCATACAATGGTCTATGAAGCTAGCACAGTACTGCATTCAACATGCTTAGGAAAAACTTGGTATAGAGAGCGGGAGTACTGCACATATGCCAGCTGCCATGACAAAAGCCTCTGATTAGTCTGCATTTGTATTTAATTAATTAATTTTAATTTAAAGTGCTGGGTAGAGCGAGGGCAGGTTATTAAGAATTTACATCATCATCATTTCAGTTCCAGTTTAATCTTGTTTTAAATAAAGATCCCACTGTTTATGCATCCTAAGATCTTGTGAAATCTCAATAAAAGGAAGCTTTCAGCTTTTGCACTTGAGATGTTAAAGACATTTTGTAATAATATTTTAATTGCAGATCTGAAGGTATGAAGTATGTCAGATAGAGGTAGATGAAGCAATACATTACTGCACGATATGAACATTTTGAAATGCAAAATAGAATGTTTACATTAAGGATAATTCCCGCTGTGCTTTCCTATATAAACATTCAACTTCTGCTTATAGCATTTGGATATTTTTACTTTCTTGGTACAAAATGTTTCCTAAAGACTTAACAGTTTTATTTAAATATACTTGAGATCAAACATAGATGTTTCTAATTTACATTTCATTCTGCCACCAGGCAATAATATAGGTCTATGCAACATCAGTTAGTGTTGTTTGATAAATGCTCAAAATTTAATTCAATAACCTAATATACGATATTGTCAGTGATTTCAGAATTTGCAGACGTTCAGCCCATGGCGATGTTTGTGATCAAGCAACACATGCATAGGTTACATACAAAATGCAATCAAAAGAATATTTATATTTGACACAGATAGTATTATCTTATAAAAAATTCAAGAAGTTAAAACACAATTGAAAGTGTCCAAAAACGAGATTACTTTTATCAAAGGAACTGTATGGATTAATAAAGACCTCAACACTTGGGACTAGCGGTCCACTGTTTAGTTTTTGCAGCATGTTGAAATTATCTCTAAGTTCTGAACACATGGGCAGTGATCTAAAATGCCTTTAAACACCCCCCATCCCTCTTATACAATAAATAATAAAATGTTTAAAGTTCTTTTTCATGCGAGACCCAAGAATGATGTTTCCCCCGCCTGAAGATTCCTAGAATATGAATGTCACTACTGTGCATACACTGCATCATCAGTTGCTGCCTGCAAGAACCAGGAAGAGACAGCTGGTCCCCTGATGTCATCAGATGGCAGTGCAGAACATAGGAGTGCTGACACAGATCAGTGGCTTACACCAGACAATGTTGGTGTCAGAAACCTGTGACCTCTGCTCTGTCTAGCTGTATCTCTTCTTGCTGAGCCACCTGGGATGCTGTACAGCTCACTGGATAATTCCTTGAACAATCTTGCCGTGAACCTTGTTTCTACTTTCTATTTTAGCCATGCCTTTGTACTTCATGTTCGCTAGATTATTGTGCTCTCTCCAACCAATATCACCCTCTTCTTATTCCTGCTGCCGTCCATATCTTCATTACCACTCATAACTGATCCTTGGCTTGTTTCTCGACTATGCTTCTGCTTGATCCCAACCTGCAACCACTTGTTACTGACCTTTGGCTTGTTTACTGACTATGCTTCTGCTTGATCCCTACCTGCTATATCTGCTACTGGACCCCAGCTTGCTCACCTCCTGGTGGGATGATCCTGAGGACTGCGACCTAGTACAAACATGCAGTATAACCCATTTGCTGGTAGAGGGGAAGAGAATGGGTACTGTATGTTGCAATCCCCGGCATTCTGGGCCGCACATGAGTGACGTCACTCTGTATGCTGACGTACTTCTGATCCTGGAATAAATTCCATGCGCCGTTTTCTTCCCCTCTTCCAGCACATGGGATAATCTTGTCGGCCCTCTGGCCAATTAGATGGGGGAAAGATACTGCCCACCACTAAAGGGTATAGAAGAGGCTGTGAGGGAAATGGTTGCAGGTGATCATGTCTCCTGAATTGAAGGCAGGACAGTTTTTTTTCTGCTGCCACAGACATACCGATACCGGTATCGTATACCGATGTGATAATCTTATTATGGCTGTAATGCTGGTAATGAAATATATTCTACTCAAACCAAATGGTTTGAACTCCTGATCTAAAGATAATTGATTTGTATGTCAAAGTAAAAGGTCTTCTATCAAGCTTACCTTATTGTGATTGCATAAAGACCAAGCAGATTAAAGTTCATTAATATTCTCTGACTGCCAGAGTGGACATTAATCCCTTGCCTGATAAAAATGAAGAAAACTTTGCTTAGTCAATCCAAAGCTTTTGCCAGAGGCACCTATTTGTTGTAGAAAAGGAAAGAACACAAATCTGTTTATGCGGCTCATTAACCGGTTTCCACCTGGCTCACATAGATATACTGCTGCAGAATAGCTCTCCTGGGCGAAAACCCCATACGGGTACGGCTTTACCTTTAAGAGGCGCCAGAGGATGCGTGCACGCCCGCTGCACAGCGGGGGGACCCTATGCGAGTGGCCGGCGGGTGCGATCGCCGCCGGCCAAACGTGATCGCATGCATGAGAGCCAGCAAGGGAATTTATGTGTGTAAACACACAAATCCCTGTTCTGTCAGGGGAGAGGAGACATATCGTTTGTTCCTACTAACAACGATATGTCTCCTCCCCAAGGAGGAGGAGACATATCGAACAACGATATGTCTCCTCCCCCAGTAAGTCCTATCCCCATACAGTTAGAACACATCTAGGGAAAAGATATTTAACCCCTTGATCACCCCCTAGTGTTAACCCCTTCCCTACCAGTGACATACAGTAATCAGTGCATTTTTATAGCATTGATCTCTGTATAAGTGTCAATAGTCCCAAAAATGGGTCAAAAGTGTCCGATCTGTCCGTCGCAATGTCGCAGCACTGCTAAAAATTGCAGATCACTGCCATTACTAGTAAAAAAAAATAAAAATAATAAAAATGGCATTTTTATGGCATAACTCTTTTGGATAGTTTGTAGACGCTATAACCTTTGCGCAAACCAATCAATATACGCTTATTGCGATTTTTGGTTTTTTTTAACAAAAATATGTGGAAGAATATATATTGACCTAAACTGATGAAGAAATTTTTTTTAAAAAAAATTGTGGGATATTTATTAGAGCAAAAAGTAAAAAAAAATATATTTTTTTCAAAATTGACGCTTTTTTTGTTTATAGCACAAAACATAAAAACCGCAGAGGTGATCAAATACTACCAAAAGAAAGCTCTATTTGTGTGAAAAAAAGGACACACATTTCGTTTGGGTACAGCATTGCATGACTGCACAATTGTCAGTTAAATCGACGCAGTGCCAAATTGTAAAAAGTGCTCTGGTCAGGAAGGGGATAAAATCTTCTGGGGCTGAAGTGGTTAAGTAAGGCCTAAGTGTGTTTAAACAGCTACCAAATGACTTACCATTTTGTGAACACTTTACATTCAAGGTATGCTGTGAATGACAACTGTCACAATGGCTTTATGTTCTCAACTGAATTGTAAAGCCATCAAATGGATGGTGACATAACTGATCACATGTGCAGCACCAAGGCAACTGCAGATTAAACAGAGACTAAGGTGGTAGCTTCCTTGTCTGTAAAGGACAGGAGGGTTTAGTCTTGCCTTAAGTCTTTGATTTGTTTCAGCAACTAACAGCTGATTTGCTTTAACTACTTCCTACCCAGCCTATAGACAAATGACTGTTGAGTTGGACATCCAACGCGCGTGACAAGTGCCCTGGGGGCCTCGCTGCAGCACTATCTGTCACCCGCTGTGTTCACCAGACACAGCGGATGAGAGATCACTGTACCGGCCGGCCCTGGTGTCATGCAATCTCTGTGACCAATCAAAGCAATCACATGACAGTTGTACACAATGAATAGCTTTCATTCATAGCGATTCATTGAGTTACTATTGTGATGATCTCTGTAATTGGTCATAGTGATCACATGCGCAAACGGGGCCAATCACAGTGCATCTGTACCATGTGATAGCTGTGGTCAATCACAGCTATCACAATAGCACACAATGAATGGCTATGAATGAATGAATGTATGCCATTCATAAAAATAATTGCAGTGATCATCACTGTTATAAGCAATTCTAGTGTAAAAAACAAAAAAACTGATCACTTCCCCAGAGTAGTACAATGTCACTATGGTAACACTACACTACTCTGGTCACGATATGTAAAACAAAAAAGTTAAAAGCATTGAACAAAAAAAATCTTTTTTTTGTTGCTAAATACTGTCACCACCAATCAGTGTCTCTGATCACCACCACACCAGTCATATAATAATGCTGAACTGCTCTTGTGACAATATGTAAAAATAATTGTGAAAAAAGAAACACATTTTAGTTGATTTCTTCATTTTCCCCCAAAAGTGATGACAAGAAATTACAACTTTAAAAAAGTCACCATGCCTTTTACTAAATACCTCAATCTTCCTACCTACTTTCCAAAAAGGCTCCATTTAGGGGGGTTGAAATTTATGAAGAAAGATTTGCTTGCAATTTTTTTTTTTACAGAAATTAAGAAAAACATGTTTTTGTTTTTCAATATTTTCAGAATTTTTTGGTTTATATAGCAAAAAATAAAAAACCCAGTAGTGATTAAATACCACCAAAAGAAAGTTTCACCTGTTTTAAAAAAAATGTAAAAAAGGTAATTTGTGTACAGTGTTGCATGACTGGTAATTAAAGTGTTAATGAGACAGCACTGCATAGGTATACAAACACACAAAAATAAAATAAAAAACAAATCCAAACTGGTGTGCAATATAAGTGTTCAAACAAAAGTCCAATATTATTATATAACATTATAATTTCTTCCGCTGAAATGCAGAGATATGTGAAGTGTTTCTTTACTTCAAACAACCTTCATATGCATAGTGCTCCCGCCACCACATGTAATGCTTGCTCACCTCCTTACACGACCCTGCTAGGGGTCAAACACGCCTTGCACTCTGTGCAACTCTCCCTTCAGGAAATCCTCACTGGTCCTTGGTAACCTCTGTTGGACTCTCAAGAAACAAGTAATGATCTATATCTAATAAGGGTTCCTTCCACTGTGCTACTTCAGACTTGAATCCAGTGTAATCCACATTAGCTGCCGATAGTTTAAAAAATCCATGGAAAAAAGAGAAAGTGCCTCCAATAGTGCAGTATCCGAGGGATTAAAATTGAACCTCTCGACCCCAGCTAATATACAACTCACATTTATTAAAAAGTTTTAAAAGCATTGAGAATACATCAGAAAGGTCTCAATTGCAACAAGGTTCCACCACCAGGCTCTACCTCTACAAGTTTCACCACCTCACACGTGGCTTCATCTGGAGGAATGACACTTATATTGCACACCAGTTTGGATTTGTTTTTATTTTTTTATTTTGTGTGTTTGTATACCTATGCAGAGCTGTCTCATTTACACTTTATTTAGGCTACTTTCACACTGAGGCGCTTCACAGGCGCTACAGCGCTAAAAATAGTTCCTGCATAGCGCCTGTAAAGAGTCTCTCCAGTGTGAAAGCCCGAGGGCTTTCACACTGGAGCGGTGCGCTCGTAGGACGGTAAAAAAAAAGTCCTGCAAGCCGCAACTTTGCAGCGCTATAGAACACACCGCTCCTAAAGTGCCCCGCCCCGTACACCGCTCCTAAAGCGCCCCTGCCCATTGAAAACATTGGGGCAGCGCCGCCAAACCGCCGGCAAAGCGCCGCTGCAACGTCGCTTTACCGGCGGTTTTAAACCTTTTTTGGCCGCTAGCTGGGGTTAAAACCACCCCGCTAGTGGCCAAATAGCACCGCTAAAATGATGGTAAAGCAGTCCTAAAAATAGCGCGGCTTTACCACCATCGCCCGCCCGCCCCAGTGTGAAAGTATCCTTATTGTTTTTCTGTGGGGGCACATAAGTTACAGCAGCAGAAATTTCAGGTTTAAATATTTATCTGCATAATAGCGCGCAACTATCCTACTTTTAAAATTACTGAGTAATTGTCATTCAAAATGTGAAAGCTTTAAATTGGCCTGAGCAGGAAGGGGGTGGAAATGTCCGGTATTGAAGTTGATAATTAACCCAAGCCTAAAGTTAGACCCCGTTCACATCCAGCTAAGCACATTGTCAATAGAGTTTGTCAACATAACCCACTCCCTGTGTTTGGCTTATATCTTATCCCAGAAAGAAGAGAGGCAGAATAATTACAGATTGAATGTGTCTTTTCCCTCTAGTAGCTAATTGACAAATCTCCATATGTAGTACATTAACAATATGAATGAGCAACAACATATGAAAGTACAAACATGAAATGATAACTTACAATTTGTGTTCACTTAAAATACTATATTTTTCTTATTAAAATGAATTTTGGCAAGTTGATGAGAAATAGAGACAGATAATTTATCGCTAATAATGACCCAGAACATGTGTCAAACACAAAGCCTGCGGGCCTAACCCACCAGGCCATTTCATGTGGCCTTCACACCTCTCCTGAAGCTGTGGCACCTGCTCATTTCTCCCCCCCCCCACCCTACCCTCCGAATCCTGTGCTTCTCAGTGCAGCCACAGAGAGGCTCATCTGTGCCCCCCTCCCTCATTTCAGCAGTCAGCAGCAGAGAAGAGGACAGAATGCCTACAGATCCTTCTGACATAGGGAGGGGTGAGGTTCTCTGGACATCTGCTTATAATTATTATGATAATAATACAATTCTATGCCAGTTGAAAAGGATGGTTGCATACCATAGGTATTATCCACAAGAAACTTTATTGGAGACTGCTCAGACAGAACACAATGGCAGCACCATGTTCTGTCTGCGCAGTCTCCCATAATGTTTCTTGTGGATGATACCAGTGGTGTGCGACCCTCCTTTTCAGATTTACACCTCTGCTTCAGCAGTTTGGGTGGGCTCTGTGCCAGTCTGCACTTGCCCTTTCGCAGCTTAAGTCTTAAGTTACTAAAACCAGTAATAATCGAATGCGGAGGCAATTATTTAATATGATAAAGAGTGGATACGATTTATATAGTATTACTGATACAACTGGCCCTTTGAGGGCAACCATAATGCTAATGTGGCCCACAATGAAATTGAGTTTGACATCCTTGTTCTGGGCATGTTCTTTGCAACCACCTTTCTCCATCCAACCAATAAAAACTTCCCAAATGCTTTGGAAATGCTAAATGGATTCGGTCCTTCCAAAACTATGCATATTTGAACTGAAAATGTAATTAAAATGAGAGAGAATAAGAGAGAGTCTGAATTTAAAATGAAAAACCAGGCTAAAATGTGGATCTTATGCGGATCTTAAAATCTAGTCTTAGTTTGGTGGCACTGCCCCATTGATTTCAATGGGCAGGGGCGCTTTAGGAGTGGTGTATACACTGCTCCTACAGCGCTGCAAAGATGCTGCTTGCAGTACTTTTTTATCATCCTGCAAGCACACCGCTCCAGTGTGAAAGCACTCGGAGAGGCTCTATGCAGGCGCTATTTTTAGCACTGTAGCGCCTGTAAAGTGCCTCAGTGTGAAAGTAGCCTAAGTCCCAAGCCCTGACTGGTCACTGGCCAGTGAAGAATATGTATTATTCAGTTCTGCCAGTGTTGGGGCTTTCAACTCAATCCCAAATAGGAAAGTTGTAATCCATAGAGTATGGTAATAAATGTTACATTTCCCTTCTGCAGAAATCCTCAATGGGGACAATAACAGTGGTGCCAGTCAAACTAACACTTCAAAGTGGCCAAGAGGTTTCTCATCACACTAGTTTCTCAGTGCTGCCCTCTTGTTGCCCTCTGAGATTTCTTAAGATGGCTGTACCACACTTAAAATGGATGTAGATTGAAGATAGAATGCAACTCCTGAGTGCAATCAAGTGAATGATAATCTGACATGTTATGGATCTTCTTCTGAAGCCTTCACTTCTGGGTCTGATACACAGCTACATAATACTGTACAGCAGCTCTGTCCACAGTAGCACCATCCCTTCTGGTTATGGCAGTCACCAGCACTGCGGCAAAGGCTCAGCAGTCTTTTTGGTTTTGCAGCTCTCGTGGCTCTCCTGCAGGAGCACCCAGTCTTCTCCCTGGACTCCAGGAAGTCAGTGGCAGCAGCAGTACCAACAGCCCTAAGCGCCTGTTCTAGGCAGTTATCAGAAAGAAACCCTTGGGCTCACTGTAACTCTCCTGGGCAAACACACCTGCCCCAGTCCTGTCCCTTCCTTGCAACTCTAAGATCGGTGGATGAATCTGTCATCCAGCCACAGTGGCAGCCAATAATAATCCCCCTGGTCCTGTTGCTAGGGTTGGGGACAACCCTTGGTTACACCAGCAGCCAGTAGCATCCACAAGACTCCCCAATGCCTTTAGTCTGTCAGACAACTTGGTCTGTTAAATAAAGTTGAAAAATAACAGGCTTACTGGCAGGATGGACAGGTAACAAAACTATGTCATGGGGTGACTCAGAAAAAACAAATACTGCTGTTTGATGTTATTAGCAAATTGCATCATATATGTCATTTTTTTATTTTGCCCATAGTTCCACTTTAAAACAGATGCCAAGGGATTACATGTAACTAAATCAAGAGACAACTTCAACGGATGCATAGTTGCAGCTGTGTGGAAGAGTCCGTCATTTATGATAATGCTTCTTTTTCACTGGTACATATTCATTGTTTCTGGTTAAAGTTTAACAAATTAGCATAACAGCCAACTAGTATTTTCAGAAAAGGTTAGCAATTGCAGGTTAAATAAACCCAAAACCCAAGAGCAGAGATGTAATATATTGCAGCGTACCGGCTCTTACAAATTGTGGCTGCATTGGTTTTTATTTTTCAGACTAGGTACATTATCAGCAGGTACAGACTATTTACATGGCATGGATATGATCGTAAGATTGTGAGCATGGAGCTTTAGCACCTGGCCGTAGACTTGTCTGAGCTGCTCTCACACATCTCGGGTTATGAGACAATAAGCAGCTTGAAGGCTATGTGTCCGAGTGTGGCTTGCTGTTGGGCTGCCACAAAGAAATGGAAAAGTAACTATGCAATGAACTATCACTGTGTATCCTGATTTTCTCTCTGCAGCAACGATATCCTTTAATGGGAGAATTTACTCATGGTCTGTTCATGCATGGTCCTTGCCTGCTTGCTATTACTTCATTGCTACAGCTTGCTATACACATGGTTCTCTGTTACGACTCCTATTACTGCTTGGATTGCGGCTCATGTGCTTATTTGGCACAAGTATCCATTCATTACGGCTGTATATAAGGGACTGCTCCATATATATTGATATACATTTTATTCCAGCCCATGGTCTGTAGCCCTCTAGATATTTGAGTGACTGCATTCGTGGATTGCTACTGGTGACTGACTTCTCAGTCAGTCACCAGTTCTATAGAAGGGACGGACTGCACCTAAATGAGGAAGGTGCAGATCTGCTGTGAGTGAAGATTGCCGAAGTTAGAGGAGCTTTTAAACTAGGCGATGAGGGGGAGGGTCCAGAGGTAGAGATATTTAGCGTGGAACATATTCCAGAGGGTAGTATTGGGGGCATTAGTGATAGGTTGACTAAAGCACCTAAACCCGAAGTAAGTATAGTAACAAGTCCTATTTGCAACCTCAGAACACCCAATAAGGAGACAGTGTGCGATCGGTCTAAACAATGTGGCATGTTCACCAATGCCAGGAGCCTGGCGGACAAGGTGGGAGAACTGGAGCTGCTGTTGTACGAGGAGGATTTAGATTTATTTAGCAATTTCTTTGACTTGGTTCAACAGCTCTCATGATTGGCTGGCAACCATTCAAAGGTATTCCCTATATCGCATGGATAGAGAGGGTAAGATAAGGAAAGGGGTATGCCTGTATATCAAAAATAATGTACAAGTGAATGTGAGAGATGACATCACTACGGGGACCAAGGGAGGATGTGGAATGCTTATGTGAAAAGCTGCAAAGGGATGAAACTAAGGGGAAAGTAATACTGGGAGCATGCTATAGGCCCCCTAACCAGAGGGAGGAGGCAGAGGCAGACCTCCTATCACAATTTGGATTAGCTGCAAGGATGGGAAGTGTCATAATGGGGGATTTTAATTATTCAGACATAAACTGGGTGGAAGGAACAGCGCATTCATCTAAGGCGGGCCAGTTCCAAAATGTCTTGCAGGACAATTTCATGGGTCAGATGGTAAACGCACCAGAAACAATGCGTTGCTAGACCTATTGATTACCAACAATACATACCTGATTACAGATGTGGAAATACGGGGCAATTTAGGAAACAGCGATCACAGGTCAGTTAGTTTCAGTATAAATCACACTAATAGAAAACATAAGGGGAATACAAAGACACTGAATTTCAAAAGAGCCAACTTCCCTAAGCTATGAGCCTTGCTAGAAAATACAAATTGGGATAAAATCTTAGGAACAAAGAACACGGAGGAGAAATGGGTATGCTTTAAGAGCATATTAAATAAGGGCATTAGCCAGTGCATCCCAATGGGAAATAAATTTAAAAGAGCAAATAAAAATCCTGGGTGGCTTAACTTCAACGTAAAAAGGCATATAAAAGCAAAGGAGAAGGCCTTCAAAGAATACAAGGCTGAGGGATCATCATCAGCATTCCAACTTTACAAAGAATGCAACAAGAAATGTAAGGATGCAATGAGGGCGGCTAAGATAGAACAGACACATAGCGGAGAGTAAGAAAAATCCCAAGAAATAATTTAAGTACATAAATAGTAAGAAAGGGAGGTCAGATCATATTGGTCCCATAAAGAATGATGAAGGTATTCTGGTTACTAAGGATGGAGAGATGGTGAAGGTATTGCATTTATTCTTATCCTCAGTTTTCACAAGAGAACCGGGGGGCTTCAGTAACCAAAACTGCAATGTTATACTCATGACACATCACAGGAAGCACCCTCATGGCTAACAGAGGACAGAATTAGAAATAGACTTGAAAAACTTAACATTAATAAGTCACCGGGACCAGATGGCTTGCACCTGAGGGTCCTTAAGGAGCTCAGTCAAGTAATTGACAGACCATTGTTCCTAATTTTTACGAATAGTCTACTGACTGGAATGGTGCCAGCTGATTGGAGAAAAGCCAATGTAGCACCAATATTTAAAAAGGCCAAGATACATTACAGACCAGTTAGCCTAACATCAATTTATGCAAGCTCTTGGAGGGGATGATAAGGGTCTATATAGATTTTAGTAATGACAAAGGTATCATTAGCAGTAATCAGCATGGATTTATGAAGAATAGTTCTTGCCAAACCAATCTATTAACCTTCTATGAGGAGGTGGGCTGCCATCTGGATAAAGGAAGGCCCGTAGACTTGGTGTATCTTGATTTTGCAAAATCATTTGATACAGTTCCCCATAAACGTTTACTGTGCAAAGTAAGGTCAGTTGGCATTGACAATAGGGTGAGTACATGGACTGAAAACTGGCTACAGGAGTGAGTTCAGAGAGTAGTGATAAATGGGGAGTACACGGACTGGGCAGGGGTGGAAAGTGGGGTCCCCCCAGGGTTCTGTCCTGGGACCATTCCTATTTAATTTATTCATAAACGACCTGGAGGATGGGATTAACAGTTCAATCTCTGTATTTGGGGACAATACTAAGCTAAGCAGGGCAATAACTTCTCCGTGGGATGTGGAAACCTTGCAAGAAGATATGAACAAATTAATGGGGTGGGCAACTACATGGCAAATAAGGTTTAATGTGGAAAAGTGTAAAATAATGCATTTGGGTGACAAAAATATGAATGCAATCTACTCACTGGGGGGAGAACCTCTGGGGGAATCTAGGATGGAAAAGGACCTGGGGGTCCTAGTAGGTGACAGGCTCAGCAATGGCATGCAATGCCAAGCTGCTGCAAGCAAAGCAAACAGATTGGCATGCATTAAAAAGGGGATTAACTCCAGAGATAAAACAATAATTCTCCCACTCTACAAGACTCTGGTCAGGCTGCACCTGGAGTATGCTGTCCAGTTCTTAGCACCAATCCTCAGGAAGGATGTGCTGGAACTGCAGAGAGTCCAGAGAGTCCAGAGAAGAGTAACAAAACTAATAAAGGGGCTGGAGGATATTAGTTATGAGGAAAGGTTATGAGCACTGAACTTGTTCTCTGTGAAGAAGAGACGCTTGAGAGGGGATATGATTTCAATGTACAAATACCGTACTGGTGACCCCACAGTAGGGATACATTTTTTTTCCACGTAAGGGAATTTAATAAGACACGCGGCCATTCACTAAAATTGGAAGAAAAGCGGTTTAACCTGAAACTGCGTAGAGAGTTCCTTACTGTAAGAGCGGTAACGCCCCGTACACACGGTTGGATTTTCCGATGAAAAATGTTTGATAGGACCTTGTTGTCGGAAATTCCGACCGTGTGTAGGCTCCATCACACATTTTCCATCGGATCTTCCGACACACAAAGTTTGAGAGCAGGCTATAAAATGTTCCGACAACAAAATCCGTTGTCGGAATTTCCGATTGTGTGTACACAAATCCGACTCACAAAGTGCCACGCATGCTCAGAATAAATAAAGAGATGAAAGCTATTGGCTACTGCCCCATTTAGAGTCCCGACATATGTGTTTTACGTCACCGCATTCAGAACGATCGTGTATGCAAGACAAGTTTGAGCCAACATCCATCGGAAAATATCCTAGGATTTTGTTGTCGGAATGTCCGATCAATGTCTGACCGTGTGTACGGGGCATTAGGGTGTGGAATTCACTTCCCACAGTGGTTTCAGTGGGGAGCATCGATAATTTAAAAAAAATATTAGATAAGCACCTGGACGACCACAACATATATAACAGATATACAATGTAATACTGGCAAAAAAACACACACATTGGTTGGACTTGATGGATTTGTGTCTTTTTTCAACCTTGCCTACTATGTAACTATAATTGCCACTAGATTTGCAGGGCCATCCAGAAATCGGTGGAAGCGTTATTTCGTTTTCCTATCCCATAATTTATATGGTTTATGGCTTGATATTTGTGCACTGTACTGTGGATGCATGGATGTGTCTAGACATCAATTTGGTGTTGACAACGTTGTCTTTTTTAGATGGTGGAAGGTGGAGATTTGTAAATTTCATTGTGGTATACTTTCTACAAAAAACTTTTGCCATTTTTTAGATTCATTTGTTTTTTCTATTTATCTGGGTACTACATCCCTGTGGCTCATCTTTGTGGTACTTTGGACCTTACCCTTCTCCTTGGTACAGTTCTGTTTTCTTATATGCTGGCTATTGCCACACAGCCCAACTCTCAGGAGTGAGTGGAGGAGTATCAAGTGGTACTTTTATGTACCTAATACAGTTTGGTTCCCGACATCTTTAGTATTAATCTTTGGGACATTATCAGCAGGTACAGAATATACCAGTTGACCTTACCAGAAATGTAGCGTCCTTGTCACTTCCTTTTTTAAACTTCTAATCCACCCACTCCTGTGTAATGGAGATGAAGAGAGAAAGACAGGTTTGGATTTCAGCCAGGGTGACAACCATGGCTATGTCAATAGATACAGTACAGTACGGATGCATAACCCTAGAACAGGAAGTTATCCACATAATCACCAGGTGAAAACAGAAAAAATCTGAAAAAACTAACATATTTTCCTTATTCTATTATAATGCGCAGGAAATAGTTTATGTTGACCTTATCAGAACCATTCCATGGTTACAGTATATTTTATAATGTGCTCAGGCTTTATCATTCTGAAGAAAAGTAAAGCAAGTTTCAGTAAAGCAAGGAAATACTGGGAATTCCAATGAGCTATCCACTTTAGAGAAATGAGGGCAAGCTTAAAATTATTGTACCTTTTTTTTACATAATAATGTAAATAATATGGTCCAAAGATTTACATTTTTGTAACTGATTCATTTTTTTGGAAGTATTAAACTTTGCAATGAATGCATCAAAATGTTGTCATATTCGGTGCTGGTGATAAAGTGCTTTACAGAAATCTCATTACTCATAGATTATCTTCATGAGTAATTCATAAGTCTGAAAAAAAACATTAATCAATAAAAGCCCATGAATACATTTCAGGGTTATTAATATAAGTTATTCATAAAACATTGTTTAGACACGGTGCATGTGTATTGTGCCAAATGATACATTTATAATATAATATAATATAATATAATATAATATAATATAATATATCTTGTAAATAATAGACAATACTGGAACATAGTTGATATAAAGAGATGCAAATATCTATTCAAAATGAAACCACCCTATTCGAATTTGTAATGGCCAGCGCTGTTTTCCCTGTTGACTCATTCAGCAGCATCCTCCTCTCACTGCTGGTCACATTATTATGGTTCCGGCTGTGCTTAATAAACTTTGCTCTGTGTGCAAGAACTTTATCAATGTGCATGTTATGTCACCTAGGTGAACTGTTGAATAAAAAACTGCTCAGTACACTTTATTACTTGCTGAGCAAAAACTTTTGTCAGCTTTAGGTCAGGTTCAGCTTTTGCATTTTGAAAGATTTTCTGATTATTCAATTTTTTTTCTTTTTATAGCTAGTCCTGTGTTGTCATTGTTTATATATGTGTGCTACCTACTCTGACCTTTTTGTCTGATTCCTTACTATAATTTTGTCCTGCAGTTTGGTACTTCATCTTCAAAAGAATTGAACAATTTTCTGACAGCTAATAATATTAAAAGCTATAATTGCCGTATAGAATAAGAGATAAATATTCTGATCCATCTGTGCCAACTGATTTTAAGGGGGTCATGAAGGGAACCTGTGCTGCCCCAACGGGGCGTACAATTTATATAGCTTGTTTTTCTAACCATTTTCTATGGACGTTTATATTTAGTTCACATGCTACCATCTAGTGACCTTTTGTGGTAATGCACTTGTTTCTTATGTTCTTTTTCCCTTATGTTATGACATACTTCCTGTTATTGTACTTCCTGTGTCATGGATGCAACTACAAGCCACATGTAGCAGGGCACATGTATTCTGCATTGTAAGCTACAGACAATATCATCTTTTGACCGCATAAATACTACAACCTATTCATCTGTTTGTATCCTGTCATCTGCTGTAACCTGATGTTCAGAATAAAAGCATCTGTGGATGGAATCAGTATTTGGTGAGTTCAAACTATCTGATGAGGATTGTCCTCAGTAATTATATCTTATACAGGCCAGGCATAGAGGTCTCACAAGGAATAGTCGCTTCACAACAATCGGAGTCAGAATAGTCAAAAGATGTATAGAATTCCCACAGCCTGCTGTGTATATGCGTGCGCCTGATCTGCAATCAAGCTCAGTGCCATCCGCCATCTTGTGAAGCACGTGGTTGCTCGAGTTTACTGCACCTCATGTGAATGTTAAAAACTATTTCTCTACGTTGAACTGCGTTACCCCACCTGTCTAAGCTGCTGTTCGTCTTCTTAAAGAGACAGTACCATTTCTTGCAAAAACGTGAAAAATGTCTAGACAAGACTCTGAGCACCCTTTTGTAGCTGAACCAGTGCAGATTCATCATGCCTCTGAACCCGCAGATGTAAAGGGAGCAGATTCTGCAGATATTGCCGAACAGAGTGTAAGACCCAAACGTACAATAAAACCTGCGCAGAAACTCAGCGAAAACTATGAAACCACTACAGATGAGTTCTCTAGCAATCTGTCATATTTATTGGACAGGACTTCACACTGCACGTCAGTTTTTTCACACTTTAATGATCGACCAGCTGAACTAAGAGACTCTAAAGATCGCTTAGCTGCCGCGTACGAACGCTACCAGCAGCTGTTTGCAAAATACACAGCTTTCTTGCAGGACTGTAATATGGAGGACTCCTCAGCAGAACTGACCAGGGCTGATGCAATAAACCAACAAAGGGATCTCTTATTGCAAAAAGCCCAGTATAAGGCAGAACTCCGCATTGCTCAACTGCAGGAGACCAGATCTCACAGATCCACATCAACCAAGCACACTACACGTTCTTCTAGATCCTCTCGCTCCAGAAGTTCAACATTAAGCTATAAGATAATAGAGACCCGTGCTGATGCGGAATCAAAAAAAGTGCAAAACTCCTTTACCAGAAAGGAAGCAGAAGTAGAAACACTAAAAATTGCACCAATAGTAAATTTGCGCTTACTCTAAATGATCATAAAAAATCATATAATCATATGAGCCGCTCACACCACAACTAGAATCGTTGCCAAACAGATGGATAAATACAAAAAATGTGTAGCGCTAAAGACAGCAAAATACCTTAAAAACAGTAAGTTAAAAAGGCCTGAACATAAATTATAATGTACACAAATAAATGTATCGCATATAAAGTGGTTCAAATAGGCAGACAGTGAGTTAGAACGAAATGGGTCACTCCCAAAAGTGAGGTGAGGAGCGCCTTCACCAAAATGCAGCAGAAAGGTATTGGAAGGTATTAATCTGCAGTCACTTTAAAAAGTCTCATCACTATATTGAATTCTCATATCACACCACTGTGTCTTTTTAAAACATGCAGTGCACTTGGATGTTACAGATGGGAGCTTACCGGAGGGTTTGAACCCAAAACAGCGTATGCTGTGAGGGTCAAACCGGCTTTTATTGCACCCTGGCAATGGTGGGAAGATCTTGGCAGTCTGATGGTATTGAAAGAGGCTGTTCTAAAAGCATATCTTCTCCACACGTATTAATGGATCTCTCCACATAAGGTTCATAAAGGGTACAAAAGGGACTACATAGTGTGATACCGTAGACACCGTAATTTATTAAAAATCAAAGAAATACACTTACATGAAGAAGTTGGTAAAAAAGCGCTTGTACATAAAAGGGGCGGTAGTGGAGTCCTCCACTACCGCCCCTTTTATGTACAAGCGCTTTTTTACCAACTTCTTCATGTAAGTGTATTTCTTTGATTTTTAATAAATTACGGTGTCTACGGTATCACACTATGTAGTCCCTTTTGTACCCTTTATGAACCTTATGTGGAGAGATCCATTAATACGTGTGGAGAAGATATGCTTTTAGAACAGCCTCTTTCAATACCATCAGACTGCCAAGATCTTCCCACCATTGCCAGGGTGCAATAAAAGCCGGTTTGACCCTCACAGCATACGCTGTTTTGGGTTCAAACCCTCCGGTAAGCTCCCATCTGTAACATCCAAGTGCACTGCATGTTTTAAAAAGACACAGTGGTGTGATATGAGAATTCAATATAGTGATGAGACTTTTTAAAGTGACTGCAGATTAATACCTTCCAATACCTTTCTGCTGCATTTTGGTGAAGGCGCTCCTCACCTCACTTTTGGGAGTGACCCATTTCGTTCTAACTCACTGTCTGCCTATTTGAACCACTTTATATGCGATACATTTATTTGTGTACATTATAATTTATGTTCAGGCCTTTTTAACTTACTGTTTTTAAGGTATTTTGCTGTCTTTAGCGCTACACATTTTTTGTATTTATCTAGAAGTAGAAACACAAAAGGCAGCTCTCCATGCAAAGATGGTAAATCGCCAAGTGGAGATGGAAGCTCAGAGCAAAGCTCGCTAAGCAGAGATGGAAGCTCAGAGCAAAGCTCGCCAAGCAGAGCTGGATGCTCAAAGCAAAACTCTTGAAGCAGAGATGGCAACTCAACAAGCAGAGGCAGATTCCCAAATAAAGATTCTGCAAATGGAAAGGGAGGAAGCAGTTGCCCTAGCAAGGCTGAGAGTCCTTGAACAAGCAATGGGAGAAAGTGCTAACTCAGACTGCTCCATCCCAGCGGAACTGCAAGACCCAGTTGAACGCACCAGTGAATATGTACTAAAGCATAATGTTTGCAATGCTACAGAGTCATCTCCTGTACTTCCTACTAACAACACTGTTCTGACTCTCAACACAGAGACCTCTCAGCTCCAAATGCCTGAGCCTCTTCAAGTCTACAACACAAGTGCATCTATGCAGCAAACCACATCACCTCTAGCTGACAACAAGGTGACTTCCAGTGACAAGCCACAGCTCAAGCCACAGCCAGCACAAGCCTTAGGGACTACACCACAGTGAAACGCTCTTGCAACATCATTTTATCCTGGTAAACCTCACCCTACTTCACCAGAGAACTTTCACACCCGAGGGGTTCCACAAGTTACTTTGACACCTAAGAGTGAGAGATCAGACTTGAATGACTTTGCCAGATATATGGTACACTGTGAGCTCATTAACACTACCCTCTCAAGGTTTGATAACTGTCCAGAGAGCTACAGGGCCTGGAGATCAACCTTCAAACCTGCTATTGCTGATCTCAACCTTACTACCAAGGTGGAACTTGATTTGCTCATAAAGTGGCTGGGGCCAGAATCTGCAGATCGTGTTAAAAGACTGAGAACAGTGCATGTGGACCACCTAGATGTAGGTCTTGTTGCTGCATGGGCAAGACTTGAGCAAGCGTATGGTAACTATGAAGCCATAGAAAGTGCTCTATTCAAGAGACTGCAAAACAAAGACAATCGCAAGCTCCAAGATCTGAGTGACCTTCTCATGGAGCTAGAGTTGGCAAAGACAGACCCACGTCTACCTGGACTAAGCTTCCTGGACACTGCTTATGGTGTCAATCCAGTGGTGTCTAAACTGCCATACGGCCTGCAAGAGAAATGGCCACAACAGGGCTCAAGGTACAAAAGAGACTATAACGTATCTTTTCCTCCATTCGCATATTTTTGCAGATTCATCAGTGATCAAGCCTGGACGAGAAACATTCCCAGCTTCAGCTTCAGTGAACTTAACTTGCCTGCTTCATCATCATCATCTTCATCAAGGTATGATAACATAGCAGCTAAACATAGAGACTTTAATAGAACAATATCTGTTAAAAGGACAGACATCTCACCATCTGTATCCTCTCCTGCTCACCAGAGCGATTCGGGTGACAGAGATAAAGACCCTAACTGTCAGTGCCCTATTCACAAGAAGCCTCACCCCTAAAGAAATGCTGTGGGCTTAGGGCAAAGACGTTACAAGAACACAGGGAGATTCTTCAGAAACTTGGAATATGCAAAATAGGCAAAAATGGTAACAGTTAAACATATTGTGGGTTTAGCTTCAAGCAGAGAGCTCGCAGAGAGTTAATTTAAGCATCAAGTGGGTTAAAGGGCTTCCTGCCTGTGTTTTTTGGTCAGTGTTGCAGCAAAACAAGACATTTCCTTGCAGGGGTAAGAATCACAGTTCAAAACAAAAATCCAACAGAAACAGTTATTAAGTCTACTGGCTAGTAGGTAGACCCCACTGGGTCTGTTTCAGAACAGCTCACTTGTATCCTTTCCCAACAACAATCCACCAACACAGGGAAGGGCAAATTATCCCCCAGGTGGGGATCAAGGTGTGGCCAGTGATTAACCCCCTGCTTTTACTGCAACCTATTTATCTTGTGAAAATCCTATGAGGCAGATACACTCCATTTACAGCTGAAAGGGGCTGTTCATCACAATATTAACTATGCAACATATGTAACCTGTCTATAATCTGTCTACCAGTGGAGCAATCCTTAGGGCAGGGGTAGGCAACCCCAGCCCTCCAGCTGTGGTGAAACTACAAGTCCCATGAGACATTGCAAGACCCTAACATACACAGGCATGACTCCTATAGGCAGAGGCATGATGGGATTTGTAGTTTCACCATAGCTGGAGGGCCGAGGTTGCCTACCCCTGCCTTTGGGTATACCACAGCCTCTTTACCTTGATGTTGGCCCATGTCTACAACTGGTTTTGTAGAGATTCTCTTGCCTGGCCTTCTTCCTCTTTATCACAGAAAATATCCTATTCTGTGTCATTGGAAAGTTTATGGTCTTGTGGATATCGGCGAACTGGAAAAAGTGCAGAGAAGGGCAATCAAACTGATAGGCATGGAGGAGCTCAGCTATGAGGAAAGATTAGCTGAACTTAATCTATTCTCGCTTGAGAAGAGGAGATTAAGGGGGGATATAATCAACACGTATAAATACACACACTATGTTGTCAAAAGTATTGGGACACTTGCCTTTACATGCACATGAAATTTAATGGCATCCCAGTCTTAGGCCGTAGTGTTCAATATTGAGCTGGCCTACCCTTTGCAGCTATAACAGCTTCAACTTTTCTGGGAAGGCTGTCCACAAGATTTAGGAGTCTATGGGAATGTTTGACCATTCTTCCAGAAGCGCATTTGTGAGGTCAGGCACAGATGTTGGATGAGAAGGCCTGGATCGCAGTCTCGGCTCTAAGGTTTCATGTACACAGGACGTTAGAAAACCTCATCTGAACACTGGAACTTGTTTATTTTTTTCTTTTACCGATCTCTGTCCTTGCCAAATATCTTTCCATGTATGACATTAAAGTAAGTGTAAACCTCAGTCACAAAATCTGAACAAAGGACATATATCTGTAGTGTTTACTTATCTCTCTCCAAAGCTGTAAGTGTCATTTCTCTCTGGTGCTTTCGTTCCTCTGTTATCAGCATGAGTCACTTCTGAGAAGTTTTCCTGACACATGAGATACATTTGTGATGGGGAGGGAGCTCAGCATACAGCTTGTCTATTTACAGCACAGCTCTGTATCCTTCCTTCGCTCCTGTGTGCTGTGGGGAGGGGGTGTGCCTTTCCTCCAATCAGCTCTCACACACTGTAACTGCAACTCTCCACCCCCTCCTCTGTAAAACTAACAGATGGAGAAAGATTTTAACATGATTCTGCCCTTTTGAAGAAGCGTAGAGAAGAAAAGACTGCAGATAAACAATTAAAACTTATGTACACCATGTACGACGAGCCTAGAAAAAGCCAGTTCAGAACCAAGCGCGGCACCCTTTGGGCTCCTTTTGCTAATCTCGTGTTAGTAAAAGTTTGGTGAGAGACGATTCACGCTTTTTCAGACTCGTGGTTTTCAGATCGTTTTCTGCTGTTCAGTTTGTGCTTGTGGGTTTGTACCTGCTCTTCAGTGCGTGCAAGCAAGCTACGCGTGACTTTGTCATTGTGTTCTTGTTCATTCGTTACTGTTTTTCAGGTCGCTTTTCACAGGCCTTGCTGTTCTTCAGTGCGTTCTATTACTTCGTTCTGAGCAGCCGACCGTTTTCTAGCCATGTTGCATATACGTACTCCTCGTAGAGTTCGTGCTGTGCGGGGGCTTGGTGTTGGTGCAGACTTTTGACCACTTTCGCCATGATCTTGGCCTTATGGACATTGGGGTTGGGGTAAGGTCCATACTTTCCATCATAGTTGGCCTTCTTCATTATGTCGACCATCTCCAACATCTCCCCAAAGGACATATTTGATGCCTTATATCGTCCCCTTCTGGATCGGGACGTTTCAGGCTCCAGGCTTTCCTCCTCCTCCTCCTCGTTGGTGTAAATATCAGACACCTGCTCTGACTCCGCCATGTGCTCTTCCCCACTGCGCCGAACGAGAAGGGGCGGGGAATAGACTAGAAAGAACGTCAGGGGCGGGCGGAGTTTCACGCATGCGCAGTGTCTATAAATCGTAACACGCGTGCGTAGTACGTACGATCTGTGAGTGGAGGAAGGAGTAACGGAGGCGCTGATCGTGATAACGAAGGTAAGATTTAACATTGGGCCTATACTGCTTCTAGATTGAGGCCTGTATTTGCACAAGTTTAGAAGACTTTAGGCTGACATTAGGGTTTGTCTTGTGTTGTGTCTTGCAGTGAAAATGGATATCTTGAAAGATAAGGACTTTATGCCAATCTTCATTGATATGTTCAGGGAGCTGCCTTGTCTGTGGGAGATAAACCACCCTGAATATAAGAACCAAACAAAGAGGAAGGCAGCACTGGATCAATTGCTGGAATTTGTGAAGACGGTGATCCCCACGGCAGACATCACCTATTTGAAGATCCTAATTGGTGGCCTGAGGAGCACTTATCTAAGGGAGCACAAGAAGGTCCAGGAGTCCCAGAGATCAGGAGCTGTAGATGACATTTATGTCCCCAGGCTGTGGTACTATGACGGACTGCATTTTCTGGCAGGTCAGACTAAACCCAGGCCAGCAGTCTCCACTCTTCCTTCCACGCTTCCTTCCCCCCCAGCTGAGGCTTCTGACGCCCAACCAGGGCCTTCCAGGCAGCAACATGTGGAGGAGCCCAGCTTGAGCCAGGTATAGCATTCCTCTAAATATTTCTGCTTGTCCAATCAATATTGTTAACTAGATGTTAGTTTGGAGTACTAATTTATGATTGTGATTGATGAAGCAAAAACTAAAACCATGTCCCTTTTTCATACACAGGGAAGTCTCAGCCAGGAGGTGGCCGGGCCAAGCAGGCTGCCTGATATCCAGGTCACTCCCCTACACCTTCAAAGACAAAGTGGCAGGAAGAGGAGTAACCTGGAGGAGGCTGCCATAGGCCTCTTTTGGAAGGCTACAGAGGCCCTGAGAAACCCCCAAAGTGTGGAGGAGGACTTTGCTTGCATAACTGCCTGCAAAATGCTGCAGATGGAGGAGGGCCAACGACTCCTGTGTGAGTCCTTAATTTTGGAAGCTCTCAATAAGGGGTTGAGGGGCCAAATAACATCTGCTACCCACATTTGTGACCTCACACATAGTCCTCCTCCTCCTCCAGGTCCTACTCCTCCTCCTCCTCCTCCAGGTCCTACTACTCCTCCTCCAGGTCCTACTCCTCCTCCTGCCACATCTCCAACACCAGAGCCACAGCCAGGAAGGAAGCGTGGAAAGAAGACCAGAAAGTGATGACCCTGGGTCCAGTCTGGTCTGGAAAAAGATGCAGCCTCTTGTAGTACCACAGCCTGGGGACACAGATGTCATCTGCTGCTTTCAGAATCTCTGGGACTTCTGGACCAGACTGCAGTCCCTTAGATATGGAGTCCTCAGGCCACCAATTTTGATGTTAAATAATTGATGTCTGCCCTGGGGGTCCAAGGCTTCGCCAATTTATGATGTTTCTCCAGCGTTGCCTCCCTCTTTGTTTGGTTCTGAGCCCTTAATAAAGGATTTTTTGTTTCAATTATACTCGGCTATGTGTGTTTTCCTTCAAAAAGGACAAGAAATATTTGTTAGAGGGCATTGACAGTTAACCCTTAGCACCACATCCCTGTTAAATAAATACAAAAAAGAAAGGGGGGGGGGGGGGTTGGGGTATGAATACCCCTGGGATTTTTTAGGGTGCTTTTCAAAATTTTTTTGGTAGGTCAGTAAAAAAATAGAGATTAACCTCAAAAAAAAGAAGAAAAAGACACTGTATGCAAATTGCCAAACTGACTAATAAACTTCAAATTCAATATCTTTAATGGTTACGAATGATAACAAAACAATCATCTAAAAACATACAATCTTGAACAAACATAATCAGATAATGAAAATTTAAAATTTGACACCACTTTGCGATACCAATCTCAACATGTTTCGCTCAATAACTGAGCTTCATCAGGAGTTTTTTGGTACAGATGTGGCATACTATAGATAAAAAGAAGAAAAGAAAACAAAACAAAATATAAATACAATGCTTACAAAACACTTAAAGATATCAATTTATCAAAGACGTATAATACATTAAGTAGTGCTGAAGAAACATCAACTGATGTATATATATTTGCATACAGACAATATATATGGGTAAATCTCCCATATTTTCCTACAAGTCTATAATAATACACAAACTAATCAGTATAAGCAAAGAATTAGAAATTTTTATATACTGTATATTCCATTAGTTTCCAAGATCCACAAAAGGAAGGAACATTAATGTGGACATAGGAAAAGTATAAACAACATAAAAGAAAGAAAATGGATGAAAGGAGTAAGGGTTTGCTTACCAACGCCAAAACAGATTCAGAGATGACTAGTAGACAAACAAGTTGTAAAAGTGTATAAAGTGCCGTGGCTCAAATGCCAATCAAAAGAATGCGTCTCACCCGTCTAAGGCCTCCCAAACCGTTATTTGGTCCACAGAGGAGCCCAAGTATAGAGTAACTGAAATTGAATATTACAAAAAAGTAATAAGAATATTTCTAAGCGATTGAAATAATAATAACGGGGAAAACAGGGCAGTCGGTGAAGTAAAGTAATGAGAGGTTTAAAAATTTACCTTATAGGTTGAATCAAAGGTGAATGTTCAGGGCTGTAAAAGCCATATGAACAAAAACATAAAGGAGAACAACACTCCAGTTTCACCACAAGGTGGCAATCACAGAAGGACAACCCTTGAGAGTCAGATCAGAAGATCCAAGTGTATACTGCCCCAGTAAAACTACAAGAGATAATACAATAAACCAATTACTCAGGAGAGCATTGTCTAATTAACCATGCCATAAAATCGATCCTCAACAAGGAGTATAACCCCCTTAAAATGAAGAGCTTAGCTTACCTGAGAGGTGGGGTGGATGTGTATGGAAGGGGAGAGCGGCGTATACCTCCCCTTGCAGCCTCAGCGCCACTGTCAGGAGATAGCGGCTAGAGAGCCGAACTAAATAGGCTCCTCCATCCCAGTGGCGTCTGACGTCACCATCGGGATGCGGACGTATTGTGAGGCACCTCCCCCAGGCTCCATGTGGCCAATGGGTGACATGGGGGCGAGACCAGATACCATCCAGGGTCTGTCCTATCTTAAACTGGCGCCTACACTTCCGTCATTTGTTTCGACGGTGTGAGTAGGCGCATGCGCACGCCGGGAGCGAGCGTCATTCGAGGCCCGTTTCCGCGCAGGCGCACTACAAGCCCAAAGGCGGGCTAGGTACTCAAGGCCCTGGGAGTTATAGATTGTTTGTCAGAGGGCAGAGCAAGAAAAAAAAAAATGACGGTCAGCCATATTGACTGAGGGAAAAAGGATGGGAAAGAAGAAAAAAAGGGGTATGAAAGGCTGTGTGTCAAACAACGTTTGAACAATAATTAATATTTTAAAAGAATTTATTAATAAATAACCAGCAGGTTATCAAAATCTGTCTGATATATTTAATGCCAATGAGTTTGTCTACTAGTCATCTCTGAATCTGTTTTGGCGTTGGTAAGCAAACCCTTACTCCTTTCATCCATTTTCTTTCTTTTATGTTGTTTATACTTTTCCTATGTCCACATTAATGTTCCTTCCTTTTGTGGATCTTGGAAACTAATGGAATATACAGTATATAAAAATTTCTAATTCTTTGCTTATACTGATTAGTTTGTGTATTATTATAGACTTGTAGGAAAATATGGGAGATTTACCCATATATATTGTCTGTATGCAAATATATATACATCAGTTGATGTTTCTTCAGCACTACTTAATGTATTATACGTCTTTGATAAATTGATATCTTTAAGTGTTTTGTAAGCATTGTATTTATATTTTGTTTTGTTTTCTTTTCTTCTTTTTATCTATAGTATGCCACATCTGTACCAAAAAACTCCTGATGAAGCTCAGTTATTGAGCGAAACATGTTGAGATTGGTATCGCAAAGTGGTGTCAAATTTTAAATTTTCATTATCTGATTATGTTTGTTCAAGATTGTATGTTTTTAGATGATTGTTTTGTTATCATTCGTAACCATTAAAGATATTGAATTTGAAGTTTATTAGTCAGTTTGGCAATTTGCATACAGTGTCTTTTTCTTCTTTTTTTTGAGGTTAATCTCTATTTTTTTACTGACCTACCAAAAAAATTTTGAAAAGCACCCTAAAAAATCCCAGGGGTATTCATACCCCAATCCCCCTTTCTTTTTCTTCAAAAAGGACAGTTTGTTTGTGAGGAGGCAGGTATATTTCAAAAATACAATGTGAAATTAACAAGGGACACCAACACCAAGCAACCTTCTTGAGATTAAATAATATAAGATATCAATGGTGTTGTGGTAACTTGACACACAAAACACACACAAAAATATTAGGGAGTAAAACTAAAAAAAATAAAATAAAACAAAGATCAGCCTTGAAAAAAATACAAACCCCAAAAAAAACAAAAAACCGCCTTTAAAAAAAAAAATTTAGTCAGATGTGACAAATCAAAATATATTGAGGGAATCACGATAAATAATAAAGAAAGAAGTTTAAGAGAAGTCTGTGTGAATATGAGCAGCAAAACTACTTCATTATAAAGAAGAAGAGAGTGCGCTGTACTAAACCATTTTTTACATTGCAGCGTGACGAAAGTGCTGTATCCATTGCTAATTTTACCAGACTGAGCTGTTCCGTCTCGGAATTTCTTCTGAGCATGCGTGGCACTTTGTGCGTCGGAACAGGCCACACACGGTCGGAATTGACGCGATCGGATTTTGTTGTCGGAAAATTTTATAGCCTGCTCTCAAACTTTGTGTGTCGGAAAATCCAATGGAAAATGTCCGATGGAGCCCACACACGGTCGGAATGTCCGACAAAACGCTCCGATCGGACATTTTCCATCGGAAAATCCAACCGTGTGTACGGGGCATTAGTCTGTTCATCTGATGGCAGCTGTAAAGGTAAAAGTTGCACATCTTTTTAGATTAAAAAAGAACATTTTCCCTAAGCTATAGCTATATTACCATGCCCACTGCGGGCAACCCAAAATCGTTAATCCACACCTATTTATTAAAACCCTCATCCTTTAGGTCATGCCTATATTTTGCCATGGCGCACAAAGCATGCTGTTAATGTGTCACTGTTTTCCATCCCAGGAATTTGGAAAGCATAGTTCAGAGTGAAAACTACACTTTTAGTAAATTACCTGTAAAATTCTGAGATAAAGAGGTCTAATTTGGAAAGTCTTATGAAAAAATTAACCTACTATAAAACTAGTTCATGAATTTGCAGTTTCTCATTTCTTTCTTCGTTTTGCTTAAACTGCAACAAGGTAACTTCATTATGTGTATAGGAGATTTATTACTCCTAATAGGATAATATAACGGAACAGAATAATCAAAAAAGTATGCTGAAAATCACAGTTATGAAAAGAGAGTAATTAAAAGAGGCAACAAGTGTGTAGTTATACCATCATGTACTGCTGAGTGAACAATTTCCTTTGTCCGAAGAAAGTATTTTGCTTTTCTTTATTTAAAGCAGTATTAAATCCTGAAACAAAAATGTAATCAATTGTTACATAGGTGGTGAGGTTGAATAAAGACACCAGTCCATTCAATTCAACCTATGATTCGTGTGTATGTGTTTATGTCAATAGTACATTGTATACCTCTGTATGTTGTGGTCGTTAAGATGCCCATCTAATAGTTTTAAAAAAACTATTGACGCTCCCTGCTGATACCACTGCTTGTGGAAGAGAATTCTTCATCTTTCTCCCTCTACACAGTTTAAGGTTAAACTGCTTCTTTTCCAATTTTTGTGAAAGTCTGCGCGTCTTCTTTAAATCGCCTTTCACTGAAAAATTTTTATGGTATTTGTACATTGATATCATATCCCCTCTCAAGCGTCTCCTCTCCAGAGAGAATAAGTCAATGCTTGTAGCCTTTCCCCATAACTGTGACCCTCTAGTCTCTTTATTAACTTTGTTGCCCCCAAACATTATACATTTTATTTTAGCAGAGACCCTAGGTAATAAAATGGCGATTGCTGCAATTTTTGAACGTTACACAGTATTAAAAAATGGGCGAGCAATTAATTTGCTTCGCACACCAATGGGAGTGTGAGAGTTATAAGAAATAGTTTAAAGGGGTTGTAAACCCTCGTTTTTTTTTGTTTTTTTTTTAAATAACAAACATGTTATACTTACCTCCACTGTGCAGTTCGTTTTGCACAGAGTGGCCCCGAACCTCGTCTTCTGGGGTCCCACGGCGGTGCTGGTGGCTCCTCCCCGCATCAAGTGTCCTTGTTAGAGAAGCGCTCTCCTTGGTGGACACCCATGTGGGCATGCTCCTGAGTCCCGAATCTGTGTCCATTCAGAAGGACTCGGCCCCACCCCCAGCGCCGCATCATTGGATTTGATTGACAGCAGTGGCAGCCAGTGGCTGCACTGCTATCAATCTATCCAATCAGGACACAAGACACCAGCTACAGCTGGTGTGCTTGTTCCCAGACAGAGGATGGCAGCGTCCAGGTAAGTAAAACGGGGGGCTGGGGGTCTGCAGTATTAAAAAAGGTTTTTCACCTTAATGCATAGAATACATTAAGGTGAAAAAACATGAGGGTTTACAACCCTTTTAATCCCATAGCAACAGGCAGTCTTAAAATGTTTTAATGTAATTCGTTCAGGAGGTCACATGGTCACAACTGCCATGGCACCGGCTAATAGAATTTATTTAAATTAAATAAATCTGCGCATCAGTTTTCAGTTGGCGCTCAGCAGGAGAAAAAAGAAGCTTCCCACCCTCCCTCCCTTGTTGCGGTCCTTGTTGGTCCTTTCTACAAAATGAAAGGGGACAGATTTTTTGGTATTAAATAGTTATAACTCGAGCTGTAATGGCTGAGCTATCAGATATGGATAAGATGTGTGTAAATTATATAATATTTTTGGTTTAGTGTGAAAATATTTGATGATAAGATAAGAATGTAATGTGTGTTATGAAATTGGATTAAAGATCAAATCATTTATTGTCAATAATAAAGGGCCACGGCCAATTTCAATCCATTAAAAGTATTTCTAGTGTTTTTTTAATTGTCATTAATTATATTATTGAATGGTATTATATGGATTAATAAGTACTGTCTACTATCCATTAAGCAGAGTTTTTGCAAACGCTATTTTTTTTGGGAAAACCACATAACCACTTCCCGCCCGCCATATAGCAAAATGATGGCTGGAAAGTGGTTGCATTATCCTGACTGGATGTCATGTGGCATCCAGCAGGATAAGCCACTAGTGCTTGCCCGCAGGGGCACGCAGCATGGCGATTGGTGGTGTGGTGTGTCAGTCTGACACACCACATCTTCGATCTAGGTAAAGAGCCTCTGACGTAGGCTCTATACCATGTGATCAGCTGTGTCCAATCACAGATCATCACATGGTAACCAGGAAGTGCTGTTTATCGGCTTTTTCTCTATTTACGCTGACAGGCACGAGTAGAGGAGAGCTGCTCTCCTCACAGGGGGGGGGCTGCTCTGATAATCAGCGCATTGATTTATCACTGCAGAGCCATGCGAGGATGCCCACTGGAGACCACCCGGGATGCCCACTGCAGACCACCAGGTGAGCTCACCAGGGATGCCAAACAATGCCCATTAGGGATGGCACTCTGTGCCCATCAGTGATGCCTGCCAATGCCTCCTGATCAATGCTGCCTATCGGTGCGATCTATCAATGCCGCCCATGAGTGCCAATCAGTGCCACCCACCAGTGCCGCCTATAAGTGCCCACCATTGCCACCTATCAGTGCCACCTATCAGTGCCCATCAGTGCCACCAATGAGTGCCCATCAGTGCTGCATATCAGTGCCACCTATCAGTGCCCATCAGTGCTGCTTATCAGTGCCACCTATCAGTGCCCATCAGTGCTGTTCAGTACTGCATCATCAGTGGCCGTCAGTGCAGCCTCATCAGTGAAGGAGAAAACATACTTATTTACAAAGTTTTGTAACAGAAACAAAGAAAAACTTTTTTTTTAATTTTCTGTCTTTTTTTATTTGTAGCGCAAACAATAAAAATCCCAGTGGTGATAAAATACCACCAAAATAAAGCTCTATTTGTGTGAAAATATTGCTAAAAATTTTGTTTGGGTACAGTGTTGCATGACCGCGCAAGTATCATTCAAAACGCGACAGTGCAGAAAGCTGAAAATTGGCCTGGACAGGAAGTGGGGTGAAAGTGCCCTGTATTGAAGTGGTTAATGACTTAGAAAAAACAAAACACCATATTTACCCCATTTTTTTGTAAAATGTGAAAGATGATGTTATGCTGAGTAAATAGATACCTAACATGTCATACTTTAAAATTGCGCATGCTCGTGGAATGGCTCGTGGAATGACAAACTACGGTGCTTAAAAATCTCCATAGGCGATGCTTTAAACACCTTTAAAGGTTACCTGTTTAGAGTTACAGAGGAGGTCCAGCACTAGAATTATTGTTCTCGCTCTATCGTTTGCGGTGACACCTCACATGTGTAGTGCGAATACTGTTTATATATGCGTGCGCGACTTACGTATGCTTTCACTTCTGCGCACGAGCAGATAGGGATAGGGGCACTTACATTTTTTTTTTTTTATTATTTATTTTACTTTTTATTTTTTTATTTTTACACTGTATATTAATTTTTTTTTTATCACTTTTATTCCTATTACAAGGAATGTAAACATCCCTTGTAATAGAAATAAGGATGGCAGGTCCTCCTTATGGAGAGATCTGGGGTAAAAAAACAAACAAATCTCTCCTTTACCTTTAATAGCAAAAGATCAGAAAAACATTTTTTTTTTAATATTTTGCTTTTAAAAAAAACAAAATGTGTTTACTTCCAGCCTGGACCGGAAGTGATGTCATGATGTCGCTCTGGTCCTCCAAGGCCATAGAGGCGATCAAAGTGGATCTACTCGATGATCACCTGTGTGGCCAGCCGGCTGCACCATCGAATCGTTTCTCGAACGAACTGGCAGAAATGGTAAGCCAGAGAAACACCAGCGGGAGGAGGGGATGCCCCCCGCGCCTCTTCAGAAAGTGTTCCAGAAGCTCATGAGCCGCTCGGACCGCTTTCATGAAAAAAGTCAGCCGCTGGCTGTAAAAAGCAAAACTGGGGTTATGGCTGATATCTTCAGCCATAATCCCGGTAAACCACTTGCAAACCACAACATGTGTGTGTGTGTATATATATATATATATATATATATATATATATATATATATATGTATCGCGGTTGGCAAGTGGGAGAATTGGGTTGGGAATTGGATAATTAGATAAGTGAAGTCGGCACAACTTTCACACTGGAGCTAAATGAAAATTCACTTTTCAGAAAAAAGATTCACTTTGAAACCCCCTTTGTAGATCAACCCTATGGAGTTCTGTAAACACTGAGCTTCTCTTAGCATTGCATCAACAAAGATACAAAGCTAAGCATGAAAAGACGACTAGAGGAAACCTTTTTACATTTCTTAAAACCTGAGCATAATAATAAAAAAAAAAATGACAATACATTTTGTTTATAAGACACCTGTTAAAACTCTGTTAAAACTTTTAGGGATTCATACCTTGTGCAGTTATCCCTGTGAATTGATTTTCCTGTTGATTTCACCAGACTTGCAGAACAGGTTAAGTAAAACATTTTATGAACCTTTGTGAAATGAGCCTTTAGATATATGAACTAAAAATAACCAAAAACAGAAAAACAGCATTGAGTCTTTTGTAATTGTGCTTTTATTCTGGTAACACCTATGTAGCGCTACCCCCGTAAGAGCGTAGTGTACACAGCCAGACACACCAAATTTCCACAGCACACTTGAGTCAGGAAACAGTCCAGCAACTTTGGGTTTTTTTGGTATTTATTGTATTGCTTGCAGTACACTCAGATCCAGCTGGAACACTGTTAGGGGGATCTGACAAGGCACTTAGCCAGATCCAGTAATAGCCCTTTACAGGCGAGGACCGCAGGTCCCTTTTTGTGTGTAGAAATGTCAGTGTCCAGCTGCCCTCCCATGGTGACTCATCCGAATACCACCTCTTCACCTGGCTGTGGCTACCCCTTTCACTAGCCCTCCTGGCTAATCCTCCACAGTCCTCCTAGACTGACTCTGCAATCATCTCAGACTGCCACTCCTCAGTTGTCTCAGGCTGCCTCTCAGTCCTCCCCAACTGTCTCACTCACCAGCCACCCGGCTGTCATCACCCTGGAGATCTCCTGGACATGCTCTGGCTCCTGCTGTCCTCCTACCTGCTCCCGTGCCACTGGACAGGACTCCTCCCTTTGTTGTCAGAGGATCCCTCCTGCACCCAAGACCCAGGCTCGAGATCACCCTCTCAGACTAGGGGGCTCCCCTCAAGGGCCCACTAAAGCCTCCTCAGCAATCCATCTCCAGCTTCCACCAAAACTCCACTGCCCCTGCTGGCCTGACCCAGAGTATTTAAGAGGTCCCTCCCCCTGTCAACTTATTTGGCCAGGGATTGATTGGGGCCCTCATCAATTCTCCAGGCAGCTCCTCCTAACCTCCATCCCTTTCTTCTGGAAGTTTCTAAAAAGTTACAGAAAGTAGGGGGATGTAACAGAGATGCTGCCTGATGAGTCATTCCAGCCTCCCTGAGTCACTTACCCTGACCCAGATTCAAAACACACAGACTTGACTGCCAGCCAAGCCAAACAATTTACCTACGCTACAGAATAAAACTATTTACAGTCTACACTCTGAGTAGGGTTGTATGGGCTGTCTAAGGTCACAACCTTGACACACAACTAACAATGTACTCAATATAACCACTGGTTGATTTCACCCTATATGGCACTAATAAAAATCTGCAGTAGATTCTCAGCAGATCTTCACTGTAAAGATACTTTAACCTACAACTATGAAATATGAGTTCAAGTTTAATATGTTTAGCCAGCTTGTTTTTCTTTTCATTTCACTAGTTTTTTTTATTATTATAATACAGAAGCAACAGTTCTACTTCAACTTAAAGTGGTTGCAAACTCTGTTACTCCACTTTTACCTACAGGTAAGCCTAAAACAAGGCTTACCTGTAGGTACCGTGAATATCTCCTAAACTTGCACAGTTTAAGAGATATTCAGTATATGCGCTGCTGCCAACTTCATCAGCGCATGCACACTGAAGAAAAGGGCCACTAGTGCCATTTCTTCAGGACTCGTGCCGTGCCTGGCAGCTCCCGCACGCCTTGCACAGGAGTGACGTCTTTGTGGCTCCAGCCAATCACAGCCAATCACAGCGCCGGAACTGCGGACCTGGAAATAATAATAATGTCCGCCGTGTATTTGGAGTGCCGACGCCGATTCAGGGCATCGTTCTGAGGTAAGTATTATGAGCTAGTATGCGATGCGATGCATACTAGCTCATTATGCCTTTGTATTGCAGGGTTTGTTTGTTTGTTTTTTTCTTTTCGGAGGTTTATAGCCTCTTTAATACTACTACTATTCTTCTCAGAGTCAATTTTTTTTTGTGTGTGTTTAATGATACAGGTATATTGTATTGTTTATGGTATAGTATAAAGGGTTATACTTTAATCAATTGATTCCTTTTCTATCTGCTTGTTACTGTACATTATCAACCAATAAACATCAATACCATGTCTTCCTCTAAAATGCTTCTACTTTCCAAAATATTTTAGCAGTAAGAATAATTGAGAAAAGAAACAGAAAAACATCTGCAGCACACAAGTAGGAGAGATTTGTTTTTTTTCCGCTATTGGGGTCATGGAAGAGAGAAAACGATCATTTTTTTTTTTTTTATCCTTCCTCCGAAGCAACAGGCCACCCATCAGTTTGTCCCTGTTTTAAGGCAATATTACTTTTATTAGATCCTGGAGGAAAACGTATTTCTAATTTTTGCAAATGTTTATCACATCCGTGCCAACAAACTCTTTTTTAATGACTATGCTTGCAAACTTTTAATGGATCATTATCCTGTTTTTCTTCCTTTAAATGAAATAGATATGCATAACAACTACAGAAGCTCTTTGCCATAGTAAAAACCTGACATCTAAATTTAATTCTTCCACCATTGGAATTCTGGGAAATTCTGTGTATGCAGAAACAACAGTCAGAATACAATTTAAACTAAATCACACTGAGCTAACTTCCACCCAGTGTGATGCTGGGGAATTAGGAACTAGCACTGCATACCAGGTGGTTGTAAAAAGGAAGTAAAATCTTTGTATATGAAACATCCTTTTTCTGGTGATACATCCTATTTAATTAACCATAATACTGGTTTTGCAGTTTATTCGCCTGCTGCTCAATTGAAAACTTATCAGTGACTAGGGTAAATAAATGTAAACCATAAAGTTATGGGCAACTGTGAGCGGTTAAATATAATTCTATGCAAAATGACGCTGCTGACACATCTTCCAGTTTCCATGGAAACCTACCTAGGTTTTATCCCTGTATTAATCAGATTCATTCTGTTTCTATTGTATACAACTCCTACAAAGAGTCAATTGCATGCCTCCTATGCCTATCGAATGACAGAAAAACAGCAATACAAATATCAATTGAACTACACTTTTTGGGGAGATTTTTGACAGAGCGTTTCCCTAAAGTATGGCAATTTGAAATACTATATGAATCCTGTTATTAATATTTTTTGTCAGTGTTTCGTAAGTAATATGTAAACCCAGCACTTCATATTCCTGATATGTGCCTGCTGTGCCATGTACTTGTATGAGAAAGTATCCTGTTCTCTTTGTATTGCTTCCTTTATGTGAAATCCCTGGTGTTCCTGTCAGTCTCTCTGCTTTCCTATTAAAAACTGACCACACTAAGCAGGAGAGCACACCGTGTTCAGTTCCCTAGCTATGCTGGTGTGCTCTCCTCCAATGATCAGATGTCTGCTGACACACTTCCCTGCACAGCCAGTTACTGGAAAGATTAGTGTAGTGTTGTTTCTCCTCCCCAACTCTTATGCCCCGTACACACGGTCGGACTTTGTTCGGACATTCCGACAACAAAATCCTAGGATTTTTTCCGACGGATGTTGGCTCAAACTTGTCTTGCATACACACGGTCACACAAAGTTGTCGGAAAATCCGATCGTTTTAAACGCGGTGACGTAAAACATGTACGTCGGGACTATAAACCGGGCAGTGGCCAATAGCTTTCATCTCTTTATTTATTCTGAGCATGCGTGGCACTTTGTCCGTCGGATTTGTGTACACACGATCGGAATTTCCGACAACGGATTTTGTTGTCGGAAAATTTTATCTCCTGCTCTCCAACTTTGTGTGTCGGAAAATCCGATGGAAAATGTCCGATGGAGCCCACACACGGTCGGAATTTCCGACAACACGCTCCGATCGGACATTTTCCATCGGAAAATCCGACCGTGTGTACGGGGCATTATGCAGCTGAGAACAGAGGAAATGTGATCACTTATAAAAAAAGGGAAAAAATGGTATTTATAATTTTTATATTTATACACAAATGTTTTGCCTTTCATTTCTATTTTAAGCTGAATGGGATGTTTTACGAGGTGATCGTTTACATTCACTTTAAAGTGGATATAAACCCTCACATATACCCAGTGAAGTGAACAGCCTCAGATAATACACCAAGATGAAACAAAGTATACTATATATAGTATGCGCCTGGTGATAAGATACAGTCACCGACTTAAGGAAAAAAAAGAGAACTAAAAGTCCTTAACTGAAATCCAATGTTGGAGAGGTGGAAGGATAAGTCCACTAATGGCAGCTGATCCTGAGAGTGGAAGCAGACTCTGTGTAAACGTAAAAAGCACAGAAGGAAAAACGCCTCTTATGCCCTGTACACACGGTCGGACCTCATTGTCAGAAATTCCGACCGTGTGTGGGCTCCATCACACATTTTCCATCGGAATTTCCGACACACAAAGTTTGAGAGCTTGCTTTAAAATTTTCCGACAACAAAATCCGTTGTCGGAAATTCCGATCGTGTGTACACAAATCCGACGCACAAAATGCCACGCATGCTCAGAATAAATTAAGAAACGAAAACTATTGGCTACTGCCCCGTTTATAGTCCCGACGTACGTGTTTTACGTCACCGCTTTCAGAACGATCGGATTTTGTGTGACCCTGTGTATGCAAGACAAGTTTGAGCCAACATCAGTCGGAAAAAATCCATGGATTTTGTTGTCGGAATGTCTGATCAATGTCCGACCGTTTGTACAGGGCATTAGTGTGGTATCAATGTGACCATTTATTTTAAAAAAGTGCTAAACACTGGCCACATGAGTCTCGGAAGACAGTGTATTATATTGCATTAATTGTAAGGTTTTTTATTTGTATATTCATTTTAGCAGTCTCAAAATGGCTTGTAATACTATGTTTTTTATATTTCTTACACATTATGCATTGCTCTCGCAAACATGCTGCTCGATCATGTAATCTTGGCCATTAATCAAACACACTGAGCACAGTGCATATATTCTTCCCCTCCTGGGCAATTACCTTGAGAAAGGAGTGCGCTCACACACCTTTTGGTGTACTGCGCATGCTCCAAAACGCATTGAGAAATCCCGGTTCCACAGCGACTTCCTGTTTGGTGCTGCTGTCCACGATGCACCCCACCGCCCTCCAGAGCTTCTGGGTTCCATCAACCACGAGTAGACCCAGCAATGGACTCTCCTTTGTCTCCCGGGACGGCTCCTGGTGGCTGCTGAACACATTCCTAGTGGACTTTTACAGCACAATGAAAAATGTACCAATGAGCCTTCTTATCTCCTGCATGGTGTTTAGCCCTTTTTTAAATAAATGGTCCCTCTGAAACTACACCAGGAGACAAAGCATTGGCAACCTTTAGGCGTAAGGGCCAGTGCAAAGAACTTTATAGCAGGATCTTTTTGGACAATAACATTGATCAAATATGGCCATGGCCATATTTAGTCAGTGATAGCACCACTATTCTTATCCCTACCCTTATACTGTATAGCTGATGCCAGCTCAGGGAGCTGACATTTAGCTAATTTTACCGTTAGGTTCAGTGGCATGCACCTGGGCATCAGGGTTTTTTTTTTTTCTGAGAGTCATGGATGGTGAGCATCATGATGGATTTACAATAACAGACATTTTTTGGGGATCTTTATTTTTTTAATAAAGGATGTGTAAAACATTTAGTTGTCTTCATATCTAGGTTACAACTTTTTTTTTGTAAATTAGTATGTACCTCATACTCATTCACCAAGGGGGCTGTATCTTGGGCCCCCTTATTATTAACCACTTCAATACAGGGCATTTTCACCCCATTCCTGCCCAGGCCAATTTTCAGCTTTCAGCGCTGTAACATTTTGAATGACAATTACGCAGTCATGTAACACTGTACCCAAATGAATACATTTTTGTCCCCACAAATAGAGCTTTCTTTTGATGGTATTTGATCACCTCTGCGGTTTTTATTTTTTGCACTATAAACAAAAGAAGAGGGACAAGTTTGAAAAAAACACAATATTTTTTACTTTTTGCTATAATAAATATCCACAATTTAAAAAAAATAAATACATTTTATTTTTCCTCAGCTTAGGTCGATATGTATTCTTCTACATATTTTTGGTAAAAAAAAATGCAATAAGCGTATATTGATTGGTTTGCGCAAAAGTTATAGCGCATCCAAAGTAGGTTATTGATTTATGGCATTTTTATTATTATTATTTTTTTTTTTACTAGTAATGGCGGTGATCTGATTTTTATCGTGACTGTGACATTGCGGACAGATCGGACACTTTTGACAATATTTTGTGACCACTGACATTTATACAGTGACCAGTGCCATAAAAATGCACTGATTACTGTATAAATGTCACTGGCAGGGAAGGAGTTAACACTAGGGGGCAATCTAGGGGTTAAATGTGTTCCCTCACTGTGTGTTCTAACTGTGGGGAGATGGGACTGACTAGGGTTGGAGACCGATCAGTGTTCCTATATACTAGGAACACACGATCTGTCTCCTCTCCCCTGACAGGACATGGATCTGTTTGTTTACACAGACAGATTCACGTTCCTGCTCTGTCATGAGCGATCACGGGCACTCGGTGGACATCGCGGCCGCCGGGCATGCACATCAGTTCCTCAGTGACACGACACGCGCGCGCGCCCCCTATACCGCCGGGGAGCCGAGGACGTCATATGATGCCCGCCCAGGATGGGAGATCCCATCTGTGGATGTCATATGACAATGGACGGGATGTGAAGTGGTTAAAGAGGGGTTTCCAGATTCTGATAAGCCCGCCAACCACAGACCACTGGGCAGGGGTTGTGATGAAGTGTCTCTTGTCTTTATAAATCAAAGACAAGGTACTTTGCCAACACGGGGTGTGGGGGGGTCCTCCCTGGAAAGACAACCCCCAATGTTGAGGGCATGTGGTCTGGTATAGTTCAGGAGAGGGGAACATGCTTGCACTCCCCTCTCATAGTTACATAGTAGTAAGATTGAATAAAGACAACAGTCCATCCAGTTCAACCTGTGTAGGTGTGTGTGATTGTAGAACAATAATTTCCCATATCCTTGTATATTGCTTTCGCTAAGATTCACGTCCTAGAGGTGGTATTTAATCACCACTGGGTTTTTTATTTTTTGCGCTATAAATGAAAGGAAAAAGACTGAAAGTTTTGTAAAAAAAAATGCATTTTTCTTTGTTTCTGTTATAAAATTTAGCGAATTAGTAATTTTTCTTCATACATTTTGGCCAAAATTTATACTGCTACATATCTTTGGTAAAAATAACCCAAATCAGTGTATATTATTTGGTCTTTGTGAAAGTTATAGCGCAAAAAGGGGGAAAGATAGCCCTGGGACTTTGAATGAGGTGAGAGGGATTTGGTACACGTACACAATAAATGCAATAGAATTAATTTATTTATCACAGAAGCTGTATAAACAAGTGGGAACAGCAATAATTGTGCGTTACCTGGCATAGTGGCCTAGTTAACAGCATAAGTAAAAAACAAATACAAGTTCACTGCAATGAATTTATACATCCATAAAAAACAGTAGTATCCATGATGAGTAACTAACACCGATAGATCCATAAACATCATCTGAAATATAAAAGTACACATGCATGAATAAAGGCAGTGTATAAACATGATATGACCAACTACGAATACCCAGCAAAAAGGGCATGCGGGTTGCATCGATGGTGCCCTACGCATTTTGTGAGTATCTTCTCGCACTTCAGGGGCAGATGCAAACTGGGTGTATCTATAACAAAAATGTTCAAATAGTGAATATTGCTGGGGGGTGCACATTGCAGGGGCTTCTATCCTTAAGGCTTCTATCTCTAAGTGATTCTTTCTACAAGTGATATGCACTTCATTCTCTGCCTCACCTGATCATTTCTTCTGTCTCTTTACAGGTATGTGTCAGCTCATCCACATCTTCCACCGTTAACTGAAATTGGAATCTGCCTGCTGTCTCTGTGTGTGTGTGTCTCTGGTATGTGTCAGCTCATCCACATCTTCCACCGTTAACTGAAATTGGAATCTGCCTGCTGTCTCTGTGTGTGTGTGTCTCTGGTATGTGTCAGCTCATCCACATCTTCCACCGTTAACTGAAATTGGAATCTGCCTGCTGTCTCTGTGTGTGTGTGTCTCTGGTATGTGTCAGCTCATCCACATCTTCCACCGTTAACTGAAATTGGAATCTGCCTGCTGTCTCTGTGTGTGTGTGTCTCTGGTATGTGTCAGCTCATCCACATCTTCCACCGTTAACTGAAATTGGAATCTGCCTGCTGTCTCTGTGTGTGTGTGTCTCTGGTATGTGTCAGCTCATCCACATCTTCCACCGTTAACTGAAATTGGAATCTGCCTGCTGTCTCTGTGTGTGTGTGTCTCTGGTATGTGGCCTTCTCTATCTGTTGCCCTGTGCGAACAACCATGACATTATTTGTTTTTCTGGACTGTCTTACCTAAGTTTTATGTGTTGATCTTGTCTTGGCCTCTTGCTATTCTGACTTTTGAAGCAAAAAGTTCACTTTGATTGCCAGGCACTCTTATAGTCACTCATGATTAATTAACGAACTTCAACCCCACCCCTATAACAGTATATATTTGAGCATCCTTAAGGGGTCAGCACATTGCTGGGGGGTGCACATTGCAGGGGCTTCTATCCTTAAGGCTTCTATCTCTAAGTGATTCTTTCTACAAGTGATATGCACTTCATTCTCTGCACTTCAGCGATTGCACAAAGCAAACAATTACAGCAATCTGCACTGGAAAGCAGCTAACAGACTACAGGTGACCCTGTCTCTCTCTTAAGCTCTCCTTCCACTCTGTAACATGCACTCTCTACCACTACTTCTGACACTCCTGACCTCTCTCCTCAAACTCTCTTACCTTCACCCCCCCTCTCCACCCGCCTGCTTATACATATCACCCTGCCTTCTGTCTTCCCCCTACTACTGCTCTTACCAACTCTCGCTCATTCTACATCCATACACTGATAAAACCTCCAGTACTCTGAAACATGCCCCTTCACATAAATCACAGTCCCACATTACCTCCCTCACCCTCCTGCTTCTCCTAATCTCTGGTGACATATCCCCAAACCCTGGGCCACCATCATCTGTCATTGCCCATTGCTCCCATCCCCCTACACCCTCTGGCAGGAGCCGCAACCCACAGAACTTGGTCTCTATTCCTCTTTCCAATACCAGCCCCCCCTTTTCCTGTGCCCTGTGGAATGCACGTTCTGTCTGCAACAAACTCACCGCCCTCCACGACCTCTTCATCACAAATTCCTTTAACCTACTTGCCATTACTGAAACCTGGCTTCATGAATCGGATACTATTTCTCCTGCTTCCCTCTCCCATGGGGGCCTTCTCTGGACTCACTCCCCCAGACCAAGTGGACGGAAGGGAGGTGGAGTGGGAATCCTTCTAGCTCCATGCAGCACCTATCAGGTTCTTCACCCACCTGGGCTCTGATACTCTCCTCTTTTGAGGCACACTGCATTCGTCTTTTCTCTCCCATTTCTCTAAGAATTGCTGTCATCTACCGGCCCCCTGGACCGGTATCAGCCTTTCTTGATGACTTCTCTGCCTGGCTACCCTACTTTCTCTCTTCTGAAATCCCCACAATTATTCTTGGGGACTTCAACATCCCTGTCAACACTAACACTACTATTACTTCTAAACTTCTCAGTCTAACCTCATCGCTTGACCTGAAGCAATGGATACAGGCTCCTACCCACTCCAATGGCAACACCCTTGACCTTGCCTTCTCCTATCTGTGCACTCCGTGCAACCTTTCCAACAATCCACTCCCACTCTCTGATCACCACCTTATTAGTTTTGCTCTCTCCTTGTCTTCCACCTCTTCTCCCTCCACCCGCCTAACAGTTACACGCAGAAACCTTCGCCACCTCAACCCTTCTCTTCTCTACTCTGCTACTGATCACCTCTATGACAAAATCTCCCCCCTGTCCTGTCCCAACCTAGCTACTTTCGTTTACAACAGCTCACTGTCTTCCTCCCTAGACAAGCTGGCCCCCCTCACTACACGCAGAATTAGGCCCCGACTGCTACAACCCTGGCAAACAGATGACACCAGAAGTCTCAGAAAACGTAGCCGCGCTCTTGAGCGCCTGTGGCATAAGACTAAGACCCAGGAAGACTTCACACAATATAAATCTGCCCTCCTAAAATACTACTCCTGCCTTCACACTGCCAAACAGACCTACTTTATCACACTCATCAACACCTTCTCATCCAGTCCACGTCAACTCTTCTCTACCTTCAACACTCTACTCTGTCCTCCACTGCCTCCACCCACCAACTCACTCACTGCCCAGGAGATTGCCAATCACTTCAAAACTAAGATTGATACAATTCATGAGGAGATCGCCAATGCGCAAAAACCTCCCCCATGCAACACTCCATGTCCACAGATACAATCATTACTTCCCTCATTCAACCCTGCTACTACTACTGAGGTTGCTAAACTTTTATCTAGCACTCATCTAACCACTTGCCCCCTGGATCCTGTTCCCTCGCAAATGCTACGCTCACCCTCTGACTCGATTCTACGCTCTCTAACTCACATTTTCAACCTCTCCCTCTCTTGTGGCATCTTCCCAAACTCTCTAAAACATGCGCTAGTCACCCCCGTACTAAAAAAGCCCTCACTGGATCCCACCAATCTCAACAACTTACGTCCCATCTCCTTACTCTCCTTCTCCTCCAAACTTCTTGAAAGACTGGTCTACAACCGATTAAGCGACCATCTGACCATGAATAAACTTCTTGATCCCCTTCAGTCCGGTTTTCGCCCTCAACACTCCACGGAAAGTGCTCTCCTTAAACTCTCAAATGACCTACTAATGGCTAAAGCCAATGGACACTATTCTGTACTACTTCTCCTGGACCTCTCTGCTGCCTTTGACACAGTGGACCACCCCCTCCTCCTCAAAAAACTCCACTCCTTTGGTCTCCGTGACTGTACTCTTCGCTGGTTCTCATCCTACCTATCCCACCGCTCCTTCAGTGTCACTTACAACTCTACTTCCTCTTCTCCTCTTCCTTTTTCCGTCGGGGTCCCCCAAGGTTCTGTTCTCGGACCTCTCCTTTTCTCAATCTACACCACCTCCCTGGGTCAATTGATTGCCTCCCACGGCTTTAAATATCATCTCTACGCTGATGACACCCAAATCTATCTCTCCACCCCCCAGCTCTCTCCATCTGTCTCCTCACGCATTACCAACTTATTAGCAGACATATCAGCCTGGATGTCACATCACTTTCTCAAACTCAACCTATCCAAAACCGAGCTCATGATATTTCCTCCCTCAGGTGCCACTTCCCCTGATCTCCCTGTCAAGATCAACGGCTCAACTATCAACCCATCTCCCCACGCCAAGGTCCTAGGTGTAATCCTGGACTCTGAACTAACCTTTCGACCCCACATTCTATCACTATCCAAAGCTTGCCGCCTCTGTCTTCGCAACATCTCCAAGATACGCCCCTTCCTAACCAATGACACCACAAAGCTTCTAATCCACTCCCTGGTCATCTCCCGCCTTGACTACTGCAACCCCCTCCTCATTGGTTTACCTCTAAATAGGCTATCCCCACTTCAGTCCATCATGAACGCTGCGGCCAGGCTCATCCACCACACAAACCGCTCAGCGTCTGCTACACCCCTCTGCCAATCCCTCCATTGGCTGCCACTCAGTCACCGAATTAAATTCAAGATACTAACTATAACTTACAAAGCCATCCACAACCTGGCCCCTAGCTACATCTCTAACCTAGTCACAAAATACCAACCTAATCGTTCTCTTCGCTCCTCCCAAGACCTCCTGCTCTCAAACTCCCTTGTCACCTCATCCCATGCTCGCCTTCAGGACTTCTCCAGAGCCTCCCCCATCCTCTGGAATGCTCTTCCCCAATCCGTCCGATTTTCTCCTACCTTATCCACTTTCAGACGATCCCTGAAAACTCATCTCTTCAGAGAAGCCTATCTGGCCCCCACCTAACAACTGTACATTTATCTTCTCAATCAGCACATCACCCACAGTTATTACCTCTTGTATCTCTTAACCTTCCCTCTTAGATTGTAAGCTCTAAGTGAGCAGGGCCCTCTGATTCCTACTGTATCAAATTGTATTGTATTTGTACTGTCTACCCTCAAGTTGTAAAGCGCTACGTAAACTGTTAGCGCTATATAAATATTGTATAATAATAATAATAATAATAATATGTATAGATGACTAAATAGATCGGGGTACAGGGGATGGTTAGGGTCACCAAAGCACTGGGTGTCAGGATGGCGGCAAAGAGCAATGCCGGACCGGGAGCAGAAAAAAATCAGGGCGCAGGTCACGGACTGCAGGAAAGCATCTGGTCTGTGGTTTGGATATGTCCGTGAGCATGTCTAAAAAGGATATGTAGAGATGCATAAGTCTCAGAAGATGTAATAAAGACAGACTGAGTATCAGATGTGAAATTCTAACAATGGGAGATAACCAAAAAGGGTTTTATTGAAGTGAATAGGTTTAATGTATGTGTAACATTAACTTCTAATATAAGTATAGTAAGTATTATGTAAACCGACATCACAGCAGGTATAAATAGGGAGCTGGAGGGAAGTGCAGGGATGACTTGGTTAAATTGATGATAGGCAACTCCTATCCTCATATTGATTAGTGGTTCCAAAGTAATAATAACTACTGCAGTAGGGAACAGACACAAAAGATATGCTCAGCATTAGGGATGAGCCGAACACCCCCCTGTTCAGTTTGCACCAGAACATGCGAACAGGAAAAAAGTTCGTTCAAACACGCGAACACCGTTAAAGTCTATGGGACACGAACATGAATAATCAAAAGTGCTAATTTTAAAGGCTTATATGCAATTTATTGTCATAAAAAGAGTTGGGGGACCTGGGTCCTGCCCCAGGGGACATGTATCAATGCAAAAAAAGTTTTAAAAATGGCTTTTCAGGAGCAGTGATTTTAATAATGCTTAAAGTCAAACAATAAAAGTGTAATATCCCTTTAAATTTCATAGCTGGGGGGTGTCTATAATATGCCTGTAAAGGGGCGCATGTTTCCCGTGTTTAGTCTGACAGCAAAATGACATTTTGAAGGAAAAAAGCCATTTAAAACTACCCTTCAGGTCTGGTACGGATTTTAAGGGGAACCCCGCGCCAAAAAAAAAAAAAAAAAACGGCGTGGGGTCCCCCCAAACATCCATACCAGACCCTTATCCGAGCACACAACCTGGCAGGCCGCAGGAAAAGAGGGGGGGCGAGAGATCGGGCCCCCCCTCCTGAACCATACCAGGCCACATGCCCTCAACATTGGAAGGGTGCTTTGGGGTAGCCCCCCAAAACACCTTGTCCCATGTTGATGAGGACAAGGGCCTCATCCCCACAACCCTGGCCGGTGGTTGTGGGGGTCTGCGGGCGGGGGCTTATCGGAATCTGGAAGCCCCCTTTAACAAGGGGACCCCCAGATCCCGGCCCCCCCTGTGTGAATTGGTAAGGGGGTACCCTACCATTTCACTAAAAAACTGTCAAAAATGTTAAAAATGACAAGAGACAAGACAAGAAGATGAAGGAAGATAGAAGATAGAAGAAAGAAGAAGCATTTAAATAAAGGAATTGTCAAAAACTGTTTTTTGTCATTTTTAACATTTTTGACAGTTTTTTAGTGAAATGGTAGGAGTACCCCCTTACCATTTCACACAGGGGGGGCCGGGATCTGGGGGTCCCCTTGTTAAAGGGGGCTTCCAGATTCCGATAAGCCCCCCGCCCGCAGACCCCCACAACCACCGGCCAGGGTTGTGGGGATGAGGCCCTTGTCCTCATCAACATGGGGACAAGGTGTTTTGGGGTGGCTACCCCAAAGCACCCTCCCAATGTTGAGGGCATGTGGCCTGGTACGGTTCAGGAGGGGGGGCGCTCTCTCGTCCCCCCCTCTTTTCCTGCGGCCTGCCAGGTTGCGTGCTCGGATAAGGGTCTGGTATGGATTTTTGGGGGGACCCCATGCCGTTTTTTTTTTTTTTTTGGCGCGGGGTTCCCCTTAAAATCCATACCTTCAGGTCTGGTATGGAATTTAGGGGGACCCCCACGTCATTTTTTTTTTAAATTTTGGCAGGGGTTCCTCTTAATATCCATACCAGACCTGAAGGGCCTGGTATGGAATTTAGGGGGATCCCCACGTCATTTTTTTTTTAAATTTTGGTTCGGGGTTCCCCTGTGGGGAATTCCCATGCCGTTTTTATCAATGAACTTCTATGTGTATTGTCGGACCGGCAATGCATTAATAGCCGCGAGTAGTTTTAAATGGCTTTTTTCCTTCGAAATGTCATTTTGCTGTCAGACTAAACACGGGAAACATGCGCCCCTTTACAGGCATGCTATAGACACCCCCCAGCTATGAAATTTAAAGGGATATTACACTTTTATTGTTTGAGTTTAAGCATTATTAAAATCACTGCTCCTGAAAAAACGGCAGTTTTTAAAACTTTTTTTTGCATTGATATATGTCCCCTGGGGCAGGACCCAGGTCCCCAAACACTTTTTATGACAATAACTTGCATATAATCCTTTAAAATTAGCACTTTTGATTTCTCCCATAGACTTTTAAAGGGTGTTCCGCGGCATTCGAATTTGCTGCGAACACCCCAAATTGTTCGCTGTTCGGCGAACTTGCGAACAGCCAATGTTTGAGTTGAACATGAGTTCGACTCGAACTCGAAGCTCATCCCTACTCAGCATCTTTCCAAATTACTGTTCTGCTTTATTATGACGCAATTGAAGGTTTTTATGCACATGATTACGTAGGTATCACATTAATATTACAATTGTACGTTTATGGTAACAAGGGGCATTACATAGGCAGGCTAATTCTAATCAGGACTCGAAAGAATGTAAACATTTACTGAAAACATTATTAGTGCTGTGTGCACAGTGAGGGCAGTGTGTAATACATACAAAATACAATACAACTATATACAGAACTTACAAATTTCCATTACAGTCTCCTCTCTTATGATCAATATTTTGATCACTAACCATACCTGCTATCACCTTTAACCTGGAACCTCCACAAGCTTAGGTGGAGGTAGTCCTGGCCAAAGAGGCAAAAAAAAAACTCCATTGTGGAGAAAATAATAGCCGAGCAACTTTTTTCATTACCAAATGACTTTTCATTGTGAAAAACAAATGATTGATAAGACATATTTACACAGTACTGGCTGTACACTCCTGTGGCCAGAATGGCCTTCTAGCTGAATTGTGGGCATGCTGACTTATCAGCATATGTAAACACAGACAATTCTACATAAAATGGAAGACGTACAAAAGACAAATATGACTTCAACATGGCTGAACTACTTTTCAAATATATATATCCCTTACAATTAAAGTAATTGAATCAAAAAGTACCGTAGACTGTGATCACAAGAGGGAAACAAATCAAACACAGAGATTTCTTTAATTTAGTCATTTTTGCAGTGTCTGGTGTGGATCCAGGTGACTTTTCCTTCAAGTTTTGCAAAAACTGTACATGAAATAGATGCTGTATTGAGTCTCCAAACATTTCCTTATATATAAATGTCTCTTAACAATCCACAAGTCACCTGACTTTAGTTTTAGATCCTTCCAGACTTTTAGGATCTGGAATTGGGGAGAAAACACATAAATGAGTTTGTAAAAAATCTTAAAAGATCAGCAACATTCTCTGTGAGATCGGAATGGAGGACTTCAGCTGCTGAGACAAAATATAAGCAAATGAGTAACACACTCCCAAACAAAATCCCATAGGGAGAGAGTCCAACATCCCCCTTAGGGGCTTCATAAAATATAAGAAAACATTCAGGCAAAAGTTTTCTAGTTTCTTACTCTACTTTGTCCACTACATTGTAGACAGTAGGGGGTGTAAAAATAAAACCTCAAAACTTCTAGTAAGGACTCTCCTATAAAAATTATTTCCTCTGTTACTCTCTGTACTTTCTGGCACTCTGTACTTACAAACTACTTCTGATAACACTTTTTACTGTGGACTTTGCAGTAGCATTTGCCACTGGACATCCAAAAAACATGTCCATACAGACAAAATGCATACTTCCTGACTTGGGCATCTGGATATATCTTTTTATAATCTCTGAAAGGGATGTTCATCTTTTGGTAACACCTTTGGTAACAGGTAAAACAAGAAGTGGTATGTTATAAAAACAACTGTGGAGAACCCTGGCTCTATCCCGTGCTCATTTACTAAGGCAGCCATAACTGCTTGTGACTGATGACACGGTCCATGTGTCAAGCTGGAGGGAAAAGAGTGGTTTGCAGACATAAATGATCACCTTTTTCCAAAGTCCTGTTTCATAAGAAGTTGCCCCCTGTGGACCACTTGTTCTTCTCGTTCTGGGGTCCTTAAGGTTGAATTATTAATCCCAGCTATACTTGGCCAGAACAAGGGTGGAATCTGTGAGTTGCACAGACCCATCAAGTGTCCAGGGCTGTAAATGCAGCATCCTTAGTCGCCTGGTCTGCTTCCATGTGTGAAAGTTAATATGGCTACCTCAGCAAGAACCTGGAAGGCTGAAAACAGCCAATCAAATTAACTTGGCATGCTTTACTGGTTTACCTGCCAAAGTAAAAACAAACGTCTGGCCCTTCAAATGGAACCAAAAGCTCTCAATATCTCGACTATCTATATAAATATACATTCTTTTTATAGCTCACAGGCTTTGCTAAAACATGGAGCTCTGCTTCTTGAGCTGGGGAAAAAAGATCCAATGACTTTGAATACAGAGTATGCTTCTGGGTGATAAACTGCATACTCAAATCTAAAAAAAAATTAATATCTGGGTCTTCAGGGAGTGTGTCCCGCACTGGGCTCACAGTAGCTGATTCCTACACCATCAGTTTAACACATATGTCTTCCTTTGTCTCCAGCCTCCAATAGAGGCAATAAGGTGGCTGGATTCAAATGTTTTTTTTTCATTGTTAGATTTGTACATAAACAAACTCATATTTTAAACCTTTCATTAGACAAACATTTAGTTAGCTGTATATTTGCTGCACAGAATGTCGGACCATTAAAAATTAAATGTTTGACCAAAACAATATCTAACTTAGTCAAATAGCACCTTTGCATAAAGCTACAGCTCTGCTATATTGTGGTGAACCCTTCATTACTGGGTCCAGCTTGCATAAATATATTACAATGGCTTGTTTTCTATCATGCTGTTTGTGTAAGAACTTCAGTTTCATGTTTCAAAAGACAACTTCTTCCTGGCAATATTATAATAAATGATAACAATACCCTGCGGTCATGCAGAGATGCCCATAAATCCAAATTATTCTTCTGCTTATACCACTGTACTTACAAGAAAAAGGGGCACATCATTTCACAATCCACACATTCTGCTTTGGATTTCAAAAATAAAAATAAATAAAAACAAAAGGATCAACAATCTGTGTGATGGACCAGAAAGCATTAAAACTATAAAACAACTGGCTACAGGTGGCATCTATCCCAACAGGGTGTGTGGATTTGATGTGATGGGTCTGTTATATTTAAATTTTATTTATTATTACTCTCACATCATGGACCGCACATCAAGTTATTATCAAAAACCTTAAAATTTCATTTTTGTAGAAAAACTTCTTATGTATTCCATCCATCTTGGCTTTGTTAAATATTATGGCAGCTGTATTCCAAATAACAACCTCATCTTAATGTTTTTTTTCTCTCAATAAGGGCTTATTGTATAAATGTAAAATTACAAAATTGTTATCTTAATCTAAACGAATCTCATTCATTACAAATTTCCCCATTAACCTGAATTTCATTTCCAACCAAAGGTTGTCTAAACCAGTTTCAATATATCTATATTATTAATAAAATTGTTAAACTCATATTAGAAATGAATACTCATTATTACTTAATTTTACTTAATTTCCCTTTTTTAAATGCACTGTTTCCACTATCAAAGGATATTCAATTTGTGTAATACACGGTTAAATGCAACCTTCATTTTACCATGTTTGGAAAACAGATTCAAAATAAATGTGATCACATTGTTTACCATTAGATTCGTTAACCCGGCACATTTTGTTATAAATGTTTTGTCTAAAAAACTGGAATTGGCATGGTGTCCTTCCAGCTTATCACTGACCTCTCATCTCAGCCACATTCTTTCATGAGAGCACAAAGGAGGGGGTCGCATCTGCGTACATGACACACACAAGCAATAGAACTAAAGGTCCCAGCATTCGCACACATACACCAATATCTCTCTAAAATCGCTCACTTTTTCCCATTTGTACACAACACATGCATATCATTCTCTCACTTTCTTTTAACTCTTTAATATTTCCCTGCCATAAATTCTGCATTCCTTTTTTTGTTCAGATATCTTTTATATCTAGCTTCTATGATCAGACGGGGAGCCAGAGTCCTCATCCCATCTTCCCTCTCTGAAAACATATAAAGTATTCTGTTTTAACTCTCATTTCTCTGTTTCTGATTTTTACTAGTTGTAGTGCCTGACCCCAAATTCATCCCACAACTTAACATGAAAATGTCCCTTTCTGTCTAGTGTTAATGTCACCCTTGATCCATCCTGCTCACATAGATAGCTGTTTCTCTAGCTGTTTACTCTGCATGATTCTTAGTCCCTGTGGACTTTGGTAACCCAGTTACCCATTGTGGATCCCTGTCCACTTTAACCATTAATCTAGGGGCTCAGTATAGGCGGAACTGCACCTTCGGTTCATATATAGCTCTCCTCTTGCGCTGGGCATTTTTGAGGGTCTCTTACCCTTCATTCCCTTACTTAATCCAATGCCCATAATGACTGGCCAGTCTTCTCTCTTCTCTACGTGTGCTTATACCCTCTTGCCTCCAAACTACTTTATCTAGCAGATTTACTACATATACCTGTGAACAGCACTATTCTTCCCTTTCTTATCTATAACACTCCGATGGACAATAGACAGGGACAACATAACATATAACCACCAATCAATACAGTTCGATTAAGGGGAGTAAAGTAGGTACCCTTTGTCCTGAAAATGCCTTACTGATCAAGGAAGTCTGATAACTCAAATGTAAGCAAAAGGCTTACCTCAGCCGGCTGATTATCAGAAATTCCCGGATCGTCTCAAGCTCCTCGTTTCGGATACTCAGGGTCACCTGGAATCCCCTCCTAAGGCAAAGCTCGCCATGCTGACTTGGTTAAATTGATGATAGGCAACTCCTATCCTCATATTGATTAGTGGTTCCAAAGTAATAATAACTAGAAAAGGTACAATTTCTGGGGAAATTGTGAAAGTGTTCTTGCCTCTACAACTGGAGTGGGCGGAGTAACTGGGTGGGGTGGAGTGGCTTGAGTAACTGTGAAAAGTGTTAAAAAGCTTAATATTTTAAAAAGTATAAATAGTAGTAAAAAAGTTCCATCATTCGCTGAAAGAGCTGAACATTTTTTTCAAAAGTAATTTTTTTTTTCAAAAATGAATTTTTTTTAATCAAAAATGATTTTTTTTTCTTCAAAAATGATTTTTTTTTTCAAAAGTAATTTTTTTTTTCAAAGGTAATTTTTTTTTCAAAAATGAATTTTTTTTATTTCAAAAATAATTTTTTTTTCGAAATTATTATTTTTTTTAAAGTAATTTTTTTTTTCAAAAATAATTTTTTTTTTTCAAAAATATTTTTTTTTTTCAAATATATTTTTTTTTCAAAAATAATTTTTTTTTTAAAAGAAATTTTTTTTTCAAAAATATTTTTTTTTTTCAAAAATAATTTTTTTTTTTTCAAAAATATTTTTTTTTTTTCAAAAATTATTTTTTTACTTTTTTCAAAAATTTTTTTTTTTTTTCAAAAATATTTTTTTTTTTTTACATGGGGCGGTCATAATGTTTTGGCTGATCATGGGGTGGTCATAATGTTTTGGCTGATCATGGGGTTGTCAGCTTTTGTCACTTCCCACTCTAGTTTTGAACATTTCGCCATTCATTCCTATGGGACCAATTTCGCCGCATAAACGTCATTTCGTGGACCATTCGGCAAAACATTCCACAAAGTAATAACACACCAATCGGGAACAATCCGCTCGTTTCGGTATATTATTTGTCTCTGTAGTGTGAAAACTGTGGGAGGAGTCTACAAGCATTATCAAGTCTAGCAGATGAAGTCACATGCATTTGGAGTGTCTCAGCATCTTGTGTTTACAACCACTGTTTCCTAGCAACGCTCATGCCCTGTTTATGCTTCCCAAATACTGCTTCATCAAAACTGCCCCATCAGAATTACCCCATCAAAACTGCCCCATCATATTCCTCTATTATAAATCAGTACATGGCGTGTCTGTCCCCTCCCCCGGGCTCTGTAATCAGCTGAGATGCTCCAGCCACCTTCCCCCCCTGTGTATAACAGAAGCTTTGGTAACCATGGCAACAAAACAAACACTAACAGTACACTCTGATTAATGGCTAAAATTTCCTGAAATGACCTCTAAACAAATGGCCGTATTTTAAAAACTATACATCCTACAGCGAAGATCTTTATATTGTGAGAATCACAAGACCCCGACCTAGATTTTGATGTATAGTATGTCTCTGAAATATTAAAAATGAAGGCACAGTCGCAGTTTAGAAATTGCCCTTCAAATTTGGAGGGGGCTAGAGTGTAGTTTCAATGAATGTCAATGGACGGCGTGAGTTGCAAACAAATGGTCATATTGTGAAAACTATCAGGACTATGGCTTAGCCGTGGACATGTTTAGTGGCAGCAGGGATAGCTGAACGTTTTGATATAAGATTTGTGTAGGTGGGCTTGAAAATGAGGGAGTGGCGGCAGTTTAGAAATCATGTTCTGATTTTCCAGCTTTTGTCATCTCCCACTCTAGTTTCCCCATTCATTCCTATGGGACCAATTTCGCCGCAAAAACGACGATATTTCGTGAACCATTCGGCGAAACGTTCCACAAAGTAATAGCACACCATTCGGGAACAATCCGCACGTTTCGGTATATTACTTGTCTATGTAGTGTAAAAACTGTGGGAGGAGTTAGGGTGGTAAATTTGGCTATAATAATAAGAATAATATATATGTGAGATAACAGTAAGTGGTCTTGCTATGCAAGAACACTTAACTATTGCAGTAGGGAACAGACACAAAAGATATGCTCAGCATCTTTCCAAATTACTGTTCTGCTTTATTATGACGCAATTGAAGGTTTTTATGCACATGATTACGTAGGTATCACATTAATATTACAATTGTACGTTTATGGTAACAAGGGGCATTACATAGGCAGGCTAATTCTAATCAGGACTTGAAAGAATGTAAACATTTACTGAAAACATTATTAGTGCTGTGTGCACAGTGAGGGCAGTGTGCAATACATACAAAATACAATACAATTGTATACAGAACTTACAAATTTCCATTACAGGGACGAACAATAAGAAAAATATAATGTAAGCAAACCTGAATTATGTATGGAAGTGTGTTTGGACCGACAATAATGGAGACGTGATGTAGTGTATGGTGAGAAGATATCACCTACACTACGGGTATGAGATAGATGAAAGAGGATAAAAAGTATTACTAAGTCTCAGAAAATGAAAACAAACTGAGCATCAGATGTTAAATTCTAACAATGGGAGATGACCAAAAAGGGTTGTATTAAAGTGAATGGGTTAATATATGTGCAAAATTAACTTCTGGTATGAGTATAATAAGTATTATATAAACCGTCATCACAGCAGATTGGTATAAATAGGGAGCTGGAGGGGAGTGCAAGGACAAACAATAAGAAAAATGTAATGTAAACAAACCTAAATTATGTAAGGAGGTGTGTTTGGACCAACAATAATGATAACGTGGTGTTGTGTATGGTGAGATGATATCACCTGCAATGCGGATATGAGATGGATGAAAAAGGATAAAAAGTATTACCTGAATAGATGAAAGCAAGTCTCAGACATGTGTAATGCGCTCCCAGACCTATAACCATGACAACAGACCATCAGAACACAAATGCAAGCTGTAGCCACGCAGAGCATCCAGATATACCCACGGCGGATCCGGAAGCTACGCCCCCAGCGTCATGTACGGATGGTGACGGACAGACGTTGGAGACGCCAGCCGTCAAAACCGGGTGTGCGTAGTAAGCAAACACCCGTCCATCCGGGATGTTCCACACAGCCCACTGCAGTGTGAGGTCAAAAGACATCACAGGGTGGGCGTGGAGAACATGACGCCGACGTGCAGGTGGCCAGACCCGCCCCTAGGGACAGATGAGGATAGCAGGAGGTGTGAAGTACCCCCCTGTGCACGTTGCAGCCCCCGATCCGGAAGTGCAAAGCCACCATCAGACAGTGAAAGGGAGCCAGACCAGCCCAGAGGTGGGCCCCCGATACTGACTGGATGTAATGGTGAACATGATCATGATCTGGTCTGGTCTGACTATTGGTTCATGTTCACCATTACATCCAGTCAGTATCGGGGGCTCCAGTTTTTAGACAAGTGATCACTCCGTCATTAGATGGAGCGATCGTGTGGTAAAGGGCCGCTGTCATTAGCCCTTTACCCCGTTCTGTGATGCGCCGGGACCAGACGGTCACGGACGTTCCCGGGTGCGTGCCCGAAGGAAGCGCGATTCTGGGAGGACGTCATTGTACGCTCTCCCAGAATTAGCCGTCCACACTGTGGCCATCATTCAGCTATGGCCTAGTTGGCAAGTGGTTAAGGTACCCCCTAAAATACATACCAGACCCTCAAGGCATTTTTTTTCATTCTTGCTGAAGGATGTGCTACAGAAAAAAATGGCATTTACAAAGAAAAAAATACAGCTTAAATTGTCGGCAAATGACATTCATCGCCAGCTTCTTTTTTTTTTTGTTTCTTTGTTTAAGGAACTTCTCCTAAAGTCCAACAAATTAGACAATAGACCCCTGGAGGGGTCTGTGTGTTATTTATTTCAAACAAAGAAGCTGGCAAGGAAAGCCAGTGTTGCTGCAGAGCTTTATGAGCTTTATGTACATCACAGAGATGTGCCCCTTCACAGTCAAGATTAGGACACCTCCCAGGCATGTTAGTTAAAGGAATTTTTTTTTACTCTGGAAAAGCAGGCTATGCAATTATAAATTACAGAACATGCTAATACAATGTTTGACAGAGAACCTCTCACTGCTATTTATCCATCAATGTGTCCTTCTGCTCTATAGAGATGTAATCTAGCTAACTCTGCCATTAGACTTTCAACCCTGATGTATCAAGATCTCTTATGCCCTCTTCTTAGTCGTTTGTTATTACCACCTCTCCTTTCCTCCCTCATCTGTGTTTTACACCTTTGTATTGAAAATGCCAAAATCTAATAAAATTGTCAACTATAAAAAAAAAAAAAAAAAAAAAAAAAAAGAAAAAGCAATGCTCTTGGCTGAATGGATTTTTAAATTTCTTTCTTTTTCTTGCAATGGTACCTGTCCCCCAGGGTAGTGACCACCCTCCCCATGCATATTAACCCAGAAAATTACTAAACTTATACTTTTAAACATTGCTAAAAGTGTATCTAAGTTTCATTTACTACCTGTTAAGAGATTAGGGTCTTCTGTCTTAACCACTTCCCGACCGCCTTATAGCTAATATACTGCTACAGGGTGGCTGTTGTGCGCAGGATCATGTATATATACATGGTGGCTCATTCCCGCTCATTCTTGCTGTGGTTATACACAGCGGGAGCCAATCAGCAGGTACCACGGAGCTCTATGTCCACCAGTACACGCCAATCATTCAGGACAAAGGCAGCAAGGCACTCTGAAAACAAGGCAGATTGCCATTCTGTCAGTAAAGAAGGCATGGATCCTGTGTTCCTGCAAAGCAGGGAAAAAATTCCATGCTTTTCCCTAGTATAAGCACCCCTCACACTGTACAAAAAACGCAGGCTGGGCACACAGTTTTTTTTTTTTATATAATCTTTATTTTAAGCAAATTTTCATTTAACAACATACAGATAGAAAAGGAATAAAGTATGTTACATAGATTGCCTTTTGGGGTACATTTTCACAGAAAGAAAACATAACTCAGGGATACACACAATGAGGGATCATTTCAGAGGGATGTATGATCGTCATCTCACTATAGCATCATCTGAACTCACACATCTATGAATCTCCCCTACAGTCTCCTCCGGGACATCCCTGAGGAAGATTAGAACCTTCAATCAAGAGCAGGGATCACAGAGCGATCTGGAGTACCAAGGCCCAGTACAGAAATCAGAAACATAAATCAGAAGGAAAAGGAACACAAAATAAACTGTAAATAAAAATTAAAAACAAAAGAAGGGGGTGTTACACCTTTTTAGCATGGTAAACCAACTTAAGCTGTATTAGGTTTGTCAAGACTCTTCTGCACTTTTACTCTTCAATCAGTACTGCACGGGAATCCCCACATCCCAACCCATCAATCAGGTGGGGCCGTCGTATGCGAGGGTTTCCAGGACGGATGACACTGCCAGACTGGTATATTGTATCCAGGTAGCCCAGATTGAAATAAACTTCTCGTATCTGTCCTTACACTTCGCCATCCATTCCTCCGCAGCCATGATATTATTGACTAAAATTATCCGTTCAGTGCGGGTAGGCACCTGAGGCTTTTTCCAATACATTGGGATTAGCCTTCGGGCCGCATTAAGCAAATGTGGTAATATCGACTTACGGTATTGGCCGAGAGGAATGGTGGGGAAATGCAAAAGAGACTCCATAGGGGAGTCCGGGAGATCTAGGTCGAAGATGATTTTGATCTGAGCTTGAATACCCAGCCAATAAGGTCTTAATTTAGGACACTCCCACCAGATGTGGAGAAATGAGCCTCTAAGGCCGCATTCTCTCCAGCATGTGTCTGAAAGAGATGGATATATCTTAGCAAGTTTGGAAGGGACCCTATACCATCTGGTTAGGACTTAGTAGCTATTCTCTTGCATTTTTGTGTCTACTGTGCTGGAGTGTGTGAGGCTATACAGATGGTCCAGCTGAGGCTTAGTAAAAATGTGCTGAAGGTCCCTCTCCCAATCCCTAATGAATCCCGGCTTTCCCTTTTTATGCATGGATTGCAGTAAGTCATATAATATCGATAGTGAGGGATAGTGGAGGTTAACATACATAGGCGCTCGAAGGGTGATGCCTGAGTGGGAGAGTGAACTCCATGGGGTAGACTCCTAACGAAATGCTGGAGCTGTCTATATCGCCACTCGTCCATTGGGAAGGTGCCATATTGTTCCCTTAGTGTCGCTGACGGCAGCAAGCCTTGGTCTTGGATAAATCTACCACATCTGGACTCTCCATCAGCTGCCCACACCTGAAAGAAGGACAGATGCTCCCCTGGATTAAACCAGGGAAAGCCACCCAGTGGTGCCAGAGGGGAAGTCGGCGGAGCAAGCCTTCCCCTCTTATTCAAAGCGTCCCAAATTGTCAGAGCATGGGAGGCCATAGGAGAAATCAGCAATGAAAAACCCCTGCACTCCCGTGGAACCCAGGGGGCATGCGACAGGTTCCGGCCTGCTAAAAATTTATCGAGTGGCACCCAAAGTTTCAAGGTGACACCTTGATACCAGTCTAGAATGCGCTGCAAAGCTATGGCTTCATAATATCTGTGGACCACAGGGACCCCCAAACCCCCTCCTACTTTAGGGCGTTGTATCGTGCGAAGGGCCAGCCTAGGGCATTTCCCACTCCAAATATATTGTATAATCAGGCTGTTGAGGGTTGAGAAGAAAGTCCTAGGCAGGGTGATAGGCACCATCTGCAGAAAAAACAGGACACGGGGCAGCACATTCATTTTGAGGACACTGACTCGGCCCATCCAAGAAAAAAGCAGAACGGTCCCATCTTTTAAGGTCTGCTCTGATAGTGGAGAGCAATGGCCCGTAATTACACGCGTAAAGCTGGGAGCAGCTGGCAGGCAAGTATATCCCCAGATACTTCAAGGAGGTCTGACACCATGTAAAGGAGAAGGCAGCCTTCAGCTGTGTACGTAGACCCAAGGAAATATCCAGGGATAGAATCTCTGACTTGTTATAATTTATCTCGAAATTGGACAAAAGGTTGAATTCTCTTAGTTCTGCCAAGATGTTAGGCAGTGATATCAAAGGCTCAGAGACATAAAATAGTACATCATCCACATAAGCGGACAGCTTATGTTCGGTCGGCCCTACAGTGAAGCCTTTGATATCTTTATTAAGGCGGATCTTATTAAGCAGTGGCTCAAGGGTTAATGCAAAAATAAGGGGGGACAAAGGGCATCCCTGGCACGTCCCATTGCCAATCGGGAATGTATCTGACACTAGTCCATTTACTTTTATCCTAGTGGTCTGGGAACTATAAAGGGAGGATATCCAGGCTAACATGTTAGGGCCCAGGCCAAGCCTGACCAACACTGCCCTCATATATGTCCAGTCAACCCTGTCAAATGCCTTTTCGGCATCGGTGGAGAGCAAAAGACAGGGGTGAGTCGTAGCCTGAGACTCCACCCAATGGATCAGTTGGAGTGCTCTGTTTGAGTTGTCCCTTGCCTCCCTTCCCATTATGAAACCCGTTTGGTCAGGGTGTACAACTGTTGGGAGGAGTGACTTAAGTCCATTGGCCAAGATTTTCGCCAAAATCTTCACATCGGTGTTCAAAAGTGATATAGGCCTATAGTTCCCGGGTATAGTGTGATCTTTCCTGTCCTTCGGGAGGACTGTAATATGTGCCATCAGCGCCTCACTAGGCATTGCTGAACCGGAGCCCAGTGACGTAAAGTAAGCACACATGGGCTTAGACAGCACCTCAGAGTATTTTTTGTAAAAGGCATTTGTGTAGCCGTCGGGGCCCGGAATCTTCCCATTAGGAAGGTCTTTGATCACCGCTTCAATTTCCGATATAGAGATAGGTGCATCGAGCTGTTCGCCAACAGATGCCGCAAGCTGTGGGGAATGGGCCTCTGCGAGGTATTGTAGGATGCGGTCGGTCCGTTGGGGCTCCACAGATCCTGGTAAAATACCTGGGAGTTGATACAGTTGGGCGTAATAATTCCTAAAAGTGTTAGCAATTTTCGAGGAGTGAATGACAGATGTTCCCGTCGGTGAGGTGAGTTTATGAACATGTCCCGAATCGCGCTGGTGTTTGAGCCAGTAACCTCCCACATTTGTTACCAAATTCATAGAATTTGTGTGCCACATGGCGCATTCGAGCCCTGATTTTAGCGTCCAGCAGTACAGCCAGATCCTGTCTGAGGGATTGTAGTTCTAACGCTATTGCGGGAGTAAAGTACCGTTTGTGGACTAGTTCCGCCGCACGTATTTTGGCTAGTAAGGTCAGCAGTTCCCCCTCCCGAGCCTTTTTCAATCGCGCACCTTGGGATATTAACTCCCCGCGGGCTACTGCTTTATGTCCCTCCCACACCGAACCCATGCCTACCTCGCCTGGTTTATTCTCTGCAAAATACAGGGAAATGGTATCCGATACCTGTTTTTGAGCCACCGCATCATCCAGGATGCCTTCATTCAAGCACCAGCTCCATGTCCGTGCCTCCGTGAACAGGTGATGCAGGGAAATGGAGACCGGTGCATGATCTGAAATTGTGATGGAGCCAATGGAGGCGCCAGCCAGGGAATCAAGGGAATATTGATCCATCAGCATGAAGTCTATCCTAATAGCTATCCGAGAAATAGCTATAGTCTCTATCTGTTGGGTGTAATAGTCTCCAACAATCAACCAAATGGTGCGCCTGCAAAGATTTCCGAAAATGTTTCAGAAAGGCAAATGAATGGGTGGAGCGGCCAGAGGACGTGTCTAGTATTGGGTCTGGGCTGATATTAAAATCACCTCCCAGAATGAGCTGACCCTCCATGAAGGATGACAGAGACTCCAGGACAGAATCAAGGAAAGTAAGTTGTTTACAATTTGGGGCGTACACAGCGGCAAACGTGAACCTACGGTTGTAAATGGTGCCTTTAACAAACACAAACTGGCCATCAAGGTCAATTAATTGGTCCGTTAGGACAAAGGGACAATGTTTGTGGACCGCTATGGCCACCCCCCCTGATTTAGGGCGAGGGGAGTTGCCAAGGTACCAGGAGTTGAATAAATGTGTGGGAAGACGGGGGACCGAGTCAGTGCCAAAATGCGTTTCCTGCAAAAAAATTACATTTTGATGGAGAGCCCAGACCACGCACGTTATAGGATATGACTTTTAAAGCTGCCATAATGGAGGGTCACAGGGTGGAGCCACCGGGTTGTCAGCAAGGGGGATGAGGGACCCACAGCACGTCCAGACCGGTAGAAGGAAGCAGACAAAGTATGTCATACATGAGCAAGAGCCTAAAAAACAAATCATAGTTATTGCAGATGCAAACACCCTAAAACAGAGGAAAAAAAGGGGGTTAAACTGTAGAACAGAAATACAACAAGAGCCCAAAGGGCATAACAAGGCACCACCTTGCCGCTGGTCGGGAGTCCTCACCCCCCCCAAATCGGGGAGACGGTGAGGACCAGCGAGCAGTGCCATGTCCCAAAAGGGGAACAAAACTCCAAAGAGTCGACCTATTGGGGGTAAAGTGATACAGCACAGGGAGTGGATCCACATGGGCACCTGCTATCAGTGTAAGGGGCATACTCTGCACCCTAGACTTAGGTAGAAAAGTGGAACGGCAACTGGGGGGAATCAAGTAACGTCCAGGAACTTCTCAGGTGCCAATTTTAGATACCACCCCCATTCAATCTTCCCCCTGTGGGGAGCGAGGGTGCGATGTTTGGTTAGATGGGCCCCTCCGAGATCCACGTCTGCGACGGCTTGCCTGCCACGGTTCAGGGCGAGCTGGGAGAGTTATCTCTGGTGAAGCCCTCTAATCCGGAATGTCCACCTGAGGCAGTCCAAGAGATTCCAGAAAACGAGGCAGATCAGCCTTGCTCCGCAGGGTAAACTGCTTACTATCCTTAGTAGCAGATAAGCTAAACGGAAAGCCCCATCTGTAAGGCAATTGCGCATCCTGTAGAGCCGCCAACAACGGCTTGAGGGCACGGCGCTGCATAAGCATACGTCTCGATAGGTCCGGAAAGAAGGATAATTGGGCTCCATCGAAATCCACATGTCGGACTCCACGGACTTGGGTCATGATGCGCTCCTTAAGAGAATATTTGTGTAGTTTACAAATAACGTTCCTGGGTTTGTCAGGATCTTCAGAGGGAGGTCGCAGAGCTCTGTGAGCCCTGTCTATCTCAATGTGCTCAGGCACCTGGCGACCTAGTATTTGCTTAAAGACCCCCTGCAGGGTGGGTATAATGTCTCTCGGGCCAGTGGCCTCAGGCAGACCCCTGATGCGTATGTTGACCCTGCGGCTCCTATTTTCAAAATCGCTCATCTGATCCAACAGGGCCTCAAGCCTGCGGTCATGCATTTTGCTGTGGTCAGAAAGAGCCTGCAGGGTGGGGGTAATCTCTTCCAACTGGGTTTCCAAGGACTCCACTCTACCCCCCAGGTGCGCTGTATCGCCTTGCAAGGCCTCAATATCCTGCCTCATGGCCTTCTCCACCCTGTGGACAAACCCCTCCAGATCAGCCTTAGTGGGGAGGGAAAGGATGTGTGCACGGATGTCTCTATCTCCCCAGGCATCGCCTCCGATAGTGGGTCTTTCTGAGCTGTCCGATCTGGAGGGAGAGGAAGGGGGAGGCAGGGATGGCAGAGGTATGTGTGGGGAACTGATAGGAGAGGCAGCTCCAGCAGTGTGTTCGCCAGGCGCCATCTTGGCTGTACCTGCCGTTCCTCTGCGGGTCCCAGAAAAGAAGTTGTCCAAGGATTCCGACCAGCTCCGAGGGGTCCGCTGCGGCTGCGGGGATGTCTTGCGCTTCGGGGGCATCGTTTATATGCCTGTCCCCCCGGTAATGCTGCCGTTCAGGCTGTATAGAGAGTGGGTCTCACGGAGCTCCAGAAAAGCACGTCTTCACTCGTGCATGCCGTAGCCACGCCCCCCGGCTAGGCACACAGATAACCTGTGTTTATATGTGTGTATATATAATGTGTGCTGTCTCATTGTGTTGTGTACTGTTTGCTGTGCTAGTTTTGGGTGGGGCTGTATTCCAATGTTCTATTATGTTTGTCTGCCTTGGATCACAGGATGTGTATTGCATTGGAGGGAGGGGGGATTCTTCCAACAGCTCTCCCTTCTAACACTGTGTACTAATGAGAAGTTAAACACACCTGACCTGTGTGTCCATTGTCATTGGACAGTTTAACCCGCCCTCTTTTCCAAGGGTGGGGGGAAAGTGTCTCTGAGTTATTTTATCTGTTGTGTCCATGTGTTATAATAAATGTGTTGATTCCTGCTGAAAACCTAAAGACAGAGCCTTGTCTCGTTTTTGGGGTGGATTATTTGTATGGGTTCCTTGTTCCTTGGAGTGTTCGGTAGCTGCCTTTGTGTTTGGGTATGGAATGTCCTAAACGACTTTAACCCCTTTCATACTCGGGGTGTCGTTACAGTGCCATATCGCAAAAAATGGCTTGGTCATGAAGTGGGGTACGTTTTCCGGAGCTGAAGTGGTTAAAGAACATAATGTGGGGGAGGTTTAATAAAACTTGTGCACACAGAATCTTGTGCAGCTGTACATATTAACCAATCAGCTTCTATCTTCAGCTTGTTCAATTAAGCTTTGAAAATAAGACCTAGAAGCTAATTGGTTACTATGCACCCGTTTTAGTAAATCACCCCACTGTTTCATGTTATCACACACCTTAACTAAGATCTCTCTATGTTTTTTATTTTATTTTTTTGGCATGTTGATAAATAGGAAAATAAACTTGCGTGTTGATGATCCCAAGATTTTACAAGGAGAATCGACTTGTCGACCATAATGCTATCTCCCAGGCACCTGCAAATTTTAGTGTGATTTTGCAAAATTTTGTTTTTTGACACTTCTATGGTGTTTTCAATTTTTTTTTTCAATTGTAAGCATGTTGTGTGTTCCATAATTAGGATTTACACAATTGTTATATCTGGTTTACACTATAAGTTCTATTCTGCTACAGAATGACACTTCATTGTTGTTCCCTGTCAGCACAGATCTTACATTAACTAGACTCTGGGCACCACACACAGTAGAAAGCAGTGTTTAAATTATATCTCCAAATCTCCTGCCAAAAATCATACTTCACGTTAAACTTTATCAAAAATGCATGGCACTCTTGGTTTATATTGCTGAGCAGATTCAATTAAACATTTTTAGTTTGAAGGTGGGTGGGCGACATAAACATACTTGACTAGTTATTTTTATTCCCTCTTTTTTTTTTTTTTTACAGCTGACCTGAGGTGCCACAGTTTTTTTTCCATTTTCAGCTTTAACATTTTCTAGAAAATGAGTTACTTTCTTAGGAAACAATACTGCACATTTGGTCAACACAAGGCTATAAGCATTTATGTTCACAATGGAAGGGCACTTTTTTTTTTTTTGAGACAACAAAGTTCCAGACTTGGACCTCCTCCAAATGTCAAATTTAGGCATAGCTAACCCCAAGAACAAATAATTAACATATTGCAGTGTTGTCATCTTGTTTGAAATACAAACACCTCCCCTTTTCCTCATCTCCATAACATAGGAGGAAGTTGTTTGGTAGTCCACAGAAGAGAACCTGGAAAGCTAATAACATTCTTTGAGATTTCAGATCAGCACACTTTTAAAAGTAGTAAACGCTTAGGGAATATCTTACCAAAAATGAAATTCCTGTTGCAGGGAATGCCTTCATTTTTATTTGTATATCTTAGCAAAGCATTTAAGAAAATCAGTGATCATTTCTGGCAGGATCAACAGGCATTTTCTGTACTTGCTAAAAATGTTCTTATCCTGAAAAAAGAAATCTAATGGAGGACTTATATGTTGCAAATATTAAATGTTTACCTTTGGGTTTAGATATACTTTAACCTCCCTGGCGGTATGATTATTTCAGATTTTTGCGTCTCAAAGCGGTACAATTATTTTGCATAGAAATTTGGCGTTTTTATATTGTAGGCCTGTAATTCTTAGCAATAACACACTTATATCTGTCGACCAAGAGTCTAGTAGATATCCCGGGTATGATGAAGTTTGAAACACAAAATCATAAATTATAATATAATAAATAAATATAAATAATTAAAAAAATAATAATAATATAATAATAATAAAATACATTTCCCCACGATTCACTATCGCTTAATTCTGCAAGTGTTCTAATTTACTATCGCTGTTTTCTAGCTGGTCTAAAGCCACTTTTGACATAAAGGGACACTTTTTGGTTACTATGGACAATCTCAAGTTTCCAGGCAAAAAGAACAGTATATATAATATAAAACTGCATGCAGGGCATGGGCCAAAGCACTGGGGACAAAAGGGAAGTGAAATGATTTCATACAGTACTGTAATCTGTAAGATTACAGTACTGTATGTGTTATGATTTTTACATTTTTTGAATTTACCGCCAGGCTCCGCTCCCGTGCGTCGTGACGCTTGCAGGGAACGGAGCCTGGCACAGAGAGGTTTCGGGCAGAGGACGGAGCCCGCAGACAGCGCGGGGGGACATCGCAGGATCCTGGGGACAAGGTAAGTATACCGCACCAGGATCCTGAGATGTAATTCCGAGTGTGGCTCGGGGTTACCGCTAATGGTGCTGAAATTTAACCCTGAGCCACACTCGGGAATACTGTCAGGGAGGTTACAGCTGTCATCAATGTATTATTAAGCTGGGACAGCTGAACTGACAGTATGTAAATGAGTTCCTGAACTATACTGAATGTGAAGATAATTTGGAGCTGGTGGCCACACAGAGTGCTTGAATTAGTTTTCCTGCACAATTGCATCATCAAGTCTGGCTCATAAAGCACAAGAACGATTACAGGACAAACCGTTTTTCTTCCTATTTCACACTGTCATTGCCACTAGAGTGCGTCTCCATTCACCTTTTCAGGTCTGATTTCAGCCCAAACTTAGGGCTGAATTCGGACCTGAAATGGACCAAAAGACACACAGGACTCCTGTACAATTCTCCATAGAGAGCCGGTCACAATCTCCTGCTTTGCGAATTGGATGCAGAGAAACCCGAATCCAATTCGCAATAGTGTGAACCCAGCCTTAGATTTAACAAAACCATAAAATATGAGATCAAACCTGAACACTTTCAATGTGTATGCAATCAGGCAGGACCTTGCACTACATAAGTGAAGGTAAATCTAAAGGAAATTAGTGGTGCTCTCATTTGTAATCAAATCATTTGTAATCATTTGTAATCAAATCATTATTGTATTTAGTATAGCCTACTTAGTAATTTAGCAATGTAAATGCTATATTTTTTTTCAACACAAAATATGATTTTCAACAAGATGTTAGGAATTAAAGTGGCACAGGCATAAAACCTCCTCCACTCTTCCAACTGATAAAATTTAGCAGATCCTGCACCTAATTAACAAAGGTGGTGCAAAAAACAGCATAGAAAGCAGAGCTGTCAATCTTGCATTGAGATTTCCCTATATATATATATATATATATATATATATATATATATATATATAAGCAGGCTCTGTCTATGTAGTGTGTTCACTGCACGGGCAGACAGAGACATGTAACCTATCTGCCAGGTTCTTGGCAGACAGTACTCAGACAGTACTCATCCTGTACACCAGATGCTATCTGTGGCAGTTGTCTATATTTGAAAAAATGCCAAATCTTAGAGGATCCACATTAAGCAGGTTGATATTCTGGGGAGCATGGTGGGACATCCATGACACTTGTGAAGCACCCATCACACAACCTAATGATTCTGGTTCCTAAACCTTCACTATACCCCTACCTCTCTCAACTCATGGCTACTGAAATCATATTTTTCATATTTGCTTGTTCTTTTTTTCCATTTTTCTCTTTGTTAACTATTTGGTTGTAAAATGTCATGCAATGGAATAATCACTATCCATAGTAGTATGTTGTATATCTCCTGCATTGTGTTCATTCTGGCTGACTACTGTACTTATATCACTTGTATGTCTATATACATTTTTATTTATTTAATAAAACAAAGTATAAAAAAAAAACTAGACCGATATGCAAAATAGGCATTACAGATCATTAATCAGCATAATGTAAAATATCTTATCTATGTGTGTAAATGTCTTGGCATAATTTACTATTATTTATATACATATGTACATATACTATTATATATGTACATTCATTAAACACTTAAGGATCTATTGTACAAGCTGAAGGAATGCTTACATAGATGCATACAAACAGAACCATTTATTCCTCTGTTTTTTATAGCTTTGGTGTGATGAATCATGAATTGTAGAAGCTAAATTTATAATAAATGCAAGTACAGTTTTACATAAAAGCACTAAATAAATCTAAATCATGACTAATGTATGACAGATGTTTGGGAAAATTCCATCTGCTGAAAGGTCCTGAATAGACAGGCTTAGATTCATGTTCACATATATGCACATAACAATCTGATTTTGATAGAATATTTTTATATGCTTATAGTATGCTAATACCAATGATGCAGAATAAAATCACTGAATTAATGCATCTTTAAAGGAGAACTACACTTTCATAAAAAAAAAAAATAGAACATTTACAATTGCTAGACAAGCTAAATTTGTAACTTGATGCTATTAAAAATGACATTTCCATTTAAAAAATGTTCTTCTCAGGTCCCACACCATTCACACACGAACAAAGACTTGGGGGGCACACCCTAAAACTGCATCAAAGATGGTGCTGCTATAAGACCATGCAAACAGAACGATTACAGCGCACACATACAAAAATGACATCTAAATCCTGCAAGGCTATTTAAAACACCTGAACACATTCACCAAAATATATATGGATTTGGTCACACCATATGGCCATAAAGTGCTTAAGCCTGTGTGTACGCGGCATTAGAGTGGCAAAGCCAAACCATTTAGGAATCTGTGGCAACATTTTACATTTTCTGTTTCCCAATTGTCTCTGACAATCTGACCCTGAAAACTGGCAGATCCCAAAATACTCATAGTTTTAATTGCAGCTGCTTAGCTGTTAATACATTTCAATTTTCAGTTTTAAGACTACAAATTGTGGCAAACATCAGAAGGCCAATACTTATGTATATAGCTACAGTAGCTAATATTGTACTCTGTACAATGGAGGACATGAGTACAATTGTCGTAAGTCTTGATTATGTGATTCTGTTGGCTAAGTTAAGTTTTAAAAACACTGCATTAACTAATAAGAGATCACCTAAATAGGAATTTTGATGATCTAGGTTATTATTTTAACTTGGTTTTTAACTAATTTCTTTTTTTTTCTTTCAATAAATTTTTATTGAGTATTTCGTAAAGGCATACAGAAAATAGAAAAGTGGGGGGTAAAAGTAAATGGGTTGTGTAACATAAAATGGGTTGTTTAACACAAAATAAAATATAGAAGTAAGTGACATACAGCTTGTGGTGGTATATATTCAGAAGTTACAGTCTTACGTAAATTAAATAGATATAATGTTAGACCTACTGGTACTGTTAATACTTTACATTCACCTCATGGGTCAATTAAGTCATAGCCTATATGGCCATATAGACCAGGATTTGTCAAACTTCGCACACTGTGAGGAATTTAATGCTATAAGACGTTCAAAGGTGCAGTTCCTGTTGACAGCTTTGATTATATCTGTCATATTCAAGGCTGTCGCGGATTTCCAGTTGCAAAGAATCAGTGACCTTGTCTCTAGTAGTATGTGTGTCACTACTGGTCTGAAGTCGTTATGGAAGTTGTCTATGTTTAAGTGTAATATTGCTAATGCAGGGTCTGGAGGTGTGAGCATTCCTGTAATAGAGGATATAAGTCGGAATATTTGATTCCATGTGCTCTTAACAGTGGGGCAATACCATAGCATGTGAAGTAAAGAGCCCGTGTGGCCGCATGCCCTCCAACATAGTGGTGAAGTACCAGGGAAATAGGTCGCCAACCTGTATGGTGTGTAGTGCCATCTGTTAGCTAGCTTAATCGCTAGCTCCCAATGCTTAATGCAGTGGGAGGCTTTGTGTATTTCAGTGAATGCCTGTTGCCATTGGTCTGGTGAGAATATTTTTCCCAATTCAACCTCCCATTTTGTCATTGCAGTGGTTTTGAGGAATGTGTTTTTATCCCTTAGTTTATTGTAGAAAAAGGATATACCTTTGGTGTTGTTATTAGCAGTCAAGTAAAAGTTCCATATCTCTTTCGGTATGGAAATGGACGGTTTAGAGAGGGATTTAAGGAAGTGTGTGATTCTCATGTGTAGGAATTTCCCGTTATTGGTGAGGTTATATTGGGACATGACCTGTTCAGTTGTTTTTAATTGTGAACCGTCATAGAGGTCCAGAATGTTATTGATCCCTTTGCTTGTCAAGTAGTTAACCTGCAGTGAAGGAATCTTTGTTTCTAGTAGAGTCATTGGTATTGTGTATGGTATTTCTTGATTGACCTTATGTTTTTGTTCTAGAAGGAATCTCCATGCTTTCAATGAGATCTGCATAGGAGGAGTAAGGGTAGACAGTTTCCATGGTAACCACCCATCACTCAGTAGTAGTAATGTTAAGTCCTTTGTTGGGGCTAATGCTTTTTCAATGTCTACCCAGAGTGGTGTGTCCTCAGTTTTGAACCATAGTTTCGTTTGGTCTAGTCTGACAGCCCAGTAGTAGTCATATAAGTCCGTCAGGCCTGCCCCTCCTATTTTTTTGTGGAACGTGAGGTTATTTCTAGAGCATCTAGCTTTTTTTCCATTCCATATATACTTCCAACCTGCGTTTGACATTTTATGGATATAGTGAATAGGTATGTGAATTGGTAAAGAACGAAACATATAGATTATTTGTGGTAGCAACATCATTTTGTATGCATTGATTCTTCCAAACCATGACACTTCTTTGTTGGACATATGCCTGATTTGGGCTTCCAGTGTGGCTATCAGTGCTAGCATGTTGACTTTAACTAGTGTGGAGGTTTTATTGGTAAGGGTGATACCCAGATATTTTATGCCATTTAGGCTCCACGTATAAGGTAGTTGTGTTTGAAGCAGGTTGCGTTCATGGGGGGGAATACCTAGATCTAATATTAAGGATTTGTTAAAATTGACTTTGTAATATGATATTTCTCCAAATGTGTTGAGGATTACATGAGCATGCTGTAGTGATGTGACAGGATTGGTAAGGATTAAGATTACGTCATCTGCAAAGAGGTTTATGGTGTGCGAGCTGGAGCCGAACTGGAAGCCTGTAATCAGGGGGTGAGATCTTATAGTTTCAGCTAGGGGTTCGATCATTAGGTTAAAGACTGTTGGAGATAGGGGACACCCCTGTCTTGTCCCGTTAGTGATGTTAAATGGTTTGGATAAGAACCCAGAGGAGTACACCTGAGCTGACGGGTGTGAATATAGAGCCAGGATGGCTTGCAGTATGGGGCCCTGGAACCCAAATTTGGTAAGAGTTGTTTTCATATATGTCCAGTGGACTCTATCGAACGCCTTCTCTGCGTCGATTGACAACAGCAGAGAAGGCGTTCGAGTTTTCTCAGCAAAATTCATCACATTAATAATTCTTCTAGTTGCGTCAGAAGTTTGTCTCCCCCTCACAAAGCCCATCTGGTCGCGCTTTATAATATGTGGTATAATGTCTGTTAATCTTTTGGCTAATAATTTGGCATAGATTTTGATATCAGAGTTTAGAAGAGATATAGGTCTGAAATTCGCTGGTGTGGTAGGATCTTTGCCTGGTTTGGGCAATGTTACTATGTATGCTTTCAGCATTTCTTGAGGAAGGGTCGCGGACTCAGCAGCTGTATTGAATATGGTAGACATGTATGGTGATAGAGTGTTTGCAAAGGTTTTAAAGTATTCGTTGGAGAAACCATCCGGCCCCGGAGATTTTCCATTGGGAAGGGAGTTGATTATCAGTTCTATTTCTCGTGTCGTGATGGGTGCGTTTAGTGTTTCTAACTGGTGAATAGAGAGAGTGGGAAGATTAATATTTTTGAGGAATGTCTCAATTTGTTCCACTGAAGGTTGGTGTGTTGGGGTCTGTTTGTAGATTATAAAGTGAGCCATAGTAGTCCGCAAATTGGTCAGCTATAGCCTGAGGATTTACAATTTTGTGTGGTTCTGTAGGATGCTGTAGGTAGGCTATTCTCGTTTTAGTTCGAGCCGCCTTCAATCTGTTTGCTAGATATTTTCCTGCTCTATTAGCATTGGCGTAGTAGTTTAGTTGGAGGCGGCGGAGATGTATGTCATATTGTTGTGATAGTAGATTTCTAAGTTTTTCTTTGAGGGCGTTCAGTTTATCAGTGAGTGGCAATGTAGGGGATTGTTTGTGTTGTGATGAGATATCATGGATTTCTACCAGGAGATTATGAAGCTGCTGAGTCCGTTTCCTCTTTTCTCTGGCCCCTATTTGAATTAGAACGCCTCTCATAAAGGCCTTGTGCGTGCTCCATAAGATGTATGGGTCCTCAAATGAGCCAGCATTGTCTGAAAAGAAATGCTGTAAGTTCTGAGATAGTGTCGATTGGAGTTGTGGGTCATGGAATATGCGTGTGTTGCAGCGCCAGATGGGGGGTGAGGAGGAGATTCCCCTCTCAGCAATGGATAAAGAAATAGCAGAGTGGTCCGACCACGTAATATCATGTATTGTGGTTTTTTCGATTTGTTGTAGAAGCCTTTTATCCGTTAAAAATAAATCTATTCGGGAGTATGAGCAGTGTCTGCTGGAAAAAAAGGTGTAGTCCTTTTCATTGCCGTGTAGACATCTCCATGTGTCGAATAGCTCTTCTTTGTGTAGTAGTGGTTGGAGGGACAAAGTTCCTTTGCCGGATGATGTGTCTATGAGTGGGTCAGGTGTCGCGTTAAAGTCCCCACAGATCAGGAGGTTGCCATATTGTAAGGCTTTTGCTTTGTTGAGTACTTTGTTTATGAACCGTACTTGGTGCTTGTTTGGAGCGTATAAGGTTACTATGGTGTAGGGACTAGAGTTGATGTCCCCTGTGGCAATGATGTACTTTCCCGCAGCGTCAGTGATGATTTCTTTGGGCTCGAAGGATATGGAGTTTTTGAAGGCTAGGAGAACTCCCCCTGTTTTACGGTGTGGCGTACAGGCTATGTAGATGAAAGGGAAGTCCTTGTGAGTACATTGGGGGTCGTTGTGTAGTTGGAAGTGCGTTTCTTGGACGCTGAGAATGTCCGCCTTATGCTTGTGAGCTTCTTTCCATAAGCTATAGCGCTTAGCCGGGTGATTTAAGCCTCTGGCATTAATGGAAAGGCAGGTAATCGTCATTTAAGAGACAATTGTGGTGAGTTATGAGGCTGTGATGTGGGAGTACTCACTGCGACCATGGAGAACTTCTCGTGCTGCGTATTTGTTGGTGGAGAGGAGACGTTGTAGCGAGACCTCTGCTGGTTCGGAGGTGTAATTAGTACCATGAAGCGGTGCATATCACTTAAAGAAAAAAGAGGTAAAAAATAACTGTAAACCAAACAAAAAGATAACATGCGTAACTTAAGAAATGGATCTCACAAGTGATCCTCGTGCAGTCGTAGCTGCTATTGGTGTTGAGGGGGAAAGGGAGAGGTTCTAGATCAGAAACTTAGCCCTGAAGATAATCCTTTATAGACTTGGGTTATTTTTCTAGCTTCCACCTGTGGGTTTCTTGTTAGGTTTTTTGTAGGACACTACCTGCCAATCATTCTGGAGGAAGGATGGTTCAGCTGGGTGTATCTGATGGGTAGGCTGATCCGCAATGATGTTCCATCTTTTCAGGGCTGTGAGCCCTTCTTCCAAAGTAGTAATGGAGATGGTGACTCCGTTGTGGGTAATAGATAGAGTGGCGGGATACTTCCACTTATGGAGGATTTTGTGGTTCCTCAAAGCTTTTGTGATTGTTAGCAAATTGCGCCGGCGCTGCAGAGTATGCCTGGAGAGGTCTGGGAGCAGTCTGATATTCACATACTGCTGGGGGACGTTCTCCTGTTTGCGCGAGGCTTGGAGTACCCGGTCCTTAACGTGGTAGAAGTGCATTCTGAGCAGGACATCCCTGGGTATGTCAGCAGGGAGAAAAGACGGCTTAGGTACTCTATGTATCCTGTCCACTAGTAGGTCCTGTGCTGAGGCATCGGGCACCAGAGTGGAGAATAGGGTCTGGGCATATTGTAAGAGCTGGCTAGGGGGGATATCTTCCGGAATTCCTCTCAGTTTGAGGTTGTTCCTCCGGGACCTGTCTTCTAGGTCGGCCATTTTGTTTTTTAACCACGTGATGTCTTCCCCTTGAGCTGTATGGGCCTCCACCATCACATTGTATGCTGATGTGTATTCCTCCATCTTGTTTTCTACCAGGTGTATCCTCTGGCCTATGGCCTGTACTTCCCGCTGGCACTCTGTTATCCCCCTAACCATGTCTGCTTGTAGTGAGGAGCGCAATGACAGGAGCATGTCCTTCAGCAGTGTATCTGAGACCGGCCGGTCCACAGTGGGGAATTCCCTGATAGGATCCCCTTCAGTGCTACTCTGGTGTAACGGATTGCTGTGAGGCCCGCTCACCTCCATGCCCTGCGCGCCTCCCTGCCTGATAGGGGAGTCCCTCCGCGGCTTCGATTTGGCCGGACTTCTAGTGGAAGGGCTGGATGGGCTGGAGGATGATACACTGGGTGGGTTCGGGGAGCGGGTAGGGACAGATACTAGACCTTGTCTGCCGCTGTGCGCTTCGGGCCTAAGCTCCGGCCTGTCATCTGCCGTACCGCCGACATTTTGAGGGCCGCGAGCCGCGTAGTAACTTGTCATTTTCTGCGGCTGTTGTGAGTTCTTGCGGCGTCTGGTCATCCCCGATGGGTTCAGCGGGCCCCCACGTAGTGATAGGTAGGTCCGATTGTCAATAGGGGTGCTGGAAAGCTCTGATGGCTGTAGATTATCTCTAAGGCGAGCGGAGCTCCAGGATTACACGTCCATCTTAGAGCCCGTTCGGCCACGCCCCCGTTTTTAACTAATTTCTAATCCAATGTATAATCACAACAACAATATAGTAGTTCAGGGACTGGACATTTCCCAAAACCTTTATTCTCTCCGTACCATCATTTGTGTTCTAATACCTGTATATAGGGGCCTTTAACAGCATTCTCAGAATCTATCCTACACTCTTGCTGGCGCTAAATACAACAATAATACAGCTTTGATTGCACAGTGAAACAACTACTGGGGACTATGGTATTAGATAGGAGATTTCTCCCCAGAGTGTATATGTGCTGCTGTCATGATGGGGTTTTTGCACTTAGCAGTGTATAGGGGGAACTTGAAATACTCAGTTTGTAATGGCCTTAGCGGTAAGCAGAACTGACAAAAAAGGCTAGCTGGTAAATCAGTATGCATCCCTCCTTGCACAGATATTACCTTCAGGTAAGCATATAGCACAAGTTCACTTTAACAAAATGTCATGCCATTATCTATATTGTGGTTCCACAATTCGATTATTGTTTTAAAATATAACAGATGATTTATTCAATAAAGGGAAGTTATATTAACATGAAAAAGTCTGCTACTGACTTATAAAGAATGTTCCACAAATTCTAATCCCTGGCAGTATTCTCCCTTGACTTTATACGAAAACTACTTATTAACTTTCTACTGCATAGTTTGCTTTCTAAGGCAGCCACTTTTGATTAACCAAGGATTTGGCACACATTTCATAAAAACGCTGTGACAATGTTTCTGGTAAAAGCTATTGATGAGATCATTCCTGTTTAAAGGCTCATACTCAGACAGTACTTTCCAAATATCCTGCTGTGACTTAGATCAATAATGTACTTGGCTGGCATGAGAACACAGGAGTCTAAAAAGTATTCCGTAAAACTATATGGACATAAAGTACATACTAGAGGAACTTTGAAAACTTACCCCAGATCTTATACTTTATAAGCCACTGCTAAAAAACTCCCACCTAGCACCCCTCCACCGCATTTACTACATGGATTAGGGCTGCACTAATAATGCTATAATTTTAAATCCACAGAGTAAGCACACCACATAACAAGAATGTTTTTTTGAAATAGAGCAATATTCAGCATATAATCAAAAGTATGCAATATCCAATTATGTCATATTACATCAAGCATAATACAAAAAAAAGTATTTGCTGCACTGTTAATTCTAATCTATTTCCAAAAAGAATACATGCATGTACATAGGTAAAGTAAGCACCACTCAGCCAAAAAACAGCTGATGTTCAGAAATACATACAGGAATTTGGTACCCAGAACAGAATGAGACAGAAGGTTCTTATGGAAAGTGGTTTCTACACCCCAAAATGGTGGGTTATTTCCCCTCCTCCTCTCTTTTCACCAGGGTCTGGCTCTGCTTTCTTTGGCCTCTTTCACTATCAGGTCGGTCTGTCAGTTCTTCAGGTAGGCCTGATCTGACACTCTATTCACCTCTATGGGGCATGACATGTCCGCTGACACTCGCTGCTATCTGATCCAATCCTGTGTGTGAAATCCAGACAGATGGTGACCCTATTTTCTATCCTTCTGGAGGATCGGATGAAGGAGAGCGGGACTTTGACAGATCTGTCTCTGCACAGTGAACGGAGACGGACCTGTCATCCGTCTGCTCAGTAGGGATCAGCGGACCGATCCCCTGCTGAGCAAAGCGTAGTGCATCAGGCGGACCAGCCATGTGAAAGAGTCCTTTCTTACTATTCTGTTCTAAAAAATGCTTTTTTATTGCAAGGCCAAAAAAAAAGGCTTTTGTTTTTTAAGTGGCATTTTGGGGTTTGCCTTTTTTGAGCAGGGTTGTTATTTTTATTTTATGTTGTTGAGAGGACAGGACCCTTTTTTATGTTTGGAATGCACAAAGCATAGCCTTCACTTTTTAACTATGTGTTCTTGGAGTTGCCTTTTGTTTGCAGCGTGCAGCTGCATCAATGAATGTCACTGAGACTGTCTGTGAAGATTGTGATGTTCCATAAAAACACATTTAGCTTCAAGGCATTCCCCAGTCATGTTATTTAGGGGATGTGTATATATTCAATATAGCCCTCAAAGCAGGACAAGAAAGACCTTCTAACTGATGTATGTGTAGCACCCTTCTCCTGAAGAGCAGACACTATTCTTTTGAAATTTAAGTTAGTTGAAGCTACAGTTTGGCTCAACTTATTATTATCTAAATGTATTGGTTTCTGTACCAGTTTAGCTGGACTGTGTAGTTTTCCATCCGAACATGGGTGGTGCTGTTACCATTGGTAGGTGTTGTAAATACAGACTGGTTGGACATATTGAATACTCTTTGCTCAGAAACAGTTTGGTGGGAGTGGTTCATCCACCGTGCATTCTGGGTAGCGGTATTTAAGGGACAGACACCAGGTGGTTGGGGTTGGCGCTTCCTGACCTCATGGCCCTTCTGGCCTGGGGAATTTCTGTTGCTTAAAATCCTGCCTTGAGGTTGGCAGACTCAAGGCTTAGCTACTAAAAGAAGGCCCAGAGTTTTTAGTGGCCTACTAGTCCACAGGATGGTCTCTTTGCTGTCTGTCCTGCGGGAAGAAGCAAGAGATTGTAGTGACCAGGGGAGGACTCTTCAGGAGAGGACCGAGCATAAGGCTGGTATCTTAAGAAATCCTGGGAACTCAGTCGGAGACGCATCTGGGATCAAGCACAGCAATCAGTTCATTCAAGATTGTCAGGTCTGTGGCAGAGACCGTGTTCGAGCATCACATCGGCTGCTAGGTTGGTGAGAGAGCCCTATCCGGTGGTTGCTAAATCCAGCTGTGGAAGTGCTATTCGCTGGATATAGAAATTACCTCTAACCGCAAGATCCAAAGTACCTGAATCCTTTTCACCCTCTACTTTGCTATTGCATGTTTTGTTTCTTTAATAAAACTTGGAAAAAGGACTAATTGTTGGAGCCAGTGTTTTCAATTGAGCAACTGCTAAAAGGACCCCTATGACGAACACTGTGAAGATGGTAACGGTAAGCCCGAATAAAAATATCAGCAGCTCCTTCAGGGGTGAGCGCTTCATATGCAATTTGTTTAAAAAAAATGTGTACCTTACCTCCATTACAATGCCCCGCTTCCTATGCTTTTCTTGACCGCAGTTCATCTATTAGCCCTAAAAATGGGTAGAACTTACTAACAAGATTAGCCTCCCTTAGCCTTTAATGGAATTTGCCACGAATTTTGGGGTTTGTCAGTGAACCCCGGGCAAATTTGCTTACTCTTGGCGCTCTCCTTCTTAGTCCACTAGCTCCACGTGAAGTACTGGAGATACTTTTTACTCATATGGAGTCCATCAGGCATGAAAACTCAAACCCCCCTGGGATGGGGGCTACCGTACAGTGTTTACATTGCAGCTTCTCAGAGAAGTGAAAAAGAGACATGCACACTCTCTCTTCACTGGAAACTCGCCAAATGAGAGACCTAACATAGGTACTGCTGTGTGGCATTCCTTATATGGATGCATTCAGGTTTAGATTTACCTGCGAACACTCCAGTTCCAAGAAGCAATGCAAAGGGATCACAGAGATAGTATCTAATTGTTTCTAATATTAATATTGTTAATATTAATATTGTTTCTAATATGTCTAATACATTACTACTACTGCTGCTGCTATAATAATAAAAAACAGTCTTCTTGCTATGATAACAGTAGAGGGCTAAGTATAATTAATTTTTTTAAGCTAATTTTTTTAGACTGCAATCAACATAAGGCTCTTTTATGAACATAAGGCTCCTCATAAGGGTTTTTTTTGGACAAATAACTTTTCAAACTGTTTGTAACATCATTCTCATAAAACTAGATTATCAATCATGACCTCTATGAATCATAAATTGTTCATGGTGCTGCTGCTGCTAATTTCCTGCTCATTCCCTTTCCTGTACATCTGTCTTTAATTTGTCAGAAGGTTGTCTCTTTTTCTTCAATTATTAATATGTAGATGAATAATACTGTTATATGTTATATACATTAAAGACTTTTATATGAATATTTATCAATGCAATACTAATAACAATCTTACTACTTGAAGAATTGTATCTTGTTTAGAAGTCTAATACATGTAACTCTAACTCAGAAAAAGGACAGAAAAAAACATTGCATTCAAGAAAAATGTTTTATTTTTATGCAATTCCAGAAAGGTTGAAGAGTTTTGTGATTTATTAAAAATGTTAAAACACAGTGAAAGAAAAACCAATGCAAATCAGGTTAAATCCCAAGAGCTAGGTAGCCAATGCAGCTAAAAATAGCTAGCACACAAATCCCTTATTCTATCTTGTTGGTCTCAAAAAGGGCACATGATTCCTTGCACCATTCAGTGGTCTGCAGTTGCTCTGATTGGTTTCTGAATAGCACATTCATTTATCCACCACTTGTCAGACTTCAGCCATCCTTATCCTACTTAAGGGAAAATGTGAGAAATATCACTGCCAATGCTGAACTCTCCATCTAAGAGTAAAAATTCCAATTCTCTGGCTGTCTTCCTGATCCAGAAGCCTTAAAGTGTTACTAAACCCACAACCATAAAATCAATCTGTATATGCAGTAAAGCATGCTTGTTATACTTCTTTTTGGTAGGGCGCATGTGATCGGCCCAGGGCCAATCAGCACTGTTCAGACAGAAGGTCAGGAGTCATACAGCCTCATTGGACAGTCAGAGGAGAATGGAAACTCCAGATATAGTGAATGCAGAGTCCTGGGTTTACTAACACCGAGTCACTGAATATTTTATCTTCAGTGTACAGAATAACAAGAAGTCCTGGAAGTGATGGTTTGGCTCCCACAGAGCCCTCAACATCATTGATTCTGTCTGGGATTACATGAAGAGACAGAACTATTCGGGACAGCATACATCCACAAAAGATCTGTGGTTAGTTCTCCAAGATGTTGGGAACAACATACCTGTTGAGTTCCTTCAAAAACTGTGTGTACAAGCACTGTGTTTTTACCTAGAAGTGATGCTTGTTTGAAGCCAAAGGGTACTAGTCACACCAAATATTGATTTGATTTGGATTTATTTTCTGTTCATTTACTTTCTATTTTGTTAATTGATAGAAATAAACTATTAAGACTTATATTTTTGAAACACCTGCCTAACACTTTTGCACAGTACTGTATGTGATATAGAGCATCATGTACAGAGTATGACTGTCTGGTGTATATAATTTACAACACAGTCTCATATTTTGCCCTATGTAGAAGTTTAACAATACTTGGCTAGGGCAAAAAAATAATCAATTAATTAAAGGAAACAGTAAAAAATAAAGATTCTGTTTAAAAACATTACTCAAGCTACAAACAGCAATGTTTTCTATAACTATCAAACAGTCCTATCCCTCTTTCTTTCTACCATGATAACAGTACTCAGTATAAAGTCAAAATTATTTCTGCCATCCACTTGCTCCTGTAATTGGCTCACTGCCTTCTACCTTAAAGTTATACAGGGCAACACAGGGGTTTCAATTACAGGCCTCCCCAGCAATTCCCTGCAGTATAGGTTATATCTTTTTTTGAGATATTTGTAAAGAGTGATTCTCATCCATGGTGATATCTTTACATGGGATCAGTGTTTTTTTATATTTTACAAAACTGACTGATGTTCTGATAATACAATGACCTTTCTTCTCTTAGTAAGGTTACTGGAATTATCTTTTATAATAGTGATAGGAATCTACAATTTTAGGGTACCTATGGCCTGATCTGGGGGGTTGGGGTGGGGGGGCTGCACCACCCCAGATTTCAGTTGTGCCCCCCCAGCCAGCCTCCAAATTGCTGGTGTGCCTGGCCCGCTGAGCTCCTTCACCCATCACCTCACTCAGTGCCGGAAGTCCGGGACAAGGGGGGCATCCTGGTGCAGTGAAGTCCAGACAGGAGAAGTGACAGAGAGGAGAGAGCTAGGATGAGGTACATGCTGTGCTCTGCTCTCCTTCCTCCCATCAGAACAGCACTCCTCCATACAGCAGGTGACACATGATCACTCTTTTACATTGGACTGGACATGGTTTGCTTACCAACCCCTACCCAGATTTCCTGCTGCCAGGGGATGAGCAGTCCTTGCATTTTATTTTGGAGGAGAATTTAGTCTTGCAGGGAGAATTTATGCTTAGACGGTTAGCATTTTGATTAGTGCTGTTTTTTTTTGGGGGGGGGGGGGGTGGTTCTGAGACATGATACTCATGATACTCACATCAGTGTGGGGGAGGGAGGTGGTGCAGTTTGCCAGCTTCGCCATGGGTGTGGGATGACCTTGTCCTGGTACTTTCTGCACTGCACACTGGGCATTCAACAGATTTCCTCCTCCCCACACAGCACATAGCTGATATTGAATTCACTTACAGACACAGCGTCCACCTGCACAGTGTATAGCTGGCTGCTATGTTGCAGTCCTGACCTGTGAAATTCCCAGATTGAAATGGCTGCATTAGCCAGCTACACAGTGTGCAGATTGAGGCTGTGTCTGTAAGGGAATCCAATCTCAGCTGTTCTTAGTGGGGAGGAGGAGTGCCCTGCCAGCATTGACCATGTCCTCTTCCCTGCTGTCCACTGTCTTCTGACCTGCTGACTCCTGTACACTGCCTTTCTGACCACCTCTACCCTGCCATGCTGACCATTATACACTGTCCTGCTGACCCCTGTCCTCTGTCCTGCTAACCTGGCATCCTCTGTGTGACAAACGCAGGTATCACATCCCATCCCTTCTTACAAACTCGTGACAAATGACCGGCCAATCTCACACCACACTGTCACTTACATAACAATGTCACTCTCAGCTGCACTCGGCAAAAAGATTTTTCAGCTTGCGAGACCACAATCTAGGTGCCAGCAGCCTGGGAGCGATTGTCACTGGGCTAATCAAACAATTACCCTTCAACTGCCACCACTGATGTTTGTTTACTGAAGTGTCAGAACTTCCACCAATTTAGCATTACAATTATGATTTTAGAATATTCATCTGTAACACACACTGTGACCACAGATGGGTATGTTCAGAAAGTTTATCCTATACAGTAGCCCTCTTCAAGAGACAGGTTCTTGGTTAGCTTGCATTAAGAGCTTAGGGACAAGGTTAACAATTAAAAATAAATAAAAATAAAGGTCAAAATTGGTGCAAATAAAATATTTACAGAAAAAAGGTATTTCAAAGAAATAAAGACAATATACAGCAACAAAGAAATAACGTAGAATTGAGGAGGAAGGATACTTGCAATCAAAGTCCTTGGGTTGATTGAGTTCGGTTGATGAGCCAGGTGTAATTGGTTCTCAAACTTGGCAGATGTTCCTGATTTGATGGTAAAGAAGAACTGTCAAACTGTCCTGGCATCTCCCTTTTCTTTGGGATCAAAGGGATGTTGACAGATACCAATGACCAATCATCTGGTCATCTCATTTAGGGATTGGTTGCTGGGAGGTCTCTACATTTATGACCATGTCCAAGGTACAGTTTGTGATAAATATTCATATCTCTGCAGATATAGTGTTTACAGATTGCTAACATCCATATTATGGTCCAGCGTGACATTTTCTTCAAAACTAATATAAACATGGCAGGTTTCCAATGTCTTCTTTATCTAGGACGAAGAAGGGGTACCAGGGGTTCCCCATGTGATCTGACATAGGGGTGTCTGGACTTGAAATGTTACAAATTATATGAGGAAACTAAATATGTCCATATTATGGCTGCGCTATTTTTAATTTGGAAGTTATAAAACATGCTGAAGTTTAAGAACTATACTAAACTGTCTGCACTCTATGTGGATTGAGGTATTTACGACAGGTATCTGTTGGTTCTCTAGATTGAGAGGGTGACAGTTTTATTAGGGTTTCCAGCCTAAATTGTGGATTGGGTAAATGGAAAAGTCTGTGTATCTGAACACTGGACTGATAAGGTCCTAGCCCCAGTCGCCAGTTCGTGTATTGGATAGCTGAAAGAGAAGGGGGGGCGGGGAATCACTGGTGTGCCCTTCACAGGACAACATGGCTGAGGTGAGCTGAGACATGATAAAATGGCTGCTATGCAAACAGCTATGCATTAGCCCAGTACGCATGACTGTTACACACTGCCTCCCTGCCATTTTTTATTGCACCCCCACATCAAACAGGCTAGATCCAGCCTTGCAATCTGTTTGTCTCTAGATAAAGTCCATTTAAAACTACATGCCCATCCAAGACTACCCTGTCTATAGGCTGACAGTGCTACTCTACAAGAGCACTGCATAACAAGCAGCAATGTCTCCATGCTACAGGAAGAGTAAAAATTACATCTACCGGCTGCATCAAAAAGTGATAAAACAATGTTGAGACTGCATCATATATGTCATCTTTTTGTTTTTACCATAGTTACACTTTAAGTTCATTAAAACACTTGTAATATGTATGGTTTTCTCAATAGAGCTTTACTTTGACAGACTCATTTATAAAAACTGCTGCAATCTTGCCTACTTTAACCCATTTTTTGGTCTAGTGCTAAGGGTAATAGTTTTCTTATCAATTATTTCACTAGTGAATTTTTGAGCAAGCAAAAATACTGTTTTTTTCTTGTAAGTGATTGGGTATTCTTTTCAAAGTGAATTCTCAACAATTTTCACTTAGTTTAGTAAGTGTGGTGAAAATTCACTTTGCAAAAAAATACCCTTGCCCATGCTTGCCCTTTATTAGATGATGAAAGTCAGCAGAGCTTCACCTTATTCACTAAGCTAAGGAATAATGTATTTCTAAAGTGAAAATTCCCTTGCAAAGCGAACAGCCCATTTGCCTTTAGTAAATCAACCCTATTTTGTCCTGGGTAAGCAAACCTGGGGTGTACATTCCCCATCAGACTGGCAAATCTAGTTTGACTGTACATTGTTAGATTTGCCAATCTGCCAGGTCCTCAGAGCATTATGAGGTTATTAAATCTTCTGTTAATATTCAGAAGTATTATAATGTTTTCTGCAGGATAACATAGGGTCTCTTAAGTGCAATGATCATAATATACTGTACAATGCATACATATGATGCCGCTATAGGGTGTAAATTACAATACAAAAAAAAATACCCAACAAATAACTACATTCCTTGTCTGGTTCACAATAATACCATAAGCTGCAATCTTGTTTGATCTGACACAGTGATCTGCTATGCTTCATTGTACATACTTTTTTGACTTTCAGGACAAATATAAATGTAATTATTATATAATGGCCTTCCTTTTCTCCAATATCGCTCTCATTCAAAGCTCCATCTCCACTTGATGCTTGGTGCCATTCAACCCTGAAAGGGACCGTGTTTTACCATGGAGCAGTGAGTTGGTGGGAGATAGCACCAGAGAGGAGATAGACATTGCAATGAAAGTTGCTTTTTTAATTTAAATAGCCTAAACTATCAAATGTAAGCTTTCAACAGTGGTTTGAATATGACTGGTGTCTGAAACCTTCTTAAAGCCTAAGTTTAGTTATAATAATAAAAAAAAAAAAAGTACAAGGGATGATACCTACATTCAATGAGAAGTGAACTATGTACTCTTAGTTGAAATCTAGAGTCATCCCCTCCACCCCCATGACAAGTCCAACTGATCATACCCCAGAAGCGCTGGAATATTTTGGCTGGGGGGGATGTCACAGGCACCCATCAAAAGTGCCGACTATGTCAGACCTTTCTGCCCCCTTCCTCCATTCATAGAAGCTGTAATATAGCTTTCATCAATAAAAAGCTGTCTATGAATTGAGGAGGTGGACTTTTTTTTGTATTTATCTGTCTGTTCTCCAATCAGAGTGCTTTTCATTGCTGGAATCTATAAATGAAGGAGGGGGGCAGAAAAGGTGGGCCTAGTTGGCATTGTTTGATGACAGGTCCCATGACAGGTCCAGCAGAATCATATTAACCCACACAGTACTGCAAGATTACAGCTGTGTGGGGGTTTGGGTTGCCTGGGGCGGAGGACTTTAGGATTTTAGCCAACAGCCCAAGGGAAACTTTGCATTGAATGTAATTGCCACTAATTAAAACAAGATGTAACTAAACTTAAGCCTAGTACACACTATTTTTTTTTCTTCAACCTAGCTTCTATTGGACTGGCTGCCAAACAGACGTGCTGAATGTCGGCCGGTTTCTATTGAACTTATCGATACGCCCGATATTTGGCCCGTGTGTGTGTCCCTTTAGGCTTTATTGTGGACACTGATTCCAGTATGGGCACTTTGGGAATACCTCTCCTGCATCACAAACAGATAAATAAAAGGGTTCAGTGACTAGGGTCAGCCCTACCATGGGTCCCGCTGGATCCATGGGTTCCAGGCAGCACTTGAGAGGGTCGGCAGAGGCAGCTGAATCTCTAAAACTCACTGCACCCATGCCTTAGGTCACCAAGATGGGGCAGTGGAGCGGAGCAGTAACGTGCACTGTAATATGTAAAGTATCCCCTGCACACCCGACCAACGGCACAGCGAGCAAGGGGGAGGCTGGTCCCAGGTAGGAGCGGAGCACTCCTAGTTTGAGCAGCACGGAGCCCTGCCCTTAGGTAGATGGATGATACATTCAGAGTGCCGGTACCCACCCTGTAGCCTGGACGGAGCGGAGTCAGACCGGACAGGAGGCAGTGGGGGGAGGAGGGGGAAGCCGGTATCGGAGATGAACAGAGGGCACAGGTCTCATCCTTTCAAGCTGCACGATGTGGCTCAGCTTTCTCGCTGAGAGAAGATAGGCAGGAGGAGCTCAGCAGCTGTTATGCCCTATACACACGATCGGATATTGATTGGAAATTCCGACAACAAAATCCATGGATTTTTTCCGACGGATGTTGGCTCAAACTTGTCTTGCATACACACGGTCACACAAAGTTGTCGGAAAATCCGATCGTTCCGAATGCAGTGACGTAAAACACGTACGTCGGGACTATAAACAGGGCAGTAGCCAATAGCTTTCCTTTCTTAATTTATTCTGAGCATGCGTGGCACTTTGTGTGCCGGATCTGTGTACACACGATCGGAATTTCCGACAACGGATTTTGTTGTCGGAAAATTTTAAAGCCTGCTCTCAAACTTTGTGTGTCAGAAATTCCGATGGAAAATGGATGAAGCCCACACATGGTCGGAATTTCCAACAACAAGGTCCTATCACACATTTTCCGTCGGAAAATCCGACCGTGTGTACAAGGCATTAGAGTTAGACACCTGCCTAAAAGCCTACTGACCACCGCATCCCTGACCTATAAGCACCTCTTCACCCCCCATGTTAACTTCCCTAACTGGGACTGCACAAGAACCATCACCCACCGCTGCCTGATGACCTGATGCTGGAGAGGTTCTCCTCTGTCCTGTCCCTCTCCCCCCCTCCTGTGACGCTGCCCCCACCTGTCCCTTTGCCCCCTCCTGTAACGCATGCCCCCCTCCTGTCCTTCTGTCCCCTCATGTCCCTCTGCTCATCTCCTGTGATGCTGACCCCACCTGTCCCTCTGCCCCCCCTCCAGTGATGCATGCCCCTCCTCCTGTCCCTCTGCCCCCTCCTGTGATGCATGCCCCCCTGTCCTTCTACCCACCTCCTGTCCCTCTGCCCATCTCCTGTGATGCTGCCCCCATCTGTCCCTCTGCCCTCCTCCTGTGATGCATGCCCCCCTCCTGTGATGCATGCCCCTCTCCTGTCCCTCTGCCAATCTCCTGTGACACTGCCCTTACCTGTCCTTCTGCCCATCTCCTGTGATGCTGCTCCCCACCTGTCCCTCTGGTCACCTCCTGTGATGCTGCCCCCCAAGTGTCCCTCTGCCCATTCCTGTGATGCTGCCCCCCTCCTGTCCCACTGCCCTCCTCCTGTAATGCTGTCCCCACCTGTTCCTCTGCCCCCTTCTGTGGTGAATGACCCCCTCCTGTCCCTCTGCACACCACCTGTGCCACTGTCCCTCTGCCCACCTCCTGTGACACTGCTCCCCACCTATCCCTCTGCCTCCTCCTGTGATGCTGCCCCCCTCCTGTTGCACTGCCCTCCTCCTGTGATGCTGCCCCTGTCCCTCTGCCCACCTCCTGTGATGCTGCCCCCCAAGTGTCCCTCTGCCGATTCTTGTGATGCTGCCCCCCTCCTGTCCCACTGCCCTCCTCCTGTAATGCTGTCCCCACCTGTCCCTCTGCTCCCTTCTGTGGTGAATGACCCCCTCCTGTCCCTCTGCACACCACCTGTGCCACTGTCCCTCTGCCCACCTCCTGTGACACTGCTCCCCACCTATCCCTCTGCCTCCTCCTGTGATGCTGCCCCCCTCCTGTCGCACTGCCCTCCTCCTGTGATGCTGCCCCTGTCCCTCTGCCCACCTCCTGTGACGCTGCCCCCCACCTGTCCCTCTGCCCCCACCTGTCCCGCTGACCCCCTTCTGTCCCTCTGCTAAGCTACTCAGCAGGTATTTAGGCTTTAGGTTCTCTAAATTAATAAAATTAAATTCCATATCACTTATGTATAGCTAAATAACTGCATGCACATGTCAACATCACTTTCTTCCTGAGTTGAAACATTAAAGTAGAACGGGTGTTCGTGTGGCTGGATGATTTCCTATAGTCTGCATTTTGCTAACAGGTTGATATAATCTTATTATGTTTTTGGATATAGCTTCAAAGGATTTGTCCTACAATACTGTGGAGAGTAATCACTACAGACAGTCTGGCACAAAGCAGCAGTTCTCCATTGCCCATTCCATAGTCATCTCAAACGTTACAGCAGTCATTTGTCATTTTTATAGCTCCAGTCCCCAAAGCAGGCTTCACATTCTTATAGTGGCTTAAGAGCGTAAAAGCAACAATTATCTATAATCTTCTTTTTCAGCAGTCTTTGATAGGTATGAATTACAATAGGTAACAAATACCACTAGATTGGCTGGACCTTGACTTCAAACACAAAGTTTCTTATCAGACTGATGGCACCACTAAAATAGCTACATGATATTTATCAGTCTGCAAAAACCACAAAGAATCCATAAACTATGTCAGATATGGAGTGTATCCCTTTTAATATCATAAAGGACTATTGTGTTGGCATAAAGGAAAAAATAATAATTGACTTTGGGTTCTGGAGGTTTTTTTCATTTAAGTCACAATGAATAAATATATCATCAACATTAGAGAAAAGATTTTAAAGCATGTCATTTTGTCATTTCTTGATCTTTTTTTGAGAATCCTCACTTTATAGGTTTTCTGTAATAACCAGTTGTTCTTAGATATATAACTATTTCATGCTTGTATTTTCACTTACAAAATATACGTAATTTATGAAAAAACATATCTTAAAATGTAATAACTTAATATGTGTCTGCTGTATCATGTACTTGTATAAAAAAGTACAGTAAAACCTTGGATTGCGCACATAATTTGTTCCGGAAACATGCTTGTACTCCAAAACACTTGTATATCAAAGCAAATTTCCCCATAAGAAATAATGGAAACTCATTGTCCATCCACAAATGGCAGTCTCCATAAGGGAACTAGAAGCAAAATCTGGAAGGAGTTACAGTGTATAAAAGAGAAGAGAGGCAACTCTAAAGTGTAGCAATATGGTTACATTTAATGAAAGTACAACATTTAGCAATTTACATGGTTGATGATTAAAAGAGGCACATCTAAATATGCAGGCATCCAGGGTAAAACTGTCCACGTAGACCGTCCTCATCACCGCCAACTCTGACCAATGTCAGTCTGCAATCGTGACCGGGAAGACTACCCTGCAGTAGAGCGATCTGAAAGTGAGGTTTGAACTGCTCATGGAGCGCAGCGTGGAAGGGATGACATTGATGGTGGTGCGGAGGATGGTCTATGTGGACAGCTTTACCCCGAAGGCCTGAATACTTAAATGTGCCTGTTTTATTCATCAACCATGTGAGTTGCTAAATATTGTACCTTCATTAAATGTAACCATATTGCTACACTTAGAGGTGCCTCTCTTCTCCTTAATACTCAGCTGTGACATGATGCTATCAAGACATCGCTCGTTTATCAAGTCAAATTTTATAATAAAATGTTGCTTGCTTGCCTTGCAAAACACTCTAAGACCAAGTTACTCTCAAAGGTTTTACTGTATCCTGTTCTTTTTGTATTGCTTCCTATGTGTGAAATCCCTAGTGTTCCCACTAGTCCTTCTTTCCTATTAAAAACTGACCACACTAATCATGAGAGCACACCATGGTCAGTTCTCTAGCTCTGCTGGGAGCTCAGTGTACTCTCCTCCAATGATCAGACTTGTCCTGACACGCCTCCTCTGCACAGCCATTCACTGGGAAGATCAGTGTGTTGCTGCTTCTGCTAATGAAGAAGCGGGGACGGGGAAGTGGGACTTTGAATGAAGCACATAGATACTAATAAATGATTTTAATTAGTATAAAAAATAGTTCTGTCAATAACAAGATACATAATGTTAATTATGGTACATGTAAAATCTCCAATACAATTCATGTATATACACACATACATACACATGTAGTAGAGGCAAATATTCACATGGATACAAACAGTTAATATAGTATAGCGTATAAACAAAATAAATAACTGATAGAACACAAAAGGGTTGAAACACGGCATATATCAGCTCTATGCGTTTGATGGATTGATCCAATCTTCAGGAGAATGCACGTGATTGGGGTATATATAATGTAGATGGTAAAGAATTTTATTTGGTCTGACCCTGTCAAGGAAAAAGATGGTAATAGAAAAGATTGTAAATAAAATAAAAATTGATCAACCCAAAGAAGCCCACTCTTAATAGTACTTACAGAGGTGACTGTATAATGAAGGTGTAGGACTAGGGATCGTGGAATCCCCTAGGGGGCATCACCACCGGGAGCTGATGCATGGGGCGGCCGTATGCCCAGCAAGAATAGCGTCTGCTCAACCTACTTTTTACTACTAGCCTTTATAGGCACAATTTTGCTTTTGGTTTCCATTGCTTCACTCGGTGTTTCCACCGTTACCTTTATCACCTTTGCAATCCCCTGCTTGCACCTGTCCTGGAATCTACTGACACTTGGTATAATAATCACTATCCTGTGCCCTACTGAGCACAGGACACACTGTACACTGTATTATTTATATTATCCTCACAGCAGTCCTTGTTTGGTTTCAGCACTCATGGTTTTCCATGTCTACCAACACTTTTTGGAGATCTGTTTCCCCCGGACACTATCCTTGCTGGGCATTCGGCCACCCCACGCATCAGCTCCCGGTGGTGATGCCCCCACGATCCCTAGTCAGGGCTGGTGCAAGGATTTTCGACACTCTAGGCGAAACCTCATTATGCCGGCCCCCTGTCTCCACCCCTGACTCCACCCCCTTTGCCCAGCCCAGGTATACCCCACCTTTTTAATGAAGTGCCCATAGAATGCAGCCCACCGGTGCCCATCAAATGCAGCCTCACCAGCGCCCATCAAATGCAGCCTCCCCAGTGCCCATTAATGCAGCCTACCAGCGCCCATCAATGCAGCCTACCAGCTCCCATCAATGCAGCCTCACCAGCGCCCATCAAATGCAGCCTACCAGTGTCCATCAATGCAGCCTATCAGTGCCCATCGATGAATGTTTGCTTGCTTCCATTCATTCGGGAGTCGGGAAACAAGCCACAGTCCTTCGCCGCCGCTGCACCTCTGACACTATGTGCGAACGGAGCGGCAGCTGCCTGCTGATGCTAAGACTTAGTTGCTTGCTGTAGAGAGAAGAGAGTAGGGACATCAGTGGCCGGGCGCCCTAGATAGCAGTACGCCCTAGGCGGCTGCCTAGTTTGCCTAGTGGTAGCACTGGCTGTCAGGGGCATGTCAGCAGTCGTCGGGTGAACCTGCGTGCACGTAGGTCCACAAGGAGTGTTTTCCAGCGAATTCAGCCAAAATCCCCACCAGGGGGCGCCGGTGCGCTCCCGCGGATGCCTGTACGCGCGTTCGCGCGTTCGCGGGTGCGCGCGCGCGCCCGTGCGCGCGCCCGTGCGCGCGCCCGTTCGCGCTAGCGCCGTTTGGCGCCAAGGGGCCTTTAAGAAGGTGACAGGTGCTCATGTTAGCTGCTGTTCGTCTGCAGCTCTGCACCTGAAAGTTCCAGTATCTGCCTGCTTGTTACTACTTTTGACCCGGCTACGTTTGACTACTCTCCTGTCTCCCATCCGACCCGGCTTGTCTGACCTTGTTTACTCTGCTACCTGTTGCCGAACTCCTGCCTGTCTGACCATTCTTGGATCATCCCTCCTGTTTATACCCTGCCTGATCTCCTGCCAAATACGGACTGTCTGACCTTGCTTGCCTGTGCCTTTAACGCTGCTTCCAGCCTGCCTGTTTGCCTCCAGCTACTGTCTTCATATCCGGCTGCCAGCCAACCTACCAGCCTGCACCAGTTACCTGCATCCACAGCTCAGCCATCCCTGCAGAACATCCTCCCAATTCCGGTGTCTGCTTCTGCTGGAACCTGCATCAGGCCCTCCTACCCACTGTGCTCAGGAGACCACTGTTCCCACTTCCAGCGGCTCCTGAACCAGCGCTTAAGAGAGGTCTCCTTCTACCAGTCAGGCTCACTACCAGGTACCTCACAGTACGAACAGCCATGACTGAGCCTGCAGGAGAGACCTCTCCTATTCAGGAGATCTGTACACACTTGGCGGCCCTCACCCAAGCAGTAAAGACTCTACAAGACAGTTATAACAGACTGGAAGGGCAAGTGTTAAACCTCAGTGGTTCCGGTGGTGTGGCCTCTGCACCCGCAGCTGTTCCAGTACAGGCCGCAGCACCACCCTCAGTGGTCATGCTTCCACCAGAACCAAGAGTACCTGTTCCTGACAAGTTTTCCGGTGACCGAACTAAGTTTGTGGCCTTCCGCAGCGCTTGTCAACTTTACTTTGGATTACAGCCACGGACTTTTTCTTTGGAAGCCACCAAAGTGGGGTTTGTGGTATCCCTTCTACAGGGGGAACCCCAGACCTGGGCCCATCGCTTACTTGAATCCAACGCCATACAGGTCCAGACCCTACCTGCCTTTTTTGAAGCCATGGCCCAGCTCTATGAGGACCCTCAGCGGGCTGCCACCGCTGAGGCAGCCTTGATCGCGCTCCAGCAAGGCCGTAGACCGGCCGAGGACTATGTCATGGACTTTCGACGCTGGAGCGCGGATACTCAGTGGAATAACGCAGCCCTACGCCACCAGTTCCGCATGGGGTTATCGGAGGGTCTTAAGGACGAGCTTGCCCGAGTAGGAATGCCTGACACCTTAGAAGAGCTCATTGCCATCACTATCCAAATTGACCGACGCCTTCGTGAGCGCCGGTCTGAACGATCTGCCCAACAAAATCGGCCTATATGGATGACTGCCAGAGCCCCGCTGCCTGCCTCCCGGTATCCACCTTCTGCCGGGCCAAACCCAGCCAATCAAGCAACTGACGCCTCTGAACCCATGCAACTTGGACTTATGCGTACTACTCTGACCCCTGAAGAACGGGCACGCAGGCGCCAACTGAACCTTTGCCTCTATTGTGGCGGAACGGGCCACTACGTGAACAACTGCCCAGTGAAGATCCGTAAGTGTTTTTCTTCAGCTCCAACCAGTTTGTCTGCTTTAACAGCCAATGCCACTCAACTTGTTCTCCCTCTCTCATTACAGCTTCAGGGAAGAACAATTCAAGTCAACGCCATTGTTGATTCCAGGGCATGTAGCTGTTTCGTTGACTCCACTTTTGCTACCCAGCAAGATCTTCCTTTAAAAGATAAAACACATAGACTTTCAATCTTTCTGGCCGATGGGTCCCATATCAAATCCGGGCAAGTTTCTCAAGAGACCCTTCCTCTGTCTGTTATCTGTTCATCCCAGCATCGAGAGATCTTAATCCTGGACGTTATCTCATCACCTCTTTTCCCAATCATTTTGGGTATGCCCTGGCTTCAAGCCCACAATCCTCTTGTCAATTGGACCACGGGCGAGATCAAGTTCCAGTCACCCTATTGTCAAAGACATTGCCTACCTGAACCTGTTAATCCTGCTACCACCCTACTATGTATGGACTCTGACCCAGATCTGCTTCAAAACGTACCAGAGGTCTACCAAGACTTTGCAGATGTATTCAGCAAGAAGGGAGCAGATTCTCTGCCACCCCATCGCCCCTATGACTGTCCAATTGAATTGCTTCCTGGAGCTGAGATCCCTTTTGGGCGCATCTTTCCACTATCCGAGAAGGAACAAGAGGCGCTTAAGGTTTACATCAATGAAAATCTAGAAAAAGGCTTCATTCGACAGTCCACTTCACCAGCTGGGGCGGGAATATTTTTTGTCTCTAAGAAAGATCTTACGCTCCGCCCTTGTGTGGACTATCGGGAATTGAACAAGATTACGGTCAAGAACCGCTATCCGTTGCCCCTAATACCAGAACTGTTTCAAAAATTACGGACCGCCATTATCTTTACCAAATTGGATCTGAGAGGGGCCTACAATCTGGTCCGCATTCGGGCCGGGGATGAATGGAAGACGGCTTTCCGGACCCGTTTCGGGCACTACGAATATTTGGTCATGCCCTTTGGCCTTTGCAATGCTCCTGCCACATTTCAACATCTGGTCAACGATGTGTTTAAAGATTTCCTGGACATCTTTTTAATTGTCTACTTGGACGATATCCTTATCTTCTCCAGTTCCCTTGAACAACACAGGGAACATGTCCGTAAAGTTTTAGCCCGACTCCGCTTGCACAGATTGTACGCCAAAGCAGAAAAGTGCGAATTTGAACAAGAAGAGATTCAGTTTCTGGGGCTAGTCATCTCCCCGACCGGTATTAAAATGGATCCTCGGAAAGTGTCTGCTGTGTTAGAATGGCCAGCACCCATGGACAAGAAAGGCATTCAACGCTTCGTTGGATTTGCGAACTTTTACAGAAAGTTTATCAGGGGGTTCTCTGCCATCATCTCCCCCATTACACAGCTAACCAAGCAGAATATCCGTTTCCACTGGAACCAGGAAGCCCAGGAGGCCTTTGAGGAATTAAAGAGGCGTTTCACGTCAGCTCCGATTCTCAGCCATCCAGACCCATCTTTGCCATTTATTCTAGAGGTTGATGCCTCCGAAGTAGCTGTGGGTGCTATCATTTCCCAACGTCAGGGCAACAAAGACCTGATGCATCCTGTTGGGTTCTTCTCTAGGAAACTTTCGCCGGCTGAGCGGAACTACGATGTGGGGGATCGGGAGTTACTTGCCATCAAGACGGCCTTGGAAGAATGGAGATACTTGCTTGAAGGTGCAGTCCACCCAGTACTGATTTATACAGACCACAAAAATCTGGAGTATCTAAGATCTGCTAAAAGACTGAGACCCAGACAAGCCCGTTGGGCTCTATTCTTTACACGGTTTTGCTTCCACATCACCTACCGGCCGGGTTCCAAGAATATAAAACCAGACGCACTGTCACGCATGTTTGATAATCCCAAGGACTCTTCTGTCCCTGACACTATTTTGCCGGCAAACAGTTTTCTTCTCCTTCAGACAGATTTGCTATCCATGATTAGAGAAGCATCCCCAGAACCTTCAAGTCTCCAGGAGTCTTCCTTAACATCTCGAGATGGACTATTATGGAGGGGAAGTCAAATCTTCGTACCAGAAAACGTCAGAGTCAAGGTGCTGACACTTTTGCATGACCATCCACTTGCAGGACATTTCGGGGTCCGTAAGACCCTTGAGCTGGTGCAGCGCACGTTTTGGTGGCCTAACTTAAAGGAATTTTGCAAGAAATATGTCAACTCCTGCTCTGTCTGCATCCAGAACAAAACCCCCAGGAACAGAGCGTGGGGACTACTAAGACCATTGCCCATACCAGATAGGCCCTGGAGGATGATAGCTATGGACTTTATAGTCGAACTGCCATATTCTGAGGGGTGTTCGGCGATCTTTGTGGTCGTCGACCGGCTATCCAAAATGGCCCACTTTGTGCCCCTAAAAGGAACACCCTCTGCTGTTGAGACGGCCCGTGTGTTTATTAAGGAAATCGTTAGGTTACATGGGATTCCCGCAAATATAGTGTCTGATAGGGGGGTGCAGTTTACCTCACGCTTCTGGAGAGCCCTTTGTGAAAATTTGAAGATTGAACTAGCTCTGTCCTCAGCATACCATCCCCAAACTAATGGGCAAACTGAACGGACAAATCAAACTTTGGAGCAGTACATTAGATGTTTTACATCTTTTGTACAAGATGATTGGGTATCCTTGCTGCCACTTGCAGAGTTTGCGTACAATAATGCCAGTCATTCTGCCACAGGTCAATCCCCTTTCTTTGCTAATTATGGGTTTCATGCATCTTTTTTACCAGATTTTCTTTCAGAATCTTCGGTTCCAGCAGTCCAGGACACTGTACAGTTCTTCAGTCATAATAACCGGATCTTGCAGGAAGCGATATCCAAAGCGCAGGCGGATAATAAGCGGTTCTTTGATGAGAAAAGAAGGGGAGATTTAAACCTTCAGCTTGGCGACAAGGTATGGCTGTCTACTAATAATATCAGATTGTCATGTCCTTCCAAGAAGCTTGCTCCAAAATTTATTGGACCTTTCCCTGTGAAAAGGAAAATTAATGAAGTATCGTATGAATTATGCTTACCTGATTCACTTAAGATACACCCTGTATTTCACGTTTCACTCTTAAAGCCGGCTGTAGATGATCCCTTTCCTGATAGGGGTACCAGGGTCCCCGAACCAGTTCTGGTGGACGGCAATGAAGAGTATGAAGTGGAATCCATCCTCGACTGCAGAAAGAGGTCTGGGCAGGTACAGTTTTTAATTAAGTGGAAAGGGTATGGTCCGGAAAATAACTCGTGGGAACCTGACTGTAATATTCATGCCAAACGTTTAATTCATGCATACTTTTCTACCCATCCTGAAAAAAAGGTGTATCTGGGCATCCGGAGGCTGCCCGTTGGGGGGGGGCAATGTCAGGGGCATGTCAGCAGTCGTCGGGTGAACCTGCGTGCACGTAGGTCCACAAGGAGTGTTTTCCAGCGAATTCAGCCAAAATCCCCACCAGGGGGCGCCGGTGCGCTCCCGCGGATGCCTGTACGCGCGTTCGCGCGTTCGCGGGTGCGCGCGCGCCCGTGCGCGCGCCCGTTCGCGCTAGCGCCGTTTGGCGCCAAGGGGCCTTTAAGAAGGTGACAGGTGCTCATGTTAGCTGCTGTTCGTCTGCAGCTCTGCACCTGAAAGTTCCAGTATCTGCCTGCTTGTTACTACTTTTGACCCGGCTACGTTTGACTACTCTCCTGTCTCCCATCCGACCCGGCTTGTCTGACCTTGTTTACTCTGCTACCTGTTGCCGAACTCCTGCCTGTCTGACCATTCTTGGATCATCCCTCCTGTTTATACCCTGCCTGATCTCCTGCCAAATACGGACTGTCTGACCTTGCTTGCCTGTGCCTTTAACGCTGCTTCCAGCCTGCCTGTTTGCCTCCAGCTACTGTCTTCATATCCGGCTGCTAGCCAACCTACCAGCCTGCACCAGTTACCTGCATTCACAGCTCAGCCATCCCTGCAGAACATCCTCCCAATTCCGGTGTCTGCTTCTGCTGGAACCTGCATCAGGCCCTCCTACCCACTGTGCTCAGGAGACCACTGTTCCCACTTCCAGCGGCTCCTGAACCAGCGCTTAAGAGAGGTCTCCTTCTACCAGTCAGGCTCACTACCAGGTACCTCACACCGGCCCTGTCCCTAGTTCCACACCTTCATTATACAGTCACCTCTGTAAGTACTATTAAGAGTGAGGGCTTCTTTGGGTTTATCAATTTTTATTTTATTTACAATCTTTTCTATTACCATCTTTTTACGTGACAGGGTCAGACCAAATAAAATTCTTTACCATCTACATTATATATACCCCAATCACGTGCATTCTCCTGAAGATTGGATCAATCCAAACGCGTAGAGCTGATATATGCCGTGTTTCAACCCTTTTGTGTTCCACCGGTTATTTATTTTGTTTATACGCTATACTATATTAACTGTTTGTAACCATGTGAATATTTGCCTCTACTACATGTGTATATACATGAATTGTATTGGAGACTTTACATGTACCATAATTACCACTATGTATCCTATTATCGACAGATCTAATTTTTATATCAATTCCCACTTCCCCGTTATATCTACACACAAATGTTTTGCCTTTCATTTCTATTTTAAACTGAATGGGTTGTTTTACAAGGTGATCGTTTACAATCACTTTAAAATAAATCTAACTTAATACAACTACTTTTAGGTGAGTATGAATAGGCTTCAGGATATTTTGTTTTTTGTTAGGGAATGTGTTACTTGCAACAGATAGATTTCCAGGAGGCATAGGAAAATTAGCTAAGGCCCATTCACCTAGTAGGAGACAGAGAAGCAGCTGAGCCTTTCTGGGACACTGATAAATACTTAAAATATCTCTGCCAATTGCTATGCACTCTGCAGCTTAAAGCTGAACTCCAAGATATGCAAATATTGTTTAAAAACAAGAGGCATGTGTATTCTTACTAGAATCTTGGTGCACTTTGTGCATTTTTTCCAGATCTTTGCAGTAATCCCCTGTCAAATATTGCCTCTGCAGGAGCTTCCCACTTCCTCCCTCCTGCTGCACAGTTTCTGGTCTTGTATCCAGCCTTTCCTATAGTATTCTGCAGGCAGCCTGTAATGGGTGGACCTGTTGGGTTCCTCCCACAGCTCTGTTCTTTACAGGTTATGTACAGTGATGATATCACTACTTATTTTATTAGGCAATAGCTCGGTTTGCAAAGGTATGTTGTGCACACAGAGTCGACATGTATCCTTTATGACTATTGAGGAATATATTTAAATAAGCAATTTTGGGACTGGAGTTTAAAGCCCAATTCCTTCTTGGGCAAAACATGTTGAAGTGAATTCCCTAGCAGCCCATACAAATAAAAAGGCAGCCCTGGATGCTATACTCTCCTTCTCTAACCCCAGCAGACTCACTCACCCATCCAGAGCTAGTCCTCTTTTTGGTTGAATGACACCCAGCACCATTCAATCAACTTTCTGTCGGCTCAGGTTTGTCAAGAACCTATCCCCAGGCTGTGCTCACAGTAGAATGCTGCAGAGTGTCCCCATTCTCTACAGCGTTTATTATTTGCCTACCACTGGAGGAAAAGTGGGTGAAGAGAGAGTACTTAATTTGGGGGGGGGGGGGGGAGGCAAACCTGAAAGAGGGGGTTGATCCTGGAGTGGGAGTTCACTGTAGGAATGTGACAAACAGCCACTCAGTCAGAATGAAAATTTGCCATCATTTCTGTAATGGTAGTTTCTATTTAATCAGCGCCATTTATTGGCTATAATGCATTTTTCCCCCCTGATTGAGGTAAAACATCTTTATGGCCACTAGATGGCACTGATGATATAAGTATTCCTAATCCAAAAGTAAAAAGTCAAATTTTCATTTTGACTGTGCGGATGTTTGTCACATTCGTACAGCGAATGTTTTATATATACAACTCTAAGAATCTATTGACGCCAGCAAGGTACAGAATTGGGATCCTCAATGTATAACAAAACACGGAAGTTATTTTTTATAAAATGTACAATGCGTTCAAGTTTATGATCATTAATGTTTATGTGGAGCATGCTTAATGAGAGTTCATCATTTGAAAAGTCACAGAAGGACTCCATTATGATATTCCTGAGCCACCATATTTTGTAGCGTATGGCTGGGCTTGAATATGTAACTGCATACAGAATATTTGCCCAACATATTTTAGTAATTTCCTTAGACAGCACTAGTGATTCATTAACATGCCACCTGGGGGCACCCATGTTCTAGTATAGAATAAATGAAGCACCATGTCTATACATACTGCAATATTATTTAAGCAGTACATTGGAAACAGTCATTTGTCCTAAGGAAAACATATAATGAAATATAGGGCAGAAACATTATCATTGAAGTACATGAAAAAAAAATACATAAACAAGTTTTCACCATTTTTTAAATATATTGTGTAGCACTAACTCTTGTTATCTCTGTTTCACCAGCACCGGGTCTAGGGTTCCATTGAGTTTACCTCTGGACGATATAAGCACCAACACTTGAGCACGTTTTCAATGCTTTATTGAACCAAGTAATGAAGGAAGTAGCAGGAAAGAGGCAGGGGGGAAGCTGCAGGGAAGCTCAAATACCTTTCTTTAGGATTCTTTAGAACATCCTTTAAAGTTGAATACTGTAATTGAATGCAATCCCCTTTTGTGGGACACGATCTTTGCTCGCCTGGATAGGCCTCTCTCACTAGCCTAGCAGCCAGTACGTAGCACGAACAAAAGTCTCTGCCACAGACTTGCTTGAAATAAACCCGTACGATCCTCTGCCACAGGATGTATTGGTTCACGATGAATGTCAGACACAGTACTTGGACCTCTAAGCCAACCCGGCAGTACCATGCAATAAGACTACTTCAGGATACGTCCTCCAACGGAGTCACCAGGCCCCTCTCCAGACCAATACTCTGCATGATCCTTCCATGACGGGTCCTCCCCTGGGATCTTCTCGGTTGTCCAGCTTCTTCACTCTGAATAGACAGGACCATTCCTTGGCTGCTGTGGTAGGCCCCAGACAGGCTTCTGGGCCCACCCACGAGCCGCAGCGCCGCGGGCCTCCGGAAACGGAGGACCACGAGGTGGTACTCTAACACATACCTGTCAGCCAGGAGGGCCAGCAGGTGGCTGAAAACGAACCCCTAAACATGGCGTCTGTCCCATAAATACCCTCTCCCAGAATGCAACTCGGAGGACCACCTCCACCGAGTTGTCTCCGGGACAGAGGAGCACTCATCCGCTTTAACACATTGCTTTTCCAACACCCGCTGATGGTGACAACGACACCCACCGGCACAATGTGGAACCACACGCAACATCAGCCAAGCTGGAACAGAGGCAAATCTAACTTCCTATAACAAGCAATTCACTAAATTTACCTATCAGATGGTAGATCATAAATCTACCAGCGCTACAATTGTAACATTCAATTTCCGTTAAATGTGTTTTAAGGAAAATACGTGGTGGCTTAAGTTTAATTAAATATTTCAACTTCTCTGATATATTTATTGGTTTACACTTACCTACAGACTCAGGTTCATATAAATAAAACCACTCACTAAGGATTAATGTTAGATCCGGATTCCTTGTATGGAAATGTTTACAATGTGACATTAGTCCAGCTTTGGCCAATGTTTGTAGGTATGTGCCATACCTGTGGGATCCTTGTGGAAGCTGGAATCACTGAAGAAGGCACCACTGCTCCAGTGATTTCCACTTGCTTCTGGGTCCCCTGCTAGGTTGCTGCTTTGCTGATTACAGAACACAGTAGATTGCCTACTTGGCATGGATGCCATTCGGAGAACACTTGTGCAAAGTGTTTCCTGATAGCATGAGCTAGAGATCATGACGTCACCACCCCAGCTCTCCACTTCATCCAATCAAAGAACTCTCTGCATTTAGTAAGATAATGCAAAATGTTCCCTGGATGGTGCCCATGCCAAGCAAGCAGCTGCATTAACAATACAACAAAGCAGCTTCTGGGCACAGGACCTGGAATCTATTTAAGGTCACTCTGGTAGCTGTGGCCCCTACAATAATTTCCAGCTTCCACGGGGCAGTGATGGGCCGAACACCCCCCTGTTCGGTATTCACCAGAACTCCCAAACAGGGAAAAAGTTTGGCCTGAGCCACAATCTCTATTAAAATCTATGGGACCCGAACATGCAAAATCAAAAGTCCCCATTTTAAAGGCTTATATGCAAGTTATTGGCCATAAAAAGGTCATGGGGGGCCTGGGTACTGCCCTGGGGGACATGTATCAATGCAATTAATTTTTTTTAAAAGATAGTTTTTACAGGAACAGTGATTTTAATGATGCTTAAAGTGAAACTATAAAAATGAAAACTTTCCTTAAATATAGTGTCTTGGGGGTCTGCCTGTAAAGTGGCACATCTGTACTGTGTATAGAGCCTGCTGCAGCAAAACTGACATTTCTAAAGAAAAAAAAATACATTTAAATTGACTTCCGGTTGCAAGCCATGGCCGGCAATACATTTTTTTCCCTTTTTTCGGGTCTGGGGGGCATGTTTGACGATGGTTCTACATCGGGGGGACATTGTTTTTTTATTTTTCTAATAAAGGAATTGTCAAAAACTGGCTCATGTCTTTATTTTTGACACTTTTTTGTGAATGAGTAGGGGTACAATGTACCCCTACTCATTCATATAGGGAGGGGACCCCTTGTTAAGGGGGGATTCCAGATTCTGATAAGTTCCCTGCCTGCAGACCCCCACAACCACCACCCAGGATTGTCAGGCAGAGGCCCTTGTCCCCATCAAAATGAGGAAAGGGTTTTTTGGGTAGGGGGGCAGAGCCCCCCTGCCCCAAAGCACCCCTCCCAAATGTTGAGGGCATGTGGCCTGGTAAAAAGGGGAGGGGGATTCCACAGGTATTGTATGTGCATAATTACAAGTTGGACCAATGTAACTATATAAAAATTGCCATCAATGGAATTCATCTTTAAGTTTTGTATTACGGTAATTTAAAATTCCCTCTTATGGGCAAAGCTTACTTATGTAACATTTAGCCTAGCACTAGCATAAATGTTGTCTATGTCACAATAAAATCTGAGACGATACATAATAACTGTATTAAAGCGGTTGTATACCCGCTGACATTTTTTTTTTTTTAACCCCTGTAAGGCAAAAGGCATAATGAGCTAGTATGCACCGCATACTAGCTCATTATTACCTTAGAACGAGGCATCGGTATCTTACCTGGTCCACGCCGAGGTAGCTGACATGTTGCCTCGGCGTGTCTTCCGGGTATCGCAGCTCCAGCGCTGTGAGTGGCTGGAGCGGCGATGTCATCACTCATGCGCGCGGGAGATTTCTTTCCCGGCAAGGTCCGGCAGTTGCCGGGCCTTCAGCCGAGAATCCCCTGTGCGCATGCGCCGCTGCAGTCAGCGGCTCATAGCAAGGGGAATATCTCCTAAACCGTACAGGTTTAGGAGATATTTTTTTACCTACAGATAAGCTTTATTATAGGCTAACCTGTAGGTAAAAGTAAAAAAAAATGACTATACAACCGCTTTAAGCCACACTTCCCAGGCATTGTTCCTCATGTCTACCTCTTAAACACTAAGTTTCAAACCTGTCCTTGAGGACCACTGATGGATCAATTTTTCCCACATTTGTGTTAGTGAAACTGAAAATTATAGTTAGCAAACATCAATTTGCCAGCAGTTAGAGATTTTATGATAGAAAAGACTACAATCTAAAAACTTTACCTGTGTGCATTTCTGTTAATTGCACAATGACTGCAACACATACACAGAACAGTGAACATTCTTAGCCCATTTTGTGAGCACAACGCTTAGATAATGTAAATCCAATGCGCATTCATGGTTGTTGCACCAGTGTTCATCCACTGAGGGGCTGATGGTGTCAGATCTGGAAGAAGAGAGGAAAAATATGGCTGCTGTGGCAAAGCTCAAACCTCACATTGCTGGAGGCGAGCAAAAAAAAAAAGGACAGTAGGTGCGCCATAATGTGCAAATAGGCTGTGCCTTAGGCAAATGCTCCCGTGGCCACCCTGTGCCTTGAATTTTGCTTTAATCATAGGTTAAATTGAATCATTTCACCTGTGAATCAGCTGAAGACAATGTTTAGTTGTCCTTTAGGGCTGGTTTGAGGAACACTGCTCTTAAAAAAAGACATACCAGGTAAACAAGTTCTCAGCCTTATGGCATGTACAAACTGCTGTTTTGAGGTAATGCACACTATGCACATTGGTGTAGTGCGATGCCATTCATTGTCAATAGCATCTTCAGCACACAACCATGTTGCTGTGCTCCTAAATGCATAGTAACCAGTGGCTGCTTGTGCTAACATTTTTTGAGGTAGAGCAGAGGACGCCATAAGACTTACCTACTAACAGAGCCCTCCAGTGGTCACGGCACCCCTGAAACCCGATGGCTTCCATGTTAACCCAGTCTTCTTTCCGGGTTCCAAATCTTCAGCCTCCTGATTGGCTGAGATGAAAAGCCGAAAACCTGAAGTGACGTCATGGCGAATATTGATTTGCTAAAACCAAAAGTGGAAGGGTTGCTCTGTGCCCTGAGGACAACCTAAAACAAGCTAATTAGAGCCTCAGATAATAAAATAAATAATAAATAAATAATAAATAAATGATAATATGACTAACATTTTTTAATTTTAAGATGTTAAAAAATGATAGTCATTATCAGTTATTTAAAAATAAATCGTTCTATGATTAGCTTTCTTAATTGCAAACTAACTTTGGGAACTTTGTGGGAGGCAGCGCCCCTGCGCTCCTTTTGGACCGGCCGCCACTAATAGTAACACACTTGTGTTGTGGTCCAATAGCAAAAAGACGGCAGGTCCAATTTATGATCTATCATGCTATTGGCAGCCCATTCAAATTAATAGGCTGTTGTAACACAACATACGTTAACATACGAATAAGGTGCATTAATAGTTGTGTTAAATGCACTGCAATAGACCACCTGGGTAAAAATGGGCCCTTAAAGTGATAAACCAACAACATTTTGAGTACTTGCAGATGGGTTCAATCTCATGCACCTTTCTAAAACATTAAGGAAGTCTGTAGCCCCGGCCGGGGGTGTTGCCGAACAGGAAGTGGGTCCTGAGACCCAATTGGCCCGAGAGTCCTAAGACTCGCGGGCCAATCGGGTCTCAGGACCTGCTTCCTGATTGGCCAGGAGGAGAATCAGGAAGATAATAGTGAATACTGATTTGCTATTGTCACACAAATGAGTGGGCTCAGGGCGCAGTGCTCTGCACCCGGAGTCCACCCTTTTTTGAAGCCAATTAGAGCCTCAGGCTCCAATCATGTGCTTCCAAAAACAAAGAAACCTTGAAATCCATGCATCCGGCACCCTGCATGTAGATTAGGGGCCGGGCGCATGAAATGGGTGGGGCGACACCCCTGCGCCCCTAATAGACGGGCCGCCACTGGTTCCAACACTGAACCTTGGAGTAAACCACTGATAACCTTAGACCATTCTGAGTATGAATCATTATCATTAATCACTACTCTCACATAGAGACACCACAGGCACCACCATCTTTACATTATACCCTGTCTCTCTGAAAGAGAGTATAGCTAGGAATTTTAATAGCACAATCTTGTGAAGAATAAAGCCAAGATTCATCACTACTCTAACTAGGACTTAAAAATATATACCCCCAAGTATCTTTTCTCCTAATATATTATGTCCTAGTGTTTCCTCTTTCTTCAACATTCCAATAATATTACTGGTATCTTCCAAATTAGGCAAACCAAAAAAAAAAAACATATTATGGGACTCCATCTCAACTATTAATCCACATTTAGCAACTTTTTGTTATCAAATGATGTACTTCTATCTTATTTTTGTAAATGATTAACTAGACATACCTGATCTGGAGATTCAGGTAGCAAGATCTCACCACTGAAATCATTGAGACATAGATTATTTTGACTACAAATATTTACCCATAACTAAAACAAAATAATTTTAAACATCTAAAGGACAACTCTAGGAAATATACCTGGGAATGACAACAGGTTTGGCACATGCTGTTATATTCAAAATACAGATCTCTGAAAACTTTGACAGGGCTGCAATGGCACTAATAGCTCAATGCATTTCATCCATTCACTCTACTTCCTGTTCCTGCTATTTTATGATTGTGATTAGTCATTTCAGTCTTTGGGACCACCATTTGCAGGGACTAAATTTATTCATGAAAATAGCAGTGACCGGATGTTAAAATACAGTCGGAATGTCTAATGGTACCTTTGCGCTCTGGGCACAGTTTTTAACCACTTGCCAACTCGGCAATATTACCCCCTTCCTGACAAGGTAAATTTTCAGTTTTCACACTTTGAATGACAATTGCGTGGTCATACAACACTGTACCCAAATTACATTTTTAGCATTTTTTGAGACAGATAGAGCTTGCTTTTGGAGGTATTTAATCACCACTGAGTTTTTTTTTAAACAAACGAAAAAAGACCTAAAATTTTGAAAAATACCCTTTTTCTTAATTTCTCTTATAAAATTTTGCAAATAAGTAATTTGTCTTCTTCACTGATGTGCGCTGATGAGACTACACTGATGGGCACTGATAGGCTGCACTGATAAGCACTTATGAGATTGCATTGATGGGCATTGATGAGGCTGCATGTGATGGGCGCTGATGAGGCTGCACTGATGAGGTGGCACTGATGGCCACTGGTAGGCACTAATATGCTGCTCTGATGGGCACTGATATACTTCGCTGATGGGGCTGCACAACACCAGGTTGAAAGCAAGTATTGCAGTCTTCTGAACACTCACTGCATAACAGGATAACTGGCAAAGCCTCCGGTCTGGGTGTGGGTTCGGGCGGATGGAAGGGAACATTTTTCCCTACTCCCTGTCATCCCTTCCTCCTCCCCCCCCCCCCCCTTCTTCCTTTCTTTCTTTTTTTTTTTTTCTCTTTGTTTTGTTTTGTGTTTTTTTTTTGTTTTTTTTTGTTTTATATTTGTTTTTGTTTTTTTTTTCCCCCCCTGTTCAAATGGGACTCTGTGGGTTTCCCTCGATCCCCCAGAGTCCTTACTACACGGTCTTTTCCGTAAAAATTTGACATGCGGGATACAGAGACTCCTCTGATCGAGCAGATCACCATCTGCGATAGAAGTATTAGATGAGATTACCAAGATAACGTTTTCTGAGAACCGGAATGTTCCTTGTTCTTTATGCTTCTAGATACTGATATCATTGTATGGTCTCTGTATTTATCGTATGTTTTGCTTGCAAAAATAGTACTGAAAAAAAAAGAAAGCAAGTATTGCATATACAGCTGCTTAAAAAAAAAAAATAAAGCTCCAGAGGTACAAACATTTAACTTGGAGTTATGCCGCGTACACACGTTCAGACTTTTCGGCTACAAAAGTCCGACGGCCCGTCTGACAGACTTTCGACAGACTTTTGGTGGACTTGCGGCGGACTTTCTAACGAACGGACTTGCCTACATACGATCACACAAAAGTCCAACAGCCTAGTACGCGGTGACGTACACCAAGTCCAACGAGACTATAAAACGGAAGTTCAATAGCCCGTACGACACCCTTTGGGCTCCTTCTGCTAATCTCTTGTTTATCTCGTGTTAGTAGAAGTTTGGTGAGGGACGATTCGCGCTTGTGACACTCGTATTTTTCAGTTCGTTTTAACTGTTGTTCAGTCTGTGCTTGTGAGGTTTGTATCTGCTTTTCAGTGCGTGCAGTCAGTTGGCATTGAGCAATCTTTGTTTTATTGTCCGCCTGTTGCTGATTTTCAGGTCACTCTTCACAGGCCTTGCTGTTCTTCAGTGCGTTCTGTTAAGTGCGTTCTGACCAGCCGACCGTTTTGAAGCCATGTTACCTGTACGTACTCGTTGTCAAGCTTGTGCATTGTATGTGCTTGGTGCTGTAGTTCATTCTTCAGCCCAAGACCAGTCCACAGGGCGAGGAGGAGTTCATGGACTAAGAATTGGTTGCTCCAGCGTGACCAGTTCTGTCACATGCCATTGCTCCGTGAGATCCGTGAGAATAATCCTGAGGATTTCAGGAACTTTCTCCGGATGACGGACCCTGTTTTTGACCGTTAGGTGGCTTTGCTCACCCCTTATATCAGCAGGCAGGATACCTGCATGAGGCAAGCCATCACTCCAGAGCAGAGGCTAGTCGCCACCCTGCGGTACTTGGCGACAGGTAGAAGCCTGCAGGACTTGAAGTTCTCGACATTCATCTCCCCCCAGGCTCTGGGGATCATTATCCCAGAGACCTGTTCTGCCATCATTCAGGTCATGCAGAAGGACTATATTAAGGTAAGAATTTTATCCTTTATTAGCATCACATGTTATTTTATTTAATCTTTGATAATGTAATGTATTTCTTAACTCAAACATTACTTACCATCATTGCAATATAGTGTGAATGTCCCCTTTTTCTCCTCATGCATGCTGTAATTATTTCATGTTCTTTTTTGTCCTGCATGTATATTTGCCTTCACTAACCTCCCCATCATACAATGCTGGGCACATATCCACCTAGTCTACTCAGTTTGAATGTATTTAGTCAGCTGCATTGTATTTTTTTTCCCCTAAACTCCATCCAAATAGTGTGTGTGTCATTAACTAGATTTCAAAACCCCCCCCCCCCTAAACTCCATCCAAATAGTGTGTGTGTCATTAACTAGATTTCAACCCCCCCTAAACTCCATCCAAATAGTGTGTGTGTCATTAACTAGATTTCAACCCCCCCTAAACTCCATCCAAATAGTGTGTGTGTCATTAACTAGATTTCAAAACCCCTCCCCCCCCTAAAGTCCATCCAAATGGTAGGTAAGTCATTAACTAGATTTCAACCCCCCCTAAACTCCATCCAAATAGTGTGTGTGTCATTAACTAGATTTCAAAACCCCTCCCCCCAAACTCCATCCAAATAGTGTGTGTGTCATTAACTAGTTATTTCTTAACTCAAACATTACTTACCATCATTGCAATATAGTGTGAATGTCCCCTTTTTCTCCTCATGCATGCTGTAATTATTTCATGTTCTTTTTTGTCCTGCATGTATATTTGCCTTCACTAACCTCCCCATCATACAATGCTGGGCACATATCCACCTAGTCTACTCAGTTTGAATGTATTTAGTCAGCTGCATTGTATTTTTTTCCCCTAAACTCCATCCAAATAGTGTGTGTGTCATTAACTAGATTTCAAAACCCCTCCCCCCCCTAAACTCCATCCAAATAGTGTGTGTGTCATTAACTAGATTTCAACCCCCCCTAAACTCCATCCAAATAGTGTGTGTGTCATTAACTAGATTTCAACCCCCCCTAAACTCCATCCAAATAGTGTGTGTGTCATTAACTAGATTTCAAAACCCCTCCCCCCCCTAAAGTCCATCCAAATAGTAGGTAAGTCATTAACTAGATTTCAACCCCCCCTAAACTCCATCCAAATAGTGTGTGTGTCATTAACTAGATTTCAAAACCCCTCCCCCCAAACTCCATCCAAATAGTGTGTGTGTCATTAACTAGTTATTTCTTAACTCAAACATTACTTACCATCATTGCAATATAGTGTGAATGTCCCCTTTTTCTCCTCATGCATGCTGTCATTATTTCATGTTCTTTTTTGTCCTGCATGTATATTTGCCTTCACTAACCTCCCCATCATACAATGCTGGGCACATATCCACCTAGTCTACTCAGTTTGAATGTATTTAGTCAGCTGCATTGTATTTTTTTCCCCTAAACTCCATCCAAATAGTGTGTGTGTCATTAACTAGATTTCAAAACCCCTCCTCCCCCTAAACTCCATCCAAATAGTGTGTGTGTCGTTAACTAGATTTCAACCCCCCTAAACTCCATCCAAATAGTGTGTGTGTCATTAACTAGATTTCAACCCCCCCTAAACTCCATCCAAATAGTGTGTGTGTCATTAACTAGATTTCAAAACCCCTCCCCCCCCTAAAGTCCATCCAAATAGTAGGTAAGTCATTAACTAGATTTCAATCCCCCCTAAACTCCATCCAAATAGTGTGTGTGTCATTAACTAGATTTCAAAACCCCTCCCCCCAAACTCCATCCAAATAGTGTGTGTGTCATTAACTAGATTTCAACCCCCCCCTCAAAACTCCATCCAAATAGTGTGTGTCATTAACTAGATTTCAACCCCCCCCCCTAAAAATTTGCTATAATGTTCTGTGGTGTTGACTTTTACAAAGTAAATATATGTTGCACTTTGCAAAATGCATTTGCACTCTGCAAGTGCATTTGCTCCAGGGCTTTATAAATGAGCACAAGCTCTGCTGATTTCCATCATCCAATCATGTGCAAGCCACAAAGTGTTTGGATTAATTGCCCTTGCATGTGATTGGGTACTCCTTGCAACATGAAGCCTTTACCTTACCTCATTTACTAAGCTGTGGAGCAACTGCACTTGCAGAGTGCGACAACTGCACTTTTCAAACTACACAGTCTTGTAGCCTTTAGTCAATAAAACCCTGCGTGTCCTTAAACTTTTAATTTCTAATTTCACCACCCCCTAAAATGTAACAATGTGCCATCAGAGGGGGTGAGCAATCTGATAAGTGTGCCTTTCCATATTATTTTTTAAAGAAGATTTCAATTATTATTTAATTTATTTTCAAAATTACTGAGTTTTGTTTTCTTGTTTAATTCCCCAGTTTCCTTCAATGCCACAGTAATGGCAGACTGTGGCATCCCATTTTGCCACTACCCCATTCGGGGTCATACTATTTTAATTATAAGGGGTTCCATAGTATTGTCTTAATGGCGGTGGTGTCGGCACAATATGAATTTCTGTATGTGGACGTGGGGAAGAATGACCGGATGTCGGATGGAGGAGTATTTGCCCAGACGGAGTTCTGCCAGCGTCTCCAGAGTGGTGGCCTGGGATTGCCACCTGATTCGGATAATGTGGAAGGACTCCCCTTTGTCTTCATAGCAGATGAAGCCTTCGCTCTGAGCAAGCACCTCATGAAGCCATTCCCCCAAAGGACCCTCACCCCGGAGAGGAGGGTTTTTAATTTCCGGCTGGCCAGAGCGAGAAGGGTTGTTGAGAATGCTTTTGGGATTCTGGCCAGCCGGTTCCGCCTGTTTCAAACATCCATAAACCTGGCGGAATACAAACTGAATTACATCATTTTAGCGTGCTGCATCCTGCACAACTTTTTGAACAAACATTCCACAAATTATATTGTGCCAGTTGGGCCTGAGGCCGGACTTATTAGTGACAATCTGACGGGCCTGGATACTGTCCGTACTGGCTTGGCCCCCCAAAGTGCCTGTCAAGTTCGAGATCAATATGTAGATTATTTTATGGGTAGGGTTTAATTTCTCAAAATAAAAAATCTTGATCAAATCTTGAATTATATTTATTGCTTGCCTTTCTTTGTGGCTTTCTCCTAGGTTATCGTAGAGCACTTGTAGTGCCAAATGTATTTTCCTTGACTAAAAAAAAAAGCACCATTGTCACTGTAAACAACTATTTAAAATTTAAACAAACTGATACTGAGCATTGAAATAGCAAACCACACATTCAGTTAATTACTAAACAGATGTTTTAATATTCTGTGTACATTCACTTATGCATTTGTAAAAAATGTTGATAGTCAAAAAAAATCGATATATTTACAAATTTGCAACAATATAATTATGTCCTTATTTTTTCTTTAACTATATATATATATATATTTTTTTTTGTTTTAACAAACACGCCTCTATTTTAAACATTTTTTTTTTTGGAAAACAGGCCTCTATTTTTTTATAATTTTTTTTTTTGGTAAAACAGGCCTCTATTTTTGTAAACATTTTTTTTTGGGGGGGGGGGAAACAGGTCTCTATTATTTTTGGGAATTTTTTTTTTTTTTTTTTAACAGGCATATAATTTTTACAAGGTAAAAAAAGAGAAGGCCCAGAATGGGGTCAGCAAACAAGGAAATGAAGAACATGATCAATGTTTTTTGGGTTGAAAAGGGGCATTTAGATTCTGCCCAAAACATCGATCATGTTCTTCATTTCCTGCTGCATACGATCCAGCCGATTCCGCATTCAATTAATCTCCCCATTCCAGGCCATTATTTGACCAATTAGTCGTTGGGCACTGTCTGTGGTAAAATGTTCACTCAGACCTAAAATTGAATGAAAAAAAGATGTGTTTAGAAATATGCAGACATACATAGATTACCTTACCATAAGCTGGTGTCTCAGACACTGACCAGGTAGGGTGCCCATGTCGCATACTTCCGAAACATCCTCGGGGGTGGCGCTGTTGCTTGAGTCAAGCACAACCAGATCACCTAAAATAGAGTGTAAAATTAAAAAAAAAATATGCAGCCATACATAGATTACCGTAAGCTGGTGTGTCAGAAACTCACGTGGTGGAGTGCCCATGTCGCTCACCTCTCCTTCCTCCACATCCTCAGTGGGGCTTGGGCTGATTTCCCAATTATGTTGTTTCGGTTGGGGGGAACTGGGTTCATCTTGGCTGAGTCTTTTTTCCCCTATGTGAACAAAAAAATTAATATACTTAGCACACAGATATTTTAGTACATAGTAATCTTAAAACATTGTAGTGAAGTGGTGTACAAATTGTCTGTTTGTGTAAAGTTCCTAGTTTAATACATTTATAATTTTATAAAGACATATCTAGATAGAGAGATAGATAGATAGATAAATAGATAGATAGATAGATAGATAGATAGATAGATAGATAGATAGATAGATAGATAGATAGATAGATAGATAGATAGATAGATAGATAGATAGATATAAATAGATACATTAATAAAAGATATAGGTCTGTATATATGTAACAAGGTTTATTAAAAGATCGTTTCAAACTATATAAACTCGTACAGTAAAGAAAAGCACATGGAGCAGTATACAAGGTAATAAACAGAATATGAACACACGACAAGTACTTTACTTTTTTTCAGCACTTTACGGATCCGTCTGTACTGATCCGCTCCCAGAGATTGAGGTCGGACCATCTTTTCCGAATCTGATCTTTCGATGATATTTTGGCTTTTCTAAAATTAGGCCGGGCGTACGGTCCATACTTCCCATCATAGTCATTTTTTCGCAGAATTGCCACCATTTCCACCATCTCTTTAAAGGACATATTGGAGGCCTTAAATCTCGGCTTCCCAGATCGTGACGTTCCGGCCTCCGGGCTTTCGACGTTACCTGAGGTAGTACACACCTGATGTGTCTCCGCCATTGTTCATCCCACTACGCACCGTAGAAAGAATGGGCGGAGAATATTAGTTAAAATAGAACGTCAGGGGCGGGCGAGGCAGGCGGAGTTTCACACATGCGCAGTGTATAAAGAGAGGTATTACGCATGTGTCATACGTACGTTCTGTGCGTAGAGTCAAGGGGCGGAGAATATTCGTTAAAATAGAACGTCAGGGGCAGGCGACGCAGGCGGAGTTTCACACATGCGCAGTGTATAAAGAGAGGTATTGCGCATGTGTCGTACGTACGCTCTGTGCGTAGAGTCAAGGGTGGGGAATATGCGTAAAGAAAAAGAACGTCAGGGACGGGCCAAGCAGGCGGAGTATTAGGCATGTATAAAACGTATTGTGTCGTACGTACGTTCTGTGCGTAGATGATAGTGGACCGGGACGCTAGAAAACAAATTAATAATTTTTAAATTTGAAATTTGTTCAAAACTTTGTAGCAAGCAGCCTATATGGCTTGACAGATTGATGAGGCCTATGTTGGGATAAGATGATGAGGGTTTAGCAGAAACATAAGTGTTTTTTGTCTTGTGTCTTTTATCTTTTACAGACATTATGAATGCCAAATTTAAAGAGCCTGAATTTTTGTCGGCTTTCATTGATAAATACAGAGAGATGAGGAATCTTAGGGAGATCAAACACCCTCAATATTATCTGAAACATGTAAGGAAGTCAACGCTGGAGAGACTTCTGACATTTGTCCAGACGTCCATGCCGGAAGCAATGATAGAGATGTTGTTAAAGAAAATTGGGATCTTGAGGAACATGTATAAGAGGGAGCATAACAAGATCCAGGATTCCATGAGATTGGGAGCATCAGCAGATGATGTATATGTACCCAGGCTATGGTACTACAATAAACTATGTTTTCTTGATGACCAGACTGAAGCCAGGGCATCACTTTCAACCCTTCCCTCCACCCTTTCCTCCACCCTTCCATGCACTCTTCCATGCACCCTTCCCTCCACCCCAGCAGAGGGTGATGAGGACCAAGCTGGGTCTTCCATCCTGGAAGAACCGGATGTGACCATCTGGAGTCAGGTAAATTAATTTTACAAATATTTACTGTCCTAATATTAATGATGTTAACTAGATGTAATAATTGATGAAAATAATTTGATCCTAAAAATGATGTATACATATCAATTGACAGTAGTGACCAAATATGTTTGTCACCTGCTTTAAAAAATTATGGTGTCTGATTTCTAGACTCTTTTATTAAGAGATGTATTCACATTGAATTTGCAAGTGATGAGAAGCAAATTGTGTGTCATTGATGAACCCCCCAAAAAAAACTAAAACTATGTCCCTTTTTTATACACAGGATGAGGGCAGCCTGGAGGAACGTGGGGAAAGTGGCAGGCAGGAGGAGGCCAGGCCCAGGGACAGCCAGGAGGAGGCCGGACCCAGTGTCATCCTGGAGGAGGCCGGACCCAGTGTCATCCTGGAGGAGGCCGGACCCAGTGTCAGGCAGGAGGTGGCTGGGCCCAGTAGGAGCCTGACACAATCTCAAGTGCCTCCCCTCCGCCTACATACAAAAAGGGCCAGGAAGGGGACGGTGACACAGGAGGCATCCCTGCGCCTCATGCAAGAGGCCACCAATTTTTTGAAGAGCCCCCCAAAGCTGAAGAGGCCTATGGGTGCTACTTAGCCAGCAGGTTGCTTCAAATGCAGGGGGGCCAACGCCTCATTTGCGAAAAACTTTTTGTAGAACTGATACACAAGGGGCTGAACGCCGAGCTAACTGCCAATACACAAATACATGAGGCAGCCCCCCCCTCCTCCTCCTCCTCCTTCTCCTCCTGCCACAACTCAAACACCAGAGCCACAGCCTCCAAAGAAGGCTGCAGGGAAGGCTGCAGGGAAGGGTGCAGGGCAGCGTGGAGGGAAGGCTGTAGGAAAGAGAAGAAAGTGATGACCTGGGTTCAGTCTGGTCTGACAGAAGACGCAGGCTGTTGTAGTACCACAGTCTGGGGACATCGATATCATCTGCTGCTGCTGTTGATCTCTGGGATTCCTGGACCAGATTGTGCTCCCTCTTATATGGACTCCTCAAGATCCCAATTTTCTTGTCCACAGACTTTTGCCAGCGTTGACTTCCTCTTTATTTTCTTTTGACCATAAATATATGGATATGTATGTGTTTTAATTAACATCACTGATTTAGACACAATGTCAAATTAACAAGGGACAACAATCTCCTTGAGGTTGCAAAAACACACCCAAAAAATAAATAAATAATGTTCTACTGGTAACTTAAAAAAAAAAAAAATATTAGACATAACCAGTAACCATACAGTTTGGGAGAACTCTGTGTGAATAGGAATAGCAAAGCATCTTCGTTCTTATAGCATTATTAAAGAAGACATTAATGCGCTGCATTCAACGATCACAGAATTTGCAGCGTGAGGAATGTGCTACCTACAATACGAACACTAGTTTTACTAAGATGAGTGCTTCCATTTATTTTTTGCTTCTGAGCATGCGTCGTTTTTTTGTCCGTCGGACTAGCATACAGACGAGCGGATTTCTGGGTCCGGCGGAGTTACGACGTAAAGATTTGAAGCATGTTCCAAATCTAAAGTCCGTCAGATTTGCGGCTGGAAAAGTCAGCTGAAAGTCCGGGGAAGCCCACACACGATCGGATTGTTCACCAGACTTGGTCTGTCGGCGTCCGTCGGACTTTTGTAGACGAAAAGTCCGACCGTGTGTACGCGGCATTAGACTTAAATGTTGCTTACATTATAAACCAAACAAGCTAACATACTCCAATAACGTTCATAGGTGAGTTATTTTCTTCTAAAAGTAGTTATTTATTCTTTTGTTTTTCATGTTTAAACTTTACTTTTCATTTGATTTTCAATCCATGTTGAGTTTAAGGGAGGAGATGAATTTTTATGTTACAAACATTATTCATCTGGTTTAGTCATTTTGAATGCTGCCTTACCACTATATCCCCGTGGATATCCAATTAAATTCCTAGCGCAACACTATGCTTAGCATAAACTATGTTCTGCAAGAATGCCACAACAGAGTGTATTCGATATTAGTCATCCCTCTTATTTATAATTTCCAGTATACCCCTGTATAAACCTGAAATTACCTTAAAGTTTACAGACTTTGTTTAGAAGCAAAAATTCTTCTGAATTTATTGCACTGAAGCCCGAAAATATATATATATATTTTTGTTTGCATGTCCACAAAGCAAGTATTCCTATTATCATCAGAACACATAAATTCTAATATCTCAGTGAAAGTAGAATTATGTAATACAAACAATAGGGCATAGATCCAATGAATAACCCACATTTCATATAAAGCGTTTAAAGATCAACAGCCTTTTCTATTTCTTGCCACTTTGCATGCATTGGCTGTTACAGATAGGGAGTTGATAGTGGAATACACATAAAATAAATAACTTTAAGAGCAAGTATTCTTTTAAAAAAAACTAGCCACCAACTCCCTCCCCTCTCCCTCCTCCCAACTCCCCAGAAGCATACTTACCTTGCAATTGTATCTGTAGTGTTCAATACTTCTATATCTTCTATTCTACGGACATGTCTGCATGGTAGCTGTCCATAGGTTTCTGTGGGGTCATTGTACTGGAATCAGTCCAGTGCTGGAATCCTGAATTCCAGTGGTAACTTCATCTCGTCAAAGTAAAAAAAAGGACAAAAACTTTAGTTTTGACACCGTCCAGCAATGTTCCAGTAAAATTATAGCAGGGGACTCCCCACGTTTATTTCTAACTTCCCTAAAAACAACTAAACGGAATGGACCATGACTATCTCTAGTCATGGCCCAAATTTACCCCCATTTTTCCCTTGAGCTTATTCCAGCATTAATTTCTTACCCCTGTTATGAGAAACAGCTTGTATTACTCTTTGTGACATCATCAGTAGGCTTGTAAAATTATTGCAGGGGCAACTGTTGGGAGAAGAGATCAGAAGCATAACTTACACAACGTTCTATTGAAATGGGCACATTCCCCCAGAACTACTATTTTTGAGAGCCCTTTCCCTACACAGAGTATGGGAGTCAAGGGGACAGCAATGATGTAAGGTGAATGATATAAGCATACCATAATACCATAATATACTTGTTAGGACCTGGATCACCTGCTGGTGGCACTTTGGTTCCCTGGGTGGAGGGTTGTAATTCCAGTGTCCACCAACAGGTGTTTTCCAGTAGCCAACAGACCCCAGCAATCAGTTTCCACCTGGTGCCGGCTGCTGGGAGGGTATTTAGGTCCTCTGCTACTAAATGCCTCTTGCTCCAGTGTTTTGCTTGCTGCTAGATACTGCTATCCATTAGCCTGTTCCTGCTCCTGCCCTGTGTGCTGTACCCTGTGTCTTGCTGCCTTGTACCTGTTTCCCCTTGTTCCTGATGCCAGTTTTGTTTCCCCCTTCCCATATGCTCCCTGTGCCTCAGATTTCCTTTGCTTTTCAGTGCTTCCCATTTTGTATATAGTTAGTTGTTAGGCTTCTGTTTGTTAGTTATTAGTCAGGTATTCTGTCACTGGGTTTTTTAGTTCCATTATATTTTCATGTTTGCTGTGTGCTGGTGTTTGCAAGGACTTTGTTTCACATTAAATAAATCTAACTTAAAGCATACACAGTTTGGTCTCAGTTTCCTTAGTGTAGCCATGCAAATCTGGTCATCTCTGCTGCTGATTCCTGACAATACTACTGTTACTAAACTCCAGGGCTGCCTCCCTTAATGGCGAAAAGCACTGCATGACCCATATTACATCAGAGGATCCTGGTGGTCCGGTGAGTTGCTTGTGTAAAAAGTGCTGGCACACAAGTGTTTTTATTTCACAGAAGATGATTGATTGACTGCAGCATTTTGAAGAGCATGGAGTACTGCATGGATACTTCTAATTGACACTTGATTTGTTTTATATACTTCATCACAATATTTTTGACTATATATATATATATATATATATATATATATATATATATATTTTTTTTTTTTTTTTTTTTATTGTATTGGAGATTATATTGATATTGATACATTTGATTGTAAACCTAGGGCAGCTATTGGGATTTACATTATAGCATGTACACCATAGAGGTGTAGGGATAGCAGCAGCTTGGTATATGGTATAGGGTGTTACATTTTTATTGATATTTTTAGTCAGAGCCGTGGGATGTTTGATTTATAAGTCTCAAAAATTGCCCCTTCTTTATGACGAACCCAAAGAAAGAAAACAAACAAAAAAATAAATAAATAATGCAGACTCAACAGGTTACTTCAGCCCTCTAATTTTCCATTCGCCGTGGAAAATGAGGGCTGGTAAGGATGGGCTACCTGGGAGCGGGGGCGGATGATCAGGGTGCGGGGAACATCACTGGAACGGCTTTCATTTCAATTGCTGTGTGTTCCTCGCACTCTGTCACATACAGCCCCACCTCCTGGTCCCGGGACTTCGATAGACAAGTCACCCGTCCAATCCTGGGACGCATGACGTGTATCCAAGTGCCCCGGCCAGGAGGCGGGGCTGTATGTGACGGCGAGCAGCGAGAACACACAGCAATTGAAATGAAAGCTGTTCCAGTGATGTTCCTCAGCGCTCTGATCACCTGGCCGGTAATCCTCTCCTCTTCCCCTGCACGTAGACTGCATGGTGGGCACAGGCAGGCTGCATTGGTGGACACAGGCAGGCTGCATTGGTGGACACAGGCAGGCTGCATTGGTGGGCACAGGCAGGCTGCATTGGTGGGCACAGGCAGGCTGCATTGATGGGCAAGGGCAGGCTGTATTGGTGGGTATGTTGCACTGGTGGGCAGGGGCATGCTGCATTGGTGGGAACGGGTAGGCTGCATTGGTGGACAGAGGCAGGATGCATTGATGGACATGGACAGGCTGCATTGATGGACAAGGGTGAAGCAGCATTGATGGACATAGGTGAGGCTGAATTGTTGGGCACAGGTGAGGCTGTATTGATGGATACAGGTGAAGCAGTATTGATGGACACAGGTGGGCTGCATTGATGGACACAGGTGGGCTGCATTGATGGGCACATGTGAGGCTGCACTGATGGGCACAGATAAAGTTGTTGTCAATATTTATTTTTATAACTTAATTCTGCATAAAACATTTAAGTGTCGTGTCAAGAGATAATTTCTGAGGGTGTGTTTAGGGGCAGAATTAAGGGCGGGGCAGGGTAGGGGTTGGGTGGGGCAACTGGTGGCGAGTAACCCTTGAGGCCTGGCTAGTAGCTCAGGACTTGAAATTTTGAACCCTGGGCTACTTGATCTTTTTTGTGCTGTAACTTATATATATTTCTATAAACACACTTATCAATAACTTCCTTGTTCTGAGTTACCTAGTTACATAGTTAGTCAGGTTGAAAAAAGACACAAGTCCATCTAGTTCAAATAATAAAAGAAAAAAAAAAATCATACAATCCCATATACACAATCCTATACCCACAGTTTATCCAGAGGAAGGCAAAAAACCCTAGCAAAGCATGATCCAATTTGCTACACAGAGGAAAAAATTCCTTCCTGTTCCCCTAGAAGCAATCGGATATTCCCTGGATCAACTTTACCTATAAATGTTAGTACCCAGTTATATTATGTACATTTACGAAATAATCCAGGCCTTTTTTAAAACAATCTATTGAGCTGGCCAGAACCAGCTCTCGAGGGAGTCTATTCCACATTTTCACAGATCTTACTGTGAAGAAACCTTTCTGTATTTGGAGATGAAATCTCTTTTCCTCCAGACATAAAGAGTGCCCCCATGTCCTCTGTGATGACCTTAAAGTGAATAACTCAACACCAAGTTTACCATATGGACCACTTATGTATTTGTACATGTTTATCATATCCCCCTTTAATCTCCTCATCTCAAGAGAGAATCAATTCTAAAGACATGCTGGTAAGTTAATCGGATCCTGTCTAAATTGGCGCTAGTGTATGTATGAATGTGTGTTAGGGAATTTAGGTTTTAAGCTTCTTGAGGGTAGGGACTGATGTGAATGTACAATGTATATGTAAAATGCTGTGTAAATTGACGGCGCTATATAAGTATCTGAAACTTTCCTCATAGCTGAGCCCCTCCATGCCCCTTATCAGTTTGGTTGCCCTTCTCTGCACTTTCTACAGTTCCGATATCCTTTTTGAGAACTGGTGCCCAAAACTGAACTGCATATTCCATACCTCCCTTAATACAAGAGACGATTTATTTTACTACAGGTCACCATAAACAATGCCCAAATCACTCTGATTAGTCTATATGCACCTAACTCGTGTCAACGCTCATTTTTTCGAGAGGTTCACTCAAAACTCAAACATTATGCCCAATGCCATATTGTACTGTGCAGGGATTTCAATGACACCCCAAACCCCATTCTGGATTCCACTAATAATACCCGCAAACGTTCATCTATCCTCTCTTCCTTTATTACTAACACAAATCTTTTTGATGCCTGGAGATGTTTACATGGGAACAAAAGGCATTATACATTATTTTCTAATCCACAACATTCTTATTCCAGTATTGATCAGTTCCTTGTAGATACACTTACTTTACAGCACATTTCTAAGACAGAAATAAACTATATCACTTGGTCCAACCATGCTCCTGTCTCCCTACAAATTTTTGTATCCCCATTCAAAAAGAATATGTTTCTTTGGCGTTTGAACACCTCTGTTTTTACAAATCCTAGATACAAGGACCAGATCAAACAAGAATTAATCTCTTTCTTCCAGCTGAATGCAACAGAGAACATAAAAATGTATGTGTTATGGAACTCACACAAAGAAAAGGAGGAGAACCAAAGAGATCTCAGATCTACTGACTCAGATTCAAACCCTAGAACAACATAAAACAACGCTAGATGTGACTACAGCTCAAACTCTTGACAAATTGAGGCAAACTCTTACCAACTGTCTTCTTAGTCAGCACAAACATGCCCTTAAAAAGTCCAAACTAAATTTTTACACGAAAGCAAATAAAGCGGGCACCCAGCTACCCAGGCAACTTAAACAATCTAAGAAATAAAGCAAAGTCGTGCTACCAAAAAAGCAAACAATAGCAGCCAGCATCAACAATGATAAAAATTGTGAAACAGTGAACAAAAATATAAATGGGTCCCAGTTGAAGTACGTTTAGTACAAAACATGTCGGGTACATAGCCTGCCAGGCTCGATATACCACGCTTTTTTAATTCTTTTATCTTTGTCTGTGATCACGGTTCGTACACCTCATGAGCTATGTTGTTGTGCATTTTTTAAGCATTTTACTCCAATAAATCTTTTATACTGGAGTTATCTGGAGTTATCCATGTGGAGGCCTTTTTATTTTTTCTTCCTATAATATACTCTGTCGGGTGGATTCGGATGATCACTGTTCTATATGGAGCTCCCTGGATGCGGATGCTGTCTGTCTGGTCTATAGGAATCCCGGTTGGAAGATTCATCATGGAGTATCGTTCTATGCCTGATTGACTCACCACCGCTGGTGTGTGGGTCCACACCTTAGGGTAAGAGCACCCATTACCTTTCTTTATCGTTGGATGCACACCTACCATTATTATGTGTGAAGTTTTGTCCACCATCTGAGCCTTGAAGGAAGATTACCACATGCGGTTTTCCTTACAGAGACTGCACTGACTTTATTATCATTTTTTATATGAATTATGTAGGAGTTTCATGATAGGTCCACCTATTGAGGAGACTGGTCATGATTAGACCAATATTTTAGGTGTGGTCACTAGATGGACATTAACATTATTTGTTTGTATTTATGACTATCTATGAGATACCTTCTTATTTTTTGTTTATATACACAATTTTGATATATTCACATATATTTCATTCACTTATTTATTTAGTGAATATCCTTCCCTGGAAGAATTTTTGGGGTAGAATTATTCTTAGCGCTGCATTTATATTTTGTTAACTTAAACAATCTATGAGGAAACCGTGTATCCTCCCTTAATTACCCAAACAAAGGAACTATCACTAATCCATTAGAAATAGCCAATGCCTTTAGCAAATTTTATTCTTCCTTATATAACCTTCAAGAGGCACCAGACTTCTAACCCCGTACAGAAAGTCATATTTGCACATAAAGCCTTTTTGGATGTGATAAAGCTTCCCTCACTGTCCTCTTCACAACAAACCTCGCTAGCAACACCCTCCACTACTGAGGAAGTCTTGAAAGTCATCCACATTCTACCTGCCAATAAATCTTCTGGCCCAGATGGATATATTATTGAATACTATAAGGCCTTCCCAGATATCTTATCCCCATAAATCAGTGCAGTGGCAAACCATGCAGCACTAACACGCTCCTTCCCCAAAGAAACCTTTGAAGCACTTATCGTAGCAATACCTAAACCAGGAAATCTACCCTCAAACACTGCAAACTTTATCTTTGAATAGTGATATTAAAATTTACGCCAAATTGTTAGCTAACAGACTCCAACCTCTAATAGCCAGTTTGGTACACCCAGATCAGGTGGGGTTTATTAATGGACATCAAGCCCCCGATAGAACCAGAAGATTCATTAATTTGATTCAATGGGTAGAGTATCACCAGACACCTTCTCTGCTCCTTTCTTTGGACGTAGAGAAGGCGTTTGATCGGGTACACTGGGTCTCAAACAAGTTCTGAATACGTTTGGGCTCACAGGACCCTTTGGAAAAGCCACTCTAGCCTTGTACTCTAATCAATGCACCAAGTATGGATCTCTGGTATGTTGTCAGACCCATTCACCATCACAAATGACACCAGGCAGGGATGCCTGCTATCCCCTCTCATTTTCGCACTAGTCATTGAGCCGTTGGTATAATCCATACGTACTTGTTCAGCAATAAAAAGGCCTAACGATTGGAAAATAAGAACACACAATCTGGTTATATGCAGACGACGTTCTTCTCGCCCTAACAGACCCTCTCTCCTCTATCCCTGCCCTCCAACACATTTTAAAAGAGTTTGGATCAATATCCCTGTATAAAGTAAATGAGTCTAAATCCTTTATGCTGCTACTACAAGTTTCTCCATCATTGCAAAATTAAGTCTCCTCCTTCTCATGGGCACACTCTTCTCAAATAACATACTTAGGTATCGAATTGACATCCCCAGGAAGACATATCTTCAGGACTATTTACTCACTTTTGCTAAGTAAATTTTCCGACCTCTCTAAGAGCCTATCTAAAGTCACAGTATTGTGGGCAGGAAAAATAGCGCTTACCAAAATGTTCATCATCCCACAAGTATTATATTTTTTTAGAATGATTATATTGGCAGCTAATCTTAAGAACTTGCAAAAAATAGTGAACACCTTTTTATGGAACAATAAAAGAGCAAGAGTGCGTAAGGAGTCAATGTATACACCTGTCTCTCATGTGGGACTGGGTGCTCCTGATCTTGCCAAATACTACACGGCTTCTATCTTGGACCAAACTAAATTCTGATGGTCACCTTCTAATGACAAAAGATGGATTCAAATTGAGCAACAAGCTCTTTCCTCTGACCTCCAAGCACTTCTTGGAGCCACTACGCTCACCCGCAAAATTCCCAGATCCTTTCTGGGCACAGCCAATGCTACCCTCCGAACTTGGCTCTCTGTTTTAAAGCTTTCTAATAAAAATCACAAACTGACTCAAATACTCCGCTTTCTTCGCTATTCCTGATGATCCCGGACATGGAAATCACCTCCTGGATGAACCAGGGTCTCAAACGAGTGGTTCAACTATTTGATCAACAACAGATGTTCTGTTTCCAGGACAATACCAAGTCCTATGACATTTATCTTATAATTCTTATTCATTCTTTTCTAATTACTTACAAATTTGCCACTCCTTCTCCACTTTAAAGAAAAGGGATGACCCACTACTAAACTCAATCTACTCACTTCAATTCTGCAAAACTTTCTAAAAAAGGGATCTTTCTGTTATACACAGCCTTGTGTTATAAGGCACTCATGGTCAAACTACCAGCCATGAAGTTATGGGAACATGACTTAGGAGCTACATATACACCACAACAATGGCGAAAAGTCCTCCAACAACACAAGAAAATGTCTTGCTGCATATGACACTGGGAAACAACTCAAAAAGTCGTACACAGATGGTACCTCACATGACAAATATTAGTGAACAACTACCCTGGCGCCCAATCCCCATTGTGCTGGAGGAAATGTGGGTGCATAGGATCCATTAGTTACATATGGTGGTACTGCCGAAATATTGCAGTTTTCTGGACAGATTTATTCACCTTTAATCGCCTCTATTACAGGTATAACTCATCTGATGATGCCAGAATTAGCTCTTTTCGGCATTGTAGTAGATAAATGGCCAAGTAACCACCTGCCCCCTGGATCCTGCTCCCTCGAAAAATTCACATTTTCAACCTCTCCCTCTCTTGTGGCATCTTCCCAAACTCTCTAAAACATGCACTAGTCACGCCCATACTTAAAAAGCCCTCATTGGACCCCAGCAATCTTAACCTACACCCCATCTACTTCCTCGCCTTCTCCTCCAAACTTCTTGAAAGACTGATCTACAACCGACGGGGTCACCATCTGACCATGAACAAACTTCTTGATCCCCTTCAGTCCAGATTTCACCCTCAACACTCCACAGAAACTGCTGTCCTTAAACTCACAAATGACCTACTTATGGCTAAAACCTCCAGACACTATTCTGTACTACTTCTCCTGGACCTCTCTGCTGCCTTAGACACAGTGGACCACCCCTTCCTCCTCAAAAAACTCCACTCCTTTGGTCTTAGTGACTGTACTCTTCGCTGGTTCTCATCCTACCTATCCCATCACTCTTTCAGTGTCACTTACAACTCTACTTCCTCCTCACCTATTCCTTTCTCCATCAGGGTCCCACAAGGTTCTGTTCCTGGACCTCTCCTTTTCTCAATTTACACCACCTCCCTGGGTAAGTTGATTGCCTCCCATGGCTTTCAATATCATCTCTACACTGACGATACCCAAATCTATCTCCCCACCCCCCAGCTTTCTCTGTGTCCTCACGCATCACCAACTTACTAACATATCAATGACATATCAGCCTGGATGTCAAATCACTTCCTCAAACTCAACCTATCTAAAACCGATCCAAAACTGAGCTCATGATCTTTCCTCCCCCACGTGCCACGTCCCCTAATTTCTTTGTCAATATCAACGGCTCAACTATCAACTTGTCCCCCCACACCAAGGGGTAATCCTGGCCTCCGAACCAACCTTTCGGCCTCACAACCTATCGCTATCCAAAATTTGCTGCCTCAACCTCCACAACATCTCCAAGATACGCCCCTTCCTAACCATTGACACCACAACGATTCTAATCCACTCCCTGTTAATCTCTCGCTATGACTACTGCAACTCTCTCCTCATTGGCTTACCTCTAAATAGGCTATTCCCACTTCAGTTCATCATGAACGCTGCTGCCAAGCTCATCCACCTTATAAACTGCTCAGTGTCTGCGATACCCCTCTGCCAATCCCTCCATTCACTGCCACTCAACCAACAAATTAAATTCAAGATACTAACAATAAATTAAATTATGAAGCCATCCACAACCTGGACCCCAGCTACATCACTAACCTAGTCTCAAAATACCAACCTAAATCAGTCTCTTCACTCCTCCCAAGAGCTCCTGCTCTCTAACTCCCTTGCCAGCTCATCCCATGCTCGCCTTTAGGACTTCTTCAGAGCCTCTCCCATTCTCTGAAATGCTCTACCCCAATCTGTCCGACTTTCTCCTACTTTGTCCACTTTTCAATGACCCCTGAAAACTCATCTCTTCAGAGAAGCCTATATGGCCCCCACCTAACAACTGTACATTTATTTTCTCCATCAGCACATCCCCCACAGTTATTACCTCTTGTATCTCTTGACCTTCCCTCTTAGATTGTAAGCTCTGCTGTATTAACATGTATTGTATTTGTACTGTCTACATTCAAGTTGTAAAGCGGTGCGTAAACTTTTGGCGATATATAGAAAAAGTCACGTGTCAGTGATGATACGCGTGGGGAGAATTGGCCTGTGACGCTCTTGGTAGAGTGCGATCTGCATGAGAGTGAACCAGCAGCAGCACGGAGCTGAATGTGACTGACCATTAACCTGTAAATGCGATCTATGTCTAAGGGAGCATGTGAGTGAAAACAAGTGGGTCTTTGTGTTATCTATACTCTGGTTGATATCTGCGCAATGGTATCTTTTCCCGATTTTATCTTTTATATGAGGGAGGACCAGTAGAAGCTGAGAAATTACCGATCTATGCCGGCGGTTGATTAGGAGTGAGTCGATCTACCGTTGACTTACTCAAATACAGATTCACTAAGCCTGGGTTCAAAAAGAAGAGGAGGTATCATTTTAACTCTAATTGGAGGACTAATCACTATCATTATTTTACTTCTATCACAATTTTATTATATCACAGTTTTTTATATTAATATTCACTGGAAGAAGGTCTTGGAAATGTGTTTAATAAGGGAACCTTACATGTAGGTTCGGAACATATTGAATATTTCCTAAATATTTATTTTTTCATATGTGTTTAATTACCTTTAGGTTTCACTGCTTACCGTTTAACAACAAGTTTTTATACAATGTTTTACTTTATTTAGAAGTGTTTGATAAGCACGAGAGGTAGTATTGACATTAATTAGATAATACAAGCGCATCACTTTATTTATTTTTATTTTTATACAAAACTGTGGGGTGTCACTGATTGATTGCAGCTGTATTACTTTTTTCACAATTTATATATATATTTTTTCCACTTCAGTGCTTTAGTAATTATATCACTGATATATAGAAATCCTGTATAGTAATAATAATAATAAAAAGTAGGACTCCATGTCTTCGTCACTAATGTGCTAATTGCTGCCAGGAGACCCCTTCATACAGTCAAACTTTTTAAACATTCATGCTACCTTTCAGCGAATGTTTCCACGGATACAGGCCAAAACTACCTCTTTTCAAGAAATCTGGTCATGCTCGACCCTGGATGACAGAAGCACGACTAGGCCTTGATAAAACCGACCGGGCCCTCTTCATCCCTGACCAGAGTTTAACACTTATCTACAAGCGACAAGCCATTTTTATTCTTTTTTCTACATTGTTTCTCACATCTCTGCAAACAAGATGCAGACTTAATACGATGCTTAACGGTACTGTTTATACATGAGATAGATTTTATATATATATATATATATATATATATATATATATATATATATATATATATATATATATATATATATCCTTTTATCTTGTCGCTCACCTTACCACCCCACCCCCTATTCCATATGTTGGTAATATAATGCCTCCTCTTGCTAGATCCAATCTCCTATTGGTGACTGCTGGTATTATGTGTTCAAAGATATGTCTTGGCTGTTATGTACAAAAATACTTTCAATAAAAAATGATAATTTAAAAAAAAAAAAATTCCTCCATTATTATCACTGTCTCAGCCCTTGCAGCTCTTTCTTTCTGTGCAAGGAGCAGAGCCTCCGCCTCCTCATTAACACTGTGAGGTCTATAACAAACTCCAATGGTTACTTTTGTAGTACGCAGACCCATGTACAGTTCCACCCATAATGCTTCAGACTCATCACACTCTCCATCAACTTGGTCCTCTTTCAAACTTACTTTGAGATCACTTCTCACATAGAGACAGACACCACCACCCCTTCTTCATTTCCCCCTGTCTTTCCGAAAAGGAGCATAGCCAGAAATATTAATAGCCCAGTCATGTGAAGAATGAAGCCAAAATTCAGCAATACCAATTATTTTGCTTGGCAGACTTCTGGCATTGGTGAACAAACACTTTAATTCATTGTCACATTTTTGCACACTTATTTTGCATATTTTTTATTTTAGTACAAATAGTACCATTTCCAATGGTTGTTTGTAACATGGGAACCTTCATATCACCTGCCATAGCCAACCCCCCATCTTTCCCCATTTCACCCACCAATAGGGTATGACCCCTGTCTGACCTGTCTGCCCCATTATAATCTAATTCAAAATTCAATCCTAGTTTAAATACTCCTCCAACCTTCCCATAAACCTCTCCCCCAGCACAGCAGACCCCCTTCTATCAACGTGCAAACCATCTTTAGCATATAGGTTGTACCCCAATGAAAAGTCAGTGCTCTAAAACCTAAATCCCTCCTTCTTACACCAAGTCGTTAGCCATGCATTCAGTTCTCAAATCTCGCCCTATCTTTCCTGTGTTGCACATGGCACAGGCAATATTTTTCAGAGATTACCTTGGAGGTCCTTCCCTTCAACTTGCAGCCTAGTTCTTAAAATTGGTTCTTAAGGAGCCTCCACCTTCCATACACTCTGTCAATGGTTCCTACGTGGACCAAGACAGCAATAATTTATCTACTCGGATGACCAGATGCCAAATCCTGGCACCAGGGAGACAGCAAACCATTCAGTTGAGGTGATTCTGGTGACAAATTATGCTATCAGTCCTTATGATTATAGAGTCCCCTATTACCTCCAACTGTCTAGGCCTACCTGCACTACCCTCACAACCCCTACTAGATGGGTTGCTCTCCCAGCTGTTAGGGGTAGCAGTGACATCTAGGGCTGCCACCTCTGAGCTTGCCACCCCACATTTCCACCCAACTGAGTGCATGCAGTCAGTTAAAATGAGGGGCGAGTAACAAAGTAAAAATAAATAAATAAAATTAAAAACATGTGGCACAAAAGAGGCTTAGCTTGTTTGTGGTGTCTGGTTTTGGATGGGACTTTTACTGTTAAGGCGTTAAATGTGGTTCGCCTTAAAACAAAACATAACTTCACAAATAAAGTTTGACTCTTTGCCCCCACCCCCTTTCCTCATTAATAGCAGGTTTTCTTTGTGGGGGAGGCCTTGCTTTTCCTTTTTGTTTTGTTCTCTGGTAGCCCCCCCCCCACCCCAGCCCCCTGGAAGAATGCTGTTACATATTCCAGGAGAGAATATGTAACAGCATAACAGTACAAATTCCCTCCCGCAATATGTAACAATGCTGTTACATATTGCGGGAGGCAATATGTAACTGCATATGTATTTACAAAATAGCTGGTGGTAGACCCGCTACATCATTGTGAGCTGCTTGAACCCGGAAGAGGCAGGCAAAAAAAAAAAAAGGACCACGATGGTGATGCGGGACACAGGCACAGAGAGCTGATCAGTGGACTGCTGCAGGACAATGCCGGAGTGTTTGTTTCGAATTTAGACTAGCATAAAAGTTAAAGGGGAGGGGGGCTGAGGGGAGAGTTAAAAATCACAATCTATTTTAACCAAACAGAAACAATCTTTTACTGTTCTGACTACTCAGACCCCACAAACTATCCCTGCTTCTAGGAGTGCTTTATTAATATACAAAGAGGGATGTTTAATTGTTTGCATTGTTAATTGGTACAGTCATTAGCTCTCAGCAGTTAAAAATCAGTGTGAGTTCAGGTGTTAACAGAAACAAATTTCAAGTGA